>NC_051853.1:60400831-61025831 GCF_905115235.1 Hermetia illucens
CCAGCGACCTCTTTGTGAACCATCTCGCTGTTGTTGCTACTTCTCAGTGATTTTTGTGTTGTCAATCAGATTGATTTTCCGTTCTTTGGACCGACAACGCGCACCACCTACCAGGAGATTCATTGGAACCGGTTTTGCAATAACTTTTTGCGATTGTTCTGCCTATTGTTCGGTATGATGATAAGTCTTCCGGTTGCTTATTGGGCTGTGGAGGCAAAACTAGTCTTTGGTTTTTGAAACGAGCGGGGAAAACTCCTACCATGCATGCTTCAAATGCGCCAGTTAATCAGTCGGATCTGGTCTTAATATAGAGCTTACTGATAGAGGTGTGCGAAATATCATCTTAGTGGGTAATGTGATAACATATCACTTTATGAATGTGATATCACATTACAAATCATTATCTGGCACAGAGGTAATATCCCATCATTTTTATAATGGGGTGATGCTGTAATATTTGGTAATGTTTGTATCGCGCTCAGTGATGCTAATGTGATATTATATGTGATAAGTAATATCACCTGATATTATTATATACATCACCTAACCATCTCTACTAACCAGCTCTATGGGGGGGGATTCAAACCGGAGCTTTATTATGCCCGAAATCTCCATAAGTCTTTTCTCAATTACCGCCGGTTTGGTAGCCGTCTGGGGCTTATACTTTTTGTAGTCTCTTTTATGCGGATAAAAGCGCATCTTGCTCGAAAATATATACCCCTCAACTCCTCTTATTTATTGTTCCATGGCACTCGCGCATGCATTTTTATGTGTTTAGTTCATTTGCTACCTAGACCACACTATCAAGATCACGTCTTCCCAACTGCATTTTTACGAATGCATTCCCTTTAAAGGCTTACACGCGTTAACCTTGATTTCTAGGTTTTCTGCGGAAATAAAGACTTTCGCATGGCTTATTTTTGATCTAGAGGAAAATTGCATGATGGTCATTGTAGATATAATGCTGATTTTGGGTATTTTGAATTCCTTCCCATAGACGGTCTGCCAGCGTAGGAATCTGCCTCGCAATAGTTAAGATTCATTCTACTTCCTCATACATTATTCTCAATATCAACGACGCAAACATTCAATGTCTGCAAAGCATATATTTAGGGTTAGCTTTACTGTCCTTGAATATGTGGCTTTCTCTTTTACATTTCTAGTATTTTTTGATAACGCACTCACTGATGCATAGTGCCGCTATGTGGCTGAATTTAGGGCGTCTATCTGCCTGTCGTTCCTATGCACTTTTCTCTTAAACCGTTTCATCTTTTCGGTGAGAATATTGAATTGTGAACCTCCACACATGCAGAGAATGGAATCATTTTTGCTGGATTTAAGGGAAGTACCCACATAGACGGAAAACCTTTTTTACCGAATATAACTGCGTAGAGAGTCAAATGGAAGATCTCGATTAGTTTTAATAGCTTTAATAGCTTTGATGAAGAAGCTAAACAAGTCAGAAACTGGATGTTTGGTGCTTCGGTTGTGGTAGGCTTTGGGTGTTTCTGTGTTAACATAATATGACTGGGCGATGTCCAAAGATCACCCTTAATGGACGGAGACGACCAAAAGGAGATAACTATCCCAAAACTTAAAAAAAGGGTAGAAAGTTGGCTCCATCGGCAGATAAACACGCGAGCCAAATCTAGAGATGAAATAAAAAAATGATGGGTCAATGGCGCGCGTGTAACGGTAAAACTATGGGCCGATTATGACGATCGAGAGGAAAGATCCACGATGGATCGCATGCCTTTCCTGCCTCAGATGTGCAGTGAAGCGCGGCCTTTGAGGTTCCCTCCCTGCCTTCACATCCTCAGGCCATTTTATAGGACGTTCCCAATAATGACATAATGTGATTTGGTCGATGGACATTAGAGCATCCTGAGTTGCCGGAGATGACCAAGAGGGGAGAGCTATCCCAAAAGTTGGCGAAATTGACTGTGAATGTTCGCCGGCAAATACTGAAGCTTCTATCGACACGCGCTTAATTGCCTCTATGCTAACCAGTCTCGGGAGTGTGGGGGAGAGGGGTCATTTGAACATTTCGATCCCTCAGGTGTCATTTATTAAAATTTCTGGAGCCTCAACTCATGCGTAAAATCGTTTCAACACGGTAACTTTCGGAGTTACTGTGGAAGACGCTGTTATAGTTCCTATACAGTCACGTGAGTCCGATGCTGGAACGCCCTGATAGCTTGGGCTGGAATTTGGAGCTCGGCATTCTGGACACAAAGGTTTAGGCATGTTTCGAAAGCCATAACAGAAAAGTTTGGATCTTTCAAGCAAGCATCATATATATGTGCAGTCTCTCCACAATTGCAGCAGACCAAATTTGAATGAAAATATGGATTCTCGGGATGAGGATTTCCTGAGATGTACTTCGTATTCACTTCCTCTCCAGATTCAACAGAACGCCTATACAGTTTGTTTGAAAGATGCTTCTCTAAATCTTTGCTCTGCTGCATTAACTTACGGAACACGCGGGGCAATTCTAACAGTTTATCTTTCTCACTTCTATAGCGGATCAAGTAGCGTAGATTCGTAGTAACTTTTAAAGTTTACGGATGGATCTTGAGTGCGGCCTCGCAGCAGTTCAAGGATCGCCCAGTCGTCTAGTGAGTCCTGTTGGTGGAGAACCTCACAAAAAGAGGTCGGTTTGTTCGACAGACGGAGGGTAATCTCAGTTGCAATCTACTGCTATCTCTGAGAGTGTGCTTACTACGCACACAGTAGACCGAACTCTTCCTGTAGGGCTGAGTGAGTCAGTGATTCCACGTGCAATAAGAACTGTTGTAGTTTTTGAAATATGCAGGCACGTGTTATGACACAGCATGTATCTTTCTTCAGTGCTGGTTTTGTACTAGAAGAAGTAGAAGGACACATATTGTGTCCGTAACACGTATCTGCATTTTTCAAAAACCACAATAAATGTACAGTAAAACCGGAACTTTTTGCTTCTAATAGTTTTACTTAAAACGGACTATAGAAAACAAAGGAACTACTTTTATAAAACCAATAAGAACTGATTGATAGACAAAGACTTGGGTCTGCCATGAAAAACCAGCTCGCATGATGTGATGATATTGTAGACCCCATTGTATCAGCTGAGATGGTATCAAGGGGGCGTACCTGCCATCTAAGTGGTGTATAGTAATCGTCCCTTTCGTCATAATCGTGCCTGTAGTCAGGTCAGAATCTGTCTTTATGTCACTGAGTGTGTTCTGGTTCTAGGGTTCACGCGAAGCCAATCGCTCTCGAACCAATCCCTCAACTGGTGACGCAATATAAGTGTCCGTCGTCCTTGTATCTTGGGTCGAAGAATCAACCCAACTTACAGGATCACTCCTTGTGACCTCGTGGAGCCGCTAGCCAGCGGGATGCAATGGAATTCGCTGATCATTTCTTGAGAAATCACCACGTTCCGACTTTATGTTCTAAATTAATGACGACCAAAGTAAAAGAACCTAAAAATTCTGCATTAATGCATAAATTCCTGCTACTCACATGTACTTAGTGTTGTTGTCACTTTTTGGATAATCGCTAGCTTTTCTATTGACACCATTTGTATATTGACTGCGTATGGCTTTGCGGGGATGTACCTTAAATTAACTCCTGCAGTGATCTTGATAACAATAAATCTTTGGGCGTTCGCAGGATTTGTTCATACTTTATTCTGCAAATATTGCATAATCAACATCAACACAGAATTAAACATTCGAAGGACATCATCAGCATGTCAAAAGCGGGGATTTCTTTTACAATATTATGATTGTCCATGAAATGCCTTTCAATTCTACGCAGAGACTGCTGAAGTGCGGAAATAGGATCACACGGAAAACGGTTTGCACTGTTGTAAGTTAACGACATGGAGGCTATTCGTGAGGCTTGTTCCGATATATTCTCAAGGACTTGACAGTCGACCTGCTTTTTCTCGTGCAAATTGTCGCACTAGTTTTTAATTTTGTTTTAAAAAGTCTTGATACTTTGGAATGTTTCTTATAAACGGTGTATAAACGGTGCATCAAATAAAATTAGCATTTCGATCAGAAAAGCCCTGTAAAGAGCGTGATTTTTTTCCATTAATTCACAAGGACATTAAACGGCAACTCTGCTCCCCAATATAAAAGAAAACCTTCATCTCTTGAAGCGAACGGAAATTACCATTGCAATATTAACACGGTAAAGATGAATCCACTGCGGAGGAGAGAAGTTCATCATCAAAAGTAAACATTTTTCAACTCTCTATAAAGGAGTCATCAGTCAGTCTGTCGGCTTTTATTTATGGAAATATCACAAGTGGTTTATTGTTGAATTTTACTCGAGGACTTCATCCTGCTAAGGATTCATTCGCAAATGTATATTCCAAAAGGCGAAACTGCCGATTGTAATATTATTTTCATAGCCGTCAGAACAAACTACATGACAAGCTTTGATTGTAAAGGAAACGGGGAAAATATCCTTTCATTTCGAATTGACTTTGCCGTCGTCCTACTTGAGACACTTTGGAGAGTGTTTAGATGGCAATTAAGCCAGTTCGGTAATGGTTACCATAGGAATATTTATTTAGATGGCAGCCCAACTTTCTACAAAATAATTTGCTTCCCGTAAAAGTTTTCTTCCGATCGGAAATTGAAAGCGTAGTTAATGAAAGGAAAACTTATCTGCGGCATTCGATTAAATCACTTAAATCAACTGCCCGGCAATTTATCGTCCATTGTGGCCAAACTTTCTCGAATAGATTGCAATTTGTTCAAAATAAAATGCACACGAAGATTTTTCTTATCAGATTTTCAGTGTATTTTCCCAATTTCCGCTCCGAAAGCTTAACTTATTTTCTGTAGTTATCAGAAGTTTGAGCAACTTCTACTGACATTGTGCTGACCCTTTCAAAAACTCCGAACCTCAGAATTTGAACGAAATGCTTAAACCAACTTTCATGTGAATTAAACTTAATTTTACTCGAACGAACTATCTGTGTGAATCTAGATATCTACATATAATATAAATATTTCGGCAATTATTGACTAGTAGGAGTTGATTGTCTTGCCCTGGTAGTGTATCTGATAAAGTTTTCTAGGGGGTGAATTACATTGAAGGAATGAGGGGAGAGAGAGGGCCAATAGTGGAATATCGATCCATCATTTCCTCGTGCTCCTCGCCAAATTATTTAATCCCGACAGTAGCGCCCACAAGGGCTACATATCCTGGATGTAGTGAAAAGTATACAATCGCTACTGGCATTCGCGCCTGAATCCTGGAAGTCTGCCTCGAATCAGATGTATCAATGGAAATGACCATACAAACGAATATGAACAACTCTTTTGCACCCTGAAATGTGCGATGGTTGTCCACTCCTGGAATATTCAAAGTTTTTCTCGAACCCGTTCAGTGCAAATCGGGAATATCGTTGCCACGTAGGAAACCGAATAACTAGACTCTAATATCATGGACATGAAACCGTAAATAACGTGCAGAATAGAAAACCGCCAAGCAAATAGACAGCTAGGAGTCATATTAGGTATTAATAAAATGGCGAAAGCAAAGAGGCTTGCAATTCAACAGGGGAACTGCAGACGAAGCTTTTTCGAAAATTCGCCTTTTTAATTTTACGCTTTCACTGAAAAAGGAAGGATAAAGTAGTTATCTGCTGAGTTCACTACTTCCAAATGACGTGACGGGGATTCCGCTCTATAAATAGATGTGAAGAGATGCCTCAAAGAACAATAGGTCTACCCTATTTCCACGAAGAGTATAGAGGCAACAACTGGTTTTTTGGTTTTTTATTCAGCTAGAATTCGCTAGCTCCGATTTTCTGCTTTACAGAAAGGGAGATTTCCAAATTCAATTTTTCTTCAATTTCTTCTTTCAATTTGGAAAAATCAAATCTCCAGCGCTATCTGTCCGCATATACATATCTAGTTCATATTTTGTCATACATAAATAAGACCAATCTTATTTACTGATTCCACTATGAGGTCAGCATTTTCCCTGTGCAGGACTACCTGAAAATCTCCAATCACAACAGCAATCCCAGCAATAAAACATCTAGTCTGGAAATTCCTCAAAAGTATTAATTCTTCCCAATTAAGTACGAAATACTGTGAATTATTTTGACTGGGAGCATGAAGATCGGGATGGTCCGAAGGACGAAAGCTTGGTTTACCCATGTGAAAAGCTCCAAATAGTGTTTGATAGTACTGCGGCATGGTGGCTACCAAGGTTATTCCTCTTCACCACTAACATTTCAGAACGAGCAACTGAGGTATGCGCAACAAGAGATTGTCGTTCTGTGTGTTTTGTTTCGAAAAAAATGTCGAGAAGGAAGCTTGGTCGAGAGTATCCAAACCCCTTTCAGCGAAAAACATCGAATAACATCATATTCCTTCAAAACCAGGGAGAATTTTATAAAAATTTTAACAATTTCGCGCTGTTCATCGCAACAGTTCACGCTGTCCACCGCAGTTTTGTTTGGGGCAGTTTGACTTAGTAGGCTCCACTTTCAAGTCGAACTGTTTCCAATTATTCAAATTTGAGAACTATGGGTCCTTCCTGCTTGTCACCGCTCCGCTCGTTCTTAAAGCGTTAATCTTGATAACTAAAGGAGTAGATAATAACGACTCAAACTCATGCGATGGTGACTTTGAAGGAGATTGTAAATAAGTTTGTTGTTAATGATAGATTGATTACTCTCGCATCCCTTGGGCGACTTTAACCAGCACCCAGGTTAGTTCAGGAGAATTCAGGCTTATGCCTACGAGTTAAATGGAGGTGATTTGAAAATGGCGGCTCGTTGCCGACATAGGAACCGGTCAGAACTCAGATTGGTTTCTGATTGTTCCTCCCCACTATAATTTTGGTGCAATTAGAATCTTTAAGAGAACTTCCCCTCAGTTGGCATAAGTTGAACTTTCATCAGGTGTCCTGGCGTGCTCACCTACCGAATGCACTGCCTCCAGGGCCGTATAGAGAAAATTCGAGCCCAGTATGAAAGTTACCCGAGCTCTTTCAGCTTCAGTTATTTCGTTTTGTGTTTCTATTCTATGCCTGGGAGAAAATAATGGACCTGAGAGGGAATCACCTCTCTCTTCCCTTTTCTTCTTAGACCTAAGATCTAGAATTATACCAGATGCTTCCTGCAGTCGATATTATCTTCGTCTGGGCCATACTTCTGCTAGACAGCTCGAAGCGAGTATAGTGCCAAAATTTCTGAAAGTCTCGTTTCGTCGAACCGTCACATTGCATTCCATAGGCCGAATGTCATAAATGAAAACCCATGTGGTGATGGCAGTTTTCGGTACATTTTCTTCTACCTCTGGGATCTAGTTAAATGCTGTTTGTTGGACACGTTAACAAAAACTGGATCAGCGTATTGACTTATTTTTTCGCGTTGTCCAGCTTTACGGGGGTTTTTCGTCCTTAAGACAACAGATTTTTCTGGCACTGTGACTAAATAATGCATAGTTCGTAGATGCGCCATTTGGAAGAAGTCAGAAGTGGACTAAAAGAATCTACTCCGAGCATGGGTTTAGAAATGACCATTATTATACATCTTCAAGCGAAATCTCGCCAAAGGCCGAGGTTATGTGTCAGTTTGGAGGTTTTATATGAGGTAATTGGCGACGCGTTGACTGCTGGAGGCTGGTACCGTGTTTTTTTAAATAGTCTTTCGATTTCAGATCGTAGATAAAGTCATATATCGGTACCTGTGTCTATGAGGAACTCTACCTTCATATGTTTGTCGAACGTAAACAGGCGGCGTGAAGAGGAAGAAACTGGGTCGTTTACCAATGACATTCAGTGGCGTGTCTCAAGTTCCAGTTACACAGTTTCGCATGTTTGCTTCCTTTCAAGACTTTCGGAGTTGGGCTGAAAATGCGAGCGAGAATGAATTGAATTTCTCGTTCAATCGGAAATATCTCCGTTCATAACTTTGTAAATTGCCATAACCGTTGTTGAGCCCGAACGGGTTAAGCTTGTTTTTACTGCTGAAAACGAGGGTGTTGGTATGTTGGTCGCTGCTTTCACGATGCTTCAAGTCGAAGAAAGTGCGAGATGAATCGTGTCAGTTTAAGTCGGATGCATTTTGAAGTTGAATTTCACGTAACATTGTCATAATCGGTTGAAGAGCAGATGGTAGGTAGGTAGGTAGGTCCCACCTGTAGACTCCGTACCAGCAATTCCGGATCTGCAGTGGTTCCACTGGGATTCTGAACGGCGGAGGAATAGGATAGTTCCTCGGGATTCACGGTGATTTCCATGAGTTGTTCGCTGATATTCAAATACCGAGTATTGCTGCAAATGTGCTGATGAGGAGGTGTCAGGGATCTTGGGGTTTTAACAAGTATACCGTACTATTTACGTCAAAATACACGAAGCAGCATTTCCCGAAGCTTTTATTTAGAAAACCATTCAAAAGACAAAAGGACGTGATAGTTCATTTTGCGCCTCTACCCTGTGACCAAAACCGACCAGCCACAAAGATTTATTGAGATATTGGGCACATGCCCAAGAAAACCGTGGCCCGTTCACTAAACCGAAGGAGCGAGTTGCTTCTCAAATTAGTGCGTCTCGATATAGTAGATGGCGGGCTAAGGACTACTCATTTCTAAATAAAAATTGGCTGAATTGGTTCAAAGCTTTGGGGTTATGAACAAAGATAACGACACTGTTTGTCAAAGGGACATATTTCATTTCTCCTTTACAACCAACCGGAATGTTGAACGTACGATAGAGTGGTTGGGTTGATTTATCACGCAGATGTAGTTTTGGTTGTTAAGAAAGATACTGTTTTCCACAGAGGTGAACGTTTTTCACAAGTTTCGAAAATATGACAAATGCGATTTTGAATTTTCAGGACCGCTATAAAACGTGGCTAATGGATGAAATGTGCTCTATTGTGGAAAATCGGGCCTGTTTACAAGATTGCTGGTCTTCCAATTCGTTGATCACAGTTTTCATGAATTTGTAGTAAGTAACGTCAGTTTCTCATTAGAAACGACAAAAGGAGATTAGAAGTGGCATGGAGAATTCATCAACTGTCATACGAACCCTTCAGGAACTAGAAGCTATACAAGAGTCTGGTTTCTCCCATGCTCATTACATGTTGTATGTTTTGTGATTAAGGTAACGTAAGGGTTGAACCAATCAAATATTGAAAAACGCACACAGAAGGAAGTGTTAATATAAGGTCATTATTTTCATTAATTTTCGTTTTGTAAAGTTTTCTGCGTTTCACATTCAGCAGCGGCGCAGCAATTTCTGCTGAAGAATACTCCTTGGAACGCTAGATATACAGGGTTCGTCATCGGTATAAAAACATAGAATAATGAAATGTACACTGCTTTTTAAATAACCCCACAAAGAAAAGTCTGGAGGGAGCAAATCTGTAGACCTCTTTTTGACATCAGACGTCCGGGGAATGTTTGTTGCAGAAATTGGATTGTTTGATTTGCAGTGCATTTTGTTGAAACCATCGAGACTTTTTTTACGCATTTGTGGACAGACATAATGAGCCACATTCAGCGATATCGATTTTCATCGATTGTTTCGTTTGCTTTGAAAAAAAAAATGGTGCTAGGATAGTTTTGGCGCAAACGCCACGCCGGCCCAAACAGTCACGTTTTGGTTATGCCATCGTGTTTCCTGAGAGTCGTGTGCATTCCATGCCCTCCAAATTGGGTAATTTTGTTTATCAGCGCCACCAGAGAGTGTGAAATGGTCCTCGTCAATCACCAAAATTTTCTTTCAAAAATCAGGTTGTGTGTCAACCATTCGAGCGACGTTTTGGCCGTATTTTGAGCGGCGGGGACTGTTGGTGTTAACTCTTCTTTATATTTGAGCAAATGCAAATCATCCTTAAAAATGCGTCGCAAAGTGGTTTCACTGACGCCAAAATGCTGAGCGCGGTGACGATGCGACACTTTTGTGTTCGAGGCAACATTTTTTTTACCGCTTCAACCAGTTCGTTGTGAACGTCCTGATGAATGGTATGTTGACGATGGATAGTATTGTCAGATAGTGCCTGTTGGCTACGATATTTTCGACAATATGCACGTTGAGTTAACACAACTGAACAACTATTTTCAATGGATTAGTGACAATATTCGGCGCGTTATTTCGGTGCAAAGCGATTCATGGTAAAATTGTTCTGAAATAACGTTTTAAAAGCATGTATAGTCAAACCAATTCATTGGTAAATATCAAAGTTATTCGATGTTTTTATACCGATATAAAAAATGGCACACTCTGTAGGTAACAATTGGTCTGAATGACCTTTGTAGATAGTTTCGATATTACGCTGGGTGTCAACGAGTATATCACACACCTTAGCAACAATTAGCCTATCTTTACAGATGACATCCTGGGAAAGCTAAGATAAGGAATTGAAAAAAGTGTAGAGGTAAGGTCGTGCCACAATCAAGTCGAGTTTGGGTGGTATTGACTAAATTCGCGCTTCGGTAGTGCGTCCTCCATTAGTTGCATCGTCGCCAATTTATAGTTTTTTTTTGTTCTGCGCGCTATCAGACCGTCTTCAATTACGGTTTTGGTAGTCTTAAGGAATTCAGGCTCATTTTGTCTCATCGCCTTGGGACATAATTCTTCTGACTGTCAAGAATATCTTTTTTTCCGCAATTTGTAGGCTAGCGGGGCAAGAAAAAAAACAGTCGATGACGACAAAGCAGTAATACTAGCAGTAGAACGGATTGTCGTTAATCAAGTAAGAAAACAGGGTCGTAGAGAGAAAATCTGGACTCTGGATGAAAATTATGCGGAAATGCAGGCTCAAGATGAAAATTATACAGGCTTCCCTATTACCCCTTTTTTGGATTGAAGTTTCTATTCCGAGCTCGAAGGGAACCCCCACCCCTCTTTCTTCTCCCCTCACATCAGGCCTGCTTGAAAATAGCTGTTACAAAAAAGGGGAAGTGTGAGGACCAGTGCAGATTGCGCAGCGAATTATGGAAGTCCTGAAAGATAGTTGTGAAATATCTTGGTGGTGGTTTTAGGGTGTTTTTGATAACTAAACGACACAGCAATGTTCGTATCTAAATTCTTGGTAAGCTTATGATATTTGCCCTGCATTCGTCCTATTTCCTTGGGATTTTCTCATTTACAGTACGTGCATGGGAATAAAATGATAATATTGAAATAAATTGTCTTTGCACCCCTATGTGGTGTGCAGGAGCGGACTCATGCATTGCAGAAAACTAGAAAGGATTTGATATGCATACTCCCGAAAATAAAAATTTTCCGGATATGATATCCTTTCATGGTTCCTTTGTGGAAATGTCGGACTGTCGAGATTATTCTTCTCTCTTTTTCCTGTCAGTGCCATTTGTGTTTGTAACATTTTTGAAATGAGTTTCCACTTTAATTAGCCCCGACTCATGCAATATGAAGCTTATGTATTCACTGAATCTGGGTAATGATGCATCGTATTTTGTGGCCATATTTCAAAAGAAAACCAGAAACCCCTTTCATAAAATCTATTTTATTTTCATACTCATAATACCGGGGGTCGATAAAATGAACGGCGGCTGGCAGAGTAGAAGATATGCACGATTGAATTGCATTCAACCACTTCATCGACGAGCCATTCACTATTGACCGTCCTATTATTGGTAATAAATTGACTCTCGTAATTAAGTTCACTGACCCATGTAAATTGAGAATGGAACAAAGTGCAGTATCCATATCAGTTGAATCTGTTCAGAGTGCTCAATGGATGAGTGCAGTTCCGTTGTGCAACGACTTCCTCCGGGGCTATCTATGGCAATACCATGACAGCTCTGGAATTGGCATCAACTAGCTACTGAGCTCCTGTGCTATTTTACTCTAACATTATTTTCATAGCCATCAAATTCAGAGCAGTGACTGCCATTGTTCTGGGTATGTATATGAGATAATTGGATTACTGTTCTGAAACTATATTGAGCGGTATCGTGGGGCTGATACCTGGTAGGATTACAGGTAAAAAATAAATATGAATGGTGGCGAGTGTGAGGCGTCTACACGGAATAAGCAGCTGAAGTGGCGCGGCAGTAAATCTTCCTGGCGTGACAATTTCTTGGTAGATGCTATAAGGTTACAACTTTTGAATAGAAATTCGTAGATTGAATTTGTTGCCTTAAGGTTTGGGAGGAGATATTCTAATATTAATATTGACTCCTTTGAACAGCTTCTTTTGGATAGAGGTTACTATGGCTATTGATTGTATTCTAGGAACTTCAGAAAAATGAACAAACTCCTCATCTTCTTTCCTTGCTCTTATTATTACGAAATTTCTGTTAGAACCCTTTCATGTTGCGGAACGGGGTGTCTATTGTGTGAAATGTGCTATAGGGATTCATTCAATTTCATAAAACCATACAATGTAGTTTCTTAGCCCAAATAGAATGAAGTCGTATAATTGTAACTGGAACATTGGAAATAGGAAAGTGGAAATAGGAGATGGTTCGGTTGTTGCTTAGTTTGGCGCAATTATATAGTATTTCAGCCTGGACCGAAATTTCGCAGCCAAAATCTCTCTGAAAACGTTTCCTAAGATACACGATTTTTTTCCGTGGTTACATCTTTCCTCGGATGTTTGTGAAGGCGCAATAACACAGTTTTGCATGAAAAGGGAGGATTGCAATCTCATCGTCTCAAAATGTTTAGTTTTTGTCGATGGAACCTTCTCTTTCGGGTAAGAATTTAAGAGGTTTTAAACAATGTCTACCTTTCAAATTTTGACAAGCTTCTTTGATCCCTTTGGTGCTGAAGTTCTGTATGTCTGCGGGTGGTAGGTTAGAATAGTTATTGGAACGGATCCTTTTAGGAAAGTTGATTTGTAGGAGGAATAGCGTTTATCGTTATCGTACAAGGATTGAGCATGCCCACTTTGCAGATTTCTTCGACCTTTGCAATATACTTGACTACTGCAAAAATCATCCTATAAGCTGTGGTAAGGAGAGAAAAAAATAAATAAATTGAAAGATGGGATGTTTCTTGAAAGTTAGTATTGTGACAGTGGTTATACTGGAGAGCAAGGAAGATGTATCGAATATGAATGATGACTAATATTCCGCTGTATAGAATTTCTTCGGTATAGGTGGAAAAGATAGGTCCTGCCATACGTAAGGTTGTAACTACCAAGTTAATTTTTTTAATATTGTATTTAAAATCTTTAATAAAAGAGCACTAGAGCTCTTAAAAGATTGTGCGGAAGGCGGAAGGTTTTTCTACTTGAAATTTGACTGTTTTTCATAGCCTTGGCTATTCCTTCTCTGTCTACAACTGAGTGCGTTCATCACCCAATTGCTCGCTGCCACATTACAAGGTATCTCGCATTAGGAAGGATGCTTCCCAGAGGCCACTGCAACCCTTTCGAGCCTCTTTAGCGTGGCGTGGCCTGAATCATTTTATCCTCGACGGCGTAGGCAAACTCAAGAGGATCTCCCTGTCCCGGCTCAAGCCTTTCTTCTCAAAAGAAGGGGCAAACGTGTGCATTTTAACTTGCAGCAGCCGAAATGAGGAAGCCATGCGGCTGATTTCCCGCTGAAATCCAATTAGTTTCAGCGCTTCAGGTGGAATGTTATGTAGGTCAGTCAATTTCATGGTCACGAATAACCATCGTTTCTCAGGTTGACGATTTAGTTTGGAGGAGCGGGCTTGTTGTATTTTTAGGCATGACAGCTTGATTCTAATTCAGGGGTCGTATCAACGTCTCGATTGCGCCTTAGACCTGATATTCCGGGCTGTAAAATTGTCCATCTCGAATTAATTTTGAGCTGTTGCCTGCTCATGTTCACACTTTTCAGATATTAACAAAACGGGTAGTGCCGAAGGTGCCATTGGTCTTTTATCAGAATCTCAACTTAGAAGCTAATTAAACAACTAAGAGAGAGCTGATATGTTGCCGCACGTAAGGCCCTTCATAGAATTCCACATCTATTATGAAGCTATACATTGTCTGATTGATAGTTTAAACTAATGGAAAATTGGCCGAATTGCTACGTCCCGGATTGAAATCTGATGTCCAAAGGCGACTGTCATCTTTTGCGAGCTCCGCAGACTGAAGAAATAAGATGAAAACTGAGAGAATTCCCAAATTTTTTGCTTGAAGCTAGAAATTCCTGCTGAGTCGGCGGAGGAAGTGTACATGCACATTTCAGGAAGTCCTTAGAATCAAGATCATTTTCTAAAGTCACTAAGTTAGGTTTTCATTCAAAGTCTGCTTTGGGTGAACTCCAAGTTGCGGCTACCTATGTTGCGTCCTATTTGATAGTTCCTAGTGCAAGTACACCTGGCTTGTTACGACTATGTCTTGCATATTAATTCTTAAAGTTATTGTGTCGAGTACTTCGACACTTTACCCTGACAAGCATCTACTTAACATCAGCACCCTTAATTTGTTCTATGGTTATTGAATATGAGACTGCAATACTATCATGGGACGAGACAACGTATCCTCATCTCTATGGAAGTGATTAAAATTAAATCACTCGATACTTCGCTCGAAATAAAGCGTGCTTCCCGATTTTACCACTCTACGGCTCCAGACTTCACGACGAAGGTAATTAATGTTGGTACAAGCGAAAGATATTGCGCAACAGTTTCAGAACGGCAAACAACACTAGCTACCCCAACAGTGGACATCGTTTAGTGATCGTACGAAATTGATGACGTTCTTCCTCATCCTGTCAGAAAACTCGTATTGCGGTCGGACTCGCCTAGGTTTTGTGATCATTTCAAAATCTTCGAGGTGTTGGTCAACATTATTTGACTATACACCTATAAACAAAGCTCCATCCCCAATCTGGATAGGCCGTGAGGTGTCAAGGTAGTATGGAAACCCTATGGACCGCACCTTAAGAATAGCTGACATATGAAAGACAGGATCAGATAAGAATGAAATCCGTTGAGGATTGTCCTCCATTCAATCGCGGGATCTGGTGTGTTCCGCTCCGTATGGGTATGAACTGTTAACTGTGTTTTTCCATTTTTTACTGGCATTCTCATTATATCCTTCAATTCTCAAACACAATATTTTCGCTCTGGCTAAGCTTTGGCCTAAAGTATTGACGGATTTACCCTCAATATTATTCGCAGTCATGTTATACTTTGCGATATATATAATGGAGCGTTTAGCATCTGCGAATCGCTTGGGTCACGACACTCACAAGGCAGAGGTCTGACAGTATCTGCCGAGTTTCCTCTTCTCTAGTAAGAAACCATTTTCGCTTTTTATTTTTCGAAGCTTGAATGTTAAGGCCAAACGAGGGATCCGTGGCCCAAAAAGTTACAATAATAGTTTTCTAGGTTAGACAGCTTAAGAGGTTGAAACGGAGCAGTTTAGGGAGACATTTGGAAAAAAGGCAACCCAGTACAGTTCAAATAAGTAACTCAATTTTTATAGCTGTAGAATTGCTCTTTAGAATGTCGGCAGTGTCTGTTTATGCATTCGCCAAGACAAAAGTTTACAAGGCCGAAATCCATAGCTCTTATGCTCCCCAAAGGACGATACAATAAATTATAGGTGCAAGCGCTTACCACCTGGAACGTCATGATTCTCTGCTGACTCGAGAAGCAGTGTCTTCAATAATAAGGGATGACTTTCTTAATACTAGATAAATGTTTGCCCATATTAGAACTACAGTTTCCTTGCTGATTCCAGGAAATTAAATTAATTTGGCACGAGTCAGACGCACCGTGGAGCTCATGCATTCTCTTCCTTAAAGCTTTTGATATGTCGAGGTATTGAGCATATATTAAACATTTTTGAGGAAAATGAACTTGAGTTTCGTTTAGAGCTGTTTTTTTAGGCATCCTCGGAGGAGCAAACACACGACTGTTTTAGTGACAATAAAGGGGAAAAATTGTAATTATCAAAGTTTTTTGTTCGACGATCGGAAGTTGAGCGGGAGAACGCTATTGCAATCCTAAATGTGGGGCAAATTTTTTTCCTGTACGCAAGGGCCTGTTAGCCTTTATTGGTCCATTGTTATGTTTTGGTCCCCTTTCTTTGTGCGCCTGCTTTGATTCAGACATACGGTGGGCCTAGTCCTAATTCCTGGTAACTATATGATTAAAGAAGCTTTCTTTTTCGTTAGCATCTTGGGTCAAAAGCCTCTGGCTCATCTTCCAGTGTGTGTCTTTTTGATCAAGAAAAAGAAGAAGAAGCCCAGGATCCTACTAAGCTGAGATTGAGACTACTGAAAATGGAGTGTGCAGTCGTGTGGCTGATGATCCTTTGAAGAAACAATTTAGTGAACGGCGAGATGTTACTCTTCCTCCGAAAGCTGCCTTTTTACGGGGCATCAGTTGTTATTCTAAATTTCACTCACAAAAAAACCCACACAACGTGAATTTTTTGCTTACACATTGTTTTAGTATAGACCGAATGAGATTTATAATCAGCAGTGGGTGAGGAAAATCGCACGGAGCTTGTAGAAAAGCGGCTGCTCGGTGAAAGTAGTTAATTTACAGGAGTTTATCGAAAATTGCCATAAAAAACGACCTTTGAGAATCGACGGTTTTGTTTAAGGATTGAAGGATTCTAAGTCCGCATGCCTTTGATGTTGGATTGGACCATATGGAAAGTAACTAACATTTTTTGAGTCCACGGACCTCTCGTTTCGGGCTTTAGTACCCAAGTTTTGACAAATTAAGAGGTGATGATGGCTTACGGTTTCGTACCAGGGCGGAGGCGTCAGATGGGCCAGATGTCTCCATTAGCACTAATATCTTGTTTTGCGAATATTATAAAGGAGCTTTTAATATCTGCGAACCGCTTCGGTCAAGCTGCTTCCAGAGTAGAGGTGAGGCAATATCTGATGAGTCGTTTCTGCCTTTGTGCGAAATCCATATGCAATTACTGAAAAGAACAATGAACAGCACTGTTGGCAAAAATAAGAGTAATCAAATATTAAGGTCGAGCATCAAGCAGGATGTGCTATTCAAGATAGTCGCTACTCTGTTTCTAAAGTAAAGGAACCAATAGGTTAGCTTGTTAGTTGTAAATTGGGTAAGCAATGTACCGTGAAAACTAAAACACAGATTGTTGTGAGTTATTTATACTTTGGAAACCTTTGTTCACAGAAAACTTTCATATGGCTTGCATGAAGAAGCTATCGTTACCCTTATGAGGCGAAAACATTGTGGTCTCATGTATTTTTCGTTGAACACTTGACTTTCGACATTTTTTAAGGTTTTGTGTAAACACAAAACCTTATTAAAATCGGTTTACCGTCTGTCTGTCTGTCTGTCTGTCTGTCTGTCTGTCCGTCTGTCTGTCTGTCTGTCTGTCTGTCTGTCTGTCTGTCTGTCTGTCTGTCCGTCACACGCATTTTTCTCGGAAACGGTTACAGCGATTGACACCAAATTTGGTAAAAAGGTGGGAACTGTGAACGCTCACGCATACAGTGAGTTACATCCTTTTACGTCGAATTTAAAGGGGGGTCCCCATACATGCAAAAGGGGGGTGTAATTTTTTTTTTCATCAAATATAGTCATGTGGGGTATCACATTAAAGGTCTCAGTTAGTACTTTTCGAAAACGGTCTTAGTTTTGACATTTGGTGGGAAGGTGGGGAGTGCGGGGGGTTGAAAGTGACCATTCCTTTACGGGGGCCATTCTCAGAAACTACCCAACCGAAAAATCTGAAAAAAATCAAGAGGCTGCCACTATATGGTGCCTGGGCTCCGAAATACCTTCCACACTGATATCTGTACAAATAAAGTTAATAATAGTATATTACTGTAATTTTTAGTAATTCGCTGCAAAACCCCCCTTAAGTTCATGCTAGGACCACGAAATTTGGCAACAATATAGGGTGTAACATAGAGCATGGTGTTACCAGGTTTGGTGGAAATCGCACTATTGCTAACAAAGTTATAATACGTCAAAGTTGTCGCTTCTTTGCAAATTCAAGGCTATAAATGTCAATATCATCCGAAAGTGGATATTCTCACATAATATTGTATATGCATATATTACGTGCTACGTACTAAGAAATGCACAAAACCTTTCGTACCTGAAGCGTCCAGCTTCCGGTTTCCCGACTTGTTTCTTATATAGGAAACCTTCTTATATAGGAAGCCTGGGAGAACCAACAAGTCTGTGAACTAGAAAAGTACAGGGAGCAACCGCACCAGGCGCGGAAGTTTTACCAACAAGTCAGCAGGATGAAGCCTTATACACCTCGATGCTCATCCTGCCGAGACAAAGAGGGAAATCTGATTTGCGACAGAATGGGCATATTAGAGCGATGGGTTGAGTACTTTGATGAGCTACTGAACAACCAGAACATCGGCGAGTTGGAGGTCCCGCCAACTGAGGACGACGGACAAATACTGCCACCACCAAGTTTAGGAAAAACAGTCCGTGCAATTCATCGACTAAAAAATCATAAGTCGCCAGGAGCCGATGGAATTACAGCCGAATTGGTTAAATATGGAGGCGACCAGTTACACCAAGTGGTTCATCAACTTGTGCTCAAGGTATGGGACAGCGAATTAATGCCTGACGATTGGCAACGAGGCATAATCTGTCTCATACATAAAAAGGGAGATATCACACAGTGCAGCAATTATAGAGGTATCACGTTGCTGAGTACCATCTATAAGATATTCTCCACTATCTTGCTAGGCCGGATAGCCCCATATGCCCAGAACATCATTGGCCCATACCAAAGAGGCTTCACTCCAGGCAAATCAGCAACAGATCAGATTTTCTCTCTGCGGCAAGCGATGGAAAAACTGTTGGAATATGGACAACAGTTGCACCATCTGTTCATCGACTTTAAAGCCGCCTATGATAGCATAGCCAGGGTAAAACTGTACACGGCCATGAGAGAATTCGGTATCCCAACGAAACTAATAAGACTGACTAGGCTGATCCTGACCAATGTGCGAGGCCAGATAAAAACAGCACGATCACTCTCAAGACCATTCGACATCAATAACGGTCTACGACAAGGGGATGCGCTATCATGCGTCCTCTTTAACCTGGCCCTCGAGAAAGTGATCCGTGATGCTGAGGTGAATGCAAGATGTACGATCCTCTTCAAGTCCACCCAACTACTGGCCTATGCTGACGATATCGACATCATGGGGAGAACCACCCGAGACGTACAAACTGCCTTCTTCCAGACCGAGCAGGCGGCGCGAGATCTTGGGCTGCACATCAATGAAGGCAAGACAAAATATATGGTGGCAACGTCAGCACCGAAGACGAATCAACCAACAACATCAAACCACACTGGTCAAACACAAACACGAACAAGAATAAGGATAGGAGAATACAACTTTGAGACCGTTGACAATTTCTCCTATCTAGGGTCGAAAATCACAACCGATAACAACTACGATGATGAAATCCGCGCACGGTTGTTGTCAGCCAACAGAGCCTATTTCAGCTTACAAAGACTGTTCCGCTCGAAACGTCTCACCATAGGGTCAAAACTCTTACTGTACAAGACTATGATCTTGCCAGTCCTGATGTATTGCTCGGAAACTTGGGTTCTTAGTAAGAAAAATTGCGAACTCTTGGCCGCGTTGCTGAGAAGAATCCTCCGAAGAATTTTTGGCCCCCTACATGAGGATGGACGATTCCGTAGCCTACACAATGACGAAATCTATGAACGATACCATGACCGTCCGGTTGTGGATAAAATCCGGCTCAATAGGTTACGGTGGGCGGGTCACTTAATCCGTATGGATGAAGATGATCCCACCCGGAGAGTCTATAAGGGCAATATCTATGGTAGAAAAAGAAGCCGAGGCAGACCCTGCCTAAGATGGAGCGATGGCGTGGGCCAGGACGCCAGACAGCTTTTAGGGATATCGAATTGGTGGACCTCGGCGCAAAACCGGGATGTCTGGAGTTCCTTATTAAGGCAGGCCTAGACCGGATACCGGTTGTTGCGCCGTTGATGATGATGATGAGGAAACCTTTCCTGATGTAGATCCAGCTTAATCTTTTATAGCACATGCAGCATACCAAAGACAGTCAAAGTTCTCACTCTGGTGATACCATCAAAGATTTTTGCTACGGAATCAATCTTCAATGCGTGGTTTACTTGAGCAAGTAGTATCAAACCCCTATGCTTAGTTTTTCAAATTGGGTGGTGCAGGGTTGAGTCTTTGACACAATACCCCGTCATAATATGGCATCAGTTGACCTTCTTCTGACAGAACCTGAACTATACGCAAGAAAAAGTGAACAAGTGACGACGTCCCTGATTGCTGTAGTGCTCAGCTTTTGTTGAAGGATGTTATACAGTGAATCTGTAATATGTGGCAAGGCGCCAAGAAGGCTTCTCGGGGTAAACGTACATAAGGGAATAATGTTGGAAATACATAATTTTAGTAAAGCTGGGGACTGGAGTTTATAATTATAGCTGAGTTACTCAGGTTGCATTGAATGAGGATATGTATCTTCGCAGTTTTATGGATCGGAGAGCCATTGAATTGTCTTTTCTTTCTTATTGTTACTTTTCCGCCTTTGAGTTTCCAATGAGAGTGCATTTTAGTTTCATTATCATCACATTTAATGCTGTGAAAGTGGTGAGCCTGCAGCAGCGGGACAATAAAAAAAACGGATGCAAACATCCATGATCTAATCGGGATTCGATTTCGAGACACAAGATCGAGAGAGATCGTCAAAACTTGATGAATGACGATAGATGATATGGGAGCCATGCCAGGAAGAGGAAGTAGGTAAAAATTGTGATGTAGCACGAAGGCTTGACAGTTATTTTATTTTGCTTTCGAGTTGGTCACCAGTATTGATAATTTTCTCTAGAGGTTATAGGTATGTGTCTGAGGTTTGCTTTGGGAGACATATATCTTCCAAAGAAGGAGTTCTCATCGGTAAGGCTATAATCCTCACCATACTAGTCGTGTTTAGAGAATAGGTAGTTCCATAAAATTACTTGAGTGAGGAAAGGAGGTTCCAATGGATAAAAGTTCTGTACAATTGTCACTTCAACTATAAACTGGTGGAGTTAATTTTCGCTAATGAAATTGGTTGGCCTAATTTTTTCGCTAATTCTTTATATTATTCCTTTATCGTGGAACTGGAAGGTGGGGTGTGTGAGAAATTTGTCTGTGTGATATTTTATCAATATTTTCTGATTATAACACAATAGAAACAATTAGCCTAAAATATTTTTTTTTTCATTTTTTTCAGGTGAGTGACGAAGCTAATTGTGATATTCATGATAAGGTATGCTGACTCCCGTCAACATGTGGCTGTTGTTTAATCCATAAAGTAGTTTTGAATGGGTTTATTTAATTGTATGGAAAAGTATATCAGCTGGTTATCTCATACTCGATAAGATTATCTGCTGAAGTGGTCTATTGTATCTAGGCATGTTCAGTTAAGTACATCCCTTTGGTAACAGTGAGAGCTGGCAGCGATATTTTTTTTTTTAATTTGCTAATTCTGTAATAATATGTATTCAGAATTGTTATTCATCGTGATTTTTATAGCGAAATTAAGCCAAATGTGAACGACAGAAATCTTCAACTATCTAAATTGTTTATCTAATCAGAACTTGCGCGCCTTATCATCATTTGAATTTAATAATTTCGTGGGTGTCTCATTTAGAAAGTTGTATCACATAGGGAGTTATCAAGAAAATGTATGTTCTATATCTATAACCGCTATACTTAACTAAAAATTTGGATGAACGAAGTCAGGGGTGTTTACAGGAATCAGGCTGCTGTTTCAATAATATGGCAGGCGTAGTTAAGATTTCCCCCATCTAGCAGTACAGACAGCGGTAATGGATTCACTGTATGTTCTTTTTAAGCTTTAAGTTTTTTATTAATTAAAATAACGAGCTTCATAATGATTTTAGGTATTGACCTTCGGAAGTGACAAATTTTTGATTCAACTTGTTGACTTCCAAATTTACTTCTTTCAAAATGAACTTTCCGTTGTCATGCAGCAAAATGGTTCTATCGTGAAATAATAAAACTTGTTTTTCCTATTCGCTAGTGTTGAATTTTATTTTGCAAAAACCGATATTTCGGGAACAACTTGTTCCCTTCATCAGATGATGATGACTGATGAAGAGAACAAGTGGTTCCCGAAATATCGGATTTTGCAAAATAAAATTCAACACTAACGAACAGCAAAAACCAATAATTAATGGCTAGAAACACCGCGTAATTGCACTCAGAGTTTGTATCGTGTCTATTGTTCTATTACGGCCATTTTTGCTCCGAAGCTCAACTTGAGCTTATTAGCTGCTGTCAGTAACGATCGTCTGTTGCTGTTTCAGATGGCTTTATAGTAAACGACACTCTTCTGATCCCAGCAGATACATAACATGTCCTTTGAGGCATGAATAGTTTGTTTTGACGTCGCTGAACCTGGCATCACCCAAAGTTTCGTCCGATACCATAGTATATTCACTTTTTATCACCAGTGACGAATTCAAAGTTTTTCTTTTCCCTCCCTTCAAGGGATTTGATCCCCCATTTTTCTCGGCTATTTGGATCATTCTCATCGCGATCGACGGTAGCATTTAATATTCAGACAAATCTTGTAGGATTCGACTTGTATCTTCATCCAATAATTCTTGTAGTTGTGCGCCTTTTTTTAGTGCGCCTTCACATTTCTTATTGCTTTCGTTTCTGATGTGTCGAAACAACTTGTTTCAAATTGTTTTAGACCGAGTGCAAACATCGCAAATATTAACCAGTATGCGATACGTTTCAGCGACTCTTTTCTTGAAAATGTAATAATAAAATAAAAGTTTCCATAAATGCTGCTTTTTCGTGACGAACGTTAACATTTTCGATGCCTATACTTCAGACGAATGTTACTACGATCGAGATCCCATCATCATCACCAATGAAATCACAAATGAAAATGATATCCTTAACGATACTTTTCCTTAAAAAGGCGGAAAATAATTCTTATATCTAATAGTATGCTGCAGTAATAGTTCGGAGTAAAGACAGTCAAGTCCTTGGCTTTACTCGGCTAGTCAGTTGGTGCCAGAGCTAAAATCAATTTTGAAGGCAATCTACTGCTCATAAATATTCTCTGCCCGGTTTTTATGAAGATAGCTGTCGTTTGCGCTGCAAACTAGTCTCCCACTGCTCAACGAAAGTTACTTCGCGATGGAGGTTCGCTTCGAAATTTTGCTTTGAAGCGCTTCCTATCTGACTAGATGTAATATGTAGTGGAAGTTTGACACTATCAGCGCCACAAACTCCTTAACATTTTTATCTTGGTCCCCAAGATCGTCCTTCCTAATTATATGCCCAAATAAGGTGTTATCAGATCACATCTTGAAGTTTAGATCATTCATCATTAGGCAGCCAATTTCTGAAGTTGCTGCTCATCTGTATCGGAAGTCCTTGCTGGTGTCTAGCACGGTAAAACTTAAATCGGGTCCAGTCTGGAATCTCAGTAGTTAGTAGGTTATCTTTGTGATTGTTGATAGTTCTGATCCGACGCCGTATGTTACGCTTGCATTGACGGTTTCCCGCGGGTAGAACCGTGCAATGTAAATACAGCACCAGTTTCAGAGAAATATATTCAACTTTTGACATTACGAACTGATACAATTTCTCTCCTCAGTGGCAATTTTTTATGCCGATCACTGACATTCGTTTGGAATTTTGGCTTTCAGCAAACCTAACAGCAAAAAGGCAGCTTTCCCTTACCTCATGGCCTTTGCTCCTTTTCTCTGAATTCTTCATAACAATGGAGGTATCGGGTGTCTTGAAAAATATATTTCGAGATTTTACTACTTTCCCGGTTTTTTCGACCCTTCACTACCATTTACAAGCTCCGTTTCGACCCCAGACTGATGAGCGATCTGGGGGAACTTATCTGCAGGTCGGTATTCTGCAATAATACTTCAAGTCTCAGTGATCACCCTCGGGTTATTGGTTCTTTCCAGCTATTGCCTACCATTGTATGCTCATGTTGAATCTGCATGTACTCCTGACTGATATGCGAGTGTAGATATTCATCCAATGAGTTTCTTGAAAATTTTGAATTCACGATAGAATCTTTTTCTCCACACTTAAAACGGTTTACCTTCCCAGCATTAGCTACCACGATGTTCAGGTAAGAGAAGGCGAAAAAAATCGGTCTTCTTCGTTGGCTGGGCGGCTTCCTCATTCCTCATGCGTTGATCCCACCAGCAATAATCGCCTGCCTAGTCTACTACATACTACATTCTTTTAGCATAGTTTTTATACCGTTCGTAAATAATAGCGGCATCAATTTTTTTTTCGCCTGCAGTAGCATGTCCTGGCCAGGTTGACTTTATTTTTTCTCTGTTTAGGGATTGAGGGAGCCGAATTTGTATCCGCTTGATATCGAACCGGAGAATAGTTTACTGTGGACTTAGGATTCCTAAATTCCTAAGCAAAAAATTCTAGCTTCACGCGAACTTTGGTCTGAAGTATGTCAGACTTATCTATGACACACTTCCCTTAAAAATGGCTATAACTATTGAGAGGAAATTCGTTTGAAATGTGGAAACTTTAAAACCACACGCACACATATGATTTTGTATAGAATTTAAGGTAGTGGTCCTCATATAAGGGGAGTGTAGTTTTTTTCCAAATATGTATAGCTATGCTGGGTATCAAGTGGAAGGTCTAGATTAGGACTTTCCTAAACACGTCTCAGATTTGACAAGTTGACAAATTCGAAGTAAAAAAAGTCATGATTAAATTTAGAAAATCTGGACCTCAAAATTATCTGAACCCGATATCTTTTGTGTGAAAACGCTCATTGTCCTGTGGAAGAATGATTTTCTTATCGCCTTTTTTTTATTGGGTAGTTTCACTTACGCGGTGAGGTTAGGCGAGGCAGCGTTTCTCGTCAATAATCTTTTCCTCCGCCAGCGTTTTTCAGTAAACCACGTCTTCCCAGTTCCATAAATGTATGTAGATCATTGCTCCTGATACCCTCCTTCTCTTCATTAGGAGGATATAGGAGTAATACAAGCATTTTTCATTTCAAGTGACAATTCAATACAAGAATCGACCATGTGTGACAATGTGACCATTCGTGTCCACGCGATCTTCTTTGCTTCCGTTCCTAAGTTGCAAGCTTTGAGCCGAATTCGTCAAGTGAAAGTAGTTAGTAATGTTCCTTTAACTATATTTAGCGTTTCAGCCGATCTTTTTTAGACATACCTACTACCGGCTGAAATATTTCCCTGTTGCATCGATCCATTACCCCAGTGAAGGGCCATCTCCTCTGTTTTTGCCTTAAGTGTAACGTGCCACTTTGCTTTACGTGTCCTCCCCCTGCAGCATAGCTTCAATTATATTGCCCGCAGATAGTCGGCCCCTTCCGTTGATTGGGAATGGCGATGGCGCTCCCCCCTTTTGCAGAAGCAAAAAGTGTGGCAGGCATTATCCACCACATCCTTGCAGTTAATACAATCGGATGACTATGATTTCCCGATTGTGTGCAGGTAAAACTGAAAATATCCGTGTTCACTGAACAGGTGGGTTCTGTAACAGTCAACTATACCGTACTTTCGATTGGACCACAGCCAAACGTTTTTGATGAGATATGCGGTCCATTTATACCTTGATTCTTTTTTCTACGATTACTGCAATGCACTTAGGGGGTTGGCTTTCTCTTCACAAGCAGCGACTTTCTTATTTACCACCACCCTTTCTGAGATATGTGGACCTTCGCTCTTGAAACATAGACAGCGATCAGAATAACTTCTGCTGCACCATTACTACTGACTTCGACACGGCACGATAGGCGGACGCAACCCGCGAACCTCCTCGCCGCTGTATTTGCGTCAAGCGAGGACACTATTACTAACGCAACTACGGAGTCGTGAGTGTCACCGGTGTGATGGAGGGCACTGGAAGATTTCACGGCCAGTGATTATCAGGACATTTCATTGGAGTAACGAGCGCCTTCTGCTAATGTTCTGAGGTCTGGTGAATATTTACCAGCTGGAACATCGGGAAAATCGACGATGGTAAATTTGCCGAAGTCCTATTAAGTGGGCTAAGCCAGCTCCAAGGCCTGAGAGCGAACAGAGGAATTGCGACTGCATCGAACTTCGAACTCTCACCGCAGAAGACTTTGTGAAAGGTAGTCGCCTGTGGTTATTGGGTGAAATTGCAAGTCTACGAAAAACTACCCCAGGCTTCTGCAAGAGGCCAAGATAGGGAAACCTTTAAATCTGCAGAATACAAGAACACAAAGAAAGAAGTCCGGCACGAAATTAACAGGCAAAATGCACGCTGTGGACAAGAGCTATTCAGTGATATTAGCAAGGGTCCATGGGGCCTCAGATGTTAGTTAGTTACCAAAAAATTGGTGCTCATTGATCACCTTGTTCCATCGAAACAGAAAATGAAAGATATTGTGCAGCCATTTTTTCTATCAGCCATATCCGAGCTGATGCTGTTGATGAGAGAGTAGTGCTGAGGAATACCGCCTCTTCACCGTAAAGGAGCTGCAAGAGGCGATCTTGTTCCTGAAGGACAGCAAAAAAACACCCAACGAAGTGCTGAAACTTGTATTCATATATTAGCCGGACTTGCTATTTAGCACATTCAAGGCAATTTTAACAGCAGATATGCAGAGACTATTTTAAGCGCTGCGCCCTGTTCTTCGAAATCCGGGAAGAAAGAGGGCCTCATCGAGGGCGACTTAGGGATCTATCCTTGGTTCGCATCTTTAGAACGCCTGATACAATAGACTGTTATGACTTGAGAGTCCTAATGAATCACATCTGGTCATATACGCGGATGATGTTGTGAAAATGGTCGCCGCCATCACGGTCGTATAAGTTCAGAGCTCATAGGGGATGGTAATTGGGATTCTCCCTAGCTTTGGGGGAAGCCGCCGTTGGTCGGCCTGACCAAGGAGACGATCTTCCCTATTCAGGTTGGTGAAATCATTGAATCTTGTCGAAGCCGCCGATGAAATACCTCGGCATTATGGTAGATACAAAGATGAACTTTTTTGGGGAGATTCGCCACACCGCAGACAAGGCATATGTTGAAATTTTTTGGATCGAACGGTGGTAGATATGATTGGCGGTGTGGTCGTCAGGTCTTCTTAAAAAATGGGAATGAGAATGCCTTGACTGCTAACTTGGTACTACCTATCAATTATTCCTGTTGTCTTGTTGTCACTCGTAACCTGAGGGAGGACCCTTCCTCCTTTTGCTTTCTCGCGCACCATTGGACTACTTCTCAAGCTGATACTTCTGCCATCTGCTATTTAGCTTATGTTATTGGAAATAATTTACCCAATGCATATCGTACTAACTCGACTCAGATATGAAAATATGGTGCTGACTTTGCCACTCTACACTCGAAGGTTTACCTTTCATCCCAAGTTTCCACGTTGAAAAAAATCTCAGATGTTTATTACCATACATTGTACAAGAATGTATGAGAAGATACAACTTTTTCAACTCATAAGCGAACGAAGATGCTTATTATGTCCTGCATGGGATTTTTTCCCTCTGCAAACTAGGAAGAGGAAGCAACTTTATGCTCTTTTTCCATTTCCTCGTCTTTGCCTTTTGTTCCACAAATAACTTGATATCTTTAGAAAACTTTTCAAATATATACAACTTGGTAAGTTCGCCGTTCAAGTATCTTTCATTCTAATAAAGAATCCTCAGAGTTCTTTCATGTCTTTCAACTTCTAATTCGTAATTCTCATCTGGGAAAATCGCTTCTGACGAAGGACGTATATCGTGCGCTTGATACCATATATACACTGGAAGGCGTTGGAAACATGTGGCATATTATTCTCATTTTGACTCCTAACTTTGGAGTATTCTCATTTTAAATTAAATTGCATGAATCTTGTGAAGCACATAATCATTTTAACTTTGAGTTATAAATTCTATTATATGCAAATGGGGCAGTTTTCTTCTAATTTTCCCTCCCTAGCCTCATCCATGATAAAACTGTTATACAGATACAACGCTGGAGAATTTAAAATTTGCTAAGCTTCCCACTTACCCTCCGTTTATAAAGTGCATATAAGTGTCTGGAAATTCGCATTTTTTATTTTCCTTTGAAATTCTTATTTCACCTCTGTGTCCTACGTCCCAAATGCCTTTCTACTTCGAATCTTTTGCAAAGTCGACTTAGCAGGTCTTACTGCAGATATCCATCGGAGGATATTATCCAGTCAACTGGATAAAACAATTTTTGCATGATAAACGATTTGGACGATAGGAAAGGGACGATGATAAGGATGAGTGGGGATTCAAACGAAAGCAATACGTTAAGGATATTTTTTTTTCTCCTCGAGAAGTTATCGAGTATTTAGGTTTCCTTGCAAAAAAGATGAGATGAGAAGGTCTCATGCATATACTTGCTGGAAGATATGTATATGTATGTATTAAAGTAGTCGAAATCCTTGGAAATGTTAATGGTTAATATGGATGAACGCGAAGTAGACCATCTGCCTTGCAAAATTGATATTCCACTCGTACAAGCATCAAAGAGCCTTCGATTGCTATGGAAATTTTATGTTAAGAGTGAAATAAAATATCAAGGATTCAAAGTTATTCTTCATTTTGAATCCTTGGGAAACCCGGTGGTATTGCATATAGTTAAGGTTGATTAATATTTGACTATATATCAGTTTTCATTTGAGTCCTTTTCGGTGGCAGGATATTTTTGGAAGTCAACTGTGACTGCTTTCGTAGTTGAAATTCCTCCTTTGAGAATTATATTTGTCAGAGAGAAGAGTTAGGATTCCAATTAAATCCTTAAAGCTTGAAAATTCAGTTTAATAACAGTTGTCTAGGCCACGGTTATCAATCGGCCTTGATGAAGGGAATATTTCGATATAAATGGAATTAATTTCTAGAGAAACTTTTCTGTGGTGCTCCGAGTTGTAAGAAGCCTACACAATTCGTTTCTGATATATTAGATAGATCTTCAGATTATTTCGGGCTGGCTCCATTTTCTATCGAGCCTTTGTCTAACCCAACCGGTCCTCCGCTTCCTATCTTGGCTTTTAGGGCTTCGTTGGAGTCTTCTTCTAGTTCCTCTTGGCTTGGTTGATGTAGTATTCATGACGCACCATTGAGACACCATTTGCTTGTCCAAAGAAGTTCGCAATAGATCTGGATATTTGGATTCATTATTGGTCTTCAGTTAGGGTAATTTTTTGAGCTACGCCATTAAAATTGCATGGACCAATTTTTACCTTGAGCATTGTCTTTCCTTTCGCCATCTTTCGCGGGTATATTCAGCATCATCTATTTGCGCATTGCCAAAAATGTTGGTCGGATGTTCTGATTTGCCCATTGGTTAAGACATTTGAGAATTTTTTACGGAATATCAGATTTGAGTGAATAGTGTGCCTTACTGAATCCTCCCTTCTCCCCTGTCTTCTGTTAACTTTCTCTTCTTTAACATCTCCTCTGGCCAATCGTGTCTCTTCTTTCCTCTCCTCACTCCTACTTTCCGCTTTCTCACTCTTACTATTCTCCACCTCTTCGGTGAACTTCTGGTATGTTGTTAAATATCAAATCTCCTTTTTATGAGAATAAAGAAAGCGTCCGATTTGGTTGCTGCCCCATACCATGTAGATTTTTGAATGCACCGTTGACATTCGTATTAGCGGCATCGATCAAATAATCGTGAATCAAGCCGAGTTTGCCAAGAACTGCGGAACTGCCGCAACTCCTCTGATATTCTCTGCAGCAGCACATAGTGTCGAAAGAACTCGTGCGCTGGGTCAAACTGCGTCATTCATCACAGTCTAGATTTAATCTGAATAAAAGAGAATTTTTGCCGATCGATCCCAGCGGTTGCCATCTGCAGCAACCTTGAGATGTTCAAAGTCATGTTTGCTGTTGGTGATCGGGCACGGCAATTTTTACGAGATGCGTTTTTCGGTTGGCGGCATTATACCAATATGGCGTATGAAGAGAAATTCAGCAACGTGCAGCCGGAAGATACAGCACAAATAAGTTCGATTATCACCTGCAAAATAGCAGAGTGGTGCCAGATTTTCTGGGGTCTCGTCAGTAGAAGGAATTTTATGTTACCACGATCTTCTGCGAAAACTTCCGAACGTCCTGAACTTTGTCGCCCAAACAGAATCAAGAGGCGATGTCTATCATCACATCGAAATCCTGGCTCTATCCGTAGCCAACAAAACTCATCGATTCACGCTGCAGAAAGTGGCTGTCGCAAAACCAGTGTGCGAGTATGTGATGCAAAAAGACTTCTGTCGACCTTCGAAATTTGCTTGTGATTCTCAACAAAGACCGTACCTGAAGGCTTTGTGGTGATTAAAGACGACTGGACGCAGTCATAAAATAGCAGATACCTTATGCCGCACATACAGAACATCGCCACCGGTCTGGGTGGGAAGACTATTTTTTCGAAAATCGACTTGCTAACAGTCCCCGTTCACCAGATCCAAGTTGCCGATTCGGACATTTCTAAGATGTCTGCAGTCATTCTATTTGGTTTATTTGGCCTCACAGCCATGACGTTTGTACTGCGTCGTCCAGCTGTTCCAGCCCTCTACGAATTACGTTCTACGAGGTTAGATTTTTGCATTTTCTCCCCAAGCCAGCTGAACTCTAAGCGTCATTGAACAAATTGCTTCGCAAACCCGAGATCATATTGTGAATATTCAAAGTCGAAAACGAATTTCGACTCTGCAGAGACTCGATCGCGGTAGTAGCATTACCAGTTCATTTTCGATCAGACACAATATTAGCGTTAGTCACGGACGTACTCAACGTTTCAGTCGGTGCGGTATTGGAGCAAAAACACGAAGACAAAGTTTTTACCAACACAAACTGATTATCGCATAAAGGTTGCATAGCACGTACGACCATGAGCTCCTCACTATATACGCCAGCATTCGTCATTTTTGACACACCCTCAAAGGCATCGACTTCGTGATGAAAACCGATCACAAACCATTGGTTTATGCCTTTCATTCGAAAATCGACAAAGCCTTCCAAACTCAAAGCAGACAACTGCCCTTCATTTCGCAGAATGTTTTGTAGGTCGGTGACCTTGATTTGCTCATCAGCTAGGAGTTGGGAGTCGATATTTGATGGCAAGGAGATTGAGACGTACTAAACCTTCGTTGTAAGCACCTCTCATTCTCATCGCCATCATATAGTTCTGCAATGATGCCAAAAAGGGAGGTTTGAACAGTTTGGTTTTTTGCGTCCTTAAAATAATTGCTCGCGATTCTAACACGTAGTCCATGGAGTCGAGAATACTACCAAAAGGCAAATCCTGTTCGACACTTTTGCATACTAGATATGATGTCAACATTGGAAATGTAATCACTTTTAGAGGGAGAGCGATGGACTCTTTTGTCTGCCCAATAAATATCAGGGCCTCCTTGGCGACTAGGATGATCTGTCGGCTGAGTCGATAATACTCTCCCTCTCGACGTTGGAAACTGAGGAATAGCTAGTGGAAGACATTCTTGTAGCAAGGCGGTCAGACTGTTTAGTTGGCATTCAGCGGTGATGGGTTCTGATGTGGACACATTCTCGGTAATTTTGAAACGATGTCACATTGATTTAACGCGCAATCAGCTCACACAACGCTACCTTGCTGCATTTGTTCTTCAGTTTGAAGTCTACTGGTCGAACTAGGGCATCGAAATTTGAGGTCGTCAGCTCCCGAGCGAGAAGTGCTAGAAGGAGGATAGATCATCAGCAGTTCCAATGGCAATATCCAGAAGTTGAGAAATCTTAAAAGCGAGTCCATATTCCCACGTGGGAATTTTTTAGTTTTAAAAGGCAGGTTACAGTTGGAGTTTTCTAGTTAATACCGAGAAAAATGTCCGTTATAATGACAAGAAGCGCATACTCAATCGGGTGACTAAGTCGGCCATCGAATTGGAAGTCGGGAAGTAGAATCACGCTGCTTGTCGATAATGGAATGAATGGTCCGCTTAAACATCGTGGCGGAGGAAGAACGGATTGAAATAGGGTTCTAACTACTTCTTATGATGGAAATGGGAATCATATTAGCACTATCGCATTCAGGGGGTAATGGGCGTTGGAGGGTAGCGTTTGATAATTGAGGAAAGAAAGTTGAAAATGCTTGGAGCAATTTTTTTAGAACTATGCATGGGATTTTATCCAGACGTACTGATTTCTTGTTTTTAGACGTCACGACACGGTGTGGCAAATTGGCTGGGTGGGAAACTCTCCCAGCGATTGGGGCTTTGTGTGGGATGGTACAGTAGAAGGACGGGATCGATTGGAGTCGGGAAATTGATTGGCTGATCTCGAAAATTTGGTTGCAGATATGCAGAGGGCAATGGCGCGCTTGGATTGGTGCTTGGTGTTTAAGTCTCCACCTATTACTAAGTACTGTGTGTATCGAGGGCTGTTCGGGGCAGTAAACGACTGTAATGAAGACCGAAAATAATTGTGTTTTAAAGAAAATGCGACTAATTTGAAGTGATTTGAAGCTGTTGGCAGATGGGGAATATTAGTAAGACAGGAATTTCTCGGTGATAAGGATGGCTGTACCACCTTCGATGGAGCGAGGATTGGATTGTGGGTGGGCTGTATGGAGGTGAAGTTGGAAAGCTGGGTTTGCACTTATAACGCCACTTGGTTTCGCACAGGAAAATTATGTGGAGTTTGGATTCGTCAAGAAATAACTCAAACTCGTGCCTGCGGGTCAATGAAGGATTTGATATTCAGCTCGATCAACCCATCGTCCATTGGTGGAAGTTGGGATACCAACAATTGAGTTGAAAATCTGCAGGAACCCTTGCTATTTTTTGGAGAAACTGAGGAGGTTAGGATATCAACTATCGCCTTAAACGTCTACAGGAATTCTTGCGATTTCTTGGCGAATTCGAAGAGGGTGGATTAGATACATTGATGCGGTTTGTTGGAAGAGCTGGACCGATGATGTAATGGTTCGCGCGGTGTCTGTGAATGACTCGGACGACCGTGTGAAAGGGTTAGTAGTAGGATGACTCGAAGCTCGAGTGGTTTGAATGAGAGTGGTACGGGGAGTAGGTGCTCGCTTTTCAGCATTGTTCTTCGCTACGCCTCTAACGAGATTTGGGCAATTTCAATCAGGGTGGTTGTTGCTCCCCCAAATAATGCGCTTTGGTCCTGATACAGTGTTTTGAATCATTCGCCCGGACCACGAACCTGATCACATTTAAACAACGGTAAGTTAAGTAGCAGTTGGTTGCCGTGTGACCCACCCAGGCTGGCAGTTCTTCCATGTTACTTGTTTTTAATTTGATGAAAGCGAAAATTATTAATATGTTCTTTCGTAGAACGTTAACTGTAGTCAGTCAGTGATCCAATTAAATATTCACTGTTTTTTTGCCCAGGTCGTGGGGAAGGGCATAACGCTGATGACGATGAACGCTTCTTATGCCTTGAGTTTTTCAGCGATTTTTTGAGCCGAGAAAGAGAAATTGAAGTTTCCAAGGATAAGACTGATTGCCTTTCCGGAGAGAAGGATATAATTGAAAAAAGTATTATTGTTCTCAATTAGACTTTTCTTGCCATAGAGTGGGTTTTGGCACTTTTGGTACTTGATTTGGTTGAAACAATTGCGAGCTTCTACTATAATGAGTGGTGGAATCCTTCGACTTACTTCTTTGCTTCTAATTTCGGGGGGTCGTCTTGCTGATGATTGCATCATTGCCTCCTGTTCGCCTTAGCCTGGATTGTGGTTGATTGCGGACGAGCAAATGCTGCCTATTTTGGCGCTGTTGCTGTTGTTGGGACCTCTGTCTGTCTTTGTTGTTGTGCTGCTAACATCGGTTGAGGGTTGGCCCCCTTAAATGTCTGTTTAATCGCTGCTTCAAGAGAGATGATTGCGTTCGGAGTCCCTGGATTGGGTCCTGTTGGGACTTGTTCCTTAAGAGTGCCGCCTTGAGTTTCTTCAAAAGGTGCAAGCTTCATTTTTTCGTCAAAGCTAATCCCTTCTCGATCGCTTTGGGGTGCTTTTGATAGTTTCGTCGAAATCCCGTGACGACTTGGTTTCATCGCTCGTTAAGATGAGTAGGGTACTTAGGTTGGGAGTCAATTTCTATTTAAGTAATTCAAGTAATCAAACTTTACTTCTTGAAAATGTTACCAAGATAAGAAACAGATGAAGAGCCCGAGGAGTATATTGTTATGGCAAGAGTTCTTTAACGTTTCGTATTGGGATTTGACAGAATGTGAGCTATACACAAGCGAAGCCATTCATACTATTAAATAATAGCTACGGATGATCAAGGTGGACTTGACACGGGTGAAAACGGACGATTTCCTTGTCAGCAATTGCAGGAAAAATCACACCGTCAATATTTGATTTAGTAATTATGAGATTGCCCTGAAATCAGTAATTAAGTGGGTGAGTAGGTAGGTGGCAGTGGCCGCTCTGAGGAGCTCAATTAGGGCTGTAGTCCACCGTGTAGATCATGATCGATGGCACATATACATAGTTTCAAAGTGCACATGGATTATTCTAAGGACAATGTTGCAAAGGCTGGTTTATGTTTAGCACGGATGATGGGGCGAAGGGGGCCCACACGCAGTCGGTGAATGTTCGTTGCTGAAGTGATATATACCCCTTGCTTTAGGCGGATCTCATCCGTCTTATCGTCGTGATCCAGAGAATAGCGAATTTGTTATAAATGCACTGAGGTTATGTAAGTTAATCAAGACAACTTAGACTGAGGCAGTTTACGTCATCGAGAGAATGATTCCTATCAATATCTAACTATTGAAGCGCATTATCTTTATGAGTTAAGGAAAGTGAATGTCTTTCTAAGATTTACACATTCCTTTTTAAGAAAAAACTATAGAAGGTCAAATTCTAGAATATCTTCTGTATGTGCGCTCAGACCAAAATGTTGACTTGAGGGGAATCGTCTATTGAAGTTTGCAAAATCTTTTCAATTCGGTAAAGATCCGGCAAAAGGATAATCCCCGCAAAATAATGGATATGATATGTGGCATCATTATAGATTCAAGTAGTCTGGAGTCGCATCATAATATATTTTAACCTCAAACACCGCACGTTTGTTTAAACATCGATCCTGCATGAACGATTAACCTATATATTTTTGGGTAGCGTTATCGAAGAGAGAGTAGAGCCACCCACCCGTGAAAAAACTAAATGCTCTTTGGCAAAAGCTTTCTATGTATCTTGAATTCACGTATCCAAAAAGTTTGATATTGACGATGCTTTCATGTATGTCTTTCCAATCCATGGAACTATCAACTTGCCGAGGGGTTGTTTCCCGGAGGGAAGTCTTATTAAATTTTTGTCTACGAATTTCCAAACAATTTTCATTTTGTTAAAGCAGAACCTAATCGTTGCTCAAAGGGCAAGTGAAACTTTTCTATTAAAAGTCTAAAACTATACACACAACTATAGTCTTATAAGACTTTCCTTGTTCTACAAGAAAGATACATCTAATGTCTATATACATATGCTATGCTAGTCAGTGTTTAGTCCTGTACGGAAACACGAAACTAGAACTTTCACAAATAGGTACCCACATAAATCAGACTTTGTGCCCTGAAGAGGATACTCATAGACAGGCGGGCGGACATGAGCGGACAGACTAAAATAAAGACTAAGAAAAAGGAGGAAATGTTTCAACTTTTCAACGAAATTCTATTTTATAGCTATGAAAAGAGGAAAAAATCATTCCTACATAAGACAGGATAAGCTAAAATTGAAAGGATACTTTCCTGCATCGTACACGAAACGGTACTGAAGATGGAGTTATTCAAGGTATTATACACGAATACATATGTGCCTACAATGGCTTAAGACAGGGAAACTTGAACCAAGTTTGTGAAACAAAATGAAATTTGTATCATGTTAAGGTTGGATCCTCTGCTATCTGTACATGCACACTTACAGATACAGATGCGATCTTATCAAGCATCAAAAACAAAATACTTTCATATTCCACTGGCGGAATGAAAGGGAATAAGTAGTTGGGGTGTAATCTAAATCTCTTAACATTACTTAACTTCATGAAACCCACAAGGAGGATTTGAAATAAGAGAAAAAGAACTTTTTGTTCGCGTGGAATAACAGTGTGAGATGAATATAAGTATCTTTTCATTTCTCACATCTCTACTTTTCTTGCAGACTCGCTTTCCCCTTTAGTCCATGCTTTGTGGCGAAATGAACCTCAATATTGCGTCGGTTTCAATATTGAACGTGGATGTTCACGTAATATACTGTCACGAAATTTTCCCGAATTCGGGGAAAGTTCAGACAGTTGCCTTTCATGTGAATGTAGATGTTCTTATCATCTCTTGGTATTTATGGTTTTAATTCAAACCTCACCGACCGAGGTAATGGAAACTTTTCACTTTCAAAAATCCAGCTTTGCAAATCATTTATTTTCTGTTTTACTTTGGTAGAATTCCCTCTCAATTTGTTAAATTGAAAAAATCCATTTTGTTTCCTCCGTTGGAATAGTTGGAACTGACAGTAACTGATAGAACTTGATACGTTCAAACGTGATTTGTATGCTTTATTATTTCAATTGAGATATGTAGTGGACTTGAGCAGAATACGAAGTGGATGGTGAAGGTTCCTGTGTGCTTCCTAGGTGGTCCTTACGTCCTAGTTGATTGCAGGGAGTCTATGTTTTGTTTAAAATTGAATTTCGTTGGGAACTCTTATTCAAACTGTCTTACAAAAATGGTTCTGCATTGCAAGTCAACTCTGACAGTTTTCAAGAAAATAAATTTGTTGCATTATTGCTATTTTTGGAGGCGACAGGCGTGAGGTGGTATACATCGCAGGTTCAACGCAATGTCATTTCTTTCACTACCGCGAGGCGTCGTAAATTTTCTTTTATAGTCGGCTAACACTCAGAACCATACAGGGCGACAAGGTGGTCGACAGTGCGGGAAATTTTAGATTTGAGACGTTCGTTGATGCGTCGATCACCAAATCCTCCATTGTGGAATGCTACTTCCTTCAAGTTGCACTGATCTGTGAATCAATTTCATTCACTATTGGCTGAGTTGTGGGCAGATTGCTGCTGCCACAATGATAGTGTTTGTTTCATTACGGTCGGTCTTCAAATATTCTGTTTTGTTCAGATTTAGTATGTGCTGTATTAAACGATTTCTCCAGTTTTAGACAAGTTTCTCGAGATCAGGTTTATTGTGAGACGCTCGAAAAATATCTGCATAGTAGCAGTGTGTCGGGCGCTGGACGTTGGCTATCCTATCTGTCAGTATCCATGATAAAAACAAAGAGGAGTGGTAGGAACGCGTTTCCTTGAAGAACGGCGATACAGATACGAAGCGCTTTCATCAAGCTGCTAAACCTTAAGCTTTGCTCTTCGGATCGCGGCAGAGCAATTTATTCCAACGCATGGGTTCCATTGGGGCTAGGCGTGCCGGATGAGTTTGCGTGGCGAAAGGTCACACGCTCTCTCTAAATGGAGAAATGCAATTTAGAGAGGGCAATGCTTATCACCAATGCTTATCACCGTAACGATTTTGAACGAAGTGCTCTAACACACTTCCAGGTCCTGATCCAATATGGATTGTTGCGCAAACGGTTATTATTATTATTATATCTTTGTAATGGACTGCTCGGGTACGTTACAGGTCTGTGTATCGAGTGGAAGGGGTCTTTCGCGGCGTCGAATCGACCTTCTGTCGTGCGTATGCGGTGAAGAAATGGAATAATAGTTAACTTCATTATCGCGCCATCAAATCCCTTGACTTCGCTAACGTCATCAGGGAATCAATCAGAGATGGCAATACCGAATCAATGGGTTACCAAAATAATCATTTTTTCCGCTTTTTAGTTCTGTGTCGCAGCTTTTGGCACGCACCATAGAGTTTCTGCTAAATGCCCTTCTTTACGAGTCCCTCCGTCTTTGTAGTGAGGGTCCGAATATTTAGCGTTTCAGATACGCATTTGCTTGGCTTTAGTTAACTTGCTTACATCCTAACGCCATCAATGCGACAAGAACCCTTAGTCATTTCTCGATGAGTCCCTTCGGCTGCATCAACACACTCGCTACCCGCTTCATATCTCTGGCATCAACCGACCGAACAGTGAGCGTGCCCGGTGGATACTCCGAAAATCAAGTAGAAAAGAATGGCAAAGACTCACTCGGCGTCGATGCATTGACAACGAAGAAACGAGCGCGGGCGACCACGACATCGGCCAAGAAGCGGGACTCTGCCCAGTCCTATACAAGCACTTGTCGAGTACGGTGTATTCTAGCGGAATCAGAATCCTCATATTGGGCGCAGGCTTCCTATGTCACTGTTGGTGGATATGCAGCATAGGTCCCTGATAGACCTCACAACCTCTTAAGGTCAAGGGGAATTTTAATCCGCCAGAACAACACGATCCACGCGTTCCCGCACTCCTCTAAAAATATCGCACTATCACTATCGAATGTAGTGTCTCTCAATCAGTTAAACATAACGTTCAGGACCACGTCAACATTACTGGTTCCCCAATATTCTCGAAGGTGAATCCTTTACCACTCCAGTGCAGAAAGAGTTTGAAGGGCTCCTTAAGCAGGGTATATGTGGATTTTCTAACAGCTGTTGGTCATCTTCACTCCGTCTGGTCTCCAAGCCTAATGGCGAATGACGATATTGTGGAGATCACAGATGCCTGAATGCTCAGATAATTCGAGACTGGTACCTAATATCTCTCATTGAAGACTGCCGGCATTATCTTTCAGACCGTCTTGTTTTCTCGACCTTGGATTTCGCCAAGGCATACCACCAAATTCATGTATCTCTCGAAGATATTCCAAAGAAAACAATCTATATATGTACCTTCCGGATTCTTCGGGTTAACACGGATTAATTTTGGCTTTTGCAATGTGGCGCAAGCCATTCGGAGATTCACCCACTCTGTACTAGGAAACTTTCACTTCTGTTTCGTCTACTTCGACTTCTTGCGGAAGATTGTGTGGACTCCAACAGGCATTTGAAATAACCAAACATCAGCTGGTATACGCTACAGTTTTGGGATTCCTTCAACAGGATGCACCCCTGACCATGTTTGTCGATGCCTTAGACATCGCAGTAGGCGTTACTCTTCCCAGAAAATGAACCAAACTCAGCTGTTTAGTTTCTTCTCGAAGTAGTTGAATTCCGTACAACGGAATTACAGCGCGTATAATCGTGAGCTATTAGCCGTGAATCTGAACATCAATATTTCCGCTTTTCCTTTGTAGGCAGGACGTTCACTGTGTTGACGGACCATATGTTTTTCACATTTGCCTTCTGGAAAAACTCAACAAAGCGTTCCTCCCCAACTTTGATAGCTAATATACATAAGCCAGTTTACTTCGGACGTTCAACATGTGTCCGGAAAATACAACATGGTCGCCTACGCTTTGTTCCGGATCTCAGAGATCAACATCTCTGCTGCAGCCGATTTTCAGCAAATGCTGCGATGACGCAGTTCTTCAAAGTCTGCAATCGGATTCCAAATACATGTTCAGGGAGATTTTTCTCTTCGGCTCATCTTCCTCTATCTGCTACCAGATCTCTGAAAGCGGACCTAGCCCATATATTCCGACAGTTTTCCGTATGTAAGTAATTCGCTCAGTGCACGATCTTATGCACCCCGGCATTCAGACAACGAACCGGCTAGTCTCCAACAAATATTTCTGGCCGTTAATGAACAAGGTCGTTAATTCTTGGGCCAAAGAGTTCATCACATGCCAAAAGTGTAAGGTCACTAGGCATGTTAAAAAGGAAGTAGGTGTATTCCCTTTGTCAACAAAGCGTTTTCACATCAAATATCATGGCTACAAGTATTTCCTCATGATTATTGATCGGTTTACGCGGTGACCTGGGGCAATACCTCTGAAACGCATTACAGGACAGTCATGTACTGAGGTATTCCGTGCTTTGGTATCCCAGTCGTTATAATCCCAGACCAGGGAATATAATTCGAAACTGCTCAATTCTCACAGCACGGAAAGCTCATCGGTTTCAAACGTCATCGGGCAATTGCATACCATCCATAGTTCAATGGGATGCGGGAATGTATCGGTTGCTGAAGGTCGCTGTTAATGCACGCCGCGATCTGTCCTGTTCGCGGGTCTTCTTTTTCGTTTTAATTGGCCTACGTACAGCCGTCCGCGAAGAGTTTGATGCCAGCGCTGCTGATTGGTGGTGTAAAGGGAGAATCTACGGCTTCTCGACGACTGGGTCCTCAATAAGGCAGACGGTATTGGAGAGACTGGATTGTAATACCTGTTACGGGAGTCCGAGACCAAATTGAAGTCGCCTCCACCATCTCGTCACGCGGACCCAGTGGTCAGTGCCTTCAGCGAGTTAGAAGTCTCTATTCGCGTTCTGGTGAGGACTGACGCCACTCGGAGGCCACGGCAGCCACCATACGAGGGTTCCTATAAGGTCTTCGAGCGTACAGAGCCTCAAGCCTTTCTTAGGAGGGGCAGACACAGCCGTTAGTGAGATTTCAATCGTGACCTTACGCTGCTCTAACCGTTCATTATCATACCGTCAAAGCAGTTGAAACTAAAGGGCGACATGAGTAGCAGCGAGTCGACCTAGCGGTTCGTATAAAATTTGATGATGAAATCCGAAATAAACTGAAAATAATAAACAAGATGTAGGATGAAACCTTACCTATTTCTTTGTTGCGTCTTCTGTGCTCTGTGAACATTTTTTTTGCTCATCTCATCCCGTGACGATGAGGCATCGCACTCAGAAACGGAGATGTTAAAAGGTTAATATATGAAGCTTGTACATGTTGATGGTGGTAAACCCTGTCTAGAAATGTGGTGTACACTTTCCTAAACCATTCAACCGTGAAATGCATACATCATGGGATGCAGCTCGACTCTGAATGTTGATAGAATTCAAGGGAGCATAAAAGCAAATGGAGTCATCAGCGTATCGCTATTTACCTCAAGTTCACTTCAGTACATTTGACTTTAATATTATGCATGAATCTAGGACGATGGCGTTAAGGTGTGAAATTCAAAATAACTTGCTCCTTCCCCAAGATACCTTCCCATCCCCACTCCCTTTGCAGAGGAAAAATCAGAAGATGTCGGATGCTCTAAAAATGGAACACGAATTTATTCAAGTGAAATTGATGAGAATTTAACAAATTTCCCTGGCATACTCTTTGTATCTCTGCAACTATACATCAACGTGATGTTCGACGTTGACTATTTTTTGTAATCAAGTGAAAGAAAATCCATTTGTCTTTTGTTGGTGACGGTTCTTCCTCTTGGTTCTGTTCTGACTGGAATTTAAAAGAGGGTTTGACTGTTTTTGGGGGAGAAAAAAGTCAACAAGGAATTAAGGTGAGAAAGTTTGGTAGCGGAGTTTGAAGTTTGAGGAGTAAATAATGGTTTTCAAGGAAATGTAAATGTGTATGTTTGATGTGAGCATTGTCACGGAAGTTTCTTAAACTGGAGCTTGACCTAATTTGGTTACACAAATGAAGTGAAGTGTGGAAACTTGTTTCTAGCAGATTTTGCCAAATGAAGTGTGACAGTTGAATGAATAGTTTTCTTTTACCAACAATACCTTCGAAATTTTGTACAGTAATTGAGGAAGATTGATATTTGGCAGCAACTTGTCGGGTCCGAGAAATACAATCCATTGAGTGGGAACAAATGTACATCGACTGGAATGCGAGTTTACTGATTGGTGATGGATGAGTATGGTACAGACTCGATATTTATCATCTCTATGAACTCAGAAATTGGTACTGGTAAAGTATTTGGTGAATCATTTGCATTGTTCCTTTGAACATTTAAAGTATTGAAATTCAAAAATAGACGGAGACCTCATTAAATCAGACTTGAGGGAAGCCGTTTTGAAAAACAGAATAGTGCAGTTCAGATAACTACAATCATAACTAACAGTGAACCTAGCTCTCAAGCTACCATCTTGCGTTCCGGTCGGCCTTGCAGTTGTTTTCCGTCGACTATGATGCTCATGCTGACCTCTCGTCAGCGCGCATTACATGACCATCATCGATTACTTACCGGCGTTGTTCATTGCCTTCGATAGTCGATCAGCACTGATAACCATTGATGCCAATAGCGCGGCACTATGTTAAATGTCGGATTTGAGAGCATAATTGATGCATCGATAATTGAGTTGCTATGAATTGCTACTATGGTCTCCGAAAAGCTCTGATTTTATGACTTAACATATGAATATGAAATCCCAATTTTGTCTTACAGTGACCTGTCACACTTCCCATGTCTCTTAAGAAAGTAGTAGTAGTTCTTTGAATTAATACAATCTAAAAGTCGAAAAAATATTTTCAAGGCCCCAAATGAAAATGAAGAAGGAAAAGAGAAGGGAGAAAATATTCTTAAATAGTGTCTTTGAAGTCCATGTAGCCGAAACGAAGAAGACTGAAACAGAGAGTATTATAAACCGGTGGTATATTCACATAAAACGACACCGCGAAAAGACGGACCAACAATTTTTCAAATGGAATTGACGGCATTTCCGTTTGATTAAAATCAGCCAATTAATTTCTTGGATTTATAGAATTCTAACGCCTTCAACCTGAAGGCAACTTTCGAAAATAAAGGCCGCCTTGGTTTATTACACTCAAAACTAGTGCAGCTTTCTAACTTAATCGTTACAGTGTAGCCTTGGTCAGCTTAACAATATCTTAAACAGTTACAGCCTCTCTCGATGATATATCGCCCACTGCGAATAAATTAGAAGCAAAGTAATTTTCCAATATAAGAAATATTAGAAGGTAATGCACGCAGTGACCACCTCCTGTTTTGGCTTCAAAATGTCTTAATAAATAAAACCCTGTCTTGTGCTCAGTGCATTACCGCTACCTTTTTTCTAATAATCTATTCTCACGGGAGAAATTCGTAAAACCGGTCTTCCATATTTCGTCGTACATAAATTTAGCCACCCGGATTCACCAGCTTTTAGTTGACTATTCGGACACACGTCATGTAGCTATCATCCAGTGATATCATTCAACTAACCGTGTTTGCTCTAGGTCAGGCAGAAACATAAGCATTAAAACTTTGATGCTCATTGTCAATCAGAAATTTTTTTGAATTCTGGCAGAATCTGAATGGGTACCGCATACACAACTGGTTCTCAAATATTCATTTTTCGAGATTCAGCTAGATATTGAGCAAGGCAATTTTGTTCGTAACGGAATCCAAACTCATGTACTCGCTCATGTAATGCACCGATTCGCAAGAGGAGTCCTATTCCAATTACATTATCTTCCGCTAGACAGGCCCAGCAGCTAGCCGATCCGATACCCTGTCCCAATATAAGGTTGATGTAGCGGCGTTACAAGAGATGCACTGGACAGCGAACGGTTTCCTGGAGAAGAGCGCTCTGCGTTTCCGAGGCAAGAAATATAAGCCTCATTAACGTTCACGTCCCTAAAATATAGGATATCTTCTACGAGGCAGTAGAAAGGCCCTCGAAGCCTGTCCCAGGTTTGATATCAGAATAATACTTGGGAATTTTAGCAGCCAAGTAGGAACGAAGCCCGTATTCTGACGATGCTTTGGCTCCCATAGCCTACATAATAATGGTTGTCCGAAGTACCTGGTTTACGCAGAAAGCGGTCTGCAAACAAACGTGGACCTTTTCAGAGGGGACTACTCATAACCAAATTGCCCACGTGTTGATTGAATGCCGCTAACTTTCAGTCTTGATGAATGTCAGAACATATAGAGGGCCAATTTACACTCGGACCACTATTTCGTTGGCAAGGTCTTCCGGAGGGAATAACAACACCACCCAGAATCCCATCTGACAATCAGGTGAGAGTTAACACTGGATCCGTCCGCAACACAGCCCTCCGTAACACCTGCAAGAGGGGAATGGATGCCGCTATAATCGCACCTGGAGATGAAGCATCGACAAATGATCGTAACAATCGCTGATACGGCTAAAAACATATTTGGACTTAGTGGCAACAAAATTCGGAGCGACTGGCTCGACGATGACAGTAAACTAACAACAGAACGGAATTAATGTTTCTTTTTGAAAGAACGCGGGCACATGCAGAGATTTATCACGAACTTCGTCGAGCGGAGAAGCGGCTTCACAGACGGAAAAAGGTAGCCTGGGAGAACCAATAGGTCTGTGAACTCGAAAAGAACAGAGAGCAACCACACCAGGCGTACTAGTTTTACTAACAAGGCAGCAGGATGAAGCCTTACACATTGATGCTCATCCTGCCGAGACAAAGAGGGAAATCTGATTTCAGTGCTACCAGTGGACTTGTAAATACTGTCGTCGGGTTCTTCCGGGTGCTGCTGTCAAAGTATATCGACGGTATTTATCAGCTAAGCTCGATATGAATAATTACATATTTTTGCGTCTCTTTTCTCAAATCTGAGTTTCTCAGAGAATTCTTGTAATCGAAGAAAGCATCGCAGACATGCATCGGAATAGAAAAGACAGCAGCTACGGTGACGAGGACCAGCAAATACGTGGTAGATCGATGGTATATGTTCCATGATAAATAAGGTAACCCCTTTTGGCGAATAATTTGACTAAAGGGCAGGCAAGTATACATTCATATTGAGTTCTCTGCTATTACCGTTTCTTGATTATAATCTGCAGTATCGACCATCACGAAATAATCTTCATCCTTATAACAAAGGGGAGTGTGATCGTTATCTACTGGAATTTCTATGACCTCAAAAAGCAAGGTGATGCTTGACAATTTACTCGTACTCAGCGTTAAGGACAAGAAATTTGCCTACTTTTAGCCTTCGCTACTGCAGCTCTTGGTCATTATCATTAGATGGGGACGTCTGATGGGGGAGGGAGGGGGGACCAGGTTTTTGTAAATTTTGTTCTTGTTTCCGGAGGATGCCATATACAACTAGTTTGTGAGCTCCTAACTTTCACAGTTTTGTAGCTCTTCTGAGCATAGCCGTAAGAGGAATATTGAAGCGAAAGATCTTAAATACTGGGGAGGCTGGTTAGAATAATCTCATTATTATCTTTCTCATATTAACAGAATTTATCTGATTATCTAGCGAATACCAAGGACGCTTTTGATCATAGCAAATTTCTTGTGACAAATGTGATAGAACTACAATAGAAAAGTGGTAAAATACGAACAAAGCCAGCTAAAAAGGAGTTAGCGCCAAATTTGATAAACCTACAACCATCAAACTACAAAGTGCCCTGAATGAGCAAGGGATGGACGTTAAAGGAGCGGAAATTTAAGTTCCCCATGTTTCCTCTGGTCAAATTGTGTAAGCATAAGGAAAATGTCAAAAAAAACGAAACATTACAATAGCTAGTGCTGTTTTTGTAGTAAGTGGAAGCACATATTGTCAAAAAGAATGAGACATGTATTGAGAAAATTGCCTTGAAAAATTCAGGAGAGCATACACAACCCGATGGAAATTCTAAACATTAGAATCAGTAATGTTGGATAAGGAGTTCGGTTGCGCAAGAATAAAATAGAGGAACTACAGAATAAGACTAGCAAAGCAGGTCAGACAGTTTCTCGGTTGGACCACACGGTGTGCCGATTGAGAGTGCCAGCAAGTGTTTAAGCCTATCTAATATGGTATAACAAACTTCGCCATACTCAAATTACAATTTGAAACTGCAACTTGGGATGAAGAGCACCGTAAAGCCTGCTGTCGACATTTTGTAAACTTTTCTAAGTGAAGAATGAGGAAGCTATGCTGTTAAAACTGAAGCCTTGCATCGGCTTTATAGTAATGACCATATATGGAATTAAAGACTAGTTGTCAACAAAATGGTAAAAGGTTGTAGACTTTTCCAGCAAACATCAAGTGCTTGGCATGAATGCTTTTTCCCAACGCTACTGCTGATTTGATTAAAACGAGTACCATCAAATCCTTCGTGAATGGCATTCGGCATGTGGAGACAGCAATAATGTTTGCAGACCGAACGCCCATGTAAGAAAAACGCAAATGGAGGACACAAGGGCAACTGGTAGCCTCAAAGCTGTTGTCTCAACAATTTCTGAAAAGGTCAAAAGTTAGCGTTCTTGAAAGAAGACACTTTATACTGAGGAAGGATTTAGCCATTGCTTTGTAACCTGTCAGTACAATGAAGCTGAGTATTATAACTAGAGAAAGCGTGTCCATATATGGGAAGACCTGGCGACTTTTATCTTTTGGCATAATCTCCGCAAACCATGATTTTATGGTGCACAAATTATTGACGATATTATCCTTAATCTGGATTTTCTGCTGTAACATAACGTGTGGTCAAAATTGGTCTGCGTAGAAATATTTTGAACCATCAAAACAGTGAAATATAGCAAGCGAGGATGCAGTTATGGTTGGAGGAATAGTCGACGGCAGTAGAACGAATATACATTCGTGCTTCCAGACTATTATTTGGGAAAAACTTAAAAACGGAAGAGAGAAAACATATTGTGGGTAATCAGGACCAACAAAAATAAACCCGTTAGTAACATTGAAGACAAGATTCTACTTAAAGCCAAAAGTAATCACAAATTTCAATACAATGATCGAGCAAAATGGCGTAATGATCTATATGGACAGGACAAAGGCTAAAGAAGACGTAGAGTTTTAAATCTAGCAAAATGTGTAAAATAACAGGAGTTAATAACTAAGGGTAAAAAGTTTCAATGGTAATGAGTTGCGAAGTTGCCGAGAACCAATCCGCCAAGCTATTGTTGAATAAGGATTTAGCAATACTTTCAATTCTAAAGAAGAAACAAGTCTAAATGTTGGTAAAGAAGTTCCCAAATGCGTTCTGTTTGTGCATGGAAGGATGCACATGATATGTTAAGCTTCAAATTCCATGGCGACTATTGGTCAAGAAAATATAAAAAGCCAAAATTATAGTGTGATTCTTAAGTCCTTGATATTCTTGAGTGGTGCTAATGCACGAAGAGGCGGCTGCAAAAACTTCTTAATAATGTGACGAAAAAGGATGTCTGGAATGAATGATACTCTGGATCATACTTTGAATCTCAAGACGGGGTTGATACAATTGATACGGTCTATCGTAATTTCGTACATCTTTTGGTCAGTATAATACGCGCATGACTGACTTTCAAACGTTTAATGGAGCAAGTATTGATTTATTATATTTACATCATAGGATGTGCCCATTGTGAGGAACAATTCCAAATATTACTTACGGAGTCACCAGCAAATTTGTCTGCAAATTGAGACGATAGCGGTTCTGTTGATTACGATTTTACGGTGGGGATAACTGCCTTAGCGTGAAACGACCTCAACTTGATATTGGTGTTGAAGTATCTGCATTTCTAGATTTCACTGTTGATGTGTTAAGTAGTGTTGAGTTCAGTACCATCATCAGCCTTATATGGTCTGCTCATGCAAATAAAAAGGGTGCCATGGCGGCGGACTAAAAATCTTCATTTTGTTGAGATATATCTTCTGTTTGGTTCTGCTTCCCGCTTCTTCAGGCACAGTTGATCAAGGTTCACGACTTCCTGCGTGAGCAACCAGATGTAACCAGTGTATAAGGAAGGATGTCATAGTCCATTGAAGTCTTCCGGGTCCTTCGCAGGAGGCAACGTGAGGCCTTTCCCGGATGCCTCTCTTCCATAGAGCACACGTCCAATTGTTGTATTTAATCGGGTTCCTTTTTCACAATTTTAATAACTATCTCCCTTTACTTTTCTGTGAAAAGTGGAAGCAACAATTTTGAAGAATCTGCACGGTTGCAACTTCTGTACAGTGGGCGTACTCCGCCTGGATGCACTGCTGACGATATGATGTACCTTTTGCATGGAGGGGAAGTCTGTATCCGTATGTTACCGTTACTAGCCATTTTATCCTCGAGAGGTTGAGCATAGAATATTATTCAGTTGAGAATTATGAAGATATGCTTCTTCCTCCTCACCACCATGAACGAGACATCTGCCGGTAATGTCCTTGACCGGTACCGGAGTTGAAGTGCATTCCATCCGCGAGTTTTTTCAGATCCAGTAAAAACCTTCCATTCCTTACGCTTGTCGATCTGTCTCCACATTTCCGCTGTTATCTAGAGTTTATGGTCCCCTTTGGGAAATAACAGACAGCTTGACTTCTGACAGAAAATTACATATTTGATGACGGTTCAATGGTCACCAATATTTTTCGGCGAGCTATTGAAGATGCCAAACGAAGTGAAATATTAAATAGAAGGAGGTTACACTGTGAAGACGAACTGAAACAAAACTATCTAAGAGTTAAAGACCATAACAAGCTAATCAATTTTCTTGGGTTGTATACATACTACACATGATTGTCACCAAATATTGCAGTGGTGTCGTCCAATCTGTATGAACGCACAAGGACAGAAAATTCGTCTGCACAGCACAACATAACAAAGCTTCATTGAATCCCAATCCCAATCACACATGAGATAGTGTATGGCACCAATTCTGTCAAACTCAATTCTAAAAAAAACATTTAGATTGGTGGTGTCAGCAATTTTAGAATTAGACCGGTCTTTTAACAAGATATCGATTACCAAGAAAAGCTGACTGCATATTTCAGCACAATATTGAGCAGGACCGAGCGTTGCTATAGTTCAAAAGTTGTGGGGGGCAGATCGCGAGGTGGATTGAACATGTTTAGACCTTTCAATTTGGCATTAAGGGTTTTTAGTTTTTAGTCGTGGAAACGCTGATGGTCTATCTGGACTTCCTTCTAAATCCAAATGCTCGCATTTCGTTGGGAATGCAGCCAAATGTCATGCGAATAACCGAGGTAATACCAAAAGTATAGGAAACCGAATTTGATCTCATGAAAAACAAAAAGCTGAATCGAGATCAAGCAGGGAAGTATTTTGAGATGAAGGTTAAATATCGAAAGCACACTTGGTTCAAGGGGACAGTTTGGAATTACGTAAAATGGGAGGACCTCACGGAATTTACTAGTAGTCCTTAAATAGAAAATAAGTGAAGCTCTACAAACTGGAGGCATTACCATTACCATAGCGTCTTTCAACTGGGTTCATATATTATGTAATTCATCGTGTGATCAAGCTCTTAACACCTTCTACAATATCCTCTCTGATCTCCTCTCCTGTTATGTCCCTTCTTCCCCTCCCTGCCTACGTTCTTTCCCAACTTGGTTCACAACGGAACTTCATATTAACATTCGCTTGAAACATACACTGAGGAAGAAGTTTCGGGCTTCTAAAAATGACGCCGACCTTGCTCACTTTAAAGCTATACGATCTACTGTGAAGTCAATGGTCAGAAAAGCGCGTAAAAGGTGCCTATTGAGCGTCGAAGCCGCCCTTGCCTCTCACGCTCGCAACTCTCGTAATCCAACTCATTCTGTCCCTTCTTCTATCAGCTTCGCTGACTCCACTGCCAACTCCCCACAACAATCCTGCCACCTTCTCTGCACCTACTTCTCTTCAGTGTTTTCTCCCTCGAGCCCTTCATCCTCTACACCTTTCATAACCACAGACTCCTCCGAATCACTAGCCATTCCTCTCCTTACGCCTTCCTTGGTTGAGTTCCTCATTGGTAACCTTGACCCCAATGTCGGACCTGGCCCCGATGGGCTTCCTAATCTCTTCCTCCTTAACTGTAGAAAACACATTTGCGACGAATGCTACTTTCCCCGTCTCTGGAAAGAGGCCCTTATCATTCCTATCCTCAAGAGCGGAGACCCTTCCCTTGCTGTGAACTACCGCCCCATTTCCCTTCTCTCCTCTTGCTCCAAAATCCTAGAAAGATACGTCAACGACTGGTTGACCGCGCACTTCGGTCACCTCATTGTCAAAGAGCAGCATGGTTTCGTGAAACATAGATCAACGGCTTCAAATCTTCTGGTCTTTACCAACTTTGTTGCTAAATGCTTGAATTCACGACAGAAGGTACATGCTGTTTATACTGATTTCTCTAAAGCCTTTGACACCGTTGACCATAACATTCTCCTCTCTAAACTTTCTTCGCTAGAGTTCCCTCCCTCAGTCATCTCCTGGCTTTCCTCCTATCTCTCATACCGTTCCTGCAAAGTTTCTTTTCATGGTCACTCATCTCGTTCCTTCTCTCCTTCCTCTGGTGTTCCCCAAGGCTCTATACTTGGCCCGCTACTCTTTCTGTTTTTTATCAATGACCTCGCCTCCATCCTCACCTGTCCGTATTTGCTTTACGCAGACGACCTTAAATTGTTTGCCTCTGTTTCGTCTCCATTGGACTGTGCTCTCTTACAATCCAACCTTGATAATTTAGCCCGTTGGTGTTCGGTCAACAAGCTAACACTGAATGTCAACAAATGCTACTGGATGCGCTATTCCTTCAAACCCTCCCCATCATCCTTTTCCTATTCTCTCAGTGGTCAACCCTTTTCACTACTGACCTCCTTCAAAGACCTAGGTGTAATATTCGACGATAAACTTCGTTTCAATTCCCACTTCGTTGACATCATCTATAGAGCTTCCAAAATGTCTGGTTTTATCCTACGTTCCTCGTCCGACTTTACCTCAATCCAGCCCTCCTTAACACTCTTCAATTCCCTTGTCAAAAACATCCTTGAATACTGCTGTGTAGTCTGGTCCCCCGACCGCATCCGTGACGGCCGCGCTCTTGAAGTTGTACAACGCAAATTCACCCGGACCCTCTTTTACAAAAAGAACCTTCCACGGGTTGATTATCCGTCACGACTCCGCACCCTCAATCTCCCCTCTCTACAGCAACGCTGTATTTTCCTTGATATGTGTACTCTTTTCAAACTCTGCAATGGTCTGATGGACTGCTCCGCCAACTCGGATATTACTCTCCGTATCGCCTCGTCTCATGACACACGTAATGCGGACATTTTTGATGTGCCCTTCGCCGAGCTCGAATTTACTTTCACTCTCCGATCCCGAGGTTTTGCCGGTCCTACAATGCCCTACAGCTTGGTTCATTTGACTCTATGTCCCTCTCTAGCTTTAAGCGCAAAATATGCCATTTACTTGCTCCTCCCTCTGAGGACAATATGTAATAAGAAATTTGCTTTCTGTGTATTGTCCTCATTAAATAAATAAATAAATAAATAAAGAGAAGAGAGAAAATCGGAAGACGCTTCTTGTGTGGTACCTGGATGCCAACAAGCTTTGACAGATGGATTGCCAGATGTAAAACAAGTGCAACTGCAAAATGACAAACTAATTGACAGATTCAAACGTAGATGGTCGGGGAAGATATGTGCCACAGATATCGCATGACTATTTTGGAAATCAACCTAGGGAATCGCTACCTATTAGTCGTTATCGCTTATTTCAGCAATTGAGAATCTATTCCCTTCCGAACCAATAGGCGAGAGCTTGTCCGAATGTGCTCTTCCAGGATTTCGTTTGCAGATGTGGAGTAATATTGGAATTTTGTTCTGATTAAGGCTGGACTTTTGCATCTCCAATTATTAAAAAAATTGTGCGGTACTTTGCGCATAAGGAAGATGCCAAACCCTCTCGAGGGATATTTAAGGGAAGTGGTTGATAAGGAGTCAAGAGATTGGGACTAGAACGTTAAGAAATTTGTTTGGCTTGGAAATAAGCGGCGCATAATATGAATTACCAAAATTCATTTTTGATCTGTGGTTAGCAGAGGATCTTCGGTTTTGAGTAGGTGTTGTTGAAGATGTTGAAAAACGGTTCAAAGAGATTTTTAGACAATAACAATAACTAGACGAGTGTCCTGATAGCTGATTGGTTGTGGAGCACAAGGCTTGCGGTTCAAATCTCACTGGTGGTAGTGGGATTTGTATCGTGATTTGACGTCGGATACTAGCCGACTCAACTGTGAATGAGTACCTGAGTTAGATCAGGGTAACAATCTCGGACGACCGCAATGCTGACCACATTGCCTCTTACAGTGTACTGTGGTGTATCGTTGCGGTCTTGAATGAAGTGCTCCAACACACTTCAAGGCCCTAATTCAATTGGATTGTTGCGCCAACGATTATTAATAATAATAAGTAGACGAAGACTAATTTATGGGAGACGCATTCAACTCAAAAGCGACAAATTGAAAACCAGATAAAATTGGCATGTTAATTCAAAAGGATTTAATTAAGGAGATTGAGAGTTGCCTCACATCCCACAAAGTATTAATGTAAAGATAAAACGTCTGCACGAATTGACGAATAGCAATGAAAGTTAAGTTTCGTCTGTTAGCTAACTAACGTCGATTATCCTATCCATTCGTAGTTGCTTTGACTTAATCACTTCATGTCGACCTATAGTATAGTAACGTGTACTTACTCTATGTCCTCATTTTTTTCACTGGCTTATCAACATCTCGCGCAAATTTTCATTATTCTCCGCTATAGACCAACCAGAACGTTCATCAAGTATATCCTTTGCCGTAGGTCCGCCTGAAGATACTCATAATAGTCAGTCTGCACAGCGTTCACTTATGCCTGATTTCAGACGACAGCTCGGGACTAACCTTCGACTTTACACAACTCAAAAAATCACCCAGCCGAAATCCAAATTTTCGAGAACGGCTTGCTTTCGGTGGGGTGGTTTACCCTTTAATACTAAATTGGTTTCCCTTGCCTAGTAGTCTGTTATATAAGGGCTGCATCGTTCATCCACTCCTTTCGTAGTTCCCCCGCGTTTCTTACGTTCGTCTGCTATACAGCCAGCAAACTTTCCTGGTTTTTTTTTGGTAGTGATTCCTATTTCCGCATCTCTCCCATTTCCTGAATTTCTTCCTCCTTTCACAATCTACAGCATAGTTGACAAGTTAAGCATACTTTTTCATGGTGATTTAAAATGTCAGACGTTATTAATTGTTTTTTCCCTTCATCTCCTATTTTCTTTCCTATTTTCAGGTAAGTTCGTTTTCCGAAGCAGTCGGGCGTTGAGTCAATATCTTCCTTTCGTTTACGGAATGGATTCCAATCAAGCGGGAATTTCATAAGAAGCTGTATTAACATTTTGAGGTTGAATTATGGTCGTGGCACTCGTTGGTGGATTCCCTATTGTTATTTATGTACGTATATAATATGGCCGGAAAGGACGTGTAAGTACCAGGTTTGTGGGAAGCGAACGGAAGAAATTGAAGGTAGGAATTCAATGGGTCGGAGGAAGGGTGTGGTGTGTGCAAGTGTCAATTAAGCTAAGAGGAAAGCAGCATAGCGATGCGGAATAACTATGCGGATTTGATTGTGTATTAATGGAAATGGCGAACACTTCCATTTTGGATTTTGGATGTTGAGTTAGGAATCTTTAGATGATGAGGTGATGAATGCTGACGCGGGAATAATAAATCTGCCAGGAGTCAATAGGATTAACCAAGCATATTGAAATTCCATGGCTCGAGTATGCATTCTTCGAGGGGTTAAGGAACTGTATGATCCCATAAAGTCTAAGAAAAGAAGTACCATGAATGACTGGATAATAAAGCTGCCGATTGAGGATCTATTGAGCTGAAATTTCGATTTTCACTCTATTCTAGGGAATCATATCGAACCTGAGAGAAATGACATTCATTTGCCTTCTTTTTTGTCTGAGTTGAAAGGAGAAGACAGAGGTCGAACGTTTGGCTTGACCAGAATCACTGAATAGAAGACTCGTGAATTTTATGAAAAGAAAGTCGTTTGCTTTTCAAGCTATAGAACTTTAGATCATCATCGAAATAATGAAGGCGATGCAATTTGGGGACTTTGGTTGCTTCCCAAAACATAATTACGGCATTGGAAGAGCTCTTATTTTCAGAAATATGAAGAGTGGGTGCTTTTCAATTTTAGACCGCATAAGATTCAGCTTGTAGTCGGTGTTTGCTTTGTTTTTTTTTAAACCCGCCGTCTGACCTGCGGGACGTTGCAATTGTACATGGCTGGAGTGAATATCAATCGTGGTTTGGTTTTACTGAGATACGATAGAAGGACATTGATGAATGTCTAACTTTTTTCTGTTTTTCTACCCAATAGAATTATGCTCTAGGATTGGTAAGCATCATAAATTGCTTGTTTCCCTCTATGCTACCTTCTGGGATAAAAATTAATTAGACATTCATCTGACTTATTTCAAGAGGTATACTAAACAAATATTTAGGGTTCTATGTACTCCTTGGAGGTCAGGATTCCTATTTGTTGAAATACCTTTTCAGTCGATATATTCCTTTTATTCAGACCCAAGCGGAGCGAGATTATGGATAACAACATTCAAATTCCGGCATTGTATTGCGAACTTTCCGAAGCTCTTTATTGCCAATTCTATTCATTCAGTTTGCTTTACTATGGATGATTATAATGGAGTTTGCAAGTTTGTAGCGATATACTATGAGCACATATTTTTCTTTTTCTTCAGCATTTGGCCCATTCACAAGCAGGACCGGCTCGTTTTGATCGGCTGCGCCATTTTGCTTTGTTAAAGACCTGGTTTGACTGCAGTCTGAAGGTTTTCAAATCACCACCCAGCGTATCAATACATCGTTGCTTTGGCCGGCTTTTCAGTATTTTCTAATCGACATGGAAGTTCAGACCAATCTTGACAATTACGATCGATGCAACCCCTTATCGATCGCGAATATCACCATTTTGAACCTGATCACAGCGTGCTGCGTAAGATGCCGGTTATTGTCTTTTGTACTCGGCCAACGCTCAGAAGTATAGACGCACCATGAAATAATTTCATAACGCAGTTCTCTATTGGCTGATAGCATAGTATTCAAATCGGTCAGTTCTAGGTAGGTCACTGCCAATGACAGTGATGACAGTGCCTGTTTCATGGGGATCTGTCGATAAACATTCTGTTTTATTCAGATTCAATCCAAGATCGTGTTGCATGAGGTAATCATTCCACTTTTGGACAAGTTGCTTGAGATCCTCTTTGTTATGAGATGCCAGGAAAATATCATTTGCGTAAAGCAGTGTATAGGACTCTTGACGTTGGATGTCCCATGTGACAGCAATTGCATCCAGCGCATGAGTTCTTTTGGCACTGGGTGATGCGAAGAACATACGAGATGAGTTCGTGTGGCATACGGTCAAACGGTTTCTCTTGATTGAGAAATGCAATGTAGAGAGGGCGATGCTTCTCACTGTGCTTCGCAGTTCTTGACAAATCCGGCTTGATTCACGGCTATTTGAATCGAGTCCTGAATGCAGAGGTCAAGAACGCGCTCAAAAATCTCCATCGTATGGGACAGCAACTGGATGAGATTCTGTAGGCCTTTCCAGATTGGATTGACAAATTGGGAGGATTTTTGGAAATGTGGGCGGAAGTGTTTGTTTTGTGAACGGGCACTAGCATATCGTTAACGGATCGGGGATTCATGGAATTTTTCATCGGTTTCTGCACAATTCTACAACGTTTTCTTTCTTTAGCTTTCGGGCGTTTATGCCAGCAGTCTGACCCAGATGGGGGGAAGTTTGCGCGCGGCCTCGCGCCAAGCCGCCAGCCGCGGCGGTGATTATGCAGTGTGCCGGCGGAGGCGAATTCACCACCGCAATGCAGTCGCGGTTCATGCCTCCGATGTGTCGCCACATTTTCTTATCAGTTAGATGGTGTTTGATTCCCCTTAGTAACCCGATTGAAGAATCCACTAAACCACAGTGTACGGTCCCAGCTCTTCGCTTTCCAGAGCTCAGAGTTCAGTGGCGCTGACAGATGGATTTGCTCCAAATGTCGTCAGTGCTTGTGGAAGTGGAAGATGAATAGATTGTTTCGACTCGAAGTCCATCTACATCGATGACGTGTCATATAACTTGTACGTCCTAAGCCCTTTGCCTGAAAAGATGGAACACTGTCAACGACAGCATTGAGCTTTGTTCGCTGATGTGTCGTCAATTGGTGGTTCTAGGCGAGTTCGAATTTACGTACGAAATTGGCACCAAGATATGAATTTTGTTTTACCGATGGGATAAGGAAGAATAATATCGATTTCATTTGGTCACGAAATTTAATGTCAGCCAACAGTCTGCTTACTCTCAAGTCGCTAGTCCTGTTTGCTCTCTTGAGCTCGATGCGCCGTCTCATATTTGTACCGACCGTACTAATAATTTTCCTTGCGAATTTCGAAACCAACGAACTTACCGTGGCTCCGGTGTCGATCAGTTTTGAGACTTATTCATCCACGAATACGAGATCCGTATAAACCCGGATACCATATTCAGACTATTAAGAACTGTGGAGTAACAGAGACGACAGTTGCGCATTTTTCGCCGCTGATGCTGACGCACGCGAAATGTAAAACGCTCACTTTTGTCCACTATTGCCTCTACTATCTTGAAGATTCGTTCTTTGGTATTGGTTCTCTTGGTATTGTTGCAGTTCTTCATGCAACAGGTTTAGAATCGAAAATGACGTGTAATCAGCTGCTGGGAGCAAATGTGCGCTTCTCATAGCGGAAGTGTCGGACTACCTCAATACGGTAATTTTCGGCGTTACGGTTGAAAACATTGTAATGTCCTCGCACTCACGTTCGTTCGAAATAGGAATGCCCTAATATCGGGGATTGGATTTTGGCATGCGTTTTTGGGATATGGAGGCTTGCTTGTATTCAGCACCCTGTGATTGTAGCAGATGGGTTTGCGCTTACTCAATTTCACCAGACCAAATCGAACTTAAAAGTGTGATCTTGAGATTGAGGGTTTCCTGAGATGCAATCTGTGGTCTGCTGCACTAACTTGCGCGATTTGTATTGGGCGGAAGGTAGACAAGTTCTCCCTTTGCAGTGGGCCTAAGTCCACGATATATCAATTCAACCAATCTGTTTTCCATTAAGGAATTTTCTGGTCGGTCGACAGGCGAATGCACAACTTTATGGTAACTGTTGAAATTCTCTGGGTGCGACCTCGTATCACTTGGGGGATATCCCAGCCATCGAACAGGAACAGCCTGGTGGTATTGCCAGTACTAATCTGCTGCTCAAACTCTGAAGAAGTCATTTACAATTGAGGCTCTAAAATGTTTGATCACTATAGAAATAATGGACATACAGTAGCGAAAAGGATTAAGTTGATCAGTGTTTTCTTGCGGAGGAATAGGCTAATTAACAAAGATGTTGGTGTGACACCAAAAACTAGCGTCTCAGGACGCATAGGGATGATCCGCTGAGATATAGTTGAGCGGTTTCATCTGGCGAATTGTTACACGTTCGTTCTGTTCGTAAAAATTTTCTGAATTTTATCTGTTGTTAAGAATTCGTGAAGCAGGCGGCTGAGGAAACGGAATGAAGGAAGAGATTTCGTTAAAGCAATTAAACATCACTTAAAATACAAAATCAGGACAGGCTAAATTCATAAAGGTGAAATGTAAACCTAATGTTGCATTAGGTGAATAAGGAGTGTTCCCCGTGACAGGAATTAACCGTAAAATGGGTATGAACTTCTAAGTTTCTTGACTTTCGCAAAGTTCCAATCACTAATTCTAAGTTTTCTGTTTTTAAATAAATTCAATGTTATGAGCAAATGCTAAAGAATAAGTGTTGAACAAGAAAATAAATTGAGGACGCTTCTCTCAAAAGATTTCCACTAGGTACAATACACGTGGCAAAATGTCCAACCCCAAAATTTGTTCACATCCTGTACAGTGTGCACTAGTAATGGAGAAATATGAAATGAGTTGCTTCATGTCATAAAATATAAGATAAATCAAAGTAAACAAAATAGCAAAAATCACAGAAGAAAACACAGTGAGAACGAAATATTGTGGATGGAATAGATGCCGTCTATTCATCCCGAAAAAGAAGTTAAGTTAACGAACCACCTCACATCAAGGTAGGGCAAGAACCACGGGGGCAATTCCTTTTAGCTTATAGCCGCAAAGGCCCGTTTCAGAGGCTTCTAGAAGGCCAGATGCGCTTTTGCGCCTCTGTGTTGGACAGGCTCGCCAATGTGAGGTGTTTTTTAAACACTTCAGTTCCTCTCAGGTGATTCAGGTCCTTAATCCAACTGGAAATTTCAACCAGAATGTTGTGGTCAAAAGTGGGGATGGACGATGCATCACATCCATAGCTAATAGCTGATATCCCTCCTGCCTCCGTTGTTAATGAGATGCGAGCTTTGCGATCCACTTCCTATATCGATATTTTCTGGTGTTTCTTATCGAAGATGGGTCTTCATTAATGTAGTGGCACTACTAGGGGCTAGTAGAAGGGTAGAAAACGGTCCTCAAATAAAAAAAAATAAGAAATAGAAATTCAAATATTTATGAACAAGACCAACCAAATAATGACCAATTGTCAGGTTACGGATAGACTCAGTTCTATTCCTTTTGGGTCTTATAAATACAGTTGTTTCTTCAATAAATCAGCTTCATGTTTTATATCCCAGGCCGAATAATAAGCTCTTACCTCCCTAACTATTGATGCTTTCCTCAACAACGATCCTTGCGTGGTATCTGACGCGGATAAAATGAGTCGAGTTGGCTGTACTCGCCGGAGGGTGGATTTTCGAGACCCGCTCGAGAAAAGGCAGCCGGGAACCGATAAAAATGTGTCTGCTGTTGTGGGATCGGTTAACCTTGATCTGGTTCGGCACTTCTTCTTAGTGACATAAGCAGATTGTCATATAATCTTCTAAAGTGTAAAACCATCACTGTTTCTGTTCACTTGGGTCATTTCATGGCGCTTTGTATATTTACGTTGGTCTTAGTTAGCGAATTATCGCCGTCGTCAAAGTCATGGCATGGCATGGCAATTTTTCGATGCCTCCTCATGTTGGCCAATGTTATTGCTTTAGTCGTGCGTCCTCAATTCGTCAATGTATCGATCGCAAAAGGTACTAGTTAGCGTACAGTTCTTGTCAGCACACCGTTAATGACCGTGCTCGTACAGGTTTTATTGAGGTAGTTCGTCAAAAACTTAGTTTCTTTAGATTTAGCCGTAGGTGGTATACGCCACCACCTACGGTGGCGATCATTTCAGTTTTGAACGAGTTGCTCGAGATTAGATTTACTTGTTAGACGCTACGTCAGAGTAGACTAGCAGGTAGGACGTTGGAAGTTAGATGTTGCGCGTTGTAGACTCCTTGACAAAAGTATCGACGGCGATATGAAGCAGTTTTGATATACTTGCCACATTACAAACTCTGCTCTTTCGATGTAAGGTAGTTCAACCTAGTGAAATTAGATGCCTCAAAGAATAGGGGATGAGTTTGTGTAACATTTGATTAAGCGCTTTCTTTAGATCGAAAAAGGCATTGTACAGAGGCCATTGATATCCTTTACCGCAGTGTTTCGCAGCCGCAATGCTGTCTTGCTTGCCTGTTACTTTGATTTGCATGTCGAACCCGTTCACGTAAGTGGTGAATGAAATGTAGCGCAGTATACACCATAGTAAAAGGAATTTTGATTGTCTTGTAAGGGGTATTAACGGCTTTTCATTCACGATGGTGAGCAAATTGAAAGCAGCGCTCGCAACAATTTTCGTTGCCGATTGTACAACGTCCGGCAAAATAGTACCTCTTGTGATTGATGTGACAAGCCACCGTAACATGTGGATACGGGCTGGTCTCCAAACTCCAAATTCCTATCAACCAAAGTAAGACCGCGGGGCTCGAATATCCTTTTGCATTACTGTTCCTTGGAGCTTTTGTAGTTTCTGCGGAGTGCTTATTTCCTCTTATTCGTAAATCCTGGGAATTTGAGACTTTCCCCAGTGAGTAGAAGAAAGAGATGGTCCATAAGATTTCCAAGGAAGGCACTCATGGGGGGTGCGAAAGTTAGAGCGACATTCGCGTGCTCGCTGCTCCTGTTAAGATAATAGTTAAAGTAATCATGGAATTTAAAAACCAGCTAGAAGCTTTGATTCGCAGATGTTTCTGCTCTGTCTTCCTTATCAACTACACTAACATCCTTCGAATTATTGTGGAGCAGAAGTCCAGATCCTCGCTTCGCCTGAAATGTCACATATTTATCAAGGGAAAATTTCAAAGGTATTTTGATTCTAAAGTAGAGTCCATCAGGGTCGCCTTTTGTCAATGATAGAGTTCCTTCTCCTTATGGGTGCCACCATTTATTCTGCCTTGTTCGGAGGATGTGTGATATTTGTCCTCTATCTGGTGATTGATGTTTCTGCAGGTAGTGGCTCCAAACTCGAAGTTTTTCAACGCATTAATAGCTCTAATTCCACCTTTTTTGTTTTGTTCAAAATTTGGAAATGCGCTTATCTCAGTACCAACACCAATTTAAAGCTGTTCCGCACCCTTATTCTCTCTGTTCTTGTTCTTGTTCTCATGAAAAATGATCGCCATTGCTACCAGGAAGCTCCAAACTTTCATCAACTCATGCCTGCGTTGTGTCATAACGGGTGTTGTGCCCGGAGGCAATAGCAAATGAAGAACTTCGTTATCTTACAGGCTAGATACCCGTGGATGTGCTGACTATAAGGTGAAAGGGGCAAAGGATAAAGACCCATATTGAGAAAGGGCAAAAACTCCATTAACGGTTATGTCATGCATCGGAGTGGATATCTTAGGATGGCCAGCGAGTTGCTCGCTCTAGAACTAGGCGGCATAGAAAAGTGGATTGCAAGCTTCTCAGAAAATCAGGGGGGAGGGGGCGCTCAGGAAGGAAATAGCTGGGAACTGATATTGATGGCGCGTTGATGTGTTTGACCCGCTATATGCTACGATGGGGTTTATGGCAACATATACAGCTTGTTGCAGTGGATTGTTCGGGTAACCTTGATCCCTCTCTTCGTCTCAATGTTAGCATTCTTAGTGAACTGTTGGTTGGTCGGAGTCATAATTTTCATAGCAATTCTTCTCTGATCTCCATTTGGAGATCTTTATTCCGAGGCCGGGCATCACTTAACTGAGATAGGGTCTCTGATAGTTGCACAGGCTGTTTGAATTAATCATGGTTTTGATTGAAAATCGCCTCAGCAAGATAATTTCGTCTTTTTTCTCGTCGAGTTGCCATCGTTTAATCTACTGTATTCTTGCGTAGTGCCTACGGTGTTTTGACGGCGGGTCCAGGTACACAATAGTAATCAACGGCCGTTGATAGGGTTCGTTGGTTTTCCCTGGCGGTGAAGAACTGGTAGCGTCTCATGAAGATGTATTTGTATCGAACATTTTTTCTCAAAATCTTTCTACATTTTGAGTTAGCCTCTCGGTAGTAAAAGCTGACTAAAACAGTGGTAATATTCACTAGGTAGTCGTTGAATTGTTCAACTTCTTCAATGACATTAAGGAGGCTTAGAGATGATAATACTGCTATCGTGTTCAGTGCATACGCTACTAAATGGGAGTACTTTATAAGAGTCGATGCCGCGTTTGTGTGCCTTATCGCTACTCTTGGTAAACCTCCATGGGATCTTCTTGGCTGTGCTGGCTTCCTAGCTTCGAGCAATTTCAGTTACATATCAACGCCCTTCTTGTGTGAAGAATATTTGCTTTTTCTTGGTGAGCTTGGAACGGCTTATTCCATGACATCTTTTTTGGTTAACGATGTTAAATTAATTTTTTGATCGAAAGGCGATGATGTCTGCTACTAAAGGAAATCAGGTAATATTTATAATTGTGGAGTTTTCTCAGCTATATATGTGCAGCCCTAATTATTGGAATTTTACTGAGGACAGTACTGAATACGTTGCCGTTAACCGGGCTCGGTAGCAGCATGTTTTATTAAATAAATAACTTGGTGGAGTAACTCTCCGTCTTGTGAATAATGTGAATTTGTACCGTCTTAAGGGGTGATTACTTTTGGCGATAGCAAAAAATCCGGAATCCACAAGAAGAGATTGCGGGTCGAAAACTCGAGATTGAGTATTTCGGACTTAGAGACGCTGCTCTTTAGTTGGAAGACAAATTAAAATTAACACGAAAATTTGAAAGCAATCAAGCATATTTTTCTTCTTTGGCATCGCAAGTCCGTCTTTCATACAATCAGGAGTAGAGGTCGATCATGCTCAGTTATCTTTTCTCGCTAGTCTTTTCTGCATTGATAGTTCTGGGTTGTCTTATCTACCGCCTGTTTCCACCAAATTTCTGTTTCCTTAGCTGCGAAGTTTACTGCAGAACTCTTGCTCCTATCTCTGGACAAACTCATATCATTGCAAGAGAAACAGGTTTTGTATGAAATAAAACCTTACTAAAATCGGCTCAATGCCTGTCTGTCTATTTGTGTGTCCGTCACACTACTCTGATGCGATTGGATCGATCGTCACGAAATTTGGTGGTTTGTTAACTATTTTATGTTGGATTTAAGGAGGACCCCCCGTATATGCGAAAAGAGGCAGCATTTTTTTCACAAATTATGCTTATATAGGATATTAAACGGAAGAGCTGAATCAGTACTTTTCGAATTTCTTATATTGAATGGAGACTCAAAATGTGTTCCGCAAAAAGTGAAACAGTCTTGTTCGTAGAACTTATCCAACCGAAAAACCTAAAAGTTAGAGCCATGCATCTCTACAAAACCTAGGCCCCAAAATACACTCCATTACGACATCTGCACAAATAAAGTTAATAATAGCTTATAACTAAATAAATTTGCCCGAAAACACCCTTAAGTTCATTCTAGAAGAAGCAAAAAATTCGAATATGAAGTAGTTTTGCGTTCTTTTCATATCTTGGTCTGAAAATAGAAGCCTTTTTGGTATGTAAACCTTTCGTATCTGAAGCTGCTATAACTTCTCTTAGATTAGTTTTCAGTCGCAGCATTTGGTAAAACCGTCTACGTCTAATGTAAGTCGAAGATTTTTCTGTTGATGATCCATCAAGTATGCCCTTGGATACCCACCGATGCTTGAACGTTTCCGATATTTTATTTACTTCCCTGGTGGCATGACAACGCCATTGTACAAACGATTCGCCTATTTACTCTACAAGGATTCAACATCCTATTATTAATATCCTCGAATTTATTTGGTTTTCTCCGAAGGTCAAAATATTTTGCAGAAAAGTGCCTAATTTGGCATTACTTTCCATGGTGATTTATCATCCTATGTCGGCAAGAGACCATTCTAATTACTCTCTGGTATCCGAAAGCAGCCATTCACCTTTGTTCTTTGCAAAAGCCGCATAAATTTTCATTATCTGCCCATCCGTATTTGTTTATGTCGGTAAAGCATTCGTCTCCCTTCTCCAATGTGAATTCTTTTATTTTTCGTATGGAATTTATGACATCTTGTAACGATTCATTATCCTCCCTCGGGCGCAAAATGAGAAAAGATTTTCATTGTCAAATTTTATGAAAATTGTTTGAAAGGTGCTAAGTGAAGAATGGACTAGCAAACGAGCAACTCCTCGTCACTGTTTTGATCCTCTTTTGTTGGGCATAATTTTCATTTTCCCGGACACAATGCGAGGAAGAATTATTTTGCTTTATATTCACTTAGCTAGGATTTTCTTTAGTGTTGCCATAGATTTTTTTTAGTTTTGATTTGTTGATCCTGACATCCTGTTTGGGTTGTCAAAGCTTTAGTATCCTGGCTAATCTCTTGATTACTTGAAGTTGCCAAGTATGTTGCAGAAGTGCGAAAGTCCTCCTTTTTTCTAACTTTCGAATCGTTTCCTGTCTAAAACAATTCGTCCTGAGGCAAACTCGCGAGAAAATCAATCTCACTGGTCAGGACTGGGCAACACATATGGCATCGTCTACCAACTTCTCCATATAACAAACTTCACTTTCATAAAGTCTATTCCATTAATCACTGTTTTTCCTTCGTTACTAAGTCGACCATACCGTGCATTGCCCGAAACCGAATTAAGGCAAGGATAAAGTTCACCGGATAAAAAAGCGCAAAACAAAACTGAGGAAGGGTTTAAACGTAATGATCCCTTGGCGAACAAAAGAAAAGGGGCTGCCGAGTCGATACAACGTCGACGGGAACGGCATAATATGACTTGCAATCGTACAACGTATTGAACACGTTTTCATCCTTTGGAAGACGCTAACACAAGACGAAGGCAATAAAAGTGTTATCCCTACTACGCTGCACGCACTCCCTTAAATCCATTGCACGTTCCAGTCGACCATGAAAAAATAATTTTTATCCGTTGCTATAAATTTTTCTCTACTATTTTATCGCTTTTTGTTTTACCGAAAGGGAGAACAATCGAAATTGGATGAAAATAAAAGGAAAGGACATGCTGTTGTCACCCGGACGAAATTGACATTTAATTACGAGTTGGAAAGATATTCGGGCGAGAGAAAAGAAAGCACATGCAGACGGGGTCGTGGAAGGTTATCATCTGACATTCAGGCTACTATGGGTATTAGAAAAATTCCTTCTTTCTGTTGGGTTGGAAATATCCTGGCTCTCTGGAAACGAATTAAACCGTTACTGATCTATGGAGGAATAATGGCAATGTGAATATGTCGTGACCAGAAAGTAGGATGGATGATCCAGTTTACTCCACATGGCACTTGCACAAGGATTGTCCCAGAGGTCACTAGCACATTGGATATAATCAAAGGTTCATTGTGGGGAATATAATGCAATCAGGCTTTATGGAGCAGTCGATATTTTCATAAATGACGATAGAATACGTATTGTGAAAGTAAATTAATTTTGGACCCAGGGAAAATGGGATTATGAATTGATCCCCAATACGTGGACTAATAAAACAGGGAAATGAAGAGAATGTTAACAAATTGTATTTTAAATACACCAAAGTAGTATTGCTTAAGGTAATGAAATTATTGGATCCTTGGCAGAAAGGAAGGCATGCTTTAATCAGTGCTATTTACCATGTGTTTCCAGGGAATTAGTCAAAAGCACTTTAAAGTTTTTTTGGATGATGTTACGAGTCCTTCTTCAGTTTCTTTGCTTGTTCGTTTTCTAAACATCTGCCTACTCGACAGAGACTGCCCTTTATTCTTTCTCTTCCTATTTGAGAAAGCATACCAAATTCGAGATGACACGATTATTACGCAGTTGTTCACAACACTTACTAAAGCATGAAAGGCATACTTAGGGTTGTTCGTCTGCCGAATTTAATTTTTTTAAGACAGTTCCATAAAATGTTGAAGCCTTAGAAGCTATAAATTCTTTGAGGGCTTTCTTGTGGGGGTAGTCGTTGAGATGTTTAAAAACCAGTAATTGATAGACGACTTAAGTGAGCGAGTCGGAGTATCATTATCCAACTGATTCAACTCCTGCTCGGTTTGTTGTACGACGGACATTGTTGAGGTCTAGTCTGAATTCATACGAAAAAATTGTTCCACTTTTTCCTTATTGTATTCAACGTCCAGAAAAGACTTGTCCCAGTTACGTTTAGTGAGTGAGAATTTACTAGCTGGCTGTAACTTAGTTGTGCGACTTTTCCACATTAAAAGTCTCGCGGTTCCTGTCCCTTTCAATCTATAATAGAAATATCACATCGCGAAGCGGGCTTAGATCTCATTCCCTTTTCCCGTAATCGTGCTTTCCCAGCCTCTCCACTTCCCGCAATTTATTCTGAACGCATCATACCATGAAACCTTCCTCCTCAGATCATAGTTGGATACTTTTCAGTCTAGATTTCGTAACAGAAGTCTCAAAATTATTTAGAGATCGCAGGAGAATCAACTAGACGAAGTTTGGTCAGGAACAAACTCTCCAATGCGCAAATTGGTATGGTTGACGCGAAAGACGAACTGGAGGAAAAGGCATTCGATACCGCCTTCAAGTCTCCTGCCCTACTAAATACAGCAAGAAGACACTGCCACCATGGTGAAGATCTGTCTAACCTCAGGGAGCTGAGCAGGGAGATCTTCAACATCTGTTACAGACACAAATATTGGTAGCCATACAGGGATTGCCTGAGGAATTACAAGTCGACAATCTGGTTGGATTATTGTAAGAACATTGAAAGTATCGGCGAATCAAGGCCCAGAAAGATTCTGTCCGGAAAACATATGAGTCCATTCTTTCTTAAAAAGTCGGAAGGCTTGGTGAAACATTGGAGTTGCTGGTTGAAACGCATTTCCCCGCCAGCGAGGAGGACTGTTAATCAGAGCCTTGCTTGAAGGATAAGATCGGCTGGGGTATAAAAAGCTTCTCCGCTTATAAATTTCCAGGCGAAATGGTATAATGCCAATCATACTACAGAAGCAGCCGGCTAGGATTGTGCCGTGGTTTGTCGAGATTTACCGGAGCTTTATTTCTTTGAGATACGTACCATAGTCTAGGAGATGCGCACGAGTGATTTTCACACCGAAAACGGGCATACGCGACTTAGAGTCCAGGTTGAGTGTTGAAGACCCTATAGTGCGTCCTGAACATTCACCTAAAGACGATTGTGGAAAGAACGTCTTTCGCTAAGTCAAAGCACCCAGCCTACCTCAAAGGAAAATCCATAGAAACCGCTCTCCACGAGGTAATTGCACGGTTGAGCGGTCACTGCAGCACAAGTAGGATAATTCAGCCGGATCTGGGAGGTAGCCACTTGACCACAGATGTGAACAGAGGCACGCGTCAAGGTGGCGCCAACCCTTCGGTGCTTTGGTTAGTAGTGATGAACAAAATTTTACTAATATTGGACAGGAGGGGGTTAGGGTGGTGGCGTATGCCGACGACTTGGTGATTTTATGGTAGTCTCAGGGGTGTTTCCCTCCATTATGAGTGACATCATGAACCGAACGTTTAAAAAGGTGGGTTTGTGAGCGGCAGGCGGCGAACTCGGTATAAATTCAATCAAAACGGAACTGATCCTATTCACCACCAAGGCAAGGGTACCCGAATTCCGTCTACCGGTCGAATGAACTGAGATTGGTTCTTTCCGTTAATATAAAGTATTTGGGTGTAATTCTGGATGAGAATAGAGTTGACACTTCTATTTGCCTGCTCTCTAACATCCTGCTTATCTAGAAAGCCAGGCCCTTTCGGTCAGTTAGGGGGGGGGGGGGGGACAGGTAGTAGTAGCGGAGTAAGTGTTAGAACGTTAGTTATAAGATATTTGTCTAGGAGCTTCTCGGCTGAGTGCAAATTTTTACAGCAAATTGGTCTGGAAGATTTGGGGTGCTTTGTATAGTTTGGTTGCTTCTGTGGTTTGTTCAATCATTTCACAGAATTTCCTGAAGCTGTTTCGTTCTGCTTTGCTGGTTGCGTTTTTGTACCTCGGTCAGTCTTCAGATTGTTCCGCCCGATTAAAGAGTTTTCGAAAGTCTTTCTAATTTTAAATTCCTGTTTTATCAAGGTATGTTACATCTCTTGATGACGAGACGAGCCTGACAGCTCACCACCATGTGCGTTAATGACGGTTCTGTTGAAATATTCCACCACCTTTTACATTTCCAGTTCGTTCCTGATATTACCCTTCGTTGATGAGCAATTTTACTGCTCAGATAACTTTTATATGAATCCCAATTTGTTCTCATGGGATACCTTACTATTCTTTCTACATCAGAGTTATAATGTCGGGTCTGATTATTTTGTGATCCGAGATACAGATATCCGACAACTTTCAAGTTTTTACTAGTCCGTTCATAATACTCTTACCGCAGAGTTATGTCTTGTACCTCTTGCTTGGGTGGTCACAGTTGTTGGCGCATTTCCGACGTTATAAGTTTGTAGCTTATTGCTAGGGATAAATTCAAGAAGGAACGCATCTCTTCGATTGATGTCACTGCTTTCCCAGTTCTCATGATGGGCGTTAACATCGCAGCCGAGAAGGAGTTGTATCATCTTTCTCTCGCAGAATTCTACCGCTCTAACGACTAATTCCGGTGGGATCCGTTTGTCACCTCCTGAGTAGCAGCACAGTGGCATGAATTCCTCCCTAGTTAACCGTTGTCCTTGCCCTTAAAGGTGCCCTTACAACTACTGCAGGTTTTGCATAGCGAAGGTTTACCTGGGATTACTTAGTATTGTCCATTGGCTCCATTAGTGCTTGCAGTTCTTTTTAATATATGGCAGACATGGAAATTTCCTGTGTCTTGTTGTCTTCCTTGAGTCGTAGAATATTCAAGTCAAGGTCATCCAACCTTTTCTCATCAGTGAACAGCAGATACCCTGTGTTACTCGATTTTGCCCTTTCGGCCTCCGCAATTTCCACCATTTCGTCGTCAATGATTCTCTGTTGATGAGTAAATATTTGCTCCGACAGTTTTTTCGACAGGACAATCAGTTGGATGCGCTTCATCGCACTAACAACAGGCCTTCTGGCATACTTGGGATTTCCTCCCTCTTGGGTTCGGGTTCGAGTTTTTTTGGAACATTCCCCTCTTGTGGGCTGATTTCCGTCTTCTTTGTTTCCATTGTCAAAGGCTGAGATCTATCTTGGACGTTTTTTAATGCCTTTTTCGGTTCCAGGTCTTCCTTCAAAAATCACCTGCGTCACTGAAGATTGCCTCCTCCCTAGTCTGTTATACTTACTTCAGACGTACTTTTGCTAGTCCCTGATCAAGGACCTTATTTGGTTGGGGCCTTCGCGGTAACCCAATGTTGATCTTGTCTCCACCGCTTGACTTTCCAGCCCTTATCTTCTTGAATATAGTCCGCCTGGTGAAGCACTTTGTGTGCAATATGGGGACGCTTGTTTCTTGCTTTCTTTTTTTTTTTATTAATTTGCTAGTTCATTTGGTTCCCCCGAGTAGAATAAGAGGGGCTAGGAAGTCCGTCGTGACATGGCTCCCTGTAGCACTGAATGTCAAGATTATTCGCTAAGACGATCAGGTATCAGTGAGGCTCCGCTCAAATACAGTTAGTAACCCTCAGCTGTAAACTATCCAATGTGCACACTTCGTTTAACACCCTGTGTGTTTTTTTGATTTATCAGTCCTCTTGTAGCGTTTTGTTGATAGTAGGGTCACCTCATACAGAATGTGGCTATCAGACCCTACACCCAGGCCTGACCAAAGGGGTGTGGGAAGAGGGTATTATCCCCCCGGGCTTGTAGTTTTCTCGGATGCACGGATTTTCTTTGAAAAAGGGGATAATAGAGAGGCCCGAATAATTTTTAACCCAGGCTGGTATCTTCACCCTGGGTCTCATTTTTCCACATAATTTTCACCTCAGGCCCGACTTTTCTCTCTAGGGCCCCGCCTACACTAGAAAAAGGTCTGGGTAGACGAGAAGCGTGGCTCCTGGGGAACCACATATCAACCCCAGAGGGAGAGATAGGTTGGCTTTCTACGGTAACATTTGTAACCTGTCTCAGGACAACATTTTCCCAGTAGAATGCTCTTATTTCTTTGGGAACCTTCTCTCTTTAAGGTTAGCCCTTAGTACATTGTAAATTTTGTCCCATGAATTGACGCTTCCATACATAGACATACATACACTTCTTTTGCTTTTCCCGGGTTTTTCTTGAAGGCTCTCAACGCATCCTGATGTTCTTGCGAATTCTTGTCGTACTGCGCTGAAATTTCCTTCTCATTCTCAAATATTCAGTTCGTAGCCCACCGATTCTTTTGTTGCCCCGGGGTGTTGTGATTATGGAGTATGATGTTTTTGGAACGGCATGCAATTTCTACCTTATCAAGAGTTTACAATAAATGTTCCCGGTTGTTCGCGAGGGTTCGGTTTTTTTGAGTCTGTTGTCTCCTTTCTATGCAAATTTTATTTTCCTGGAATCCACTTGTTTCTAAAGTTCAGTCTACTGTCAAAAGGCGAGTTTTCAACGTTATACAGATTTTACCGGACTTTAGATCCTGAGCAGTGATTACCTGGCAATCACTTATTTCAATCTTCATTGTAGCTCCGGGAACTTCCAAATATTGATTAAGAAAGACTTTCTCCAGTAATACTGTTTTTCTCTATTTTTCTTTCTCTTATCCTCTTGTTCCAAGCTTAAACTCAAGTCCTTCGCAGAGCTTAATCTCCAGTGCGGGTAGTTTGCCCTCTCAGTATTTCAACTGTCGTTTTCTCTGCGAAATTGAAGGCGGAACCTGTTCTTTTCATTTGGAATGAGTTTGGATTTTACTGGACGGCAAGAAGATTATCCGAACTGGTCAAGATCAATTAAGAATGCTGAGCTATCCTAAAACATAAAAGCAGGCATTACAATTAATGGCCATGGAGGGTATGTAGTGACTTGTATATTTGTGAGATGATCCGGGTTCAACTGTAAGAGAGGGATTCCGCCGCGCTTGAATACATCTACTAAAGTGTCTCGTCCAAATGCGCTTGCGAATCTTTATGCTAGCGTGGCTCGGGAATGTAGGAGGTCTTTGTGACATTTCAGTCCCTCACATGTCATTTGCAAAATTTTCACGTGTTCTTGGACCAGTGAGGAAAGGGGTCGTATCGGACGTGGAACCGGGAAACCTAAGACCCTGCGATCGAGAGGGAGATGCACGACGCATCGTAACTTTGCCACCACACTGGAAAGCTACACAACAACAAGAGCCGTGATTGCCCGTATCCTCTAGCCTGAGACGGGCCTGACCAATGCCTCACAAAAGCATTCTTCTTGCTGCTTTCTAGTTGAAGCTTTATAGCAATATAAACGTTTCAAGATGCGACAATGATTTGGAACTGTCCCTAAAAGATTTTCCAATCCATATGAAGCATGAGGTAATCCTTTCCCAGAGATGAAGGCATGTGGGACATCACTTCACCACATTTATCTTACATCTTACATGTATTTGAGACACAGGACAAGCGTCCCACGGCATCAGATTCAGTTTTTTGAAATTTTGTCATCTTAATTCTTCGAGAAAGTTGTCCTAAAATGCCGTATACTCGTACAGTAGTTTCTGGTTGTTTTCCAAAGTTTATTTTTAAAGAAAATCTCAAAATATTTCATATCCTGAAGTACCCAGCCTCCAGTTTCCGACCTCTCTAGTTACTGATTGGGGTCGATTCTAGAATTACTACCCTAATCGACTCCGCTTGCTTAGCTGCTTTTCGCTCGGTATCCTCTTTCTATTGTAAACATTACGAAATAAACAATAAATAAAAAACAAGACTTACTTGCTCAGACGGTACGTGGCTCAGTTACGAGTTACGAAAGCTTCCAATCAACTTTGCCATCAACTTACCCGAATACAAACTATCAACACAAATATTTATGTAAGCTAAATTATCGCTACGGGCGAAATCACCACGGAGCCATAAACTCAAGACAAAATCGATTGGATCGTGTTCAAATTCAACTCAATTTTCAACTTTTCCCAAAGTTTCCTAGGAATCCTTGCTAAAAAAGTTGCCGCCAGCATGACTACATTTCCACCCAACTTTGGCCTAGCGAATATTGCATAATAACCAAGATAGCTGCGAACCACTACCGAAATAATGAAAATTGGAAAACATAATTACTCCGGAAAATGAATTATATTATATTTGCGTTGTGTTTGGGTCATACTGCTTAATTTGATGAGTTGGCACATTATAATCCAGCTTACTAGGCCCCCGCAATATATCATTGTCCTTCGCTCTGAACTCCATGGAAAAATGTAAGCGAAATGAATGAAAGGAAAAACAAAAAAGAATTTGATAATCCGAAAAGGAATCTCTTTATTCGTGGAACTCTTATTGCGTGACTCCTGCGGAAGTTGGGAAATCTTAATAAAGTACAAAACATTTGCTTTCAAAAGTGTTGGTTCACGCTTCCAGGTCATCGAGGAAACAATGCGTGATCCTATCGACCTAAAAGCGTACACATTTCATCAGTTCGATTCTCCCGGTCTCGATCTGCTTAGATTCCGTAATTCAACGCCCCCGGGTGCCATTTGCGTGCTCTCTTCCAAAACAATTTGTACGCGGCTTATTTCGTTCGAGCAAGTTTGATTACTCCTCAAATATATATCATCAAATTACGTTCCCATTCGTTGTGAATGAATTTCGTTGGTAATCTAATCCCAGCATGTTACCTGTATCATTATCTCCATCTACCATGAGCATTAATAAGTTAAACAGCTTTCATCTTGCAGTGTATCTAGATATCAGATTTCCATGTTCCGCAGCGTCAATTTAAGACACGAGACTCTACGCAAAGCCTCCGGATCCTAGAAGGCTCTATTCTTAGGTTAGCCGCCTTCCTGTCTATATACACATAATGTAAACTGAGGAAACTGAAGAGAAGAAAAAAACCGAAGAAAATCGATTTTTCCATCTGTAGAGAAATGGAAATTCTCAGTGGAACAGTTTTTGGGAGTAAGCAAGATGACTACGTGCTTCCAGTAGGAAATTGCCGAAAAAGTACATCACGTTACCACCGTTACCGCCCGTCTAATATTCATTAGAATCGTTGGTAATCGTTTTCGATGGGGCTCTTTATTTTCGGAGCACTTTGCAAATCATCGTTTCTGGATAGATCATAAACGAACCATAGACGATTTCGTGATTAATTGCCGCCAGATGTTGAGTAGATTATCTTGCTTTGAAAGTGAAATTAGCAATTTGAATGATTGGGGGCGGGGGAAGGATGTCGAAAATTGTCATCACCTCATGTAATGGGAGAGGGGATATTTCAATTGTGACACATGTCAGCCTTCATAAGTGGTCTAATCCTTGCTTTTGTTTTCTGATGTTTGAGGAAACTATTATATTTGCGGCCTCGGAGATGTTTTCCTGAGAATTGATTGCCGTGTTGAAATGAAATCTGTCAAAATCACTCGAAATCATCAGAATGGTGGGCTCTGCTAAGTGTCCCTATATTTTTTAATTTGTATACTTTTAAATGAGATTTGCCGTTGATCATATTCAATTTTTTCGCAATAGTTACCCCGATTGACTTAGCAGTCCTTGACGAAAAAAGTAAAGAAAATCTATTGCCAACGGGTTCTCCCTAGATTGATGCCATAGTGATCGCAGTATCTGCTTCGTTAGAGCCATTCGTAAAACAAAAAATGCTGAAATCAGTGCGGGTAGTGTGTAGGGCGCAGGACATTGACTGAGTGTTGGGTAATCAGTTTCTCTTTTTTTACATTTTTTTCAGAATTGTTGAAAATGAGTGACTACTCATTGTTTTCATCAATTGCTGGCGTTACAGTTTCTACGCAATATGGTCCTGGGACAACCCATTCGGGGACCATTCTGGGATAGTGGGCGCATAGCCAGCAATGGAGTTGTCGCTCTTTTTTAATATTGCACCTATCCACTGCGGCTTGGACCTTCTGACCCATACGTTTACGAGTATTTGGCCCATATGCCGAAGAAGTTCTTAATTTGTTACTATTTGTGTGATGAAAGCTTGCAGCGTTCGAGTCATAATGGGGTTCACTGTACTACTTCCATATAATAGCAAGGAGAGAATATTGGAGCGGGACAGCCTAAAATTGATTGAGTTAATCGGTGGTCATCAGAGATGACGTTTGATGAGGAATTTCCAGATGGACGCATGACCGTCTAATTGGCCGCCTTTCCACGCGTCAATAGTAACCAGCCAGCAGATGTACCCTTTGTCCCTCCTTCTTGGTAAAGCTTTTCCTCGGAAAGCTGTGGCTTTGTATAGCTTGGCTGCTTCTTTGGTTTGTTCAATGATTTCACAGAAGCTGTTTCGTTCTGCTTCCCTAATTGCGTGTTTGTATCTCGGTCAGTCTTCAGTTTTTTTTTTTCGCCCGATTGAAGAGTTTTCGAAAGTCTGTCTCACTTGTAAGTTCCTGTTTTATCAAGGTGTGTTAATCTGGGATACCCTACTATTCTTTCTGCATCAGAGCTATAATATCGGGTCTGATTATTTTGTGATCCGAAATACAGGCATCCGACACCTTCCAAGTTTTTACCAGCCCGTTCATAACACTCTTAACCTAGAGTTATGCTCTCGCCTAACCACATTGAAGAAGGTGGGTTCATTATCCAAATTGAAGATCCGCAGTTAAGCCCCTACCAGATACTCAAATAGTATCGGTCTTCTTGCATTGATGCTGGACATCACATCCTGATATTACCCGATACCTTTACTTTTGGCATGTTAGATAGCTCCGATGAATGTTCAACTGGGATCTTCTTCTGCATCATAGGGGAAATATTCAGAGTACCATTCATTTATCTTCCTGTTTATTTTTTATGGTTAGTTTCGTCGTTGCGGTGTCGCCATGACATAGATCGTAAACCAAAACCATGCAAGAGAGGGGTCGATCACTTCGATTGGCATACAACAGGTCAGCATGTTGTTTAGGCTGCTGACTATCCCACCAACAACCCATGGTTCTTGTATGAGGTATATATTAGTCGTCGAATCAATAGCTGCAAGACTTATTGATCCAACGACTGATAATTACCGTCGCAGCTTAACAATGCTGCAAATTTATTTGGCAAATATGACACCTCATCTTCGCTTTAGATGAAAATGCCGTGGGTTGCACGTCTCCTTTAATGGTTTTAGGAGTTGGCACTTGCAACGTGACGATCCCTACCTCGTGCACTAGTAGTACACGTCCCCTTCAATGATTTTAGGAGTTGATATTTGTAACGTGATAGTCCTTAGCTCGCAGAGGAGCCGGTAGCCCGTTAATTCCGAAACCTTAATATCTGGTTCGGAAACGCCGATAGTTAGAAAAGTTGACTAGAAGTTCGTTAACTAGAAAAAGCAAGCCCATTAGGACCAGGTTCGTTACCTCAACTATAGGATGAGTAGGAAGAGGAAACACCGCTGGACTTTGAAAAGTCTGCATCTAAAAAAACTGTCTAAAATGCAGTGGGGAAAAGGACGGAAACACCGAAAAGAAGTAGGAGCAAAGTGAGTCAGAAGACTGCCATGGAGAATTGGCAGTGGAGCCTTAGCGACTATCAGAAGTGGGAAAAGATGGAATAGAGCTAGGGAAATTGCGGGTTTGGGACCGAAACGTTTTAAAGTTTTTACGTGCTAAAGCAGGTTCGACAGTCACCAGATATTGCTTATCACTTTTCTATTATCGATTTCGTGGAGGAGCGTTCGTTACCGGTGCTTTATTAGCGAGGAAATCGAAAGGATGTTTTGAAGAATGTTAAGAGCTTAGCCAGATAACATTTGATAAAAGTTGATTGATGCTGTTGCTGGCTTTGTGGAAATTAATTTTAGCGCTTCGAATTCAAGAATTGGGCGTCGGTTTTAGCATAGGGGATGCTCGAAGAAGTAGCGAGAGGTTGGGGGAAGATTGGAGAGAAACAGATCAAGAGTGCAATTCAAAGAGTTCTTCGTGACTTTGAATTGTAAGGCCGAAAGGAGGAAGGATTAGATAGTAATAAAGAAGAGAGGATAATAGAGAAGTTATTGCAATTGGAAAGTTACGATGTTTAGACTACCTGGGCATGACAATCTGTAGAGGAATCATAATAATCGTAAATGACCATTGTACCCCTTTGAAAATTATAGTGTACATATTATCTGTAACATTTCCGCCAATCTTATAACCGACAGTAGTTTGCTGCACTTTGCCCATATGTGACCTAGTCAGTTAGTGAACAGGCAAAGCTCAGAAATACCCCTGCTTCCTCTGGAGGCGTTTTAGTCTGCAATTACCTGCGAAGATCCTGCGCTTAGATTCGTTTATTTATTTTTTTAGTTAAAGACAATATTCACAAAAGTAAATTCGTAATTGCATATTGTCCTCAGTGGAGGGAGAACCGAACAACACAAGCTGTAGGGGGTTGTACTACTGGTATAGCCTTGTGATCGAAGATTGATAGTAGATGCCGAGCTTCGCAAGAGTACTTAAAAAATGTCCATCCCTCGTGTATTACGAGAGGCGATGAGGAGAATAATATCGTCCTTGGCAGAGCAGTCTATCGGAGTTTGAAAAGGGTACATCTATCAGGGTGTGGGGTCGTGACGGATACTGCACCGGGGAAAGAAGACTGTCTGGCTGAATTTACGTTGTACAGCTTCAATAACGCAAGAGCGCTGAAGGGGGGCCAGACTACACAGCAGTATTCAGGGATGTTTTTGACAAGGAAATTGAAGTCGGAGGAGGAATGTAGGATAAAACCAGACATTTTGGAAGCAGGATTGATGATATTAGTGAAGTGGGAGCTGAAATGAAGTTTGTCATTAAAGATCACACTCAGGTCTTGAAAGCCCAGTTGTAAATGAGGTTGCCCGCCAAGAGAGTAAGGAAATAATGTGAATAGCACATCCAGTGGCATTTGCTGACATTTAGTGCCAGCTTGTTAAACGAGTACCAACGGAAGTATCAAGGTTGGACTGCAAGGAGCACAGTCCAGCGTAGATGAAACAGAGGCAAAAATTTAAGGTCGTCAGCATATAGCAAACACGAAGAGGTGAGGAAAGCCAGGAGATGATTGAGGAGGGGGAGTTGGGTAGAGATAGTTGGGAGGGGAGAACATTGCGGTCAACACTACCAATGGCTTTGATGAAATCGATGTAAAAAACGGGTACTTCCTGTCGTGAATTAAGGCATTTACCATGACGCTGGTAAAGTCCAAAAGGTTTGAAGCAGTAGATTGGTGTTTTACAATGAGGTGACCGAAATGCGTGATCAGCCACATGTAGATGTATCTCTCGAGGATTTTGAAGGAAGACGAAAACTGGGAGATAGGATGGTAGTTCACAGCTAGTGAAGGATCTTCGCTCTAGGGATGATAAGGGCCTGTTTCCAAAGATGAGGAAAGTAGCATTCTTCTACATTTTTGGTTGAGGAAGTAAACATGGAAGGGAAGTAAGAACAAAGAAGATAGTAGGATTGTTGTGGGGAGTTGGCAGTGATATTAGCAAGGTTGATGGAAGGAGGGAAAGATTGAGTGGGATTACGAGAAAGGCTAGTCTGAGATCAAAATGGTTTCAAGTTACTACGAGCACGGGCGGCCTCGACGCTCAACAAGTATTCCTTACGCACTATTTTAATCATCAACTTCACAGTGGAGCGCATTACCTTCAAATGGGCAAGGTCGGCGTCATTCTTTGAACCTCAAAACTTCATAAACAATGCCTACTTCTGCATGAGTACTCTGGACTGTTCTATTTTTGATAAGCTCTCCACCGTGCCTCTTCCTTTCTTACTGTCATGGCTGTGAACCCTTTCGCAAACTCACAAAAGGAGCCATTTGACAGCGTTTTTGTTCCCTTTTTGGCTAGCGCATCCGCTATCTTATTGCCTCCTAACGTAATATGGCCTGGGAGCCAGTGTATTCAGACCTTATTGTTCGAGCCAAGCATATTCAGTTTATTAAGGCATCCCCATACCAATCTACAGTTCATCTGTCTTGATAGCCACTTGGCTGTCGGTTAAAATCGGAATATTCTACCCAGTTCCATTGACGTATATTTCCCCCTAAATTATACTGGTATGCTTACCCATTGGTTTGAAGTAAGTTTTCCTTGCACCAATGATCCCGGTGCCCGGTGATGTTCTTGGTTGGATTGATGATCAGTCACGCCCTCTGTACAAGTTACTAGTAATTCTCAATGCAATTGAATTCTGTCAAATGATGTGCCCTCATATTTACCGCTACATATTAATACGATGTTGTCAGCGTAACCCTGGATCTATACTCCAGTGTTTGCTAGCTTCTCCTAGGTTTTCGTGAACTATTATATTCCATATTAGTTGTGATAGTAGTCCACCGTGCGGAAAACCTTTTATTGTGGTCATGACCACAGAATTGTCTGTTGGTACTTCTGCTTTCCTGTTTTTAAAGATTTGGCTTAGCGAGTAGGCCAAGGTATTACTGGCAGCTGTATTTCTGCATGTGATGTGTTTCGAAAACACTTATTATGTCCAAAAACGCACACAGAAATATTTCCTTGGTTTCGTTAACATAGCGGAGTTCAGGTTGGGCGCCCTGCACGATAAGCATGTTGACATCAATGTAAGGGATTATACTTTAGAACGTCAGTTCTAATGCAATTGTTCAAGATTTTCTCTAGTCTCCTCCGTAAGAAGGGTGTCAAGAGTGTAAAAGGATCCTTTTTACCTGGTTTTAGAATAACAACCAATTTTGCTCACCTCCAAGCCCTAGGTGTACTGTGCTCTACTAACCTCATGAAGGCATTTAGAATGATTTTCTCTTTAGAGTAGTACTGGGAAAATACAATCAACTTCGGGTAATTTTGCAGTGCAACAAGGGGGAGGAAGGAAACGTGATATTTAGAAGTGCAAACAAACTGCCGGAGGCGGTGATTTCAGGTAAAAGTGGAGCGAATAGATGGTCTTATTGTAATGAGGAATTCACTCGTAGTGGATTTTCGTGATGCAATCTGAGTACCTTTCGGGGAATCCGAAACTTAATAAATGTTGAGCCAGCTTGGTTCCTCAACCACTTACATTTTGATAATATGATCAAGCTATATACAAGCAACCAGTTGCAATGGTCTCCGAACAAGGAGAGACTTTTGGCCTCGCTTTTTTTCTCTTTCGTCTACGGATTATATTCAATAAGCGCTAAGCATTAATGTTGTGATGGCCGTGTTCGTTGAGCGTCAGCCTCTCGGCCTTATTGTGTGATGGATACTATTTGGCTTTGTACTTGTCTCATTACTGTAGACCTACTTCTTGCATAGCCTTAAATGTGACGATAATGAAACTGGAGCATGTGGGAGAATGAAACGGGGGTGAATGGAACAGGAGTGAATAGGAACTATCAGTACGAATTCATTTACTGTTGATAATTGAATTTAATGCTTCCTTGGTATCTATTTTTCAGGCTATCTAGCGTTTAGCCTCCGGGCTAGATGCATTCTGGTCTCATTTGTCTTCTGTCCTTTTGGGCCAATGCTTAATTCATTTTACATCAAGCAGCCAGCCACCATTGCAGAGAGCTTACTCGAAAATAATATCTAATTCAATTCAATAGATAGTGTGAGTCAGAGGAATGGCAAGTAAAATATCTACAATATGGCAAGATACACAGTGAATCCCCAAACTACTTTATCAAATTCGTTTTCCTTCATCATCTTCATTATACATAGTCTTAAATTACCTTATTACCAACAGCGGAAATACCACAAGACCGACCATCTATCGACCTTCAAGCTGGTCAAATCCTGCGTAACACAATCCGGGGGTAAATAAACCTTGTTAACTCGGTCGTCCGCTTGGTTTCATAGTGAAACATAACGACAAACGACCACACATTTTACACACACCTTGGGCAATAATGTGCTACCCGAATTTCCGGAGTCCACTGTGAAACCCCACATATAAATGAATAACAACAATAGGGAAAGGGTTGCTGTTCTCGTAAGCACAGACGTACAACCGTCTGTTTGCGGCCCCCAACATACTGACACGCATACACTCTGCACAAACAGGCTAGTCCATGTGGTAGGAAAGTGGGAACGAATGTGATGAGATGACTCGGAGGATTCGGATTGAGTTACTAGAGTTCGATGCTTCCTTTGACGGAGCCCTAACAAATCCCATGTCCATTCTCGTTTTCGTTCACCACTTTCGATTAGCATTGACACAAGCTAAATACAAATTGGCTTTGGATGAAATAGCATCCATTTGGTGGTTAAGATTATCATCACTGCCTTTGACCGCTTTATTAACCGGATTAGGCAGTGATTAAGTCCTGGTTTATTCCTACTGATCGACGAAAGGCTGTTTTTATTGTGACTGTGGCTCATTGCGGTTGGATGCACTCGTATTCAAATGTCAAACTGCCAACCGTGGAAATCCGAACCGTTCCAGATATTTTGATTTCTACTAATATCGATTAGTGGTATTTTCGTAGTCCAAGGTCATAGCCTATCGAAAAATTAAATATGAAAGCTCGTCCTTTGCTCCTTTCTTATAAATATTCGACTCTCTTGTCAATAAAAACCGAAACCATCTATCACTCAGTTTGAATGACTTTGAGGGTAATCGCCTCCAGTTCAGTTTCGTGATAAGGGTGCGTCCTACGCCCGACAGAGAATCATAAAAGTTTTGCAAACAAATTTGCCAAATGCAATAAATGGCTTTCATTACAGACAATTAGCAGCGAAATTTATTTGATGGGGCGTACTTTATTGCATTGAGTCCTCCGGTCGTCCCCTAGTTATATTACATTTGTCCAAGGGCACGTTAACTTTACGGCAGGATAAGCCTCCATTCTAAGTGGATGTGGAGAGGTTTAATGGCGTACGGCAAACACTTTTCTCTCTCTTTTTGCTCTTTCAACTTTAAGTTGCAATAAAATATTTACGAGTCCTATCTAAACGTGGTGACTTCTTCTCTTGTTCTAATCTGTAGCTTGAAGGGCATTTTATATTAATGATGAGAATTTAAATCAAAGTCCGTTTATGTGAATGGAATATACTATGTAACGACGGTGATGAACAATGGTTGACTTGATTGAAATCAGAGCGGAAATGCCAAAGTTCAAATTGAAGATGTAATCGGCCTTAACTTAATGAGAAATTTATAATTGAACAAATCTGGCATCCTAACGTTGCTGATTATTGTTGGGAACCCACTGAGAAAGGGAAAACCCTGCAATGTCATGGGTTTTATTGTGTTGAGTTTTATCACCCGAAGTGTTCAGCACCATCTACTAAACCTCAAAGTTCACGGGGTGACTGCCCCTTGAACTATCACATCCTGAGCAGCATTCACGATTTACTATAAAACGCCCAATGATTTTTCAAAATCAATTTTTGTGACTTACAGGAGAATAGGAATTACACATTTAGTTTAGAGTTGTAAGTGGCTTTATTTTACGTTCCAGGGGGTGTTTTGATCAAGTTGTCGATGTTATGATGTTCCTTTTTTCTCCCAGCTTTAGTTAGTTATCTGTCATTGATGCTATTATATTAGTCTTTAAAATTTTTAGGATGGTTGGTCGTATTGGTGGAAGTTCGTCCGTGTACATAGCTCATACGCTGAAGTCTAGGATTGAGCCGTTTCTGCTTAGAATAAGTACCATTCCACAGGCATGAAGAATGCGGTGACAATTTTTTCCAATATAGTTTTTGTTGAGTACCTGCGGTAACCAAAGGTTCTCTTCCAAAAAAATGTCAAATCTTCAGACTGCAGGCACGTTTGAAATATTGGATTGTTAATCTATTTTAGCTCTCCCATATAATCTGGTAAAACTTGTAAAACATTTGCGCTTATTTCTTGATCCTGTTCGCGCCTCGTCTGCTACTTATTGCATGACCACTGGTTAAATTTCTTGTTTGAGGTTACAGGGGCTTTGAATCAGGAACTTAGGAAGGAAGGATCACTCTTTTTGGACGAGGAGACGGGATGGAGGAATTGCTGTGTACGAGGTTAGACAATTAAGTAATGAGACTGATTTTATTGCAGTGGTTGTGGTAGACCTGCAACCTTCCCCTTCTCCGGCATCCTTCCCCTCTCTATTGATACATTCACCATCATTCTAGCTTGTTTAGTTCGCCTGCTATGCTGTGTTGAGTAGACGTGTGTTGGGGGTGCTCGTCATGAAAATGTATAAAAATGTTCGTCAGATTGGGCGAAACTGCTTCGGAAACGTACGCTAAAATTGTAAAAGTGCATGGTGCTCTTAGTCGTGCCCAGGTGTTTCGATGTCATAAAGAGTTTAAGGAGCGGCGTGAAAGGTTCCTTTTCCCTGTAGAAATCTTCAGAAGATACTGGCCTCGAATGTGGACGCGCCATAGTGTGGAATTTTTATCCACTAAAACTACTCTCGACTCTGCTCCCTGCCCCGTGGAGCTATTCCTTTCTTCTGAGTGTGGTGTTCGTAACCGCGTTCTCCTTATCGGCGCATCTCACTTCTCTTGGCATGCATGTTGAGTTTCCTATAGGTTTCTTGTTTCTTCCACGAGTAGACGTTGCTGAGGTCTTCGGAACCCCATCACAATTTGAACAATCAGGTGAAGTGTCCAATTTAAATTTGTAGAAGTACTGATGGTATCCTTCATGACTCCTCAGAAGTTTTGAATTCCGCATCTACTTGATGGCAGGTCGAACTATTTTTTAAGGAGCAACTTAAGGAGGAAGTATCACTTCTTTCCGACCAATGACCAATTTTCTGCAAATTTGCTGATGTTTCGTCGTCCTTGAATAAGTTGGGTCCTTGCACTAGGAGGAAGAATTCTGAAATTTGTTACGTTCCTTCTTCAAATAGATTGGACAGAGGGGGGTGGCCAATCTATCTTTAAACAGGCTTGGGTTAGCCTACGTCTAGTCGGCTAACGATGATAATTAACTATTCGGAGCCAAAAACATTTAGAATCGGGTTCGGTTACTCTGCTTTCACGGTCGGTCACGAAATTGTCAGCAAATTTTTGATTATCATTGGAATTAGTAAAATCATTGAAATGGCTCGGTCATAAAGCCTCATTAAAGATAACACAGGTCTGCAACCAAAAAGCTATTTGAATAATCTCAACTTATTCTTATGTAATTTGATCTGCTGAAAACAAAAATGATATCAGAAAATGTCTAGGACGCCATAAAATGGGGATGGGAAGAGAGTTTGACAGATATTGTAGTATTTTCGTCATCTGAAACGCATTTTCTGAACGGACCCTAACCATAAAAAAAGTGAAATAATATCGAACTAGTTTTCATGTACACATAACATCCTTACCTTAGCGATAACTCCTGCGATGTTTTGAGACGTACCAGACTCAGATGAAGGTGGAGTACAACCTCATGACGATGAGGACTTAAGTTCAGACTTTGAAAATGACACTAGACCAAAATTGTCCTCCCAAGAGGAAAAGTTGATTTATTGTAATGAGGTTTGGTGGTTCCTTTTAAAATCCAGTATATATCCACTAATTGACGTCTCTGTATCGACTCATCAAAGCGCAAATTAAGAACAATTTTACTCCATAACAGTGGTTTCTATACTTCGATTCTTTCTGGACATTTTGTGTTCTTCAAAGAGACCTATGACAACTTAGATTCCCAAAAACCTCAAATATGACGATCGTGGTTGCTTGGGCAACAAGCTGTTTTTTATGGCTCATATATGACTGGTCGATGGAAAGTTGGGAGCCAAGGGTGCTTATGGTTGGACAAAACAATATTCTGCGAGGAAACTCCATTTCATATGAAGCTAAGCTATATAAAATAGCTTGCCAAATCTCCCCCAAAAGACGGAAAATGTTTCAAACGCCTGGCGTCCAAGCTTCTCGGAGGCAAAATTGTTGGGAGGTTATTTGATGGGTCGGATATCGGACTTCTAGCGGATCATCACTTTGTCAACATCATGGCAGATCTCCAGAAACAAGAATGGTTAGCATTTAAGGATGCTGGGGACAAATTTTTCGGTAACAATAAAGATTCTGATTACAACGATATAATCCGGCAAATGCTAATGTCTTTTCAAGCCTTGAGTTGTTTCATGAGCCTAAAGGTTCATTTTCTCTAATCTCACCTGGAGGAGCAAGGAGAAAGTTTCCATCAAGATATTAAAGAAATAGAAAAAAGATATCAATTCAGACTACTGCTGGGTGTTACAGAAACATTCCAGATGCTATACATAAGATGTATTAAGAGGAATCTTACAGTGAACAACGATTTTAAGTAGATTTACAAGCTTCTTTTATTAAAAAATAAATGTTGTGACTTCAGATATTTTCATATGCACTAGTTATATTTCTTTCGAGTAATACCATTGGCAAACATAGATACGCAATTTATGAAAAAACGTGAGCTACTATGGGAAAGCGGAATTCATTATTAGATTCAGCACATCAGAAAACATATAAGTCGGTTAAAATTATCAAAGCAACTTACCCAAAAAATGTGGCACACCTGTGTTATCCGATACCATAGGAACTAATATGGTACATTTTGGGGGGCTAAGCCGCTTGGATTTTCACAATGTGCAATTTCGCTTTTCAATTCGGCGAACGTAGCCTAATGAGAGCAAAAGTATCATATATGGCATACGTTGTAATGAATGCTGGCGACAGCGGCGGTGCCCTGATTGCGATCACAGGTTTAATTTCAGTGTTTTTTTTTCCCTTTTTTTTTTATCATGGTTGCCTTAAACGCCCCATAATTTCCCGAGAAGTTTGCATTCCTCCGCTGTAGTGCTAGAATATTGGCACAGAATACCCTCTTTTGGATATCGGTATTGAGATGGTGAAAGGGACGTGTCTCCGACAAAATGTCATAATTCATTGAACTTTAGCACGTTCGCGAACCAAGGTAGAAAAACATCACTGGCAACGAGTAGAAATAATATCGGTGGTAATGCATCCCTCTCAGATTCTGTTCCAAAGACCACTTAAAATGCACTCCTGTTGACGATGCCGAATGCCTGTTTGAAATCGATGAATTGAAGGTAGAGCGGAGATATAAACAACAACCGCAAGGAGTAATACAACTATCACATTCGGGACGAGTCCCCTTTCTACACTATTTTGACGACCGTCCTCTTGTTCCACTCCTTGAGAAAGCCTTCAGATTCTTACCACTGATAGGAAGTGGTAGCTTTGCAGGAATTATCGCCGATGATGACGCAATGGAAGTTTGAGAAAATTTTTTTAAGGGTGTTTTATATTAGGGGTTCAGGTTTGATAAAATATCTCCATTTAAAAAAGAATTTTACGAGGAAATTTGATATCAGACTCCCTCTTCAACAATAACATGAGATATGTGGTCTTTCTAGTAGATATTCCCGACCCGATCAGTTTTTGTGTAGCCAGTCGGCAAGGTAAACAACAACTTTATATTGCAGGTGGACAGGGATAAGTGTACCGGACAGTCGTTGCTTGTTTCAGAGTGTATTGCAGAAGTAAAACGGTACAGTCACACACTGATAGAGTGGCCCTCCTGGGACTGCAAAAGCCGACTCGTGATGAGTCTAGTCTTCAAAGGATCAGTGTTCCTCACAGTAACGCCGCTCACGTTGCACGTAACAAAGCAAACACACACTTTACCAGACCATATCATAAAGGTAATATCGGCGAAGACCAAGTACTTTACAACTGCGTGATATCTCCCACCAACAAAATCCTATCAATTCCTTATAGAGCAGTTTTTAAACGCAGTAGACACGTACGATTTATACGCTCATAACTAGCGAGAAACGCGAAATTGACAATGACGTTGGCTGGACGTCAACTCATGATGGTTGATGTCAAGGACATTTTCTATTATCTTATTTTCGTACTGTCATCCCTACTACCCTAAAGTCTTGGTGCAAATTTCGGTGAAAATAATATTCTTTGTAGAACCACAGACAGGCTTAATCTATATAATAGAACCAATGAAAATGGACAATATCTTATCGATTTCGCAACAAACTATAGCTTAGTCCACTTCTCGTTTTTCTTTGAAAGGTAGATTCCTGCTCCATACCCCTGTTCTGTTTTTGAGCCATTGGTGAAAATGGTTTCCATGTGCCCCGCCAATCATTCCTCTGGGATTTCCAAGTTCTCTGTATGTTTCAGGGTAACTTCATATCTCCAATCAAACAGATATATGGAGACCCGGGAATCAGATCGCATTGGATTCAATTCTGCCTCTAACTCTTCCAATACTCTGTGTCGCCCATGTCCATTGTTTCCCCATAAATCTAAGCTACTTAGCCTATGAACTATTCTCATTGTAATTCTTTGAATAAATATATCCAGGGGCTGCAAATTGAGTAATGCATTTAGAGCTCGCCGGATGTCGCGCTCATATTACCGGTAATACCCGGACCCAGTTCTTTGCAGTTCGATTAGTTTACAGTGAAACATTTTATGTTTCACCTTAAACCACCACACGAAAGATGTATAAGCGAATATCGGCCTAATGATAGGAACGTATATCCACATTACCACATGAGGCCTGAGTCCCCATCTCGAGGCAAAGGTCCGTCTTTACAGCCCAAAAGCTGCGAAAGCTCGTTTCAGCTCTACCTCTATACGTTGGTTCCAAAAAAAGCTTTTTATCTGGAGTGGCTCCCAGATATTTCACTTCTTCGGAGAGTTGAAGGTTGTACTCCTTATTTCTAGGACGCAAAGTCCATCCAGGTTCCTCCTTTTTGTAAGTAATGCCTGCATGGTTTTATTTGTATTAATTGAAAGTCCATGCCTGAGGCACGTTGCATATTTCTACAGGGAGAACCCGATCGACAGCAAGCAGAGTCATGATATTAGCATAAACCTGAGCATGTATTGGCAATTTTTGGAATCCGTATAGCAGTGAGTTGATCAACATACTCCACACACGTGGTGATAGGACACCTCCTTGGGCGCAAACTTTGGTTGTTCTTGCTGTTAGGTAGCGATCGACAACCATTTCACGATCAAGTAATCTCTGCGTTAGCGTAGCATAGATCCATTTAATTAAAGTATCTTCGGTACCATGCGCTCTGGTGGCGTCGCAAAGTTTTTGAAAAGGCATACAATCAAATTCCCCTTCAATTGAGTTGGTGCAATGAATGTGACGCTAAACCAGTCTATCCAAACCTTTTAGCAAGAATGATGTCACGCTGATCTGTCTGAAGTTCTTTGGATTAGAATAGTCATCTTTCCCAGGCTTATGTATGAAGACTATCTTAACCTTCTGCTTTCATCGAGCAACTTCTTGCATATATTCTAAACCGTTTTTGCATTGCTTGTGCTGATGACGATCAGACCTGTCTGAGCTGGGATTATCCTCGGAGTACCCAATGCCCAAACGGTCCTCTGTAGGAAGAGAAAAGAATGAGGATAACTAGATATATTCGTTCCTTAAAGTATCATCGACACCAAAGGCAGACATGTTGGAGAAATATTTCTTGGCAGTCGCCCTATGTGCTCTATACCTTCCTTTAGCATCGCTGGATAGAATGGTGCTTTGAAGTGTTCAAAGGGCAGTATGACAGTTCTCACCTTTTCATTAGTAACAACTGCTTTTGCAGTATTCCAATTCAACTTGCAACACTTATGTGTTGAAGAGGTTGTAGGAACCGCACCCTTTCCCCCTTTCACTTCTCTAGTCAGTTTTCCCGAATGGTGAACTTCCCAAAAGGGTCTGCACTGATTTCAATCTGGAGTTCGTTAAAGTACAATGGGATTTTCTAAGGGAAGTCTCCTTTTCACCTTCCAGTTTTTCACACTACACTCTAAAGAAGTCTCGTTTTGAACACTTACGCTGTGAGTTCCGGTAGTTTTACCTGTCTTCATTCTTATTGCTTTTACAGGCACGGTTCACAAGTCGTCTGGTTGATTTCCTGAGTCCTTGCAGTTCGTAGTTCCTTTCATGGACCGTCTTACCGCTTTGGCTCCGGGAAATAGGACAAATCTGTTCACAACACTCCAAAAGTGTGCAATTCTGAGGTTTCAATTCGGCTCCCAGCGTCACAGGGGTCCTTAATCGTCTAGGGAACTGCTCTTTATTGCCAGGAAGTTCATTGAGCATTGTCACATGAAATTGTTGTTGGAAGTACCTGGTTTGCGTGGAAAGCGGTCCACAAACATACGTGGGCCTCTTCAGACGGGACCACTTTCAACCAAATTGATCATGCGTTTACAGCGTGGGTCCAACTGTGGCTCCCGAATCAATCCGTGTCGGAGGAGGACCATTGTGATTTTGCTTACACGGCAGGTGTTCTACTTAACCTCCATGACCTTCATGTATTTTTATAGAAGGAAGTTTTTGGTGCAAGGCTTGGTTCTCATGTCAAAAATACAATGGAGCGAGTTCAATTAATGGTTATGCCTTTTTTGTTTCCGGAAACACTAAGTTAGGTCTTGTATCCAGGGATGCATAGCATAATTTCCCCATTCACTGCATTTCGTCCATTCACAAAACTTTAACCAGGAAAAATTCAAATGTTGATTCAGTTAAGCGTTCACATTCAAAAACATCTGACAGGGTCGAATTCCTCAGGTGTCACGATTGCTCAAGCAATCTAAAAGCGGAGGAAAACTTTGAATAAATACAAGTGGGTTAAAGTACCTCCCACAGTTTTGCATTAGTTCGTTTTTCTGTTCCCATAATCATATTCATTGCACAACTACAAACTTAAAGAAACTTTTGAATTCTCATTTGAAAATATGTTTTCTGCTTTAATGTAGCAAAATTAACTCATAATTCGCTATCTCCGCTGCTCCGTCTCTGAAAATAGTTCGCCATGCAAATTAAGGAAAAAGTTCAATTATAAGCATGCACTTTTGGAAAGTACCTATCACAGGAAGTTTGGAGTTTTGCTGCTTGTTTGCTGGGCTCCCAAAACTTGCTCCCAACCCCCACACGAAAATTTCTATAGGTCCACAAGTAAATATGCAACTCATTGCTAGGCTAGGCTCCTGGTTTCTGCTACGGATGATAAAGTATTGTGTGCAGGATGTGCTTAAACGAATGATTACGCAGCAGGAGCTGAGGAAGAGCATCTGCTCTGTTGATATACTGGCGCAAGGATTCAACTAATTGCCTGACAATGTCTAATAAATAATGGAATTTCCAGGGTGAGAACAGTAGAATTTATGAGCGCTCTATGCCTACCTAGGCAATATTTGTAATAAATTTTAATGGCACCGTTCGACTGTGTAATTGGAAATGTCTATAACGAGATGAAAGAAAAAAGATACTTAATTTAAGTGGGAATTATGTGGGTTTAGAAAGTTGCATGGGAGTTTCATAGAAAATATTCGTGGGAGATAAAATAAGCCTGAGGAGACCGAATAATCCACGACCGATGGTGCAGTAGATATGTGTGAATCCCTGATTCGAACATGTGAACTTATCACCCGCAGAGCATTAATTCGATGATTTTGATATGGAACCTTTGTCTTAACCCTATTACATGTGGAGTTTCCTATAGAACATACTTCTTACCATGGGAAGAAGAGGCACAGATGATGAAATCGCATCAAAGTGAACCCCTTGCATTCAGATTTTCAGACTTTTAAAACAAATATCTGATCAACAATTCGATAAATCTTTCATTGAAGATTTTCCGTAAGTTGAGGAGGGAGTAAGTACCCAAGAGTGAGTGTCAAGTTTTATTCATTCCCCTAGTTGACAAGCTGGGTCGTCCCCGCCTATTTTAAATGTTGCTACCGCTTGCGAGGAAAGGGAAATCTGATGTCTTGAAAAGATACTTGTCAATTCTTTAATATTGTCGGTTCCAAGTATTCTCCCAAAACCATCTCTATCTTCTCTAGATATGCTCGGAATCTTGTCCACGTTCCGCACACGTGGCCGTCATCGTGGAAAAATTTTCATAAACTACCACCGACTTCACCACGAAAGCCACTTTACTTTAAGCAGGAGCGTCCGAGCTTATTTGTTTTGGCACCTTGTGCTCGTTATAGGTAAAATGCTGCACCAACCAATATTGCCTTACCACGATATTGATAAACATAAAAGGCTACATACACAGATGTGTTTTACTCTACAGAATCACGAAACTTAGGAAAAGACCCAGCCATTCATAGCCGAGAAGCGGCAGTATCTTGTATCTTGGAAACGGTATTACAATTCAATTTAAATTTAAAGATGGCGTGTGTTACAAAATAATCAGCATGGTAAATGATACTCCTCTGAGTTATTCCTTCAATTCAATGCTATGATGAGAAGCGGAAGGTCTGAAGCAGAGTAAACATCCCTTCCGCGAATCTCCTGCGAAGGCATAGCGTTTCCTCCTCAAACCTCCATCTCTTTGTTCCGCGAATATTTGTATATTTTCGGTTGCTATTTTATTCTGATGTCATTCATGGAGCAGCCTTGTATTCTGCCCATAAAGTGTATATACCATACATATATTTGGTTATGAATTGTACCGTTTCCTGCCCTTTGTTACAGCCCCGAGTACATAAAATATTTTCCGCAAATCAGGAAATACAAACACGAGGCAGCTTCCATCATTCAGTTTCGCCAGTGTCAGCTCTTCTCGTAAAGGATTTATATCCTTGAGCAACATGCATACCATAGCCTTTCTTTCGCTACTTTCCTGAAGTAATGCCGACACAACTTGACTAAGTATGCAAATGTGGATTGTGTTCAATTCCTTTTTGGTTGTCCGTAACAAAAGAACATTTCCCAGATGCCGGAGATTCATGCCAGGGGGAAAGCGGTAACAATAACCCATTAGATAATTTTGCCTTTACCGCTTTGTACACATAACCCGCGGCTTTTCTGCTACTGTCTGAAGGGCAACAATGACGTGGAGGACGCTAGGAGGAGTTGGAGATGATCAGTAAACATTCATTTAATCGAAAACATCTTGAAGGTACTTCAGGCATTGTGTACCCACTTGTTCTGCAATGTACTGTGCTCTTTTGATGCGAATTTTATGTGCATGTCTAACGAAGGATATAAATATGTATCCGTGTAAGTAGCTGAGCGTAGCCCGAAGTCGATATCTATAGTTTGATGCATGGCATCTAATTGTCAATAATTTGAGAAATGAGCAAATATTTATGTTAGACTTAATAGGAGAGGTGTTCGCCATCGCATGCTTGGAAAGAAGATGTTTGCCAGGAGATGAAGAAGCATAAGAGCCTTGGGGCGGCGATTCGCAGTATTGGAAAGAAATTCCAGGCTGACAAGGTAAATATTCCGAAATTGAAAAGGCAATGAGCTGCAAAACAGCAATTACTGGACGTCTGAACTTATGTACATAAGCATTTTCAGATGAAAATGAAATAAAAGTAAGCATAATCTTGCTAAGTGGTAGCTTCAAAGTTTCTCCTTTGAGTTTGAGAGTTTCGTTGAAAACTTGAGGAAATCATGATTGTGAATCAATATTTCAAATAATAGACGAATTTTTCTGTGATAACAAGGTAATAAATTGGCAAATATGTGCCCACATCTATTGAGACAGCTTCGTAATTGTAATTTCTCTAATTACAATCAATCCGGGTCTACCTGTTTATTTATTCCTGAGTATTTTATTAATTGAAGACTGAGAAAAGCATTCAAATCAATCTATTGATCAGGTAAGCACCCCTGGTGCTGTCATTCCATTCATTTATTATCGAAACGTGCGGATGATAAAATGCTTGTCTCTAAAGAAAAATAGATCATCGATGAAATCGGACTTCATCAGCAATCTATCTATTTTTCTTTTTGATATGGACCATAAGGACATATGTTCAGTAACATCTTCCGCGTCCAACCCACTTTCGAGCTACGATAACAAATCTCTCTGCCACCAGTGAGATTTAAACCGCGGTCCTCTGCTACCGCAGCTTAGCGCTCTAGCCACTTAAGCCATCCGGGGATTAAATGCACACCTTCGTCGATTCAAATCCTCAAAGTCCTTGGAAGCATAGCATAACATCAACTTTACTGTTCTTAATTTGGATTTTCCCCACAACTGATTCATTCAATTTTAAGGACTATCAGCATAATCTCCCCATCCTTTCTTCGATCCATTTAACTTTCTTCCATTAGTTATCCCATGGATTTTTCTATGGCTACACATTGGAGTAAAATAAGGGAAGAACTGAAAATGGCAGCAGTGGGGAAAGAGTTCAAGAGAGTCGTAATTGACGCGATCAGCTGTCCGGCTAAGATATTAACTTCACCAAGGAATGTACCCTGGTGGAACAGGAGCCTAGCCACAATAAGAACACGGTTCCCAAAACTCTTCATCCGAGCGAAATAAATCAGGAACTGGGCAAGTAAAAAATACACGGACAGTGTACAGCAGCAACGTGATCACAGAAGCAACTGAAATAATTTCAGGAAACTGTGTGAAGGGATTGAATCATCATCACCATCAACGGCCCAGCATACGGTATCCGGTCTAAGCCTGTCTTAGTAAGGAACTCCAGATATCCCGGTTTTACACCGATATCCCTAAAAGCTGTCTGGCGTCCTGGCTTATCCACAATCAGGCGGTCGTGGTATTGGTTATGTTTCCTTCGGTAATAAGGATGACTTCTGTCTTTTGGTCCCCCGAATATTTTCTCATCCATAAAGCTACACGTTCCATTGAGCGAGAAACATTCCTTCCATCACGCACGATTCAAATCTGCTTATAAATCATGTGGGGCTGATTTTAGCAGCCTACTTGAGCGAAATCCCATCCAATCCGGGAACTTTATTATTTTCAATTCTTCTACAGATTTTTTGTAGTTTCTCCTCGGTCGCCTTGGGAATCGAAAAGACGTCCTGTTGAATTGTTGTTCTAGCTTCCCTCTTGTCCTTGCAATGTATTCTTGCTCGTAGGCACAATGATCTCAACAGCGAGATTTCCTGGTTTCACCAGTAGTTTGGTTTTTGGTTTGTATCAATTTCATTTAGCACAGCTGCCATAACCTGCAACGTGCTGGTCGTCCGTCCACTCCCTCTTTCTCCTTGAAGAACATGCGTGGTGGACCTCCAGTGCAATTTTCGATAAGATAGCTCTCTTCTCTACACTTCCTGCAATTTTTCGATTAATGGTGGTAATGGACTAGTACATGCTGCTGCAAAGTGACCGAAATCGAGGCATCTGAAACACCTCTTGAGAGGTGCTTCTCCCTAAGTCGGCACATGGCTCAACCTTTTCTTGTCTAACCTGCGATAATCATCCGTATTCTATTTATTGCACTCATTTCTATTCCATTAAGGTCAAATTGTTCCCCTAGCGTAACACATATATCCTCCCATGACGTAACCTGCTCTAGGTCTTTACACCCAAATACTATATTTTGCTTTCGAGCTTTCTTTTGTACTTCGACACTTAGCATCTTTTCCACCTGGCCGCCAAAACTATCCGCTAACTTCTCGGAGTTGTTTAGTTTCATCTATCGTCCAAGTCCGCCGAGTCTAGATCCGTCTTCACTTTCTCAAGGACATCGGCATAAGACTTATGTCTCTTCTTGGAAATAATCCTCTTTCGTGAATGTTGAGGCTGTAATCAAGGAAACACTAACTTTTCCCGGAACTTCCGTCGATTCACCCTTCTTTGGTAAAGAAGTTTTCTTCTTCTTGGCCGCTTGCTGATCACCAAGGGGTTCACTAATTTCATTCTTATTCCGTTTGCCTGCGTTCTCATTTATCTTATGTTGAGGAAGTGTCAGCTGTGTTCCTTGCGTGACTTTTCCTCTTGTGCCTAATATAGAAATTCCCTGTATCGGATCAGTGGTATTTTGGTGCACATTCGGTCACTCCTTGATTAACTCAACAAGCTCATTTATGCGTTTTCTCAGTGAAAGAAACGCTATTTTAGTTTGCTGCATTCTACGTTCGTCTTTTGCAACAGTAGCATTCATGTTGATCCGGGGACTATCCGCATTCCTTTCTGAGCCCCGCGATGATGAATTTCGGCTATCGAGGGGTAATGTTGCCCTCGATAGTGACCTCCCGAGCTTTGAGCTCCAACGAAAAAGATCCGATATTGGTTCCATTATCATCTCTTGTAGCATTAGATGCTAAGTTTCTGAGGTGGTCGCTGAATATTGGCGAGTTTGCTTGTCTACTACCAAAAGCTGCCGGTACTGGGTTTCCGTGGCCCTGTACCGTAAGAAAAACCTTCCTTTCTCGTTCCCAAAATTAGGCTTGATTTTTGGATGGATACGCCCCAAAAATACTACGGTTTATATATATTGCAATTGTAAGTCCAATGATTACTTAAGAGGCGGTAATTTGGGCAGACAGAATCAAATTTGGTACAACAGTCAAGGAGATACGCAAACTTCAAAGACTTCAACGTCATCTCTGGAGGTTCTTCTGGGGTTCATTTCACTTTATATTCACATACAGATACAGGCACTGTAATTTTCAATATGTCTGGGGGTATCATCGAGACGGAGAACTGCCTAAATCGAAAGATTTAGGGAGAGCGTGGCAGTGATCTACCGCTCAAACCAGCAACTGATGGGTTCCTCACGGTGGAGGCTGCGTGTGCTGGGCTCATTGGTTCAAGAAAAACGTACTTTGAATCAAACGTACTATGCCACTATATTTCAAGAGGGAAGATATGCTGTAGATAGTTGTACTTACTTTATCTTCCAAAAGAATAATGGGAGACTAATATTACGATTGTGCGGATAGCTAAGTGGTTAGACCACAAGGCTGTCGTGCGGAAGGTCACCATTCAAATCTCACTGGTGGCAGTGGTATTTGTATCGCGATACCAGCCGACTCAGCTGTGAATGAGTACTTGAATTAAATTCGGATGATAATCTCGGGTGAGCGCAATGCTGACCACATTGGGTATTCTGTAGTGTACCGTTACGGTCTTGAATGAAATACTCTAACACACTTCAAGGTCCTGATCCAATATGGATTGTTACGCCAACGATTATTATAATATTTCGATTCTAACTAACAGCCAGGCGGTCAACAAGGTACTTAGGTAGGCAAACTCTAAACTAGTATGGGAATACCTTAGTTCTAGGTGTTATTGGATTAGAAGATAATTAGGTAGCGAATGAGCTGGCAGGAAAGGAGCAGAAATGCCTTTATACTGACCAGAACCCTTTGTGGATTTGAGAAAGGGCTCATAGTCATGACAATAAGAACGGAAGAGGGATGGTTGAGAGAGCTATACTGGGTGAACTTACCAGGAATGGAATAATTCACAGTGGTCGTGGGGGGAGACAAACCCAAGCGCTAGAAGCATTGTTTAAACCTCATCACGAACAGGTTTAGGATCTAGATTTAGTCTAAATCAGCATTTGGGGAAACTGGGGTTACCTGCGAGCATTATCTGTCGAGCATGATATCGGTAGTGACTTGTACATGGAGCGTAGCATATGAACCAAAGCTATGTGCTATGTGCTATAACGACTCACTCGGCTATCCTAGGTCAATGGATTTCACTGACCTTTCTTCAGAAGGGGTCTGCAGATATCTGGCCGGACACCAACGTATCTCTTCATTTGAAATTGACTTGAAGCAGAGTCCCCCGATGGCACTACATAGGTGGCCATTAACGTCAACTTGGAGCTTTGGAGTAGCGGCGACCTATAATTAATATGTGTTGTTTCCAAATAGTAAAGAAGAAAGCAGCTCCATATTGGTGTTGGACTATCTGTGTTCCAAAATTTTGAACAAGATATCGATGGCAAATTTAGCCCCTGCTAATTCGTCGAACAATATTAAGGTCGATGCCATCGTCGCAAAAAAGCGCTTCCTACATTCGTAAAATTGTCCGATGCCCTTGACCTTTGCCAAACAAGCAGAGAGTGATGATTTGGCAGTATGACAACTTTAGTTTTCCCTGGTAAAGAGGTCAGATTCCCAGGGGTTTTGAATAAGTGCAGAAACCGCTCGGGCTGCATGATACACTTCTCTGAGGAGATCGTCTAGGCTGATGTATTTACTGCCCTCAAGAGCATTGATGGCCGAAATAGTGTCATTTCTGTTTGATGCGATTGGTTCTGCTTTGGTAGATTCTTTTTATGTCTTCGTGGCGCTTTATGGGGTTTGTCAAGGTATTGGAACTCATGAGCTTCGGGAACCGCCTCCGTATTTTCGCAATCAACCAGCTGTTTCATCACCTTCCAGGCACATTGCTGACAACTTCGTCAGTGCCGAAGAAAAATGCATCTTTGTCTTTTCACTCACGGTTGATCACTGCGCCGTTTTCGGGATACCATCGTTAATAGCATGTCAAAAACCAAACTGCCGAAAGCATACGTTTTTGTAGTGTTACCGCGAAACACTTATCCGCACTTTATGGTTGCGGTTGACGTCTAAGTAGACAAATACTTGCTGCTGCGTGTTGGGAGCACATACATCCTCTCATAAATGGGAGGAAGCATTATGTGATGTTTTGTTTTGGAAATCGGCCTTGACACCTCTCTTATTATTCATATTCGGAAGGCAATCCCTAAATCTACTTATGATCGCGATATAATTCGTATGAAGTACACCAACTTTATCCTCTAGACCGGAGTTTCAAAGCTAATATCTTGTCTGAAACCGACTTCCAGGTACGCTCCTATTGGTGTTATGCTGGATGTTTCTCATAAGTTTTCAAGAATACTACCGTAGGGTGCCTCAAAAGTTTGAAAGTGCTCTTCAGAGCCCCACCGTCTAACCTCGCTCAATACTATAATGTTCAGCTTCTAACCGTAGAACTCTGTGTCAAATTGGAAGAGCGTACGATAAGTAAAACTAACCCGATACGATAGCTGAAGTTCATAGTTAGTAAATCTGTATTTATCCAAAGTATGGCTAAAACTCATTAGGAAATAAAGTATAGAAATTTGTAAGGCTTAGTATGTGTGCCTAGTACCAGTAATTCCTAGCTAAACTTCTCTGGGAGGGTCGCTCTTCGGGAGAATGTAACTTTTTTGTCTAAGAAGGATATGTGCCTTTGATGCACTAAAAAGGGGTCTTCCTTCAGCTTGAATTTGCATTGTCTTTACTTCCTAAACTTCCAAGGATCCATTGTGACTTATGCATGCGTTAGACAGACAGAGGAGAGAATACACTGCCCACCATGTCGAGAAATCATTGCGACAATATCAAACGTAAGTTGAAGAACCTTTGGATTGACGATCGACCTTTCCCTCAAATGGAGGATGAGCTAGTTCTAACTTTGACAGTAGACTAGCCAGATGAACATTGAGGTTTTAAGGATTCTTTTTCAATATAATACATAGTATAACCATAAGTTCTGTCAGCCAAACAAATCTTTATTTCTCACGATTTATTGCTTCGCGAGAAATAAAAAATCAATTGAAAGGTACGAGTACACCATTAGAAAAGGAGAAACGTAGAGCGTTCAAACCAAAAAAAAAATATTTAACCGCTGCTAGCAGCTATACAGGCCCGAAGTGTGTAAGGCCATGCATCGATCGCTTCGCGCACAGTAGCAGCAATTCTCGAGCGTGACGATGCTGGGCTTCAAACTCTCCAAGTCAATGTAAGTTCGATCGCAGGCATTCTGCTCTGACTTAGCCCAAAGGCTGTGGTCTAGAGGATTCAAATCTGGGCTGCCTAAGGCCCACTCACTCGCGGTTATGAAGTCAGGAACATGCGCCGCTAACCACTGCTGAATTATCTTGGCTTTGTGAGCGGAGGCCGAGTCTTGCTGGAAGCACCACGGCTTTCCAGCGAATAGAGATACACTCAATGGCTCGACTACATTCTCTAACACCATACCATGACAGAAGTCGGATGTTGACGACGTTGGACTCGCGGAGCATTTTCTCTGGGTTCATAAGAATTGTGATCATTTTGTTGGTTGAATTTATCCGATGATGAAAATCTTTCACCAGAAAATAGAATTTTGCCATATTTTTTACTGGGAAATCGTTGCAGAAGAGCAGCACACCGAGCTCGCCGTATTTCCTTCAGTTTTGGCGTTAACATATGGCCAACGCACCGCCGGTACGCACCAAGACCGAGATCTTCTCATAAAATACGACACATACTTCGAGTCGAAACGCCCATTTTCGCCGACATTTAACTGCTTGCGGAGATGATTGCAACGAACACGCCCACGCACCGCATGCACGAAATTATGGCGACGTACGGAGCGCAGGCGCCCCTCCCGCGACGGGCCAACCACATCAGCTGTTTCGCGGTATCTAGCTAATGTCCTAAAAACGAATCGATCGTTTACCGGCAACTGTCGTTCACGCTTTACTGACCTTTGGAACCTGAAAGTCTGACGGAAGTGGTGTACGGTTAGGTACTCGCCGTGTGCAGTTTCGGCGGCCGAACATTTATCGCTATACGCATCGACTGACAGATCTTATGGCTATACTATGTACATTATATCAAAAGTCTACATTAAGGCCTTACTGAGCTGTCTGCTTCCAATAGAGCGGTGATAAATCTAGGTGTCGATTTCGACTAACAACATTTGCAGTTTACGATTCATCGCCATTTAATCGAGCATATTAGGGAAAACCTGCACAAATTGCCTACGAGAAAAAGAGAGAGGGAGAGGGGATAAACGGTGGTTCTATTTCTTTAAAATGGTTTTTGAGGTTAGGAGCTACATCTTCAATCGTGAAAAAAAGCAAAGCGTTCATTGTTGATCGGTGTTTCTATCATATCCTGGGTCTTCGACGAGAATATTGGCGGTTTGTGCCCCACGATCTTCTTTCGTTTTGCTTGGTAGACCCCTTTGAATCGTTAATGTGAGGCCTTAGAATTAAATAAGAACTAAATGAACTGAAAGGTTTCTGGTATGAACACAATTATCCCAGGGTCACAGTTCAGTTAAGCGTCGTGGTTGAGACAAACTATATGCAGATATTGCTAACTTTGAGTAAATCTACCCCGAAACTAGGATTCTCAGACGACCTAGATTCTGAAAGAAGTGCTTAGAATTTTTGGGAATACTACAGAACTTTTAAGGACGGGCTAGAGATATTAGCTTTGCGGATTGTTGGAACATGAATTAGTGAGTGCTATGCACATGATACATGCTTTCCATCCATAAAAGGAACTTTAGGAGAGGAGTATTCATAGAAAATGATGCATTCCTTGAGAAAGTGAACAGTAATTCTTACCCTGTATTTTCCCGCTCTCTACATGTGCTCACGTTTCACTTCAGCTCAGAAAGACAGCAATTTATAGACAATAGCAAAATGATATATTTTCAGCACACCCATTGGCCATAAATCCGCCTTTATGATAGTGAATGAAGTATTAAGGGAGAGTGACTCCTGCTAGCTGGATTTGTTCTAACAGCTGTTACCATCGAAACGTATATTCCTTGACTCGGTGCTGCATATACTATACCAACATAGTCTTTCTTGAAATAAATTCTCCTGAAATGGCCGACGAATGCGATTTCTTTGTGACATGCCACTGGCGACAAGGGGTGCTTTGTGGAGAATAGTAAAAACCGCTCCTTCCCAAATAGGGGGAAAATGAGTAAAATTTTCCGAGGGTGTAATTGTGTCTTCCCGGGAGCAAATAAGTAGTCGGAACGAAGGAATTTTAAGTAGGAGTATCTGGTCTAAGTCTGGGACATTAATACACATTGGACAATATAAAGTTGACCATTTATATCCCTGGGTCATTTCCACCGTGCAATGGGCAAACATATTAAATTCGATATCGTCTTCAAAATAGATTTCCGCAATTGTATGGATGGTTATGGGATTCTGTTGAGGAATAAAATAATGGTCAAAAATTAGTCACATGGAAGGAAAATAATAGGTCTGGATGTGTTTTATGGAGCGGAAAGAATGAAATGAAGGAATGTCGAATAGGCAAACCTTTATGCGATAAGTTAGTATCGATTTTTGCGTAGCTTCTTGGGGCTGAAGTGAGACATTTTATATGTGACGTAAGGAAAGTTTTATGTTGATGGTCGTATTTAGGTATTTAATTTTGGGCCACGGTAGGAGGAAATAGCTAAATAGTCACGAAGCAGAGGTCCTTGTGTAATAAAATTACATAGGATAAATAACTGAAAGGGTAAACGACCCGATTATGTTCCGACTCGTGTTTGGTTTTGAAGAGGTCACGCAATAGATTTTACGGTTTGAGAAATTCATTGTGTATTAGGTCTATTATTGCTGTCTTAAGTGATAATTTACATTATGTTTATGGTAGTAGTTGTCTTACTTACCCCGACTTATTCTAGCTATCATTTTGAAAACTATTTTCAAATTACATTCACATTTAACATATATAGCTGACATTGTTCCCTTAACGAACATAGGGCGTCAACCACATTTGCGTTCCATTGTTGTCGGCTTCCGGAAATGTGTTTCAGCTCCCATTCGGGACTTCCTGATAAGCTTTCACTCCTATTGTTCTAATTCACATGTTTTTAGGACGAACCACTCGCCAGCCATCCTAAATAGTTAATTTCATTGCATGCTAGGGCGAGTGATGGAGTTGTTGCCCTTTCTTAAAATGTGATCGATCGACTGTCACTTCCTCTTCCTAATCAACATGACCCGGCGACGACGACAATCTCGTATGAGATTATGCCAGGCCCAGATGGTAGGGGAAAGACAGCTGCTAACGAAGCTTTGGGGTTTCTATTAATTACGCTTGAGGAAGGGAAACCCTCATGCACTTTCTCTGCGATTGCCCAGCTCTGACTAGTCAGGTTGTGGACACTGGATAAACCATTCTTTGGGGTCCTGCTGCCTGGGGAGCTGCTTTCTTTCATGAATGCTACGGGCTGGCTCTGAACATCCGACTCGGTTGGACTCTGCCTCCCTGCTCCCATAACGACAGTTACGGTCTTAGGAGTTTGTGGCATCTAAACGGCGCACCAAAGCGCTAATTGGACTCCTTGGAGCGGGCACTGATACCTACCTACCTACCCTACGCTGGTTCATGTTCTGCTTCGATATAGCAATTTGACATCAGCGCCTACCAGATCCTGATTTTATAATTGTAGCCCTTTCTTAATGTGTGATCTATCGCCTGTTCTTTCCCCCCTCCGGTCAACACATCTAAAGGTAGCTAGCACGGACGACGGTTTTTCTCTCCATATTGTTTTAGAACAGAGTAAACAGCTGAGGCAAGACAGAGAAAGGTGTGTAGCATTGGAGCAATAGTGGTGGTCACATCCCATGCCCATCTGAGCACCACAGAGAGACTTTTGACGAGAAAAAAACTTCAACTTGGTGCTGAAGTTCGGGCATATTCATTTTAGACCTACCTGTCTAGAGCTGTTAACGTGTGTAGTGACATCGAATTAGGCGTTAATAGGAACGGTGCTACCAAATTGTTCATGTTGATCGAACCTTCCATTGATTCGGTTATTGATATAGATAGGATGAATGTGATGACTTGGTAGACTGAGACCTTCCTCACCTAGAGTTTGGCACCTTTAGGCGACAGTACCAACTACTGCCGCTTCAATGCTGTTCAAAATATCCATCGGATATGCAAACTTCGAACAACTCAGCGAGCATGCCCGACTGAATTTCATGACGAGCTTAACGGCCCTATTTAATATTCCGCCCAGGCCTGCAGTTCTGTTGCCGTCTATTCAGCTACAAATTTCCATCAGGTTCTTTGTGGTTACTGCCGGAATTGCAGTCACATTCAGAGATCTTCGAAAGGTGTCAATCCCTGGACGATTTTCAACAAGAGTATATGGCACATGATCTGTGAAGATGACCGGCCTCAGAATCGTCCCATCATAATTCTAAAGGCGTTCTTTCACAGGTTTACATCTTGCTTAGAGCGGAGTTGTTTATAACATTCGCTTTTCTTCCGTTGGGTAGCCAAATTGATATTTTGTCAGACTTCCCTATTTTTCTTCCTAAATTCCAGACGTGTATTACTTCTAGCAATATGTCGGTTATCCCATCCCTCCTCCTCCTCCTCCTTCGCAGGTTTTCCATTTCGTGTCAAATCATTATTTCCTAAAAAATAAAATATTAGTACCACATGGGTTTGAAGATTGGGTATATTCAGCGGGACATATATACAATACGAGCTGTATATAAGTGGAACCGTCGGGTCAAGAAAGCCCATTGTTCGAAATTTTATGGTGGAGAAAAAGCATTGCGTATCTTCGATCGTCGCCGGCAATTGCGGGTTAAAAATTCCGCGCATAAGGTCCGCTGTTAGTGCCATTTATGTGAATTAGTGTGCGCCCATTTAGTTGCGGGCATGTGGCATTATAAAGCTGTATTTGCTTTGTTCCATCTGATGGGGAAACATACACAAGAAAACCATCTAAGTGCCATTGATACACCAATACATTAACCACATGGGTCACGTGTCAGTAAGCTACCTCGTCCCTACCACAAAGCCACATTGACATTCCGTGCCCCTTTGCCGCTTGATTTGTTCCTCCTGTATACACACTTCTTGCGTAGTGTAAATATTTTTACATAAAAAATCAACAATACGACTGAACGACTTCACCACATATTGTGAATAAAAAGCCGTTATATCTGAAGCGCATAGCTTTCCAATTTCCCGACTTGTTGTTTAGTTGTAGCTTGTTCAATTCTCTATCAACGCTCATCACTTAATTTACAATGTCGTCCGTTGATAGAATTATTTTGTGCAAGCGACGGTCATTAAATGAATCACATGCGGCACGCTGGACATTTACGTTGTCACTCCCATAAAATAGCCTCTCTCAATCTTTCTGCGTCGTGTTTTTTATTGACACTTTGCCCTCCAAAGTACGAAATTCATCCGAATTTAGATTAGGGGAATACGGCGGTCATATTATTAATAGAATAAAGTCCTAATATGTAACTCTTACGTCAGTGAAAATTCTCTCTTGCCTTGGGAGCTGGGGGCAGAGTTCTGCTGGAACGCAAATCACTCTGATATGAAATGTTTGCCTACCCACGACATCTGTCAAGTACATACACAAGTGGGGAATCTCCCTTTCGAGTCATCGCTGCTCAAGCCACCACTGAAGCTGCTTTTTGATTCTGATATACCAAAAAATATGTACATATTTTTTAAGGTTTTGTGTAAAGCCCGCGAGGTTCGTAATCGCGCCTTCCTCACTTCTGCTGCTTTTCGCAGTTTATCCTGGATTACTGCGATAGTGGAATTGATCGCATGCCAATCTTCCTGGCAAGCTACCGTTCTCCGGACAAAATTTTCCGGTGATTGCACATCGCCTAGAGTTTCCTCTAGGTTCCTCCTTTCTTCCACGAACCTAGCACATTGGAAGAATACGGACGCTGGGTCCTCTGGGACTCCGTCGCAGTTTGGACTATTAGGAGAGGTGCCCAATTTAAACCTGTACAGGTATTGATCGTATCCTCCATGGCCGATGAGAAACTGGGTGAGATTATAACTGCTCTCCCCATGCTTCTTTCTTTTGTAAACCATACTTAGTTTGTGTGCATTGCTTAAAACCTGCAGGGCTTTTCCCCAAACTGGGACTGCATACAGCATGATAGAACTCACCATCCTGGCTATGAGCAGCCTGCAAGTATGCCGCGGTCCTCCTACGTTCGGCATCATCCTTGCGAGAGCCATACTCGGAGTGCATGCTTTTTCGCAAGTATGGTCTATTTGCTGCTTAAAATTGAATTTTTCGTCTATCATCACCCCGAAATATTTTATGGTCGGCTTGAAAGTGATGACACGATCCCCGATTCTAATGCAGGCGTATTTTCATTTTCGGCGCTTAGTTATAAGGATCACTTCCGTCTTTTCCTCAGCGAGTGCAAGTCTAGCCTTAACAACACTGATTGCTTCGTTTGAATACAACTCAGCATTCTCGGGATGATCTGCGAACACAACCAGTGCTATATCATCGGCGTAACCATCACCGTGGCCTCCTCCGGAACCGGAAGGTTAAGTACATCATTACACATGATGCTCCACAATAGTGGGCACAGTACGAAGCCCTCTGGGACACCCGCGAAGACTTCATCGGTCCATCATCGGTATTATACCAGAGTGTCCGCTATGGCAAGTAGCTATCGATAATAGCGGTGAGGTAGGTGGGAACACCAATCGTCGCCAGAGACTTTCGTATAAGGTTCCAATTGGCCGAGTTGAATGCATTCCTCACGTCCAGGGTCACCACCACACAATATTTGCTGGTACAACCACTTTCGTGAATTGCATTTTCGGCCAAGCCAGTAACCATTTTGATGGCATCAATGGTTGATCTGGCTTTCCGGAACACATACTGCCTATCTGAAAGGTCCCCTTGGCTCTCGACGACTGGAAGTAATCTATTATAAATAACCCGCTCCAACATTTTCTCCATAGTGTCTAGAAGATATATGGGTCTATAGGGGGACGGTTCCCCTGGAGGTTTGCCAGTCTTAGGCAACAGCACCAGCTTCTGCCGCTTCCACGGTCCAGGAAAGATACCATCGGACATGCACGAACAGCTCCACGAACATACCCGGTCTACATTTGACGGCAAGTTTGAGGGCCTTATTCGGTATACCGTCCAGACCCGGGGTTTTGTTGTCGCCTATTCGACTGCAGATCTCCGGCATCGGCGTCACATTCAGTGGACGCTAGAAGGTATAGAAACAAGAGAGGGGTACCTCTTGCTGGGGAAATAACCCCTAGATTATTTTCAACATGAGCATGGGACACGTGATCTGTGGAGATGATCGGCTTCTGAATAGTCCTGTCACGATTTTATACGCGCTACCCCACGGATTTACATCCGCTTCCAAACAGAGCTCCTTAAAACATTCCCTCTTACTCCGCCGGATGCCGAGTTTGAGGCTCTTGCAAGCTTCCCTATAGGCATGCTACCTATTGCGCTCTTAGCCATTTCGCTCTGTGGCAAATCGATCGAAGTCTGGAGAGTTCACTATTCCACCAATGATTAGGTCCTCTAGTGGGGAATGCGCATCTCCTAGGCATCGACGCGTCGCATGCTTTAGAGATGCTTTGTGTAACTTGGAGCCACACAGCTAGCCATACTCCCATGAATGTTTGCTCATCCATCGCTTTTGCAGACCATCCTGGTGTTCTTTTGGATTTCGGCTTCCGGGGTGCGGGTCTGCTGCCTTGTCGCTCCGTCCTTAGCTTAAATGTCATTGTCTGGTGGTCGCTGTACGTCAAGTCTTCGCTAACTCCCCAGGACATGTCACTTGCTAGCGCAGGGCTGACAAAAGTCAGATCTACAATTGAACCAGTTTCCCCTTTCCGATAAGTGTTTACATTGCCTTCGTTGACCAGAAGTACGTCCAACTGGGCAAAAGCTTCTAATAAGCAGCATCACGAAATTTTGCAACAATATGGGGTATAACATAGACTAAAATCCAACCAAGTTTGGTACACTATTATTAACAAAGTTATAATGGGTCAAAGTTGTCGCTTCTTTGCAAATTCAAGACTCTGAATGTCAATATCACCTGAATGTTGATATTCCCACATAATATATGCATATATTACGTGCTACGGACTAATGGGGGAAATTAACCTTCAAATGTCTTTATATAAGAAATACACAAAACCTTTCATACCTGAGGCGTGACAGGCTTCTACACGGCTTTGCTGCTGTGACGAGGATTATCCTCCAATGCTTGATGATGTTCTCTAGGATACAAGTAGTTATTCTTGATCCAACTTTTCTTTTGAGTTCAACCTTTTGGAAGATACATATATACATTTGAAAAGATGTCAATAATTTTTTCATCTGTTTCTTGGACAAGCTATTAATTATGCTTTCTTTCTTTGCAGGTAAGTCCAAATTTACATCGATTGAATGGAGAGAACACTTCTGAATGAAATAAGGTTGAAGCAGAAAATTTTACGGCTTCTGTTGCGGATATAAAAAGGCATTAGCATAGGAGTCTACAACTATAAACATAACACATGGCATTAGATTTGAAGAGATTCTATTTCATAATATAAGATTAGACGATTTCGGTCCATCACCTGTCATTTTACAAAATTTCACATTTCTGAAAATCAATCAAATGTGGGACATCGCGCATACTTATCGGAACTGAACGGACGAGTTAAATCTAGAAAATAAAGAAAAAAATAACGGCTGGGTCGCGTGTGTAGAACCGTAAAACTCCGCACCTGACCTACTTGAAATGTTCATAAGGGGCGATTGGTAGGGGTTCCAGCCTTGTCTTGGCACTATCAAGCCAAAATATTGGAGGATGCCTCCTTTCTTTTAATGACCAACGCAAATGCCTCAGCAACCGCAGCCGTGAACAAACTCCTCAACTTTTTTTCCGACACTTGGATAGAATTTAAACGCAACGTAAAATCCATTAGATTGAATGCCTCGTTATAAAAAGAAAACTCCAACAGACTCCCCAGCATCATTTGCATTCACATTTTGCCCTAGCCAGAAACAAGCGTTAGAAATGCATTTCATAATATGCAATAAAATCATGTCTTCGTGAAAATAATAACAAAAAAGGTTAGTGATATGGCAAAATCAAACCTAATAAAAAATTTTGTCGACCAATAGAAACGTGAGTATGAAAGTTCTTGAAAAAATTACCAACAACGAAGAATCTAGAAAGCAGTTACAACAGTTTAAAACAAACACCCATCACAAAAAATTTTTGCTAACGACAACCAAACCGAATTTCAGCTCTTTGAACATCAAAGCCTCCTAAGTAACAACTCTGCAATTACAACAATAAATAGACTCACATCAACGGTATTGGCACAATGCCAATTCGTTACGGAAGGATCATTAATTCTCACCAAAAGCCATTAACGCAGAGACACCAACCATAAAGACAAAGAGCGAAGAACACTCAATTCACCCGGAACGACGAGCCAAAAGACAATACTCATCGCATCTCTGTACAAACACATCTGACAAATATGTATGTCCTCGTATATATGGTCATGTTTGCTGCTTCTTGTCACAGAACCTTTGCTATGAACTCCTTTCCGAAAGGATAGAAGGAAATGACAGTAGCGGTGTATTGTATGACGCGTAGGAATAACTGCAGCACGTCAAATTCACTGTATTTTCTTTTGAGGACATCGTTAAAAAAAACCCGAAGAAGAGTGAACGTAGAGTGCGCGTAAAAATGGCACAGGATTCTCTACTAGGGCATTACTGGTGGAAGCGCGTTAAGTACTTTCTTTTGTTTACTTTCTACTATGATTCTTCTTTGTGGGGCGTAAAGTTTGTGCTGGAAAAAATTGAAGGATGTAAGATTTAACATGAATGTTGGGATTGCTTTTATTAGGAAAAACTAGACCAGAAGCCGCTTTCCTTTGAAGTAGTTATTGGAGAAAGTGAATCCCCGGGGAAGAATATGAAGGAAGGAAGATGCTGCTGCCATCTCAGGTGGTAACTCATTCATATAACAAATTTTAGATCACGTTGTTTTTTGCATTGACGAGAATACTATCCAGTAACAGGGAGTACTATCCCATGTCTTCTTTCTTCTAGGTGGGAAATGTTGGCTAATCTTTCTATTTTGACCTATTAGAACTCAGCCAATAACCCATTGACATAAAACTTGGCTAGATGAAGTTGAGAGCATACCTTTTTTAATGTCATCCAAATAGATATAGACTTTGGGAATATGCATCATATTTGTCCATAATTGTATATATACATCCTGATGAAGCTTACATGGCAAATGGTGTGGTTTTCAAATCGTAATGCATGCCCTCTACCACCTAAACACAAGGACTTCGAACGGAAGTAGCGATTACGATGCTTTAGTTAACCTCCTTGAGATAATTTTGGAAGCTGCCAGTGTTCGTGTCTATTTTAATTTGTCCACAAAATTCTGCGTGAATTGAACCAACAGCTTACAGTGAGATCTTGTGAAAAATAATGCATTTATATTATGTGACGCGGCACGTAGCGAAAGTGAATCGTTTCATCCAAGAAAAATTCTAACAGAGCTACTGTCATTGCGTGTGCTCATATACGAGTATTACATAGTGCATTTAATCCGATTAGAAGCACACCAATCACGTGGAGGTAAACGATACTCTTGTATGCCGCTTGAGGGTTTCTCCGCAATCTAGTCATTTTTGTGATGGAATATGGCGTCCACTTTATTATGGGTAATCAAGCAGTAATTAGGTAAGTTTTAAGGAGAAGATAATCTTCGTAGATAAAATGGTAATTATATAGTTGAGGCATTATTCACTGCCTGCGATTAGGGCAAGAAAATTATGATAATTCAGCTGGAGGTATCTTGATGTCAGCTTCCTTCCTGATAACCGCCTGTTGAGTTTGCCATGGTAAAATTTCAGGATATTTCTCTTGGAAGCCGTTAATGTCTTAAAGGCTTCCTGTTGTTGGTTCGAGATCGGGTTCTAAGCTAGTCTAACTCCACTCATACTGTGATACGGGCGGTAACCTGATCTTTAAAAAGCTCATTCGTTCTAATCACTCGATTAAGACCCTGGTACAGATGCTGGAGTATCTTTTTTTCGGACCGTCGTCGTGGCGAATGTGTATGATAGTTTGCTGTTGCCAGGTCCTTGAATATGAAGACTCTTTTCTTGTCATGTCAACTTCGGTTAACTGTGCGTAATATTTGGGGGCGCTATCTTAACTAGCTAGCGAAGTTGCAACCACGCGTCCAATTCCTATAATCAGTTTTGACAGATGACAAAAAACATGCCTCTGTGTTGCTATTTTAACCGTGCCGTTTGTTCTAGGTAGGATAGGTGGTGTAAGCTGTAATGTTGGAACAGTAGAGACATCACTCCATTTACTGTGGTAGGCTCGTGGGTTCTGGAATAGCTTTTGTTCGAGCACTGGTTTTCCCTGTTGTAGCTATTGAGCTCTTCGTCAGCAAGCTCAAATGCTGCAAGATTTGCGCAGTCAACAATTGGTTCCAACGGTGGTAAAATGTGACGATATTTTTTTCACATAAATCGGTTTTCATCCAGTGAGTTTCAGACGACGAGATGTACCCTAAGCCTCGAATTACAGACTTAATGTCAGGAGTTTAACACTGTAATAGTTTAGACTGAGGTAGTCCCTGTAGTTAGTGAGTAGTTTTGATTTTGTTAAACACGGTATTAACTCCCATTATGCTTGTTGAAAACCATATATTCATTCTATTATTTTGAGAAACCCATAACAGAATGAAAAGCGATACTCCTTTTTCCTTACAGAATCTGCCTCATGTTAGAAAAGTAGTGTTTCGAGAGTAGTGTGCTCTGGAAGCCATATTTCCATAACATAGGGATGAAAATTTGAATTCCTTTTTTCAAATTTTCAAACATTACTGTGGATTGTTGAATATATTTAGGATGCTTATCAACAAAAATCTGGTTTCTCCCCAACGCAGTCCCTTGCAACCACCATGAACTATTTCTTTTGGGGTCTGAACTCGGATATCCATATCATGACTTCATTTGGCTTTCTGAGCGTGCTCCAGTTGAGTTTATTTTATATCGTCACTTGAACTTGAACATTACAATTTCTTGGGTGCAGTGTTGGTGTTGATATTTATTTCTTCGCATCTTCGTTTGTCCTCTGAGGTGGCGCGATGAAGACAGACCCTGTCGTCCGGACCAAAACCAAGTGGCCGAGGAGAACCTCCACGGGGTGGTGCCGGGGTACGCTGTGCTCACGATGGCTTGCTGGCTATAATGCACGGGGACTCATCTGAAGTGACATTAGCTCTCAAAACCTTACCAGGGGTATACAGGTACCATGGGAACCGGGATAACCGCTGAATTCACATATCTCAGATAATAATAACATATCCCTGTTATTGTGCACTACCTTCACAACCAACTAGTTTGTTTGTTGTTTTTGTCCAACATGGGCGGATTGCTCATTAGCTTTAAACTCTTTTATCAAAATGCGAGAGGTCAAAGAACCAAGCTGTTACATTTCAGTCTATTTGCATTGGCTCATCAACACCACAGCGTTTGTATCTCTGAAGCCTGGCTCGATGACAACTAATGCTCGGTCTTCGCAATGATATCGTGGCTTCTAGTTGCGTCAGAGTCAGTGGCGTCCTAATCGGTGTAAAGTTTTCCTTTCGTGCCAAATCCATCCTTTCCTCCTGCCTTTTTCTTTACGTTGATAAATTATCGGATATCCTAACTGTACTTTTCCCTTTTCCGCCCGAGGCCACTTGGACTAACGTACCAGGTGCTCCACCACTCGCTAGTAACTCATTCTATCCTTTCCTTCGCTTGTGTACCTTTATGAACTCTCTGTTCTTCAGTTGAACCCCACCGAAAATCGCTTAAATCGCACTCTAGATTTTGTACTCTTTGACCTGCTTTTCCTAATTTTCAGCTGCTCCCTCTTACGCCGTTTCTGATGCTCAACGTCATCATCATTTGTCGATAAATTCGATGTGCAAATCGCTCTTGTCAATTCCCCACGTTGTGCGCAAGCCTACTATATTCAACTTTCAAAAGAGCAACTTCGAAAGTTGGAATTCAGCGTTGATGAACATCAGCTTGGATCTTACCCTCAGTCTTTCAGTTTATGATGAAGCCCTCGAATATTTTTATGCCACTTTTGTTAACCTGTTTTCTTGTTAGGTTCCTTCCTCTCCCAGGTTCCTGTGCAATTACTTCTCCTAGTTCACCAATGAAATTCTTAAGAATCTCCCAGCTAAAACGCGCTATTAAAAAATTATAAGATAAGCGGAAGTCATGCTGATCGTGACCAATTTGGCGTTCTGTGAGCTTCTCTAAGGTCACCGATATGTAAGTAAGGGAGTGTTTAACTAGTGCATTAGCTTGCGGAAACTTTAAGTTATCTTGGCCTCAAATTAGTAATACGCGCAATCTCGCCCAGCCTCCCCCTATTTTGATCAATCTTGTGGGTACCTCTAATGATTTCCCGCAATTATCGGGTGATTTACTTCGTAATTACTTTTCTTTTACAACTATATAACTCTTCGCTTGCTTCTTGATCCTACCCCTTAAGTGCACACTGTAGCCAACTTATAGCTACAGAGCAGGGCTTTGCTAGATCGCGGTACACCTCTACTAATCTATTCGTCTTCTCCAATTTTGTGCCGGATTTTTCTAAAGCTATTGACTCTACTAATTAACATCCTCCTATCGCTCATTACATGGCTCCTATCTCTCTAACTGTTCCGACGGGGTTTCTCGATGGTTGCATTTTCTGTTTCTTTTCCTCTGGTGTGTCACATTTTGTTTTCACGGTTCCTTGCTTGCTTTATGCCCATGACCTTGAGCTTTTTTCATCTATAGCTTCTCTTGTAGACTGCCTTCTGTCAAACTTGGATACCGTCGCTCGCTGGTCTCGAAAAATAAGTTATCAACGAAATCATTTCCCACTATGTTGGTCTACCCCTTGGTGGCCTCCTTCGTCTAAAACCAGACAATAGCTGAGTGTCTTCAATCGCATTTTCAGAATGTTTGGCTTCATATTGCGTATCTCCTCTGATTTTGATTCGGCACAGCCCTCCTTAACTCTATTAATTCCCCCGTACGTAACATTCTTGATTATTGCCTCGCCATCTAGGCAATTTCACGCTGTTCATGTTCAGCAAAAGGAACTGCCCTCATGTGGACTATTCTACCTGACTCTACTTAGAACCACGCAGAACAAAAGAACCTTTCCCAGTTAAAGATCTTTAGTCAGAATGTTTTCAAACTACCTATGATTTATCAAATTGGAAGCATTTTGGACGATCAGCGTCATCCCTAAGTAGTATCGTATCGTAATTGAGTTAAATCAATGACTGTTATACGTAATTCTTCCATACATCTTCCCCATCGGTCCTGGAACATAAATAAGACAATATTAAAGGAGTTTTCTGAGATCATCCCTAGCGAAATAAACCTTTGTTGTATCCACTTGGTTCAAAATATTTTCGGGATCCACCGAGAAGGATCCAAAAGTGCTGATAGACCAATTGATGGGTGAAGCTTATTCAATTTTTGGCGAAATATGGCCATCTTTGCTTCCTGTTATCTTAAAGTGAATTCATAAACTTCATAAAAATATTACTAAAGATAATGGAGAGGTTAGGCTGCAGGTAAAAAGAAGATTCGCTTGTACATCTATCCCTTGGTTCCAGGAATGACTACAGTTCTTGTTGCCGCTTACGTTGAAGTCTTGCGTGCTTCTGTCATATTCCTCTCAGAATCAACGAAGGAATCGAGAAAATCTAGATTTTTTAATAAAGAAAACATGTCACATTTTTTTCGTTGCATGCTAAAGCATTTTACTTAAATGGAATGTATTTCGGAAATTATTTGATCCCTTCTTCAAGTGAGCTTTAATTTAGCCTTGTAATGACGTATGTGCCTTGTAGTGACGTATGGCCAGAAGATCATCTTAAGTGGCCGCAGTCGACCAACAGGAGGGAGCTATTCCACAAAAATGTAAGAACTTGACGAAATTGGCCGTGAAGTTTCGCCCGTAAATATTGAAGCTTCACAGAAGTGTTCCATTGACATGCGCTTACTTGCCTTCTTACTAGCCAAACTCAAGGATATGGGGAAGTCCTTTAAGTACTTCATTCCTACAGGTTTCATTTAACAAAACTTCACGTGTCCTCACAGCGATGCTTGGGTTTGCACCGAAACCTGAAAAACGAACAAACGCCGGGATATCGCGCCTTTCTAATGGAACGAAACACGCGAACTAAAGCTGGAAATGAAATACAAAGAAAACAATAACGGCTCGATCGCGCTCAAAGAACTATAAAACCTGAGTCCCACGATCGAGAGGGAAGATCCACAACCGATGCTTTTCCTGCCTTAGATGTCCATAAGGCGCGGCCTTAGGGGTTTCTACCTTTCCTTGGCATCGTCCGGCCATAAAATGGGAGGATGTCTCTTTCCTAGAGAGTTCTTACGAGTTTGTTGTTCTTTTTATAGATGGGACTTGCACCACCACAACGTAGAAAATTATAAACCCTAAGTACTCTTTAAAATTATGGTACTTACTTACTTACTCCTAGTTTATTTTCGTATTCTTAATGGTAAGGATGAATGGAAACGTTTTTCTCCACTTACGTTTGTTCTTAGTCTTGCCTTTTGTCCCAAAAGTACGCTAGTCAAGAGGGACTAATGGCAAGTTCATTTGATGGCACTAGCTTCATTAGCGGCCATCATTGCAAATTGTGTGTTAATTTAGTGGTTTAAAAAAGCCGTTGCTTTTTTATTAATTTATTCATCCCAGGGAAGATGTCCCAAGATCCAGTGAAGCTTTGACTGGGCGCGGTTGGACGTGGGCTCCCTGGAGCACCTTACGTAAATCTACGGTCGGTCCGGCGACAGTCGCAGGTTCACTCCTGGCTTTTATGTCGTCAATGCAGTACAGCTTTGCCTCGGCTTGACTGCCCGACGGGGTACCCTTGTCCTAATAAACGTTTGAGTCGTGCACAGGTCTGATTTCGTGATTTCGTGTCACTCTCCTTGCCCGCAACATACGCAACGATTGAAAAGTCTGAGGTTTGATTTCGCACGATTGCAACGTCGGATTGGCAGCGCTATGGACCCAGAACTAATTGAAATTGAGGTGTGACGAGAATGACGAAGTCGTTCAAACACATGTTCTTTCACCTTGCGGGATCGAACCATGAACACGGCATTTGGCGAGCAGATATTTTTGTCAGGACACTAGTTTCATCGCTAGTAACTTGAAAACTCGTTACGTTGTCTGTTTCTGAATGTTCAGTTCGATTTTTAACCCGCAGCGAAGGAAGGGGCGGCGATTTTGTTTGATCCTTTGATTTATAGGGAAAAGAGCAATTCTCCTCAAGAGCACTTTTGCCAAAGTCACCTTTCCCGAGTAAACTGACTGCCGCTTCACCGTCGTGAGCTGCCCAATGTCAAGCTATTTTTTGCCAGAGACCATAAACTCCAATTTCCACATCAACTGGGGCAATAACTGAAACTGCCTCCAAATTTTAATAAATCGTATGCCTTGAACCGGTCTCAGTACACCAACAAAATCTCCACGGAATCGATTTGCATTCACATGCGTTTCACTGTGGCCAAAAGCAAGCATTAGGAATGCATTTAATAATATGCAAATAAAAAATAAAATAAAAAAGGTTAATGATCGGTTTCAAAAAGTTCTTCATTAGCCTCGAAATATTTGAATAAATTTTAGGCTTCTGGTAAAGGTAATTTGGGCGATCGGAAGTCAGATATATTGCTAAGTGATTACTGTTAACACATAGGCGGCATATAGCTAACTGTAGTAGGTTGCTGGCTTTTTTTACAAAGTTGAAGATTTTTGGAATGTTCTCGGTTGGCCAGTATGATTCGATGTTGTTGGTTCTTTGGTTTTTGGGGCTGGTGTTGTCACCATGTACTTTGTTCTGCCCTCATTAATATGCAGCCAAAGATCTTGCGCCCCTTGCTCGATCTGGATGAAGGTAGACTGCATATCTTGGGTCCTTCTTTCCATAATGTCAATATGTCAGCGTAGGTGGACTCGTAGAGGATAGTGTCTCTTGCATTAACATTTGCATCGTGGATCACTATTTCTAGGGCCAGGTTAAAGAGGACGCATAATAAGGCAGGCGTCCCCTTGGCTTAGTCCTTTGTTGACGTTGAATAGTTTCGAGAGTGATCCTGCTGCTTTTATCTGGCCTCGCACATTGGTCAGGGGCAGCCTAATCAGTCTTATAAATTTCGTCGGTGTAACGAGTTCTCTCACGGCCGTGTAAAGTTTTACCTTGGTTATGTGATATTCCGTTTTAAATGACGACAGAATGCGAAAGGGAAATCGATACAATAGCACTGAGCCAGCCTTCCTATCCTCGAGAATACCAATTCCATTCACTACTTTATTTTTGGTTTAGTACTGCAGAGTTGTTATTTGCACCAATGATTGCGAAAGACAATTAAACTTATGCTTGACCTAAATAACCTTTGATGTTCCTAGCCTTTACCCATTAACGTATAACCTAGAATTACAAAAACTTTCTTATGTTCCTCCGTCAAAGTGGCTCTAATCATTGTTAATTTGATATGATTGATTTGTTAATTTTCAAAGGTTGTAACTTTAGAATTGCTGCGAACAAACAGATATGATTGTGTTTCATTAACGTCAGCTTTGTTTAACTCAATGCTGTGTCTTTGTTCATAAGAGGGCGGTGGTGATTGTATATTTCGAATTCCACTTCTAGCAGGTGCTTATGCATTCCCATTCATATCATGACTATGGTTGTAACTATCACGAGTGGAATATGCAGCTCTTATCCGAAATGCCTCTGCATACGGGGCGAATATCCTTAATTGATAATTGATTATTAAAACGTATGTGACTGTCAAGTGTCTGTGCATAGATGGAAATCATCGCATTCAGTTTCACGTTGGGAGAGTCTATTACACATTGAGACCTTACGATGAATCAAAGAAAATGTGTTCTTATATAAACCGTATTTCGGGAACCAGTTTTTCCTTCTAGCTTAGATCTCGAACTGAAGCGGAAAAAACTGGTTCGCGAAATATTTTAATATTTCAGCAATGTAATAAGTAAGCTTTTAATTGAAAGAGAAAATTCTTTTTTGCTTCACTTCCCAGTTTTGAAAATTGGCTGAGAACTCAACCTCCAATATGCATGGCACGAACGTTACTAGTCGGCGTGCATTTATGGACAACTACCAAAACGAATTAAAGAATTTGAGAAGCTTTGACTGCAGTTATCTTGGATGCAGTTATGATGATGATGATTTTTTTAATCCTTTTATTGTCCTATTTTGACCAAGTGGATTATAAATGAATATTTCCTAAATTTGAAGACATTACATCGACAGTAGACTCTCTAAAATATATAACATTCCCAAAATTCCTCCAGTTCAACTCATTTCCCCCCACAGACTATTCATCTATTCAAAACAATCTTACCAACGTCGCCTATGGCTCAAGGTAACAAATGACAATTTTAAGAGGTGTATGCCTGCATGAAATGAGAGTAAAGATAATTGCACACCTGCCCGACACATTAAATCGAAACAATGTATCATCAGCAGAATTCAAAGGACCCTACGAGTAAAAACTGCAGGATGCTGTTGACATTGAAGCACTTACGGTAGAATGACAGTATATCTGAAGTCACCGCATCCTTGTTCTAGAAGAGGGTTGCGTCGTGGAAGTGTTGGTAGGTATCCTCTCCTAATCCACAACGGATGGAGACAAAGGTCACGTTTCTCTCGATTTCGTACTCGCCCGTGGTGCATTAAATTAAAAGTATCTTTTATTTGTATAAAAATAAATGCGTTCCAAGGTTGGTGGTGGGAAATTGTAGTAAAGTGCAAAAAGCAACAAAATGCAATGTAAGTGCATAAGTGGGGGGAGATTTCATTATACGAAATGTGTTTTCCATTGTTCAGGTCCCATTTTACCTGCTGTTTTGAGTAGGAATGCTTCTGAGAGATTGAGTTCAGAAGTGCAGGGTGACTTTAATATTTCAAAACAAAAAAATGTAAACTTTAGTCAGCTTTGCACTGGATATAAATTAAGTAAACCCCGTAGATAAGATATACCCCTTTCAGGAAACGGGGGAATTTATGTGAGTTGAAGAAGTCTGAGTGAGACATAGTGTTCTAACTTACGCTATTTCTGTTGGTACTGTGCTGAACACCACACAAGTTATGAGGACCTGCCGAGAATCTGACACTTCCCTTCAAACAATCTGCTCTATGTTACTTTGAAGCGACGTACTTATCAGCAGATGTAGTATGTCTGTACATATGCAATCAGCTAACTGGAAAGAGCGCGCGAGAGGAAGCTGGTAGCGGTTTCATTGCAAAGTTATATTAGAAACGGGAGCGAAAAAATCATGGAAAACGGAATCATTTCCTAACATATATATTTCAGGAGGAGTAGATTGTGAAGTTTCAGGAGCAGATGAATCGTGTTGCTTACATCGATTGGAGAATTTATGCAATAGTATTTTTAAAGGCCAGGATAAAGTAATCTCCTAAGTTGACAGCTCTCTGCTACCTGCTTTTAGAGAAATAGGATTAAGTGAATTAAGTCTTAAACAAATTTATAGCTAGCGTTAAGGTATGGGAAATGACGGAAAATGAAAATCTCGGAACAGGAATCATCAATATAAAAGCTACAGTGAGTGTATTTCGCCTAGATTAATCTATATATTCCATTTCACTTGAACGGAAAATGATGATTGCGAAAATTTTTAAATGATGACAGGTGACTGCTTATTAAAAGAGTTACTTTGCTAATAGTTTGACTGCGAGTTTTGGTTAGGTATAAATAGTTATATTTAGCCGTCCTCAAGAGCCCAATTAGCGCTGTCGTCCACCGTTTCGATGCCACAAATTCATTTAAACCGTGGTTGCTGTCAGAAGAAAAAGAGAGCAGATTCACGCCCGTCCAAATCTTCAGAGCCAGCTTTTGTATGAAAACTCAAACGATCGGTTTTTATTATAGGTGGACTACATCCTTCACAATTAAGCGCAAGGTGTGAGCCTTAGCTATCCGAAGTCAGTGGCTATTAAATATTCCAAGTAGATTCCACCCTTAACAGTCGTCGCTGGGACACAGATTGCACCCACTGAGAGATTGTCGAGATCAAAGTTCCGATGACTGTGGGTGTATCCTCATTATCCTACCATTCGCTGAGAACAACACCTCAATGTTCCAACACAAAATTCCTCCTGGAGTTCGACTTCTATACGGTGCATTCCGGGGGTGTTTAAAATTCTTCTAGGTTTTTACCTTGGCGTGGAGTTTGGTTGCCCTCATCCCTTAGCCTGACAGCGTTTCACGATAGAATTAAATGTGAAGTTCCAGTGATTCCCTGACAATGCTATGAACTACGATCTGTACAGAATCATTGTGGGCTGGTGGACGTGGTATTCTCGTTAAAATACTGACAATATTTTAGCTATACTTTTTTTATGACACCATTAAGTTGTTGGTTCGGTTGAAGTGACCCCTTAGTACTGTCAAAAAGTCCTCGGAACTTCATTGTCACTTTCATCATCTTTTAACTCTGCTCGCTTGGGCGACATCGACCACCTCGGATACTCTTTTGGCCATTGCACAGTCGCATAAGTTATTAAAAGTGGCGCTTATCATGGGACCCCATTTGTTGTTATGTGAAAAATGGCACCAAGCTCTCACTCCTTCCTAACTCACGCAGAACTCACACTAACAGAGGATATCCTCCATTTGAAAGGCCTGAAGATGTCAAGGAAGGTTGAGAAGCCCAATGGTGGTGCCTTTGAAAGATCTGATGCAGGGGAAATTTCTCGTGAGGATGCCACCCGACGTGGATCTTCACTCTAGAGCGCCACGCTCATGTCTCGAGATTTCTCGCTACACCCGCGCGGTCGAACCGGAATTTTTTTTGTCTTCCGATTTTCGCTTTCTATACTCCGTTAATGACATGAGGGGGAGTGAAGTATCCCTCCCAACATTCTCGTGCCTTGCTTGCGTGTTGACAGGCAGTGTTTGCGGGCGGATTTTCCCTGTCAATTTCGTTAAACCCTTATATTTTTGGGGTAGATCTGTCCTCTTAGTCGACTTCGACCAATTCAGATTACACTAAGTCATTGCAAACTCTAACGCTCGTAATTCAACCCTCGCATAAATCTTCCTGCTTGCGAGGGCACCTATTAGCATTCGTGTAGCAGATAGTGGCTTGACTAAAAGCACAAAAACAAAGAAGAGAGGCAAAGCTACAATAGCAGAAGATTGCGACAAGGGGGTTTAAAATAGGTAGCACCAAAATAATGCGGTCCCAGTGGCATCTAGTGTTTAGAAACTGAGAAAACTGGAACCAGATACTACGAACAGTGGCGATTGAGGAAACTGTAACATCAAGGGCTGTTGTAACAAACGCAAGAAACTCAACGGTAAGGAGCTGCAATGATATGAGTGTATGATTACATCGCGAGCTGAAAAAAGGATGCGATAATTAAATGTAAACGAATCCTACGTAAAATGAAAGTTCCAGCAACAAAGCAGAGAAACGTCCTTATAGATGTGAAGAACGGTATCTCCGAGCTTGAAGAACATCGTCCACTATTATTCGAAATTACGAGAAATATGTAGAAGGAGGCAAACGAACATACTCAATACGAAATTCACAGAGAGATCATATACTGCGAGGCCGAAAAACAGAACTCTAAACTCGTCGATCCTGATACTAATAAACAGTGAGGGAAAAAGAACCCAAAAAGTGGCAGAAGGACTTTAAAAGAGAGAAACCGCTGAAAATAACAGGGGTGGCTAAATAAATCTTCTTTTTCTTCAGCCTTTGTCCCGCTCACAAGCGGGGTCGGCTCGTCGTGATCGGTTTCGCCATTTGGCTCTATCGAATGCCCGTATCTGGGTGCAATCTCGAGGCTTTGAAATCCCCATCCAGCGTATCAAGCCATCGTTGTTTCGATCTGCCTTTTGGTCGTTTACCATCGACTTCGATGTTCAGATCAATCTTGGCAAGTGAATTTTCGTTAGCACGCAAGTTTTCCACGGTCGGTGCAACCCTATAACGATCGCGGATATCCTCATTTCGGATGTGATCAAAACGTGTGACGCCTCTATTCCGACGTAACATCTTCGTCTCGTCGGGGTGGCTAAATAAATAAGAGAGAGAAATGCACAGGGAGAAAAAAATTCCTTAAAATCAAGAAAGGATTACAGCATAGTAAGACAGAAACAGTGCCTATCTAATAAGCGGGAGCATGATTACGCCGAAATCATTTGAAATTTGAAAGGTAAAATTCAGCCAAGCTAGATTGTCGCATCATAAAGAAGATGAGGAGTACTTCCAGACTTTAGGAGTGGAAGAAAAGATTAAAGCTGGATTCTTACAAGAACAGAAGGCAATGATGCAAGGAGTCACTTCCGTTGAAATGCTGAAACCAACAAGCAGAGTTGAGACACGACACTCGGACTCTTTTAAAGGTGAAGGGAAACATTCATTTACTTAGTTAAGGAACAATGGACAGAAAAATGAATTTCTAATTACGTATTGTCCTCAGAGGAAGAAAGGAGGAAGTAGATAAATATAAAATTAAGAAGGTAGTCAAAGGAACCAAGCTTTAGGGAGTCAAAGTAGTTGGTTGAATTTCGCGAAGGAAACTTCAAAAATGTTGATTTGCTTATGTTATCATAAACAATGCAGAAGATAATATACGAATAGGCAGAGCTGTCCATCAGGAAATTTTAGACTTTGAAAAGGGTACACATATCAAGTAAGATTCGGGTTCGTTGTGAGATTGACAGTGGATAAACCACACGGGGAAAGAAAAAGAGATCGGTTTAAAAGCGAGGCAGTCACAGTTGCGAAGGTAAAACCAAATTGCAGGGCAACATTCAAGGATGTTTCTGCCAGGAAACTGAAAATGTTAAGGAAACCAGATGAAGATAAAGCCGGAGGAGGAACGTGGGATGAAACCAGAGATTTTGAGTGCGAATTTAAACGAAGCTGGCTATACTCAGGTCTTGAAAGAAGCTCAGAACTGATAAGGGGGTGTCAGCTTGCTCACCGAGCACCAACGCACCACGATATCTTCGTTGGATTACAAGAGAGCACAGACCAACGAAGGCGAAACATTGTGGGGTGAGGAAGGAGGAAAGGTAATTAAGAAAAATAAGAATAGTATACGGCCCCGTATAGACCCTAGGGGTACTCCAGAGGAAGGAGAGAAGTAATAGGAAGAGTAATCGCTAAAAGAGACCTTGCAGGAATGGTTAGAAAAGTAGGAGGAGGTGAGCCATTATTTAATTGGCGAAGCGAAGTTTTTCAGAAACAGTTTGAAAAGGAGTATATTGCGGTTGATCAAAAACTTTGAAGAAATTGGTGTAAATGATGCGAATCTCGTTTCGTAAATTAAAACATTTAGCAATGAAACTGGTAAAATCGAGGAATTTAGAAGTACAAAGCCATGGGCATGACCGAAATGCATGGTTGGCAGTCATTGACGTATATTTTGAGGATTTTGCAGCCAAGAGGGGGAAGTTAAAGAGGGCGGAAATTCACAGCTAGGGTAAAATCTCTGCTTGTAAAATAGGGATAGTAAGACACCTTTTCCAAAAATCAGGAAAGTAACAGTTGTCGAGTCTTTTGTTGCAACTATGCACAGAGGGAGGGAAATGTACTGTTTACAATTAATTAGGAATACGTTAGGAAACCTATTGGTATCAGGTTCAAAAATGATGTCAAGTTTATCAGGGGGGGGGGGGGACTCAATCAAGGAAGGACTGAGAAGGTAAACGGCGCACGACTCAGAACAGTCTGCACCTGGAGGGGTTGCCGGCCGGTGATGAGAAAGTAAGAACAAAGTAAGTTACAGGCTTGTTGAGGTGCTCTCGAAGTGGGGGGGGGGGGGGGGGCGATTGAGTGGGTATAGAGCGTGCGAGCGTGGGTTCAAAATGACCATTGATTGACCACAATCATTGCTTCTACAGATAAACGCATAAAAAGACAGAAATTTCTTCCATTGTGTGTTTTAATGGATATTGATCGCGGGTTATCGTCGATAATATGCAATTTCAGCTAATTGACGGTAAAATTAAAATGGGGGCGTCGAAGTTGGCTTCGCTGAAGTATCAGACATTGACATTAGATTGCGAGGGAGCTCAATCAAAATCGGCTGAGAATCAGAAAACAGTTGTGACCGAAAACGATGTCTCGATCTAGGTCATCTAGGGATGGATAACAAGAGCATATACAGAAGTGAGCTCTGTTAGAACCAACTAACCAGGCGCAGGGGTCCTATAAGCGTAAACATAATAAATGAATGCTCTCCAAGCTTATCTGCATAGAATTAAATATGCGCTAATATAGCAGCTTGTGACACAGAAAGAGGTAGATGTCGAAGCAATCAGGTAACAATATGGCACAAAGGTAAGCGAAATTTCCCATGAGAACGAATCTGGTATGGCAAGAGAAAGTTCACGCTTGCAGAGAACTAGGCTGGAAATGGCTTTGTATGGGTCGACCCCAAAGATTTCACTCTGATGAGATGTTATCTATTATCCGGTGATAATATTGAACAATTTCAGTGGAAACTTAATCTCGTTAAAGACAAAGCAGCTGAATAATAAGGGCTTTGACTTCTAGTAGGATAATAATTCAATCCTAAGGGAGTTGAATTGGGCATGTAAATGGCGAACTCAATAGAAAGACGTGTTTATGATAAGTCAGACTGAGGGTAATTGTAGTCAACACCACTACTACTGCAACCTTCGTCTGAAATAATAAAAACCTTGTTGTTTCTTTTTCATTGGTGTAGATATTTATTCTTGCAAATACCGGTATTTCGGGAACCACTTGTTCCCTTCATCAGTGTTAACCGTTAGCGGCATTTGCAAGAATAAATATCTACACCAACGAAAAAGAAAAAAATGTTGTATTATTTCAGATAATTAATCGTTGGAAATACCGCATAATTATGCTCAGACTTCAAGAGGAGTTTGACGGGATCCACGAGATCATAATGCAGAAGCTGCAAAACAAATCTTCAGATGCGTGGTGAACAGCAAAACCAAAACATATTTTGCTGCTCTTCCAAAGCGAACATTGTTGATTTTCACGAATTGCTCAGAAGATGAACTGACCGCGGTAGGGAAAACATTGAACAACTGTAAGGCACCCAGACTGAAAGCTGATTAGCCACGGATACTGCTGTAATGCTTGTCGATTCGAAAAGAAGAGTACAGAAACTAAAGCAGGCCTTGCGACCTTTTGAAATATTCTGCAGTTATCTGGGGACGATTTGGGACCAATGGTGAAGAAACCGGAATAACATCTAGTGCAGCCCAGGGTACTATTCTTGGTTCGGATCTCAGAAATACAACGTATGACAAAACTTTACGCATGGAAATCCGGGTTAATCTCCACATAGTGGGAGATGGTGATGACACTATAACCGTAATATTTGCACGCAAGATGCTAAGCGCAAACTGAATCAGGGTCTTTTCGCTTCCAGCAATACCAAGATGGCTATCTCCAGTTTTTAATGTTTTAGTCTTCGGACATCAGGTTCCGTCTGATTGGTGTCTTTTTTCTGAGTTGAGCTATGAACTTAGTTTTCTTTTCATTGATCGCTAAGTCGATGTTCTTCACTTCCGTTTCTGAGTTCGAAACTGCGTCTTTTGTGCCTGGCATACTTCATTCCTGTATTCAAATCCGGGGGTCAACGAGATCGATAAGCTTTTTTTCAACCAGCTCAAGCCAAACCACCGCATATTATCGTATGCTTTTTTGAAAGATCTCGAAGATCTGGGGTTCATCAAAGTTATATTCCCAGGTATAATTTTATTGGGATATAGGTGGGGTTTCCTTTCATCACCCTTTGAGAGCACCTTATTTGGTGTGCATAGTAGAGAGACTGACTGACAGAAAGTACTGTAGTCATTTTGGTTGATCTCTGCCGGATGACTGATGATATTTCCTTCTTTGACTTTTACAGAGGTTTGTTTTATCTATGATAATTGCTTTCGCTTTGGCTTTACATATATATTGCGTATGCAGTCTGCGGATCATTGTCAGTTAAGTTTCATTTTCATTGTTTTTTTCTTGGAAAATATCTTTTATCCATTAGGAAATATAAATATGACTTTTTCCCTGTTAAAAGCTTACTTCAGTTATCAGTTGTTTAGTACAAGTCCTTAGAAAACCGCATTTCGAGAACCACTTCTTGATTTTTCAGTACGTAGTAAAAACGACAAATTCATCTATAAAAAATATCCAAACTTAAAAAAATTACCAAAAAAGTCTATTATGGAAAATGTCAACAAAAATGTTTCACATTGCTTTGCCATGAAAAAAAATAAACAGCACCTTCGCACGTCATACACACCCATAATTACCACTCTCAATAGGTCGATTTGTTAGCATGCGATTAGCAATAGCTTTATGTTTATTTTCCCAAAGTTAATACTAACTGGTTGGTGAAGCGCATGTGTTTACATTTATGGCATCTAACCAGTGCATGGTATTAAAGGCATTTGCAAATAATTGCAGATACGTAACAACAAATATGGGGGTCAATAATATAAGACTACAAATGAGCAAAGTGGGACTTATTTATATTATTTACTAATTCGTTTATCTACAAACATAAAACAGAGAGATTCCAATTAGGTTTTGTCCCCAAAAAGAGGAAAAGTAGAAGGCTTGACCTACGCTTAAAATTAAAGAATGAAAAAGCGTTCAGTGGACCAAGCTGTTATGCGTTATACCCTCAGAATCGTCATCATGATCAAGGGCGCAACAACTGGTATCCGGTCTAGGCCTGCCTTAATAAGGAAATCCTGACATCCAGGTCCTGCGCCGAGGTCCATCAATTTGATATCCCTAAAAGCCGTCCAACGTCCTGGTCTCCCTCATCGCCGCATCTCAAGCAGGGCCTGCCGTGTCTTCTTTTTCTACCGTAGATATAGTCCTTGTAGACTGTTCGGGCTGGATCATCCTCACCCATATGGATTAGGTGCATTAGGTGCACCGCAACCTGTTGAGCCGGCTTTTATCCACAACTAGGCGGTTATGGTATCGCTCATAAATTTCGTCGTTATGTAGACTGCGGAATCGTCCATCCTCATGTTAGGGGCCAAACATTTTTCGGAGGATTCTTCCCTCGAACGCGGTCACGAGTTCGTAATTTTTCTATCTAAGAACCTAAGTCTCCAAGGAATATATGAGGACTGGCAGATCGTAGTCTTGTACAGTAAGAGCTTTGCTTGGTGAGGGGTAAGTTTTGAACGGAATAGTTTTTGTTACATGAAATAGGCTCTGTTGGCAGCCAACAACCGTGCGCGGATTGCATCATCGTAGTTGTTATCGGTTGTGATTTTCCATCTTAAACGGTCTCAAAGTTGTAGTCTCCTATCTTTATTATTCTCGTTTGACAAGTGCGATTTGATGTTGTCGCTTTTTTGGCTTTTACTACTGACTTTGCGACCATGTACTTCGTCTTGCCTTTATTAATGTGCAGCCCAAAATCTCACGCCTGTTCGATCTCGATGAAGGTAGTTTTTATATATCGGCTTGTTCTTCCCATAATTTCAATATCGTCAACATAGGCCAATATTTGGGTGGACTTAAAGAGGATGGTACCCCTCGCGCTAACATCAGCATTGTGGATCACTTTTTCCAGTGCGAGGTTAAAGATTACGCATGACAGGTCACCTCTTTTGTGTTAAATATTGTCACTTTTGTTTGAGTGGATTTCAATCGCCAAACTGGAACACTGCGTCTTCTTTGGATAGTACTCGTACGTAGCTCGTACAATTGTAGCTCTTTAGGCTGCCGGTAATATTCAAAAGATGTAGCCAACTCCACTTGAGAAAGCTCCACGTAGGCCACGTACGAAAAGAAATCCACTTTAGTCATAATTTTTAATGCACTCCTTTATAATAATAATAAATTATATATATTATATTATATATATAATATATTATAATAAAATAAATTTCGAATGCTGCGAATCCTGCTGCGCCACACCTCTTTGTCTTAGACCGTTGTTGATGCTGAATGGTCAGTGATTTTGTTGCATTTATCTGGCCTCGCACGTTGGTTAGGGTCAGCCTAGTCAGTGTTATTAATTTTGTCGGCATATCGAATTCTTTCATGGCCCTGTACAGTTTTACCTTGGCTATGCCATCAAAGGCGATCATGAAGTCGATGATCTTGAAATTATATCGCAACTGATGGAGTGGAGTGAAGCCTCGTTGGTACTTGCCAATGATGTTCTGGGCGCATGGGGCTATCCGACCTAGTAAAATAGCGGAGAATATCTTATAGATGGTACTCAGCAACGTGATACCCCTATTATTGACGCGCTGGGTGGTATCTCCCTTGCTATATATGGTGGAGATAATGCTTCGTTACCAATCGTCAGGCATTGAGAATAATAATAATAATAATCGTTGGCGCAACAATCCATGTTGGATCAGGGCCTTGAAGTGTGTTAGAGCACTTCATTCAAGACCGTAACGGTACACTAGGAGGTAATGTGGTCAGCATTGCGCTCGCCCGAGATTATTACCCTGATTTGACTCAGGTACTCATTCACAGCTGAGTCGACTGGTGTCCGATGTTAAATCACGATACAAATTCCACTGCCACCAGTGAGATTTGAACCGCGACCTTCCGTTCGACAGCCTTGCGCTCTAACCACTCAGGTATTCGGACACAAGAGAGAATAGGTTGATGAATGGCTTGGTGTAATTGGTCGCCTTCATATTTAACCAGTTCTGCTGTAATTCCAAGGGCTCTTTGCGATTTATGATTTTTAAGCCGATAGATTTCACGGACTGTTTCTTCCATGCTGGGTGGTGGCAGCATTTGTCTGTCGTCTTCAGTTGGCAGAACCTCCAACTGGCCTCAGAATCGGGGAATGAAAATTGAGTTATAGCTCTCGGAAAGGCACTTAGAAAGTTTCGACGTTGCACGTGCTATATGAATGATGTTGGTAAAGATGAAGGAAGGTGCTGTGTAGTTTAAACAATGGTGATTAAGGGAGTGGAGTCAGGCAGAATAGTCTAAACAAAGCAGATTATTTATAAAGATGAGGGATCGAGTGAAGTGAACTTTTTTAAGAGCAAGTTAGTCACAGTGTTTGAAGAAGACTAGATTGTGAAGCAATATCTAAGGATACTTTTAACGAGAGAGTTGAAGGTGTGAGATCCAGGCAGTCTCTTGTGTTGTGGGGGGGGGGGTGAAAGGGGGGTCGTTGATGAAGAATAAAAATCGTAGTGAAATCAGAATAGGAGTCTACAAATAGTAGTGAGCTCAGAATGGGAGTCTGGGATGGGGGGAGTGGAATCTTAGAAAGAAAAAAATAATTTTTATATATATGTAAATGATGCAATTTAGGTAGAAGAAGAAGCATTTTCGTTCCTCAGAAACGAGGGAAACAATAAAAATCTGTATAAAGCCAAAAGGATTTCTACAACGAAGAGAGCGTGCAAGTACTTTCCGCCATCACAAGAAAAACAAGGATTACAATTATTGAAACTATTCGTTCAGTTTGATGGGTCTAGTGGTTTAGTACAGTGAATTGATATATTCGCCGAGTTTACAGAGAGTAATTATGCCAATTACAAATTCCGTTCTTATTACTTGGGAAACAACAATCTTCTTTCTGCTCACAGTGTCCAAAAGACCAATAGGTCTGTAGGAGGTTGGCTCACCTGGACGTTTGGAGGTTTACCAGCCTTAGGCAGTAGCACCAACTTCTGTCGTTTTCTATGATGTAGGAAATATCCCCTCGGACATGCACGCTTTGAACAACTCAGCGAACATGTTCTGTCTGCATTTCACGGCAGGCTTAAGGGCCTTATTCGGTATTTCATCCAGGCCCGTTGCTTTATTGTCTCCTATTCTACCGCAGATCTCCAGCTGCTCGTCTCTGGTGACTAGCGGGATTGCGGTCACATTCAGAGGTGGTTGGAATGTCTCGGTGAACTCCTCTTGCTGGGGGAATAACTCCTGGATGATTTTCAGCATGAGGGTGGGACACGTGATCGGCGGAGATGAACAGCCTCTGAATCGTTCTATCACGATTTTATAAGCACTCCCCCACGGGTTTACGTCCGCTTCTGAGCAGGGCTCCTTAAAGCATTTCCTCTTGCTTCGCTGGATGGCGAGCTTGAAGAATTAGCGGGCTGCCTTATAGGCGCAATCTTTCTGCCCCTGATCGACTCTACCAACCGACTTATGAGCCGCTCTTCTGACTCGTTGGCAGGCTGATCGAAGACCAGCCAGTTCACCATTCCACCAGTAGTTTGGTCTCCTACTGCGGAATGAGCACCTCTTAGGCGTAGCCGCGTCACATGGTTTGGCGATGCATTGGGCCACATGGACGGCTCTTTCCGTAGAGGCGCCTGCTTTATCAGGTTGATCCAACCACTCCTCTATGAAGGTCTGTTCATCCAAAGTTTTTGCAGACCAACCTGAAATCTTTCTCTGTTTCGGACATGATGGGTCTTTGCCCAGTAGCTGGATACATATCTCAAAGAAAATCGCCTTATGATCGCTGTGGGTGTAGCGTTCACTGACGCACCAGGACATACCACGCGCAAGCGCAGGGCTGACAAAAGTCAGGTCTACAACCGAACCTCACCCCCTTTCTGAAAGGTGGTCACAGTACCTTCGTTAGCCAAAACTATGTCCATCTGCGCAAAAGCTTCGAATAAACTGCGCCCCCTAGCATTTGATTATCTGCTAACCCACTCAAGGGCCCAAGCGTTGAAATCTCTTGCATCGAGAAGAAGATTATCAAGCATTTCTTCGGACTCAGACAGTCTTAGACTTGGTGCGGCGTAGCAGCTGTATATATATACACCATTTATTTTTGCCTACACAAAGCCACTGGCTGCCTGAATTGCAGTACATTGTATGGCCTGTCGACCACAGGTCCATATCGCCGCTCCACCAGTCGAATCTGTGATCCATATGCCACCGTGACGGTTTCTATACGATTCATTTATGACGGCGACTTCCATCTCAGATTCGAACGTAGTCTGCTCAAGTAAATCCTGAGGGACCCTGCAATGGTTGAGGTTTATTTGAATAAACCTTATTTTCTCATTGCAGTGAGCGCCTTCCTAAATTTCGGAGATTTACTATTATAGTTCCGGCAATATGCCGGTGATCCTGTTCTTCTTTCGCCTCGCACAATAGGCATTTGGGGTCCCTATTGCACTCCCTGCATTATGGCTTTCTCCTCACACCTTCTGCATCGATCGGATCGATCAATGCTGCTGGTGCATACTTTCGCGAAGTGTCCAAACATGCGGCACCTCTTTAGTGAAAAAGTAAAAAGGCAGACAACTCATCCAATCCAGACTTTTCCGGCCGCTAACAATTTCTGCGCTGCCTCCGTTGGTACTCGTATTTTCGTCGTTTGAGTACCGCCATAGGATTTTCGTAAACAAGTGAGTTTTTCACTTGAGTGGGAAAATCATCAGTTTTGCCACCATACGAACCAGTCGGTTCGATTTTATTTTGCAGCTGGGCCAACTATGTTTGCGGTTATTGTAGTGGAAACGTCCTTCCATCGTTTTGTCGATGCCCAGGCTGATAGCTGCTATTATTGCGGCATCCACTTCGCCCGCGTAGGTATTAGGGAGGATTTCGTTATAGATCGCCCTAGTGTTTGTTCTCAAATAATTGTCAGAGGGGATGCGAATAGTGTTGCTATTGGAGACCGGAGCCCAATGCCAACAAGATATTGATCCGAGTCGATGTTGGTACCCCTATATATTTTGAGGCAGCATTCGTTTAACCGAGATACGTATGACTGGTTGTCGATATCTTTCGTGCAAACCAGGTACTTTCAATGACCATCTCATCTAACACTCCAAGCTTGATAATCCGTAGTCTATTGCTATTGGTAATCTTATCCAAACTATGGAAACCGATTTATCGCCTGAATGCGAGCTCCTCTACTGGTTGGCTCTAAAAATGCACAAGTATAATTTCCATATCACATTTAGGACAGGCTTCTAAAGTTCGTTCCACTATTTCTTAGAAGACGTTATCCTGCTGCTCTGCAGTCTCCTCTGGTTTTTCAACATTTGTTTTGCAAGTGTGGGGGGTATAATCGTTCGCTTATATTTTCAAAGCCGTAAACAGCAGGTTTAATTTTTTGGCTGACTAGGAAGCCTACTTCGAGTGTATGGTTTACTAGTTTGAAGCTATATCCATGGCTTTACATGCAACAGCAGCCTCATAGTGGGACAGGGTATCGACTGACTACTTAGGAACTCCTTTTCTCTACAGATGCCGGGTCCATGGTTAGTCATGGTAGTCAATCCAATCTCAGGTTGCTTCTTCGGCTTCATGACAGATAGTTTCTGCTTTCATTATTGCCAGTTCCACACTGATCCCGAACAGAGAGGCCCGGTTTGCACAATCTATTTCTGTTGACTCGCTTTCATCCTTCCTGTTTTTTTCGTTAGGCAAGAACTCTTAGCCAGCATCACATAGAGCTGGAGATTAGCCTTGGTAGTAGAATTGTTAGTGTGGATATCAATCGGCCCTTTTGTGCTGGGACCTATACTGCCCTTTAATAATATTGTCAGCTACAGGTATTGTACCTAAATCCCACACGGGTTTCCTTGATGTCCTGGGACTCTTACACAGTCTGGTTCAAACCATTCAGAAATATGCCATTCTGCATACGTGCTCGATGTTGTGGGGGAGTTCTCGACGGATTCTCCCATTGATCTACCACCAGCGCTCCTTTACATTTAAGTAGGTAGGATTCCCCGAGCCTAAATGCTTGGCCCGAGGTTATTACCTTGATTTGACTCAGGTGCCCTTTGATCGCCAAATATTTAATTTCCTGGAGTAACAGTGAATGATTCTCAAGTTTCTATTGTGTCCTATAACTCCACTTCTGTGAAATATGGGAGGCCCTTGAGAATAAGGAATGGTGTCTGGAATGTTTTTTTGCTACGTGTTTAGATTCACCTTGTAACAACCCAACCGACCATTTTGGGTAGCCTTCAGTAGGACAAATGAGATTATAAGGCATTGTTAATTATTTATTAGTTCCGAGAATTCGATCAAAATTAACACAGATATTCCGAGAAACTCCTCTTCCATGCCTGGTATGATTGAAATAACCAACCTTGGAATAAATATTCAATTTCGAAAACGTCCTTAGCCTAGCCCCGTGCCTGCATCGATATTCAATAACATGAGGGAAAACTCCAGGGCAAGCAGACAAAAGTTAACTCATTAGAATATGACCCCAACGAAAATTTCCATTCCTCAAGCAATTCTCCGTAGGAAACAAACTTAGGCCTTACAACAGTATCCAATAAGACCATTCATCAATTCGCCCAGCTCGCAACATTGCAGAAAAAAACAAAAACATCTTCACAAAATGCCTCCTCATTCCTTAAGGATTCCCGCTAAAAATAATATAAATTTCCAGCGATTTTATGGTGTACGATGCAGATTTTATTGCTTCACAACATGTTTCAATATCCTATCCTTGCGTCGTACTAAATATTTTACAGTTTTTATAACATCCCCACTCTCTGGTGAATAATGTCGTAAATCTTGCAAAATGAACAATTTTGTATCTTAGCAAGGCATTCGCTGCAGCCTGTTCTTGGTTTGCTTCGCCGCTTGTTTTTTCCTTGGGAAGAAAAAATAAATAAACAGTTTGGGGCAGAATTTTTTAATGAATTTGTGAAAATGAGGAAATGACTGGATCGAGGTGGAAAAACATTGGGATGTATTTGAAAATTCCTTGGATGACGGAAAAATGCCTCAAGTTATATCCAATTTAGTTGTGTTGCACAGAGTTCGACAAACATAATTGCAGTAATGAATTTTCTGGAAGCTTTATGTAAGACATATATACAGTGTGTCAAAAAAGTATTCGTCTGCTTACTTTTCCATGATTAATTTAGGATTTTCATAATAATAATAATAAAGCCCCCAATATTACACATCAAAAAAGTTTTCGTCTCTATGAATTTTCTCTTGAAATATTACTAGATGACAGGACTTACCCAAACATTTTGGTGCGTGGTAAGCCGGCATTGCGTTGTAGTCTATTTTTCTTGTTAATAATAGCTTGTAACCGAGATTTTCTGTTGTAGCTTTTGAAATGGTTCTCCATTCTTTCTGAAGAGCAATTCGTAAGTCATTTTTGTTTGAAATATGTTTGCCCTGAATTTTATTTTCCAATCTGGAGGCTGTCGTACAGTGTTCATCCTTTTTGGAATCTTTTAGAGTAGCCACATTTAAGGTTTTGTGGAAAACGGCTCTATTAAAATCGATTGACTGTATGTCTGAAGGCCACACCTACTTTTCTCCAAAGTTCCTAAACCGATTCAAATGAAAGTTAGTAGACATCTGAGAATTATATGATATTCCACGCAGTGAGTGTAGGTAATATCAACCTACGTGGAGTTCAAAACGCGGGCTCCCCGTACATGTAAAGGGGTGATGAGAATTTGTTTTTCATCTAATGTACCCGTGTGTGGCATCATGAATCATCAATGGAACGTCTTTTACTGCACGTAAATAAGATGTTGACGTCAAAATAAACGAGAGTAATTGACATTGGACTGAAATATTAAAATTCCATTTATGAACAATCTATCATACTTCTCCCTAGACCTCATAACCGAAACGGCTGAACTTGTAGTCACCACGTTTTATTGAGAACAATATAGTGATGTGAGGTATCAAATGAAAGGAATCGATTAGTGCTTTTCGAAATTGCTGTATTGTATTTCTGACATTGAAACACAGGGCAGTGAGGGCTCAGAATGTATGTTCCAAAAAGTGAAACAGGTCTCTTTCGCAGAACCTACCCAGCCGAAAAATCTGGAAAAAATCACAGTGATGTTTTTATACGAAATGTATCCTGTTCCGAAATCCGTACAAATAAAGTTAACTATAGCATATATATATTAGCAATTTACCCCAAAATCCTCCTTAAGTTCATCCTAGAAGTATATCAATATAGGCGATAATTCTGGAAAGTTTGAAGAAAATCCAACTATTATTAACAGAGTTATAGAAGGTCAAAGTTTGGCATTTTAGGCAAATGTCATAGTGGCAGATATATCCAGCACTTTATATAGCTTCGTGAAGTTGAAAATCGCACGGACATTTGGATCTAGATCATCTAACAAATGTGTTAGAACACTTCATTGCTAGATCGGAACCGTTCATTTCGACGCAATGTGGTTTTTTGGTGATGAGATAATGGATATTGCTAAGCGTATCTTCTTCAGTTTCGAAAGATAGCGAAACGAGGGAACAAGTCTTGACTCGAGCATTGGTGTATCGCGTGTCAGCAACATTGTTGAAAGTCGATGAACACAAGCGTTATATTAAAATTTATTGAGGATGTTCTTTGGAAAAGGAAATGGTGTCTCGATGAAGCATCATAAAGGGCAACTACTTCAGTAAAAAGCCAAACAAATTGAAGCCAACCTTAATCAAGCTTGAAATGGTAAGGACGTTTCCATGTATGGGTTAGGTAAGAAAGCAAAGACACGATAGCTCTAAAAATGTGGACTTACCTCGAAATAATTCGAAAGCGCTTTCGAAGTGAAGAGTCTAGTTCGATAAGTAGGTGACTTTATCGGTCATCTACTTTATACGCTTATCTGGAATTATTGCTTTGATTTGACTCCTGTACTTCATTAGTCCACCAGCTGATGTCTGTCATCCAGTTTATAATATAAATCTGTGAACCGCGATTTTTCGATCCGAAAATCTAGAGCACTAGATTGGTCTACCACCACTGGAGCTTTCCGACATAGTCGAGGGTATTGCTGTACTAGCCGATTCAGGATGGTAAGCCGTTGTCTTTCTTTCGCCTGGATATTACTTCGGGACATCCCTTGTCAGTTTGCCAGATGTTTTCTTTTGTTTGCAATTTTTCTAGTGCATTGGTCCCCACCGTAGATGCAGTAGGGTCGAGGTAACCATACTTGAAGCAAGAAGGCGACATGGCTCGACCTTGGGCCAGACACCTATAATTGGTAGCATTCTTATGATTAGTGCTCTGGTATTGTATGCTTTGGTTTCCCCATATATTAAAATTGTACTTGACTTGAGCTCCGAATTAATGGTTTGCGTTTAATTTTTGACTTTTATGTAACTCCCTTTTCTACGTTTAGTGATAAATAAAGATCGGTCCTATGTTTTGTGAGAGATAGTTGAATATTACCCAACCAGGAAGGATGAAGTACGCGAAGAGGGTGTTCGTGGACATTGAAGGGGCTTTTGACTGTGCGCCCGTCCAAAAGCTCTGTGATGCCGCCAGAGAGCATGGTGTTGACGAAACTCTAATAAAGTGGATCTCTCTGCTAACGCAGAGATTGTTGTGTGCTGAAGTGGGTATTGGTCACTACTTGACAACGGAGGCGACGAAAGGTTGCGCTCAAGGAGGTGTGCTATCGCGACTTCTGTGGAGTATGCTGATCAACTCACTACTATGCGAACTGCAAAATTTCCCAATACACGTTCAAGCTTATGCGGGTGACGTGGCTGTACTGGCTGTTGTTCGAGATCTCGGAATGGTGTGTAGAAACAGCGCGTCGTTGACTTGATTGACAGTTGGTGTCTCAGGCATAATGGTGATGGTATAATGGTGGGACTACGACGAAGTCTTTTGGGACACTACATGTCGTACGTTGCATCCTCGGCACTTAATTTGAATCGCAGCATGGAAGTCCCTAGATTATAATTTCGTAACGATAGGCATCCGATATTTCGGTCCCTCTAACTTTTTGCTCAGGAGATTGAAGATATTTTTCATATCAAGTATTATCCTTACGCAGCATTTATCCTTTTTAAGCACGTCTTTAGCTATATAGCCTTTAAGGTTGACGCCATTGGTCGTTAATCTCGTCTTCTGAAATTCGAATTGATTTTCCGACCATTGGGAATAATTTCCCAGTATTATCTAGAAGGCATATCGACTTGTAACACGAAGATTCACTTAACGTTTTATTTGGCTTGGAAATAAGTGCTAGCTTCCGCTTTCTCTGTTGCGCGGGGAATATTCTTTCTTTGAGACAGGCAGTTAATGACCGCATAATGCAAACACATTTGATGCTATCTTGTTTACTGCTTTAAGAATTTTGTCCACGAGACGTCTTATTTGCAACAACTTGTTGGCCGTTCTAGGTCGTTCCCCTCCGATATCACTGGGAAAACTAACAGCAACCACATTTTACGAGCGAGAATTAATGATTATTTTGTATAGTAGGTTAGGGTAAATAATCGGTGAAGAATATCTGCCTTTGAATTCTGACATTTCCACTCATTCCCCTGTCTTTCCTGGCCTTACCGGATCCGGATATCGAACTCTGGGTGTCGCTCCTCAATGATTCTTTCCTTCTTGGCCTATACGTTGAAGGGAATGCCAAACGAAAATCATCGTCTGGTCAGCATCAGGTAGAGGTCATTTTCTGTAGGAGTTTGGATGCGGCTGCATATTAGGCCCCAAAATTTATTTAATCCAGATGTTTTTGATAGACTATTAGCTGCGCTAACACAGTCTCCCACAGTCGACATGCTCATATATCTTAAAATTCTCATGGAAAGAGGAACGCGTACGTGTTTCAAACTGCAATCCGAATCGAACAAGGACATAATGCCAGCCTCTTTTAGTAAGTTTACTGACCTAAGCATGCAGAATTGGTAGCGCTAGGGCTGCAGATCCTAAACTACATGTATAAGCGCGACAAGATGGAGAAGCGGAAGGAATCCCAATAGCAGGAAAACGTTAAGTGGTTAAGGCGTTTCTACTTCATTTCTGCGTGATCCTGGGCCCAGGTTTTTTGCTATTTCTTGCCAAAATCAGACGATTGCAGCCAACAGGAGTTGTAGGGGATAACTGTTTCTTTTGAATGTAGACCTTTTGGACTAACGACTGTCGTTTTGGCACATTCTGGGGTTATACCCTGGAAGCTCTCCTGCACTCAACACTCACTATTCGAAAAGTACCTAGAAATAAAGAGACACAGGCCTGGTTTCTACGGATTTACAAATCTAAAAAATATGTGGTTTCTTCAAAGCCCTCAAACAAGACCTGACCAAATTTATAGGAGTTAAAATCAGAGAATATCATGATGCGTTGGTGGAATAATACTTTAGCAATTCATTCTTCATGGCTTTAGAGGACCTTTAAGCAGGTAAATAATGCACTTATTAGTACTCGCTTATGAAGGTTCCTCTCCTATGCTACAAAAAAAGCTAACAAAATCAATGACAGCTTCATAATTTGGAAAGAAGGCGTAAAGGTTTTGCTGCATCGTGCTGGAAAAGTCCTTCAAAATAAACGAAATTATCAACACTGAAAATGCAAATTTCTTGACCTTCATGAATATGAATGTTGAGCTGTAGTGCTTGCCATTATTGGTGGTCATTTTGGTAACGTAAATTGTGGTAAATGATCGGAGTGTATAAGACTCCGGGAGACTGATATAATAGCAATCAAACCAGCTACGTGTTCGTAATATGGATAAAATTAATTTTTAATTCTGATCGTAGATCACAGGGTAGATGTGGGGAAGATAATGGGTATCACCACGAATTGTGCAAGAAGCTTTATAAATTTTGAAACATCCTAATAGGGATGGAACTTCCATTATTGGCTATACCCTGGTTGTTATTAGACAACAAGGTGATTGTATGTCTCATGCTCACTCCTTTGTGGAGTATAAGGCATCGACACAGTCTTTTTTTTTAGTCGCCATTTTCAATGATACTGTCCTTCAGTTTCATATCATCACACTTAACGCTATGAAGAATATAAACGCCCATAACGACTGGAATTTGAACCCCGCACAACGAGATTGAGAGGCTAGCGCTCTACCTCCTCTATTATCGCGCCGTCAGTGTTTTAGGTGAAAATCCTAGGCCTGGGGTGAACACCATCTGCCCTTGAACCCAAAATTGTATATTCAACTTAACTCTGTAAAGGACTCTTTTCTTTGTCTCCCCACTTTTCTCGGTGGACTTGTTTATACTTTAATAGATTCCACTTGTTTTTACAATGGGCAGAGAAATGCAATGATCAAACCATATTTGTGAGTGAGCTGTGGTAAACTAAATTCAGATTTCCTTTTAAATTTGGTCGTTTAAGTCCAGCAATGGGAAGTTCAGAAAAGTAATTGAAGATTTTCATTCCAAGTGATCTCGTGAAGACCGTATATGTTATGGGTTCAAAAATTATCCGATGTTCTTTGTACTTGTATATTTCATAACCTTTCTATTTGCAACAATATTAATTTCTTCTATTTTCTATTTACAGGTAAGCTGCTTTGTACTTTGCTTCAACATTTGTTGGTCGTAAGTATTAGAGTGATTCTGAAAGGATTAGAATAAATTTTACTACATGCTTTGATAGAGAGAGAACTGGGAATTCCTAGAGGAATGCGTGACGGGATAAACGGAAGCCTTCTACACCGATGGCTCAAAAACAGAACAGGGTTCGGGAGGTGGAGTCTACCTCTCGAATAAAAACGAGAAGTGTGCTTTATTTGGGACAATATGCAACAGTTTTTCAAGCCGAAGTTTATGCGACCCTAAAGGCAGCAAACTGGGTGATTAGCGAGCGGTTGAAGGGCAGGCACATCGTAATCTGCATAGCCAAGCTCCATTGAGGGCGTTGAGCAGTCCTTTGATCACCTCGAAAATCGTTCAGGAATGCAGAAACCGTTTGAACTCGTATCTCTAAATTCAATACGATGGAACTACTCTGGGTATCTGTCTGGTCAAATGAAATCTAGGATGCTTTAGCAAAAGAGGAGTCAATCTCCCCTATGCCGGAGCCGGGACCAGCAATTGAAATATCAATAGCATTGGCTAAGTCTGTCTTCAAAAACTGAGAACAAGCTTCCCACAATGACAGATGGCAGAGCCTAAATGCTGCTCGATACACCAAATTTTTCCTGCCAGAACCGAACATACGTACCGCAAAGTTTATCCTGTCGAAAATCAGGAGGACTTGCAGGTGTATTGTGGGCATTCTGACAGGCCATAATTCACTAGCTGGGCATATGCTTAGAATAGGAATTACTCGAGATGATACGTGTCCCTCCTGTAATGAAAAAGCGGAATCCACGGAGCATTTCCTAAGTGAACGCCCCGCCTATGGATGCATCAGGCATCAAAGCTTTGGTGCCGATGCTCTTCAGTTGCGACGGGTAGCATCACATCCACTAACGGAAATCCTACGATACGTTATCGAATCCGGAATATTACGCTAGATCGGGGTAGCGAGAACAATGGGTCAACACGGCCTGAGTGCTCAGAAGCCCCACCACACACACCCACGTGCTTCGATATTTCTTTAAGTCCAAGTTGTCCTAGAGCTACAGGTCGCAAAACGGTGGAGGTAGAGTCCAGGCTTTTGGGAAAAGTGTGGAGAGCTGAAATACATTATCAGGAACCGATAATCATGCCACCATAAGATCCTATGAGATACATGAAGCTTTACGGTGACCATGTATAAGTTACGATATTTCGAAGGAATCTCTGTTGAAAAAATATAACAATGGAAGATGTTTTAGTTCAGGAGACGCCTTGTGTTAAAGAAGGGAACAAGCCATTCCCGTGATATCGGTGTTTGCTGAAAAAAATAAAACACTCCTTGTTTAATTTTTTATCTCTATCATTAGTAACGGCATTATATGAATCCCTGTTGTAAATCTAAATAGTTACGGAAAGATTAAGAAACCCTTCTGTGATTAGAGAAAATTGCTAAGGTTGGTCGTTTGTCCTTATCAGCATATGATGGGTACGCTGTATTTTCAAATAACCGACTCTTCATTTCTAGTTAGATCTCCCGTAATTACTTATGTTTTAATAGCCTGTCAGTCTACCATAATGATAAACGAACCCAAATATAAAATTCACCTTATTGCGGTCCTTGCACTAACCAGCATCAGACGTAGTATGCACAAATACTACCCCATAAATATACTTAGTAGAACTTCTACGGTCAAAGTCCTATTAATCTTTAAAATTTCTTACAAATGGATTAATTTTTATCTTGAAAACTTCGTTGTAAGTTGTTTCCCGTAAGGTGTTTGTACCATTTGCAGTCTCTCCGAGATTTGACTGGTCTTCGCGCTAACAAAGTTGCTCCTCATTGTTCACTTTGACTTTAAAATTATCACCCCCAACAAAGTTTCCGAAAGGACACTAATCTCATGTGGTTCTTAAAAGTATCTTGCAAGTCTTGACCAAACTTTACATTGAAGTTTTAAGTTTGTCAAGGGAAAACTTTTAATTTTTTACAGTCCTTAATGTGAAATTCTCCGTTGATACATTTTTCCTAAAACTGAATGGATTACATTTTCTCTCATTCTTCCTGTTTCTGGTGGACATGCATTATATATATCCCCCCGTATTGTAGTATTCTTGGTATATTCTCCCCTTTACACAATGGACGGCTTCTTACCCATCAACTTTTCCTTTTCCCAGCCGCACCCTTCTCGTTTTTCGGTTGCTTTTAAAGTTTTTTTGATCATGTAAAAGTACTGCAAGCCATAATGTATTCTTAATCCTTTAGTCAAGTTTAAAAAGCCAATGAAAAGTTTTCTCCGACTTCAAAGGGCGGTCACAGTAAGAAAACGAATGCTCCTGGCATATCGAAAAACTTTGCACGTTCCCAACTGATAGCGCTGAAGCTATCAACTGTTATCATTTAGTTGAATGGGAAAAACGGGCTGATGATGTCGGAGCCACAAGGGTTTTGGTGAGGGTTGATAAGTTTGTGGTTTGGTGCCTGTGACAATCGCAACAGTGCGTGAGCATATCGGGCTTTTGCTTTGTTGGTTTTCTTTTTGGTATTGTCATGTTTATAGAAATCAGCAGAAAAGTTTTCAGGGTCAGATTTCGACCCCTATGGGTTTTGGTGAAATGGGCTGTAGCAAATTCAAATTTCATTTTGTTTAAGTACAGAAATGAAAGTTCGTTTGTACCTTGCTTTGACGAGGATGGTCCCGTGGAGTCCTGTTTCTCTGAACTGTTGAATTATACCGTAGAAGTAGAATTTTTGGAGTTTTCCATCAATATTTTCTTTTCGTCTGCTCGACCGTAATGTTACTGTCTATCGGTTTCATCAAGGTTGCATTTATTTTTCTGGAATACGGTAGGGATATAAAAGTTAATATTGGTAATTATTGGGTAATAATTATTAAAACCCTATACCTACTCGTACCAGAAACGTTCGAAATTATTTTTCTCTGATTATGTTCTGTGTTAGATGAGAGATGCTAATTAGTGCCCTCTGAAGTTTTGTTAAAGATAGTGCATAGTAGAATCAGAATGCACAATGATTACCGAACTCATTTCTTATTAATTTGGGGGATTTTGTGTACATTCATCATCGCCATCGCTCCATTTTAGGCAGGGCCTGCCTCGTCTTCTTTTTCTACCATAGATATTGCCCTTATAGACTTTCCGGGCTAGATCATCTTCATCCATACGGATTAAGTGACCCGCCCGTCGTAACCTCTTGAGCCGGATTTTATCCACAATCTGACGGTCATGGTATCGCTCATAGATTTCGTCGTTATGTAGGCTACGGAATTGTCCATCCTCATGTAGGGGCTCAAAAATTTTTCGGAGGATTCTTCTCTCGAATACATGAGAACTGGCAAGATCATTGTCTTGTACAGTAAGAGTTTTGACCCTATGGTGAGACGTTTCAAGCGGAACAGTTTTTGTAAGCTGAAATAGGCTCTGTTGGCTGACAACAACCGTGCGCGGATTTCATCACCGTAGCTGTTATCGATTGTGATTTTCGACCCTAGTTAGGAGAAATTATCAACAGTCTCAAAGTTCTACTCTCCTATCCTTATTCGTCCCGTTTGACCAGTGCGGTTTGATGTTGTTGGTTGGTTGCTTTTTGGTGCTGACGTTGCCACCATATATTTTGTCTTCCCTTCATTAATGTGCAGCCCAAGATCTCGCTCTAATCGCCGCCTGTTCGATCTGGATGAAGGCAGTTTGTACTTCTCGGGTGGTTCTTCCCATGATGTCGGTATCGTCATCATAGACCAGTAGTTGGCTGGACTTAAAGAGGATCGTACCTCTTGCATTTACCTCAGCATCACGGATCACTTTCTCGAGGGCCAGGTTAAAGAGGACGCATGATAGGCCATCCCCTTGTCGCAGACCGTTGTTGATGTTGAATGGTCTTGAGAGTGAGCTGCTTTTATCTGGCCTCGCACATTGGTCAGGGTCAGCCTAGTCAGTCTTATTAATTTCGTCGGGATACCGAATTTTCTCATGGCCATGTACAGTTTTACCCTGGCTATGCTATCATAGGCGGCTTTAAAGTCGATGAACAGATGATCCACATTCCAACAGTTTTTCCATCGCTTGCCGCAGAGAGGAAATCTGATCTGTTGCTGATTTGCCTGGAGTGAAGCCTCTTTGGTATGGGCCAATGATGTTCTGGGCGTATGGGGCTATCCGGCCTAGCAAGATAGTGGAGAATATCTTATAGATGGTACTCAGGTACTCTCTATAATTGCTGCACTGTGTGATATCTCCCTTTTTATGTATGAGACAGGTAATGCCTCGTTGCCAATCGTCAGGCATTGATTCGCTGTCCCATACTTTGAGCACAAGTTGGTGAACCACTTGGTGTAACTGGTTGCCTCCATATTTAACCAATTCGGCTGTAATTCCATCGGCTCCTGGCGACTTAGGATTTTTTAGCCGATGAATTGCACGGACTGTTTCTCCTAAACTTGGTGGTGGCAATATTTGTCCGTCGTCTTCACTTGGCGAGACCTCCAATTCGCCGATGTTCTGGTTGTTCAGTAACTCATCCAAGTACTCAACCCATCCCTCTAATATGCCCATTCTGTCGGAAATCAAATTTTCCTCTTTGTCTCGGCAGGATGAGCATCGAGGTGTGTAAAGCTTTATCCTGCTGTACATTCATACACACGTAAAAAGATCTTGCTCTGAATAGGGAAAGAAGGAGTTCCGGAAAGGCTACATATGCGGAAATGCAATAGACAGTTTTAGTGACGTTTATTTCGAATTCTTGGTAAGACTATTTGAGACGCAGATGGTCAAACAATTAGATCATTGCACTGTCAGTCATCTTCTAAGGACTCCAGATTTAGTTCCGATCTTATTGACTAAAAGTAGATTAGGTCCATCGTGGAATGCATCGTCGATCTCGTTGGGGATCCGTTCAGTGGATTGGAACAGAAGTTATTGAATAATAGGAAGTAAAGCAATCTTATGTGAAATTGAGGAGTAAAACGCAGTTGGAGATGTTATCAGTTTAGAATGGCGAAATAGCTGGGGAAATGGAGAAGGAAGGCTAACTGCGGGCCAAAAACTTACGTCATGTCCGTAACACAAATTGTCTAGGTCAGTAATCGAAACTGCAAACAATTTAAATAAAGCTGCAACCTATGAGAAAAATAGAAATGTCCTCTTCAATATTTGTGACAATATCACAATTTTTCACATGAAGGGGTAGAATGCTGAGAACACATTAATAATGTCTCATAGTTTGAGGGAGGAGCATGATCTTAAAATCGGAATTCTAGAGTATGTAGATGAATACAGTCATATTTCGTTTCACCTTAACGTTCGGCTTTACTGTGTGGTGACAAGCAATTTACAAGGAGTACACTACAACCAAAATTGGTAGGATTCAAAGAATCGCGTCTGCATGTGTTACTGGGACTTTGGAGCTGCGTTCGGCTGATGATTACAATGTGCTCCTTTGTCTCCACATAGATACGCTGAAGCGTACAGTGCTTTTAGACTATGTGTTTCCGGATGTTCAACAGCGATGCCCTACGGCATTAGAAATAAGATGTTACTACCTCAGGAATTTTTGGCATTAGCAGATTTCGCATATCATTTCCAGGATTCAGCAATGTATTCCATGCGGAAGTACTGGTGATACTACCTGTCGATGTCTGGGGCTTAACCGAAGTCCTAAGCGTAACATAGTCATTCTTATCGATACCCAGGCGGTCATTAGAGTTTTGTACTTAGAGACAACATCCTCTAGCCTGGTGTGGCAATGCAAGGACTCACTGAATAATCTGGACGGTAGGTTCAAAGTGATTCTCCTCCCGGTTCTGGGTGATTGGAATATAGAGGGGAATGAACAGGCGGACGGATTGGCTGGCGAGGCTCTGCCTTCGACAATCCCCTGGTGGACACTGTTGGCATCCCCCTGGCAACTATGAATTGTGGAAGCTACTCGCACTACTTAACAACCACCGATCTGAGTGGAGATTCAGTATCTGTACTAAGTCGTGGAGAATTTAGCTGGGGCAACTGCTATCCTTCGTAAATGCTATGGGCTGGCCTCGTAGATAAGAGGAGATAATTGTGATATTATTTCTGTGTTTGAAGTATGTAACAGGACAACGAAATTGAAGAGAGGGGGAAGAGTAGTTGGTTTTATTTGTTGTTTCTGATTTTTAAATTAGATAGAGTTACTTCATTGTATCCAGGACTAATCTCAGCGCTAAAAGCTCGATCTTCTCTGCATTATTGTTTCCATAAAAAATACAACCATCTCTACTTCTACCTTATAATCATGGGACTAGCTTGGCCTACAGTATACATACTTTGGTTATCTATGTCACATGGGTAAAGAAAAGTTATCCACGAAATAACATGCCGAACTCCCAAAACAACCAGTGGCTTCGCATTACTAAATTTTGTCGGGGCTCCAAAATCAAGACATCAAGAGTCAGGGAGGATTGGAATTCCTGGGGAGGCAACTGGTCAGAGGAAGCAGATTCGACTTCAGAAATTTGCGTCAAGGAGACTACGAAGGAAGTATAGTCGTGCCAAAATTCATATTTTCTTTGACAGCCAATAATCTTAAAAGCTATTGAACTTCAAGCCAAATCTAAGCTGGTACAGGAATGCAGCTAATTTTTACTTTGGCAACTAAAATAGAAGTAACATTGAAGGGAATTGGGGGACCTGTATTTTGAATTAGTAAATCTGCAGCTGAAAATACCACAGGGGTCGGGACCATTTGGCCAAGGTCCTTGACGAGTTGTTGAGAGCAGACAGATGTCAATAATTTAGTTGAGGTGTTTGAGGGAAAATGTTATGATCAGTTAAAATCTTCTACCTCCTTCAAACAAGCCAGCTTGGAGGACCTTGTCGATAACAAGAAGAACAACAATCTGGGTAGACTTTCCTTTGAACTTCAAATTCCTCTGGGATTTTATCATATGTTGCTTAATAGGTTGCGGTTGGCAGGTCACTTAATCTGTATTAGTGAAGATAATCGAGCCCGGAAAGCCTATAAGGGCAATATCCATGGTAGAAAAAGAGGAGGTGGCAGATCCTGCCTCAGATGGAGCGATGACATATGCCAGGACGCTAGACAGCTTTTAGGGATATCGAATTGGTGGATCTCGGCGGATAACCGGAATGTCTTAACAACCAAACGCCGTAGATGATGATAATATGTTGCTGTGATAATACTTTCATCCACATTCCGTTCCTGCGCAGCACTCAAGATCCACTCTTTTTTCACTCGCCGAAAGTTTTGTTGAATTCAATGGAAATCGAGTGAAATGGTCCAAACTCCATTTACTGCCCCACGAGAGTTTGAATTTCGTGGGTGCCCGCGGACCGGGGGTCGAAACCAGGCTGATATCTTTTGGTCAAGCTGTTCTTTTTTGCAATCTAAGATAATTTTAGCCATCATTTTCGTTACAGTAAAAAGCATGTAAATATGACCCCATTTGCTTCTCTCATGATATGTTCTCTTCTTAGGAATCTTAACGATCATCCCTTTCTTCCACTGTCTGGGAAAGATCTCAGATACCCAGGATTGACGAATAAGAGTAACTGATAATTTTTTTGAGAGTACACATGTTAAAAGAAATAGTTTCGCAGTTGCACTCGAGCATATTGATGGCAAAGAGAGTTTCGCCTTTATTTGAAGGTGCATTTCACATCCGCACATTATGCTGACTTAGCTTGTCATCTATGAAAAGTGGACCTTCATTGGATATTTCACGACTGAGAATTATGGTAGAGCGCTCCTTCCATCTTTTTAGTTGTTTATCATAGTGGGTGAGAACCCTCACAGGATCACCGAAAGGCTTACGATCGCCTGCAAACTCTTCCGTGATGCTCTACGTGGTAGCGAGGTCCCTATTATTCGCGCCAGCTTCTGTTTCCCGTACCAACGCGATAATATAGCTCCTTTTGTCACGGAGTATGTAATGCTAGAATTCTCGTACCTTCCCATGGCAACGAATCTCCAGCGCTTCATGGTCACCACCATCCTCCCTTAAAGCGACTAACAGATTCATTCCTGCCAGAGATAAAGACTCTCAGAACGTCACCCCAGTGCTCATTAATATTCTCGGGCGAATTGCTGAGAGCTTGTGACGTCTGCGGAGCAAGAAAATTTTCAATGCTATCGGATGACGGCTGGATTGTGGAAGCGGCCTATGGAATTTTGGGCGGCGTCAATCTGTTTCAATAGGAATAGATGCAGTAGCTTCATATAAGCATCAGATGATTTTTTCAAGGCCGATGTCATCACCCTTTCCTTACCCCCATTTGGAAAATAATTCCTAAATTTAATACTGATAACGACATGGACAGTCTGGTTAGAAGCTCTTTTCCGATCAATCAGAATCCAACTCATCTTATGGTAGCTTGTGTGCTTGACAAGATGGTGAAAGTTACAGAAATCTACAAACGCGACACTGTTTTTGTTACGGCCAGAAGATCGTGGCTTCCCTTATATCCCCGAGCAAGATACTATCAGAATCCACCTTGGTATTCGGATCATCCATGACAATCACAATGTCACCTTTAAGAAGTATAATTCGAACCGCATATAGCTCATAGAAAGACTGATTCTCCTCTTTATTTGAAATCTCCGTTCGTGTGAGCAATTGCGATCCTCATTAACTTGGAGCGAAATCTTGCGGTCAAGATCCTGTCACAAACTCACTCTCAGGTAAAGAAAACGCGCCTTACTTTGTCAGTAACAGTTCGATCCCAAATTGGTGCCTACTATTGCTTGACTTTCCAGAATATAAAGTAAGAAGAAGATGGGAATTCTTCATAGTCCCGCGATTTTACTTCGTCATGGTCCAGAATGCTGCCTATATCGCTAGCATTTGCGCTCAAGTCAAAGAGAATGAACATTCGGAGCGGTCTCGATACCGTTTTCGACAGATAAAGGTCGAAACCGACGTTTCGATTGCCAGAAGATATGCAATGTAATCTTACTAGCTGAGAAATTTTTATCACTTACAGTCGCCTTTTACGAGAAGCAGATTATATTTTAAGGACATTCTTAAATCTTAGCTTGATGGGCGTTGAAATGAGGAGAAATTCATCAGTTCACGCTCAGAGGTTGTGAGCCCTACCTAATATCAGCTAATTGGATAAGATGACAATTGAAAGTAATGGACTGGAAAATGATGTTTCAAGAAAGATCGCTTCAAGAGGTTTAGCTAGATTCCGGTTTTATTGACCCGAACCTCCTCCGGGGTCACTGTCGCTGATATTGATCAACACATATCGAATGTAAGTCGGATCAGACATTCCCCAAGGTAACAATAATGTACTGAGCATCTTTAGTCAGCAGGGGCGCTTTTTTTCTGTCCCGTGAGAAATATAGCCAAAGTGTCGCAATGCTGGTCATCTTGTCTGATAACATCAGTTGCACCCCATTAGCACAGGTAGTGCATCCGGTTGAATGAACTATGAAGAGATAACGAATACATGAAGCTTACGAAGTACCCTTTTCCGAAGTATATGGTTATAGCACGAAGCTTCATTTTTATTCCAAGAAGTCAATTTGCTAGTGTCAAATTGCTTATGTGCCTGCCTTGTAGAGTTTGTTTGTATTCAAAAAGTTTGTATTCATCCTGGAGCTGCAGCCAGCTATTTCGAAAGTTCGTAATACTCTGCGAAATTTTGTTGATCTGATATGCTACGGTTGATTTTTGCGATGTTGGTAGGCTATAGTCTTTGCTCTACCAGCTTGACTTGAGGTGATCTGTATCAATTTGTATAGGATGTTGTAAAAAGACAAAACAGATGCACTGCATTCTATAAGAACTGTAATATTGCGACCCTTTCATTGGTTATAGTGTACCTAATAACTATATTATGCCCAGCAAGCCTATAACCGACCGGTATTTTAATATATTTCTTACTTCCAAGTATTTCAACTTGGCATCTGGTCTTAAGTATTCTCCCAGCCCCAGAATATGTATGCAGATTTCGTCAATCCGCACTGAATCTGCAAGCAGTGTCCGTAGATATGCCTAGCTTTCCCAGGTGAAAGTTTACTCGTCAGTGATTATTCGGACTATTATCCGGAGGCTTTTTTGGTGAGGTTTAAACAGTCCTTTGAGCGCTTGGGTTCGTATCCTCCCATCAGCAACTTTAACTGTTCTGTTCCTGCTTGGTCCGCCCACCAAAGTTCCATTTTATTTTTCAACGCTGTAGTCATAAACCCGTTTCTAATTCCACCGAAGGGTTCTGGTTCTTGTAGGGGCGTCCATGCAATTTACCTGCCCAGTTGATCCGTTGCCTCATCGCCTTCTAACCCAACATAGCCTTAAAGCCAGATTATCGAGACCATATTTTGCGTGCGAGACTGTTTAATTTCTCAAGGCATTCCCACACCAGTTTGTAGTTTTCTTCCTTGGACCTAGGTGCCTTGGCGGTCGGTCAGAATAGCAACGTTCTACCCCATAGAGGTCCTATGGAGGTTGAAGGAAGAACATCTGTCTCAGAGGGGTATTTTCGGCTAGAACATACTAGTGTGCTTGTCAATTGGTTCACAGTACCCCGGATCCGTTAGTGTACCTGGTATTCAGAAGCTCGTTTAAGCCATATGGCACTGCCACGCTTTCCCAAAGTGCCCCAGTTGCCCTGTTACTCAAGCGTGTTTCAAACTTCTTATCAAAATGAAACCTACAAAATATAAATTTTCTATCGATTTAGGCAGCTCTCCGCCTCACTGAAACTTCTGGGCATTTTGAAGAATGTTTTACTTGCCTGCATCCGTATGTACAGATGAAGAGAAGGCAATCCCAGAAGGACCTCTTAGGATGTGGTTGGGCGTGTTCTCATTGCCGCACTTAAACACATTCAAATCAGTCTTTGAAATTTGTGTAATTCTCTGGCTGCTATGGTGAATTTCGTTCTGTCTGTCCACATTAACGTTTCATAGGTAATCATTGGCCTTACTGTTGCAGTATATATCCAAAATAGTGCCTTCGGGGTATTCTGACCAGGTTCCTATTCCATTAGGGTACATCCCTTGATGACGTGACTGTCTCAGCCGCACAGCTGGTCTCATATGTGCCAATGACGACTCTGTTCAAGACTTTCACCACTGTTTCCAGTTCCAGTTCCATCCTGATGTCACCACCCCTTTACAGAAGAGCCATGTTATTGATCTGGTGCCTTGCATAAGAGTCCCAATCCATTCTCCTAGGATTCCTTACTATTCTTTCTATCTGGGAGTTTCCCTCAATGCGGAATTTAATTATTCTGTGATTCAGGATGGAATGCTCATCCGATACCTTCCAATTCTTGATTAGGGGTATTCCCTGGAGTTATGTCTAATACCTCTTACCTAGTGTTTATCATCGAGAATAAATTTAAGAAGGTACCTCTTCAATTGGTATCGTTGCTTACTTAGACTTCGTAATAGATGTTGACATCGCAGTCGAGGCGAAGTGCTAACGCCTTCCTTTCACTGAACTTCACCGACTAGATATGGTGGGATCTGGATGTCGTCTCCTGGGAAGTAGCCTAGTGCCACGAATGCCTCCCGAGTTCTCACTCGGCTTTCAGAGAATTTTGAACAGCCACAAACAAGATACCATACATGATTACTTTTGAATTTCTTATGAAGGTTGCTTTCCTCCTTCATACATTACGATTTTAGACCTCGGTATCTGACTATATTGGAGGTATTTTATTGCTCGCTTCTATCAGAATTAGGTGAAGTTTCCTTTTAAGTCGTTGTGGCGATGGTATCTGGTCCTGCCCTAACTGAAAGCAATAATTCTATGAATAGTTCACTACAAAATGTCATGCAATTGCGGCAACCCCAACTAACACAACTTTTACATGAGGAAAAATTTGAGTCATTTCATCGAACCATATCGTATCTTCCCTTAAGCGCTATCACTCTCCAGATGCAAAGCAAAACTATCCAAGTTTTCTCGAACTTTGAAAAGGCTGATATGAACTTCTACGAACATTTATGTACTCCACTCCTGTTTACAATGTTCTTGTTCGCTTCTAGAGTTCAAATTGAAAATGGATCCTACAGGAAGCGCTCTCCACCCACTTCCACCATCCCAGGACCCGAGGTGAATATGACTTATGTGCAAGGGCACTTATGTGCATATGCGAAGTTCTTCTTCGGTCTCGTGGTGCAACAGTCGGGCGACAAACCAACATTGGAAATATAAATTCAGCTTAGGAGCATTATTTTGAATATTTATTGCGCACTTTGGATGTCCTTTGCGTGCTTATTGCGACACGGTACGGTCGACAGGAAGGCGCAGAAGTAATATAGTTTCCATTAGAGAATTTCAATTTGTGGCCTGATGGAACCCTTTTAAGCAAGGCTACGTACTAAATTCCAGGAGCAACTTGTGTGGATGCGGTTATGGGACATTTAATGGAAAATGTAGTATTATCAATCATCGGGTTGCCTCTTGCTTTCGAATAATGCTGATTTATAAGTGGCACTGATTTGGGAATTACATTCTAGTGGTTGTTGAGATAGGACAGGCGATTTTATGGAGCAGTGTCCTTCGAGTAGTCAAATCTGAAGAGGATTTGCATCCGAAATGTAGTGCTAACCGGCTTTCCTGCTTCTGGAGAATTTGTTCCAGCCAGTTTGGATTTGTATGATTTAGTGCAGTTTCCGGTGATTAAAAAGTCCATTTTAAATCCACTTTGTTTTCTTTAGGATTAGGAAGCCGGAAAAAATGATAGAAATTCATCGATTTTCGAATAGTTTTATAGGCACTAAGCTCAGATAGATGAACACCATCACTCACCAACGAAAGTCTGAAGGCCGCACCTAGCTGCTTGCGGGTCTCATTGTTTATAGAAAACTATCCATAAATTTTCACATTGAGTCCATTTAAAAGTAATATTGGTTAATAAAAATTGGCCAATTCGGCGCCGCATCCAGCACCATTGATTTGATGCTTTAGATGCTAGAACTCTGCGGTATTGATATTCAGTGAACTACATTACTACTCTCCGGATGCGGTTCTGTTAAAGGTTAAAGAGATTCCGTGCGGCTGGAAATAAATAGGCAGTCGAACGGAAGATTGAAAGGATCTTGGTCACCAATCGTAGGCAAAGGAAGACGATAAGCATTCCAATTTGTGCTCACCTAGGAGTCGGTATCAATTACCTGAAGGTAATGATCGACACCAAAGTCGAGGGTGATCCGAATTATGCCTGAAAAGGGCAAATTGGAAACGTGGATTTTGTCTCTGAAAGATGACAGTGGTTATAAATGGTACGTTACTGTACAAATCATCCCAATCGAAAGAGGACGCGGTGGATATCCTGGTGAAGCTTGAAGAAGTGGCGCAAGAATTTGATTTAAAAATAAACGGAGAGTAGACCAAAATCGTGACATCGACCTGAAGAAAAATTCCAATCAGACAAAACCTGACACCAAACGATTTCAAGTTCCAACAACCCGATAGCTTTGTGTACTTAGCCATAACATTCACAATGGAAAAAAACGAAATTGATGAAATCAACAGGCGGGTCATGCTTCCCAACAAAACATTCCACCTCTTCTTCAGTTCCGGCTTTTTGCCTGGTTAAGGGCCTAATCTGGATGAAGCCTCATGGGCTTTCAAATTACTATTCAGTTTTTATCATGTCACTAGCCCAACGCAACATCTTCGTTCGGACAACATTGCGGTAAATTTTCAACAAAGCATTCCACTTCGTACTGTTAATTCTAAAAAATAGAAGGGTACATAAGAAAATAGTTCACAATATACTAAACTGCGATTCGGCCTATCCTTGTTACTTCAGCGTGACGGAGACCATGAACCAATATAAAAATTCACAGATACCTACTCAAAAGCAAGATGGAAGGTAGGTAAGTAAGTAGGTATCAGGGGCTACCCCGTAAAGACCAATTAAGATCATGACTACTGTGATAACAGCAAGGTGAAGATGAAGTCCATCCGGAGCCAGCCCTACCTAGTGTCCAAAGCTTGGTTGTAGCTCGACCTAGACAACCACCAAGGAAATATTATAGCTGGGGAAGCGGCGGAGTTCAGCGATGCAAATTGTAGGGTATGCCGAGTGTGGTGGCATTGTCTCCTATAGTACCCCCTGCAAACCGCTGACTCAAAAGCTCTTCCGATCAGGTCTTGTTATAGGCCGGCTAAATCCCCCAGAACCGCAGGTGGTGAGCCTTGGCTATCTAAGGTCAGCTGATGCTAAGGAAGGCGAATAGATTTCGTTGAGGGACTGCTAAGAACACACCTCCTGTCTGTCTGTCAGCCCGATCACTCGCGAGAACCCAGGGGAGATTGACTTCGAACGTGCCACGCAGACCAGCCTTCAGAAAGCCGCCAATGAGTATTTACGCTGTATGTATTCGAGAAAATTCCCGCGCTGGCTCCACAAACTATTTTTGATACGTCGGTGTCATAACCTTGACGGTCCTCCACTTTGCCTTCGTTTGAAAGTTCATTGCAAAATTCTATTACCAGGAAGGCAGCTAGGATATTCTGGATCTACTGTAGAATGTGAAGATCGGTTCCTGTGAATTTGCCTCTAATGTATGCTGCTGAGACTTGAAGAACCTCTGAGAGGGAGTTGATTGTTGGAAAATCCATCGTGGACTCATGGCCGCGCCTGATCGCTTTCGGTACAAAAATCACGCGCAGCGGATTTTATCCCCAATAACTACCGATTTGATAATATTACACGACTGATGGTAGATATCCTCCAAACGACGCCGTGACTCAGAAGTTTCTTTGAGGGCAAAGAAGTGCTTTTCAACTAGCAACTCTGGGAGGAACCTTTTGACTTTCTAAGAAAGGACAAGCCCCTAAGTTCCTTGGCCAGAATTTAGCTGAGACTCGCAGATTTGCTGATGTTTTCAATGTTTTAATAATAATCAAGCCAAGACCACCTACTGGCAGTCTTGATGGCCGATATGCGCCTCTTCAGGTAGTCTTTGTATGGCTGCCAGTATTTTTGACTGTAGCAAATGTAGAAGACCTTCCTCGTTAGTTTCTGACGTTGGACAGACCTCTATTCGGTCACGGTGGCAATGTCTTCTTGCTGTGTTTATCTGGGCGCGAGACCTTGAAGTCGATATTCCTGACTAAAACTCACTGAGGAAGAGGACAGGTGGTCCTCGAAATATAGATATTCTAGCACAGTTTTGCCTTTTTTCTTGGTTTTCTAACTGTAAACAAGCCGGAAAATAGGCATGCACGACAATAGAAGTGCCCATGTTGCTAATTTGCACCCCAAAGAGTTCGTTCTTAGTAACTTGACCAAATTTCCTCCAGTCGGTCCTTCTAAGATCTCTGAAAGATTTGGACCCCTCTACAGCGCTTCTCTTACAAACCGATAGACTCTTGTTTATAGTAAAGTCAGAGAGAGACTTACCCCTTTTGTTGATTTCCGAGGTGCTCTAAAGTGTATACCTTACAATGGTGCGATGGTGGACGTCAAATGTAGCTGTTTTTCTGGTGGAGTTGATTAGTCCTGAGCAATATAAGTCAAGGAGATAAATACGTTCTCGATTTCTGCCAATTTCAGTTTGACGATGGTTGAATCGTAGGAACTTAGGTCTCGACACAGGAAAGCATGTAGGCTCTTCCTGGCGAAGATTCATGGGCCTGTTCGTATCAGTGTCTCTTGTTATGTAGAATACATTGTAATATTTACTTTGGGGCCCTTTGATGGTTCAGCCTGGTCTGATCCAGGCCTCCTATATTAGTGCAACGTCGTTGTCTTTCTCTAGGAGGAAAACCAGTCGAGGTAAACTTCGAGTGCTGCAGATTTATCTGCACTACTCTCAGCATGATCTGCTTGCGTTGGGGGTTCGTCAGTTCTCGTCAGACCTTCTTCATTTCCTTTAGCAGCTTTTTGGCGGCGTCAATCGGATACAAGTTTTGGTCCAGTTTCGCGGAGTGGAACACTTGCACCTTTGCGTTCCTGACCTCGAACCGCTCTTTATAGTCCACCTTTCTCAGTTCTTTTAGGCACCCTCCACTTTTGCTGAGCTTTGGTTCCTCCTCCTCGATCATCGCCATGGGATCTTAGAATTTGGAAGACATGTATTTTATGAGCTTGCCGTTATTCTTGCAGATCTTTGGCAACCAAATGCGAACGACCGGTCTTATGGTAGTCTCATCGCATGGGATGGTTTGAGCGTTACGCCCTCCCAAGCATCACTGATCTTAGTGACGCACGAACCGCGAAAATGGTCATTGCATGCTCTGACACGGAACGCATGGCGGGGAGGAATCAAAACAGGGGATATGTCCTTCCTATATCCCTTTGCCATTCAGACGATGTTCGATGACCATCGCCGATAGCCTGGTTTCAATATTGTTCTACACCTTCGGTGCCAGTTTGCCGCTAGCCGTAATATAATCCACCAGTGCCACACGTAAGTGACTCTTGGGCACGTCGCAGTTTTGCAGTTTGCGTCTCAACGGCCGGCCGTTGCTGTTTACAAAAGCTATAAACAGGTGGGCGATATAATTGGCGACCTTGAAAACCCCGAAATAGATGGGAGATTTTAGCGGACAACGTAAGTTAAATGCTCCTCCTTTTACGAAAATGATAGACATAGTTGCTTGGCGAAAGACAGTCGAGGCGAAGACTTCAAGAGACTAAGTACCGATGATGTCCTATGTCGGAAGCCTGAGATACAGCGGGCAACTACTCATAGTCGAAGCAGTGTAAATAAGTGCCGGTTCCTTACGGGACCGACGGCGAATGATTGTATGCGTTGCTGTGTATCTCCATTGCCGTTTCCGTATTGCCGTGAATGTGATAATAAATCTGAAAACCACTGTCCGCGATTTGGCTTAGATAGGAGGTCCGAAGGCGACCTACATGTTAGCATAATCGCGCAAAACCTTTTTAAACACCGGAGAATGTTCAAGTGAGGGAAGTCAGGAGCCCAAGAACGATTTCAACCCGAATTTAGTATTCTTCTCAAATCCATAGAATTTATTGCAATATTCTCCCACATCCACAAAAAAAAAAGACATCAGCATACAAGTTCAATAAATTAGAATGAAGCCGGCAACATATTAGGGAAAATTTTGATTAACTTTTGTCATCAACGAAAAATTCCCAACATCGAATGGGGAAATCTTAGCTCCCAGAATACAATTACGATGTAAAATATACGCTATACCCTTGAGCTTTTTCCGCAATACCAAGGAATCTGGGGAGTATTGAAGCGTCGTTGATTGAGTTCAGTCAACAGTGTTCAACCCCCCTTTCAGGAATTACTCAACTTTCTCTTGCATAACCAAACTTTCAATTAATATCTTATAAAAATTCAAGAGGTAAGACCCAGGATATTGTCTCCACTGAAAGGGGTTGCGTTTTATGCATATGCCGTGTCTTGGCAAAAAGAGCCCTTCAACTTTGAAATGTGCACGAAAACGTTTTCAACTGTAATTTTAAATGTAGTTATGACAACAAACATTTGAGGACAGGATGTCGCCTCTTTAGTTCATCTTGAAAATTCGTTTAATTGCCCCAGACGGGAAGTTGCCTCCATCTTTCTAAAAGTATGCTTAAGAGAGAAAGGTAGAAGTGTCATAGTACCATAGTGGAAAAGTATGTTAATTGTCTTTAAGAAGCGAAGCGAGTCTGGAAAGGTACTTCCCAAAGATGTGAAAAGGTTTCTCTGTCCCTTCTTTTCTGTAATTAAAGTTGGTGAAATTAAAGTGAATTCCAAGTTTCCAACATCATAAAATATTCAAATTTTTCAATATATGGTACGAAAACCCTGATTTAATAAAGAAGACAATAGTTTCAACTTACGAACCGAATCCTGGTAACAACTGAAAATTTATAACTATGACCATCCGGAGACCAGAAGTCGGACAGTTAAGATGAGAAGGGTTTTGTATAATATTAAGTTCTCTTTTGTTGGAAAAGTGGAGACAGATCCCTGAAGATTTAACAGATATTTTGAAATAATTTTACAGTGGAATGAAAATTCAATCTCCTCTGTCCTTCCTTACATAATTGTCGAACAATTCCTACAGTTGAACGAGTATACCAGGAATCTATTACACACTACACATGAGCTATCTGAGTCTTAAATTTTCCTCCGCTCTTTTTTGTGAATCCTTGCACCAAACGATTTTCAAGTGCCTAAATAACAACAGAGAAGCCTTAGGGGCTAAAGGGTTTACTGCATATTTTTCGTCCGATATTACATGACAGTGAATACTAACTGCTCAAATATATAGCATAATTCCAATTAAATCATGAAAACATGCAACCATAGAAAAATTTTTTCCAAAAGTGAAATGAATCGATAATGCACGCAGACTGACATTGCAATTGTGGGATTCAAGACGGTAAAAGTGTATCACAGTACCTTGCCTCGAAATTGAATACTAAGCACAATCAGCATAAAAGGAAAAACCGCAAGTGATCGGTTCCGAAGGATAAGTCCTTGAGGGTTTTACCTCACCTGTCTGGAAGACTTAATCCTACGGTCTTCATAGGACACGGATTGATTTTGTGACCACAATCAAAGCCCCGTTGAGACAAGCAACAAGGGTACCAGTCTACATCAAGTGCATGGCTTGGCATTCATACTGGTGGATGCAAGACCTAGCTAAATCTCTACCGAACTAAGGAGTACGGCACCCGTGTTGAAACGCAATATCACACTGAGGCCCGCAGGTCTCTTCTTGAGCATAACCACAACCCCCATGAAACTCCCACTAGGGGGCCAACCGCAAACAACCGAGCTGTATTCACATACAATGGCAGTTCACCCGAAGTATGAGAGTCCAGGGGCTATCCCGGTACAAGTATACCCCTGGTAAGGTATCGTGACCAAGTTGCCACTTCAGGTGAGTCCCCGTGTAGACTCGGGTCTGATCGCCCTGATTAGGGCTTTGGAGCATTCGCCTATTGCATCACGGCCGGCATGCCAAAGTGAGTACAGCGTCTCCCGGTGCCACCACTATGGAGGTTCTCCTCGGCTACTTGGTTTTGGTTTGGCCGACAGGGTTGCCGCCCCATATTCCTTATCGCCACCTCTGAGCACCGGCTCCGAAGGATAAGCTCCAGTTGTCACATTACAATGGAACGTGATCGCTTATAAATTACGATTGTAATTGGATCTTGGAAAAGGTAAGGTGATACGGCCATGCATCGATCCCTTCAGAAGCATTGAAAGAATGGCCAGCATGCATAATAATAGGTTAATGGCGCACGCACTGACAAAACAGCGGAAAGGATATTAGGTTCAGGAGTGTTCTCTGAAAACTTCAAGATGACACTGGTCCACCCTTTTGACTATCTACGTCAATATAAGGAAAAGAGCAAGGCAGCCCTGCACACCATTTGCAACTATCTGGCTTCCTTTGACTTCAAACGAAAATACTTCGAATATGTTTAATGGAACTAGGACGCTCTCTGCCTTAAGGGTATGTGTGCAGATCCGTAAAAGAGTGCGAGATCAGCAAGAAAGGAAACCAGGAAATCGATGTATTGGATAACATATTAGGTTTCAGTGTTTGGAATTATAGTTCCTTTCATTACTTTAACCTACAAGCCTAGGTATTTCCAAAATTTTGCCAAAAGTTTCGTCCATGGTGTCCGTTGCTGTTACCTTTGAAATTCCAGGTATATTGGAAATATTTGTTTACGTTATCTTGCATACCTTTAGTGAAAGGGCTTCTTGACCCAAACTGGTATGGACTAAATTATTTGGCAAAGCGATATGATGTCGAAGTGGCAACTACTGGTAGGTGAAAATCTTATTGTCTCTGTTATAGCATAGCTTGCTCTAGACATCAATGATTTTATTAATAATTACCCTCATATCTTTGGTTGAGGAGAGTAGGAGATTTGTGGATCTCTGAGGCTCAGTTTGAGCACCAGTTCGTTAACATGGGCTCCGCTAGCGACGATCACATAAACTTTTTCAAAGCATGGTGTCCATGGTGAGCGAGTCTCAACTGCGGACTGGTTTTTGAAATATTACACTTTTGGATGTACTTATACTATCGATGATAAATGGGAATTTTGTGGAGCTCTCAATTCTAAGCTGCTTTAATCACATATTCGATGTCATGTGGATAGTTGAGGGTTTTGTATTGATGCCGAACTCGCCCGTAACTTCCTCCAGCATTCTGCATTAGCGTTAATGGCATATATGTATATCTCTCGTTTAATCCCTTGTGATGAATGGGGTATCGCTACCACCTTTTTTCGAATTGTTACTTTTCGCATTCGATTTTCAACGAGATTGTGTTTCACTCTCATGACACTAAATGCTATAGAAGTGATAAGCATACCGTAGTGGAACACCTGGACAGAAATATTTCAGGTACAACGAGATCGAGAAACTGCCTTACAACCGAATCGACTCCGGAATGCGTTTGAAGGTGTGTTTTTTTTATTTTTTTGGATTTTCTATCTAGTGCATTGCCAAATGATCTAAAAGCAAGGTTATTGTAAGTATTTTTAAAACTGTGACTTTTTCGATCTTGCCTTATTTTTATTTTAGCCATCCAAAAGCGTCATGGAATTCGTCTGTGGAAGTGGAATATGTTGGTTTGGATTTGGTTCGAGAGATTATGACTCGGTTCAGTATTTTGTCGATGTCTTCGGACTTTTGACATTGCCAGAAAGCCCATATTTGGATCATGGTTTGATTGGGTTGCTACAGAGAGCCATCCTCCACTTTATTGGTCTGAGGATGCCAAGGCAGAGTGGGAAACCAAAAAACCGTGCCCGATGAATATCTGAGGCAAGAGAAACATTGATTAAGGATGTGATCAGTCCTGGATATTCCTTCTCGATCACGGAACTCGGGTCTGAATGTCCACGCACGCGGTCAAGCCGTTACATTTTTTTTGTTTTTTTTTTCCAGTTGTAGCTCACGCGTCATCTTCGGGAGCTTTTGTGCGATATCCCGATGTCTGTTTGTTTTCAAGGTTCTGTTAGTGAATGTGATGCTACCCATCAGCACCAAAGATCTGATGTTTGATGCGTCCATAAGGGGTGCATTAACATAGAAAATGTCAATGAAAACTGGCCAGCCACAATGCCCGCAATACTCCAACAAGTCTTCCTGCCTTTTGGCAGCATAAACTTTGCAGCATGTTTGTTTGCCTCTGACAGGAAAAGTTTGGTGTGTTCCACAGTATTTAGATTGTGCCACTTGTCCCTATTGGAAATTTGTTCCCAGCTTTTGATAGTAGTATTGGCCAATGCTACCGGAACTTCACTTGTCGATTTCGGTCTCGGAATGAAGGAAGTCGAACCCTCTTTCGCTAAGGCATCCGAGATCTCATTTTCCTCTACACTACATTGACCAGGCACCAAGAGCAGTTCTACCGCATTGAATTTTGAAATGGAGTTCGTCGGTTTCTACATTCCTGAACGATTTTTGAGGTGCCCTCCGTACAATTTAACCTTTCGTCAATCTCCCAGGCAGCTGCCCTTAGGATCGTATAACCTTCACCCTGAAAGACAGTTGCATATTGTTCGAAAGAAAAAACCCACTTCTTGCTTTTATTTGAGAGGTAGACTCCTGTTCCGGAACCCTGTTCTGTTTTCGTGCCAATGAAATAGAAGAATTGAAATATCCCACCATGCATTCGTCTGGTTCGTCCCCGTTTTCTCTGCGTTTAAGGATAACTTCACATCTTCTACTAAACAGATGTATTAGGATCCAAAAATGGGAAGGAATTCTAAAGATTAAATTCAGTTTCCCCATTAACCCTTCCGATGCTCTGTGCTCTCAGTTATTTGCCCATAGACCTAAACCAATTAATCTATGAGCTCCTCTCATTGCAGTGCTCTGAATATATAAATCCAAAGGCTGCAAATTGAGTAATGTATTTGGATTTGCGCCGGGTGTCGTGGTCATAGCATCGCTAATACATAGATACAGTTTTTTGCAGTGCGGTTAACTTGTAGTCAAAGCTCTGTTGCCCTACCTTAACCCACCGCACTGCGGACGTATTAACGGACATCGGCCGAATTATGGCATCATAAATATGTCCACATTACTATCTGAGGCCAGAGTTGCGTCCTCTTTTTTGGAATCCAAGGAATGAAGGGCAGACTCACAGGACTTATTTCTTAGTATTCGCTCTAGGTGCTTTCTACCCTCCTTTATCATCGCTGGATAGATGCCATCCATGCCAGTTGCTTTGGAGTATTCGAAGGACAATGACGCAGCTCCCACTTTTTCATTGGTAACGATCATATTCGTAGTACTCCAATTCCCCCTCCCCCATCCTTCTGTCATCTGCTCTCCCGGGTGGTGCACTCCCAAGAGAGTCTTCAATAGTTCCAGTCTGGAGTTCGTAAAAGTTCCAACTTGGCCGATTTATCCTTTTCAAAAACGCTGCACAGCCTTGAAGTGTCTTTTCGTTTGCGACTCTCCGCAGCATCTTCTGCAGGAATCTTCTAGTGTCTAGAGCTGCGTCTTAGATTCTCGCGAGGAAGTTTAATCAGTCTTTATTCTTGTTTTTATAAGCACGACTCAGAAGTCATCTGGTTTATTTCCTGAGCAGCTTTCTGTTCTATCAGGGAACTGTTTTACCGTATTTGCTTCGGGGAATAGGACAAGCCTCTTAGAGGTACTCTAAAAATATGCGATTCAGAGTTCCCAATTGAACTTCTATCGCCAAAGGCCCCCTTAATTGCCTAGTTAGCCTAAAAGCTGCACTTTTGCCAGGCATTCAACATCCGAAATGTCTAATTCTGACCAGTTCGGTATTCATAATGGTGAACTTGAACTGGCTGCCGGAACTTCAAACTGGGATTAGCTGCTGGTGCGACTTAAAGCAGCCTCATCGGTGCGCTTCAGTGCCCATCGCGAAAACCTTGATTATTGAAGCTTCTTTCTTCCAGGCTCGCAACTTTTTTCCATAGAATGAAGGATGGTAAATTGCCCTCTGAAATTTGGCCATGCCCCGCGGAAACTCCACGGTAGCGGCCAGAAACTGGACTGCAACTTGCTTCCGCTTTTGTGTTCGTTTTCCTATGTGAGAAACCAGCTCTCTCTTGCTGATTTGATCACCCCACGGTATATCGACCCTAGTCCCCGCAACTGGATGTGGGCCCTAGCGTGGATCACAATAAAGCGTTATCAACCACAAGTGTGGTGGTCTTTTTGTACTTCCCCTCCTAAGTAACTAAGATTCCTTCCGCAAAAAGTGGTAAGCATGCCTTCTACATATTTTTCCGTGAGAAAATTTGGTGAGGCCTCCGAAATCCGCGCCTTGGCCATGACTCATTTGGCCATAATCGCGGGTGGATTCAAAGTCTGTGACTTCTTATCACTTGGAGAGTTCAAAGGCACAGATTCCATATTCATGATTAGACATTATTGAAGAAAGGATGATGATGTGGTCTTATGGATGAATATGTCTGTCATGATTTTATTTACCTCTTCCGGTTTCTCGTCGGTATCTACTTCTTCTTGGTGAAGAATTGAAAGACTATTCAAGTAGCATAACAATCGGAAGTTTCTGTGAACTTCTTCCATTGTGACATTTTTAATTTTTATATTTGAGATGTTCAAAGCATTTGGGACGTAAATTAATTTCTGCTCTGGTGGCTAGAGCTTCCGCAAAGAATTTTTTGTGATGCAACAGACCAATTTTTAAGTTTTGAATAAGCTGTTTTACTGAAGGCCTTTCAATGTAATATGTGTCTGAATGTTTTCATTCGCTTTCCCGTGTCTTCCTTTTAGAGGTTCTTTTAAGCAAGTAAAAAAAAAATGGGAGAACTGAGCTCAATGGAACCATTGAAGTGTAGGACTTGTCTGATAAATCTGATAAATCGTTGACAATGAAGATGCCTTCATTGGTGCATTGTCTTGATGAAGCTTCTATGCGTTCTTCATTCCGCTTCGACAGGGCACAATCCTCACTTGAGCAACAAGCAAGGTATTGACCCTAAACTTGCCGATGCATTCCAAACTTTTCAAGTTTATCATAATTAACGCGCCGCGTTATACACGAGGTCGGAATCACTTTGAAGCCATAACACTTGCTGGCTAGCCTAGTAGTAAACTTTTGGAATGCAATTTGTAAATCAGAAATAATTCTCCGGGTTCTTCGGTCCTCTTTTGTGGGCAAGGAGATGAAATGCATTTACGCACAAAGTGCTGGTCTTAGACAGACTACTGACTAAAAGACACCCCTGTTACGTCTACGAAAGTAATTCAGAACCGTTTGGTACGTTGTTTCAGGCCGGGGCTATTCAGTAAAGGAGCATAACCCTGTGGTTCAGGGAGGCTCAGCTATGCTGGTGTCTGACAGCGGGAGTATAATTTGCTGTTCTGTTCCACGTGCCTACACTATGCAATAGTCCTCGATTAGAGTTGACAAAGGAATGCGCTCCCACCTTTTGTAGAAGAAAAAGGTGTGCCAGGAATCATCCATCAAGTAAATTCAGCTGGGCGACCGTGATTTCTCTATTGTAGCCAGGTAAGGCTGGAAATACCAGTATCCGCTGAACAACGAGATTAGGTAATATGTAAATGATTGATGAAATGGGTCGCCCATCTACTCCTTAAATTTTTCCCATGATTGTTGCGATGCGCTGAGTGTGTGGGGTTTCTAGTCGCAAACGATGGCTTCCTTATTTTCCTCGCTTTTTCTGAGGTATATGGAAATCCGCTCAGCATCATGTAGAGTGATCTTCAGGGCGATCATTTCGGTTTGTTCCAGAGTTAGGTAGAATCCATGTTCATTTATCCATCTGCTGACTGTACATACCACAATCAGTGCCGTAATATCATCCGTATATCCGACCAGATGTGATTTATCAGGCCTCTCGAGTCGTAGAAGATTATCGTATAAGGCGTTCTAAAGTTCCGGACCATGGATGTATCCTTGAGTTACCCACGGTATGACGTTAATTTTGCGCTGTTCTTACTGGGCTTCGTGAGCCAGGACGGGTTCATTCAAATAGTTCTTCAATATCTGCAAAAAGTTTCCTGGAATATGAATATGTGGCATCATCTCGTTAGCGTTACAAGGAGTACCACTCGCCAACAGTGGCGACTGCGTGCCTCAGTCAATCTCTACCGCTTGGACCACCGCTTGCTGTAAATCTTCGCTTGATAAGTTTCTCAAGCAGCTTCCCCACTGTGTCCAACTTCCTGACAGGATGGTACGCTAACGGCGCCTTTGTCCTTGCTTATCAGCACAAGTCTCGCCACCTCCCAGCGGGTGGGAAACTTTCGTTGAATGTGCTAAGTAGCAAGTCCGCCTTACACTTGTATACAAGCTTCAACACTTCGCTGCGATTACCATCCGGTCTCGGTGCTTTGTTGCTCTTCATGGATACCCTCACCTGTTCTAGCTTCTTTATAGTGAAGAGTGGAGATTTTTCCTTCCACCGACGGTGTCAGTTCGGGTGAGTGGACATTAGAAGGTGAATTATTCCATATTTACTGCTTCTGTGGAACAGGGGGATCAGTGGCACCGAGTTATTTGGTAGCCAACTTTACTCAAGGGCCTCATGGGTTCCTTTTAATATCGCGCACCAGTTTCTGTTGCAGACTTCCCTTTTCGTCGTCTTGTATTGTGCACATCTAATGGTTACCTCATCTTGGCCTCTTGCACGCTATGCAATTCGCCTGAATCTGAAGCAGTTCCTTCCAGGACTTAAACTTGTGGCCGTCCATCAGTATACAGTTAACTTCCCGTGACGAAATTTCCTTTTGCAAGCTGTGGCGATAAGGCTCATTGTTGAATGCATGCGTGTCGGAATGTTGGAGTACAGCCGAGATTTAGGACAATACGTCTTGCCCTAGCAGCCATCTCCACAATTTGTTCGGTTCGAGAATCCGTTTGAGGCATACCCCATTCGAAGGATCTGGAGTTAAAGTCTCCACCCTTATATTTCGGGTGCATCCTCTCCAATGAGATGGTGAGTTCGTCAACCGTTTTTGCCGACAAAAGAGTCACCTTGAACTCGACGTTGTCACTCCCTTTCTCACTGCTGGCACCCTTTCCCCCTGGGACAGGGGACCTTTCTACCTTTTAAGGAGGTGCTCGTCGTAGCCTCGCGCTATTTACAAAAGGCTGCTGTAATATTAACTTGCAAGCCGTAAAAGAAAACCACATCTGTCAGCTTATATGCTACCTACTCGGAATCGTTTGCCAAATTATAAGTCCATGCCATGCAAGATCGTCGTCGTCATCCCTAATCACGTTAGCTCACCACTAGACTGACTGGTGGTTATACGAGGCCATCGTCTGGGAGATGCGAGTCTACTTGGTTTGGAAATAAACAAAGATCGTCCCCACCCAGCAACTTTGCCCTTCGTCTCGAAGGTTAATTCAATAAGTACACCCAATTTACAGCTACACATTACTCAATCTAACATCCGTCAATCCTTAACATATTAAGATTGTCTAATCACCCGCCTTCTTTGGATTTAAATATTAACAAACACCTCGACCCCCCACCATCCGAAGCAGTCATATTTATTTCTACGCGCGTAACGAAAAGGTAATCTCTCCTTCAGAGTTGCTTATCTTTTTGATATAAAACGACACGAGCTGAATAAAGTAAGATTTTTCGATTCAAAATCAGATCAATACACGTTTCCATGTATGCGTAATGTGCACATAGATTGCGTACAGATAAGTTGGAAAAAGTATATCCGAAAATTCGGGAACCTTCATTCTGCACACGTACAAATTTTACGTTTTTGGAATGAACCGGTAAAACTCCAGGAGACGTGAAAACTGGGATCTGTGGCCACACGCACACCAATCTAAACCGCTTTCGGGTCACGGTTTGAGGGAAAACAGATAAAGGTGGAAATTGCTTGTGATATACAGATCAATCAAGACGTAGGATTCTATCAGTTTGATAAAAATGTTTCAGACGGAATCATTTATTCACATTATTTATTGACATTGCGAAGTGCCTTCTGTGCGTGGAATACAGAGCAAAATATTTTTTGAGCTCTTGCTTCCACACGAATGGGAATTTGATAAATTGCGAATATTTGCAAGTAAAGTGAACGTAAATTTTAAATCTTAGATGGTATCCGCACTGCAAACGAAAGATATTTATTTACATGAAATTTTTTACCTTGCCAAGAAACTTTTAACATCAATTTATCCTGAAGGAATCTAAAAACAGGATATCACGCACGTTTTTTGAATGTCAAGGCGGATTGCCACAAAGCTTTCGTTGATTGTGCTACTCCGCTCCTTTTTGAAGAATTCAGCGAAACATAAAAAGAGATTTGTTAATTTTGCCCACTCCTGAAGGTACTGAAGGCGCAAATTTCATATGTTTCTGAATTAACCGCTCTTGCTAGAAATAAGGCCTTAAATATGTAGCTTGAACGGCAGACGTATGTTATGTGAATGCCTTTGAAATTACTTCGCTGGTATCAAAGCATTCTTACGTCGAAAGTATCCCTAATTGTTTTCGCTAACAAGTCATGGGAACGTAAAGTACCTTTTGAACGTTGTGCCGCTTTGTAAATAAGGATTGTTTGGAAACGCAAATATCTTTGTAGTCTATATTTATACATATGTACGTAGATGAATAAAGCTATACCACATCGCCTAGACGAAGCTTTGATTTTTAAAGGTAAAAATTGTAGATATTAAAGCCAAATATCGAGGAGGTCCTCTAACTACGTTTTTAATGCTGCCTAATGACCTGAAGCCTAGTAGTTTCTCAAGAAAGCTGACGCTATTATACATCTTTTATCGTAGCCATGATTATCGTTTCAACCTACATGGAAGAAATTGGATTGGTGATATCGACTAAATGTAGTCGACGTGAGAAGGAGAAGGAGGCGACCCTGCACTTTACGTGCAGCTGCCTGGCTTCCTCACCTCAGACAAAGATACCTCGGTAAGGCTTTCTTCAATGGAGAATCTGCGCACTATCTGTCTCTGAAAGACGTGCTCAGACTCGAAGAAGCCTGCCAGTGACGCAGGCGGGAAGCCATTGGTTAGATGATTTTAGAGGACATTCCTATAGGCCTAACAAAGGCCTGAAGGTTTGGAACTGCGGTCCCTTCCACCTAACGGAATTGAACTAAACTAAATGGTTTCAGCCTAACTATCAATCAGGTTGAAAGGGCTTGACTTAAATCACAGAGTTTAGCTTCCAATTGAGTCAACCACAGAACCTGTCACATTGCAGTCCAAAAGTCTCCTGCTGATCTCGCCAAAGCTTCTGCGAAGAAGAGGAACTAGTCAATCCAGTTCCAAGGGCACAGTAATTTCTTATACACGATCTGCCGAAATGGTCCTGTGTGACATCCTAGTGGCCAAATTTGCGAAAATTATGCCGGCTATTATTGGCTGCATGAGTTGAAATAGGTTCTTTGTTATGTCTTTTGTGCTGAGTTTCATTGAAGTTCGAAGATTGGAATGCAGGCAATCTCGCTCGAATCGAATCTTCGACTAGTAGGCGTCTATTGCTTCTGTACTCTGTGTGGAAGAACCACCTCAACCTACAGGATTTGCTTTAGCGATCTCGTGTCACCGTCTGGGCTTTTTGGGGCAGAGTCATGCTCAACAAGCCCGGAATGTCCTGGCGGGTAAACAGGACGAAGTCGATATTGGTGGCGTCCGAAAAAGTCTATTTCAATGACAGGATCGGTAGACGTCCTACCCCTAAGAATAAGAAAGTCATACATCGATTTTAAGATCGGATTTTTTTAAAGTAACGAGGAACAAAGACAAGCGAGTGAATAAATGGAAGCGATCACCAGCAAGGCACAGTAAAACAAAGAGAGAAGAACGAAGGAAAAAATTGTCATTTCGCACAGGACACTCCGAAGAAACTCGAACGTTAGTCCCCATAACCATATAGCCGCAATGGCTGGTATTTTCATCCCAGAGATTCACCTACAAGAATCCAAGTCATAAGATAAAGTAAAAATAACAAACTCTTCTGGTATTCTGACGAAAAGGATAGACTCCAGCTGTAGCCCTCTCCGCTGCTGCGTTAATTTGCTCGAAGAAGCTCGCATTAAACCTACTTCGGTTTTTTTTCAGCGCAAGGCTGAAACCATGAGCAATCATCCATCTGCTTTCCCGTCGCATCAATATGCCAAGTCTGCTTTGTGTCTGTTCAACAATGCATCCGGCAACAAGTGCCGCAACGTCGTCTCTTCTAGAATGTCGGAACTCTTCTATAATAGCATGTTAGGTCTTAGTAGACTATTGTAGGAAACGTTCCAGCGATCAGGCCCTAGGATGGATCCCTGTGCTGCTCCGAACGTAATCTTTATCCTCCTGTCGCCCTCTAGCGTCTCTTATAGCAGGGAGCGGTCTTTCAGATGATCCCTCAATATCTGCAAGAGATAGTTTGGCACGTGGAATTAATTTGTCTAATTAATTAATGTGTCTAGCATATCTTAAATTTCCCTTGCTGATCAGTGCGAATCTCGTTACCTTGCAGTGACAAGGAAAAAGACCCTCCTTCAAGCAAGCGTTGAACGTCTCGAACAGGAAGTCTTTCGTTGGCGGAACACCAGTTTGTAAACTTCCGCCGGGATACCATCAGGACCTAGCACTTTATTGTTTTTCATGGTGAGAACCGCTTTTTCAAGCTCTCTTATTGTGAAAAGGGGAACCCTCAATGCTTTCTGCACTATTAACATCAACCCGTACGGGATGTCCGCGAATAATGGCCGTACTTAGCATGCAGGGCTTCTGCAGAGGCATGATTTTCCGGGTGATAAGTTTATAGTCAAGTCCCCACGGGTCGTCATTTACCTCGTTGACCAGCTTCTGCCAGCCGCGGGCTTTGCTTTTATTTATCGCACTGCGGTGTCTCCTTTTTTGTTGATCCATACTCTGTCTCTATGGCGCATGCCTCCTCGCTGGTGTGCAAACGTTGTGCCAAACGGCGGAACTCGTGACACTCCCTTCGTGGGTCGGTAATTTCTGCCGTCCACCAGCACAAAGAAGGCTTGTCAGGGCTGGAGCTCCTCTGAGGCATGGAAGGTCCACACACTGCCGTTATCAGGTTTCAACTATAATGCTACCTCCTCTCGAAACGCCCCCCAGCGCGCCTCTGCCTGTTCCAAGACTTTCTATGATGAAAAGTAGCGTCAACCACTTCAAACGCGATGTACTGGTGATCATTTGCCGAGAAGTCTTCCAGGACTCGTCACCCGTCTACCCATCGTTCCAGAGATTCCGACGCAAAAGTGATGTCATGGATGTTTCTTTTCCAGGGTTGGAGAACTCCAGCCCTCCAAGTTCATCATCGACCGCTTGTATGATCCAGCGGTCGATTGACAGTGGGAGGACTATCTTGCTAAACAGAGGGCAGATATACTGAGTAACCAGCGTGAAAATATCGATGAGCATTGGGCCGTCATCAAAAGCGCTTTTTTCTCGGGTGCCACAAAGGTCGTCGGCCACGTCCCGAAGAGGCGTCATAAGATCTGGCTGACTGCGGAATCGTGAAAGCGGATCAATGAAAGGAAGGGGTTGAAGGCTATGTTGATCGGTGCGGGCGATGGTGAGACTGACGCACTCCAATTCCGTGTAGTGTTCGCCATGAGAAAACGGAATTCGCTATTGCGCTGGTCAGGGAAGCGGAGAATGCTGCAGAACGCGTATATTTCATCACGAAAAAGCTTGCCTGTAGTCGTAAATCTCCCGATGATCCTGTGAAGAAGGTCGACTTCTCGTCCACGATGATGAGCAACTGAAGATGTGGAAAAAGCATTTCACTACTTCTCTTAACCGTATCACATTCGGCGAGATACCTTCTTTTGTGGATGAAATGGCAAGCCATCGTAGCATGCGGCTACTGATTGCTCATCCAAGCAGAAGAACAATCATTTTGGTCATCAATGCCCTCAAACGGAGTAAAGCCGCTGTGTTTGACGGTTTCCCCGCAGAGTTATTTATCGCTGCACTTGTAGTTACTGCAAACCTGCTATTTCTACTCGTACGGAAATCTACTTTCCTGGAGAGTGGAAGAAGGGGATGATCCTTACGATTCCAAAGAAGGGCGTCAGTTCTGAGTGTGACAATTGGAAGAGTATCTGCGTGTTCCCTGCTTTTGCAAACATAATGCTTAAAATAATTCTGGAACGCATCAAAGAACATTTCGAAACTTGATTGGCAGAGAGTAGTCTGATTTTTCCTCTGAATTCTCTTGCACTGGCCACATCAACACCCTACGGATAATGGGAACAGTGCGCGGAGTTTATGTTTTCGCTTCACCTGCTTTTCATCGATTTTGAGGAAACTTTCGATAGCGTGAAAAGGGAATGTATTTGATGCAGGAGAGATATGTTAGTCAAAAGCTCCAAGCCTTTATCAACATCTCCATCGTATCATCGGGGTACGTTGGCTTGACACCATCACAAACGAAGTCTTGAAGAAATTGGTCAGCGCACAGGCCTGGCACCCGTATGTGTTGTGATAGGAAGTCAAAGGCGGCAGTGACTAGGTCACACATTAAGGAATCCACTCGCCCAAGATGTGCGACGGACGAGTCGCCCAAAAGCACTTAGCGCGGAACAGGATAAAAGTTGTAAGGGCGTGTCTCGGGAAGTTCTGGGGAAGCTGAAGGGCGTTTCAGGTAACCACAACCGATAGCGTGTAGGTGCGGTTGACGCGCTATATCCCACCAAGGGGTAAATGGCAACCGTAAATATACATCCCCTATTTACCCCTAGCAAATAGGGGAATGTCTCACAAACGTCTTACACCAGCCCTCAGTGCTGGTTTTAGGTTTGGGAAATTTCATTTTAATTTTGAGGTGATCGATTTGCTTGAGTGACAGCCTGTCGATTTGGCTACCCCGGGGTTAATCTACCATAGTTGTATGTATCTGGCTTTGTGCTTGCTGTACTTCAAGGTGGATTCCAGCAATTGTTGATCGTATAATTGAAGAAATTCGTTCTGCAAACTTTAGGTGGCTGATTCTAGGGATCACTACATACTGTTCCAATAATATGCCACCAGATTGCTATTGCGGCTCCTTCAAGATAAATCTAGTGTGAAAGAAAGCGGCTACAGTTTAACAGCTTTCATTTTATATGGTTTAAACTTTCTCTATTATTAATGCTGCTACTCTTGTTATGAAATCTGTCTTGCAGTCAGTCACAATTTGGAAAATTGGATGGTTTGGATGTTTTTTTTTTTAGCATGCATATCTTATCTCGCTAAAAGTCAACAACCTTCTCCTCCCCCTTGTCTGGATTTTTTTTAGAAATCACAACCGGCAAACGTTGCCAGGGACACAGCCTAGACAGTTGGCAAGAAATTTGGATTATTATTGCCTATAAAGCAGAAACAGTGAATCCTTACATATTTTACTTTTGATGTATTCATCCTTCAATGCTTATGACACACATTTATCGATTTTTCCGTAAAATGTTGCATCATCCCCATAACAATCAAATGTCAGGGCAAATCACAAACCATTATCCCATATCATCATTAACCAGATTACCTAGGACTTTGTTCTCTGCTGTATCCTGAAATTGATCCAGAATATCAGCAGCAATTAAAAGCAAACCTGACGGTGCTAATATCCCCTACCAGAACGTTTGCCATTGAAAACTCCAACAAAGGAAGTATCATTCCTCCACTTCTATGAATGGAAATGCCTCCTCTGTATACATCCTGTAATGCTTCTTTATTGGATGCCCTTCTCCCGAACCGAGTGGATTTCCTTTTGAGGAGAATTAGAAGATGGTACGAGAGCGACTTGTTGTCTGGAGAACTTTTTCGCGGAACCGCTCCAATGTCAAATCCCAACCCTTCGTTTTGTTCTGTGCGAAACTATGATCGAGCGCTTTGGAGAGGTTTTAATTTCATCATTGAGAATGTATCCAATTTGATAAAAAACTTGACTCCCAGACACGGCTCGCTAAGGCGAAACAGCTCAAGTGCCTGGCAGCCTCCCCTATTCGCTGCGCTGAGTGGATATGTATGTTTGTATCCGTCAAAATGTATAGTAGCTGTCAAATTGCTTTCTCTATCCCATCCTGTTGGTTTGTCACTGCTGTTGATGAGCTAATGTTACGCCTATGTATTATGATTAAGAAAGTTTTATCGCATGTCGTAATTGAATATTTGTCAATGTCGTTGTTCTCGCTGGAATTATTCAAACAACGAGGGAAGACACTTGCGCCTCCAAATAAATGACACAGTCATAAAGCTAAAGTGTTCCTCCCTTGTTTGTGTTGGTGACAAGGATACAAGGCTTTCCTTTATAACTGTTTAACCGTGGAAATAGTAGGAAATTATTGATTACAAAGTCTAGTTGCATTGTTGTAAGGATATGAGCAAGCTGAACGAGCGTTTGACAAGATATTTTGTCTTTGAACTGAGAATTCAGAGTTCGGGCGTGATGAATCGATATGAATAATGACTTCAAATATACAAATTCCTAAAGTCGTCCTGTCGGGGGATAAAGTCTGACGTATCTGCCATTGTTTGCTTTTGTGGCAAACTAATGGCAGCGGAGCGAAAGTAATTAATCTTGAAATGAATCCAACATTTAAGGAGCTCGTGGTTGGGTGACGGCGCGTCAGTTATGATATTGTGGCTCTGCTGGAATGAATGTTATTGTGGGGGGTGTAGTTTTAATGAGCGTAGAAACATACCTAAAGATTGTGTTACGTTTGTTCAGAAATATTTGCTTATTCTGTTTCAATTGTCAACTTCCCCTCCTTTCGCCTCTGTCTCACTCGGGTCGGCTCGTTCAATTTGTCAACTACTCTGAGTGTAGGTTTCTTACTTCCTACTTGTCAATGCTATGACATGTTTGCATATCCTATAGGGAATCCTCGATCCTTCGCGATTTGCGAAAAAGTAATCAGCGGCGGCCTTAGTTAATTGATTATTTAAATTCATAAGTCCGGAGTCCCCGTCATGGTCTCCAATTTTTTGAATTCCGAAACTCATATCTGCTGTTATAAAGCCAATAGTATTGTTCTTTAGCCATTCTTGGGTCATATTGGTCATTTACAGCATTTCCCGGAGGTCTTCCTGGTAAGGTTTACCGCTTTGCACATAAATATAATAGAAGGTCACTTGAATGGTGTATTCCTCGTCATATTATTATTCGAGAAGATGAAATGGTAAAGTTTTTAGGTCCCTTTAGATATCCTGGCGCGTAGTTTGTCATACTCTTTATTTAATAGTTATTCGTTGATAGAAATATTCTTGGTTGTGTCGAAAATGGTTTTTTTTTAGCTTTATTTTTGGTAATGCTAGAAGGCGGCCGGTATGTCTACAAAAGCTAGTCATATAAGGATCATCGGAGTTTAGCGTTGTTTATTTCTGGAAATTTCACAAGAAAGCATACAGTAGGTATTACCTGCTTTCTCGCTTTAAGATTGTTGTTAGAGGTTCAATGAAATAGCAACCGGTAAGATTCATTGGGGAGACTAGAAATCATTTTTTTTTTAAACGTAAGGTGAGGAGCATATCTTTTTAGGATTTGTTACTCTTTGCGAGATTATTTTTCAATTTGAATGAGAAAACAGAAGAGTCAACTGTCCGACAAATATCAAGTTCAACGGCTTATTTTGATTACTTTTTGAAACCCCTTCTATTTATCACTGGCAGCGCAAGAGGGAATCTGACATTTGGCCATAATTGTAGGAGGTTGACACCTACCACTGTACCAATCCTAGTAGTACTAGTAGTCTTTCTAGTTAGTGACATATTTTTGTGTCATAGAAAACTCAAAACTGGTTGAACTATATCCGAAGAATTACATCGTTTCTGGATGTAAAGATCAAAACTTATATGTTGGGACCTGATTTCGTTGCAATTGTTTTTAAAACCCCTTGAGAAAGATTGTGCGGTCCCGTCGTTAGTATAGTTCATCGTTGCTGTGTTGTTTGACGCCAGCTCGTCACGGATCGCAAATCGCCCCAACATTTCTCCTATTCAGGGGCAATAAACCAGAGAATAGTTTTGTGAAAACAAATGGAAATGACATCGGATCTTAAAAACTTACGAATGTAAATTTCCATTACTTCAAAATTATTCAGCAGGCTATAAATCTATTAGGCACGTTTAGAAAGTAAGTGTATTGGGCCCTCGCCGCCTTAGGGAATCATGGCGTCACTGCCATTTAGTATGACTTTTTCTTCAAAATGAGACCAATTCACTACTTCGTTGTCAAGGGAGTAACTCCATTTGAGATTTTTAATTAGGATAAAACTGGCAAAAAAAATGTAAAACCTCAATTTCCACCGTGTTTTGGGACCCCGAAGTATAATTTCGAATGAATATCTGGTTCAGGGGAGATCATCAATGCAGCAGGATACTGTAACACCCTAAACGGACGATTTAGAATGAAAGGAGGGATATGCTGACGAAGGCAGTTTGCCTGCTGTACGATAATTCCAGACCTTACCCGGCCAAAACTACGAAGCAACTTCTAGACTCGTTTGGGTGAGAGATTTTGAACCACCCCAGGTATTCCCATAATTTAGCGCCTTCAGATGATTATATTTTCAAATCCCTGAAGGTGCATAAAAAGGTTTCCTGTCGCTACGAACTCATCTGGTTAGTCTAAGACAACATCTAGTGCCAGAGGAAGTCCTGCGATGTGTTCAAGTGCTGTATCACGATCCGAAAAGTAAAATTCGAAGTGTGGCGGGTGCATCAAAACCATTTTGTGTTCCCGTCGGTGTTCATCAAGGAAGCGCCCTCCCACCTTGGTTCTTGTTATGGACACTCACACGTACCATTCAAAGTCCAGCGCTCTTTATGCTGTTTTATGTAAATGATTTTTTCCTGGCCTCTCATAGTAAAGTTGATTTCGAGCAACTTGTCATCGCTTTATGCAACACGGTCTTAGATTGAATCTAAATCAAATAGAGTTTTTGACGATCGATCCCCATGAAATAGGCACTATCATTATCAGTGGCAGTGACCTGCCGAAAACTGAACGATTCAAATACCTCGGATCAACGCTATCAGCCAATGGAGAACTGCGTTAAGAAATTGCTTCACATATTAGCGCTACCTGCAAGAAGTGGCGTTCCACAACTGGTGTGCTTTGTGGTCGACATATCAACGAACGTCTGAAATCTAAAGTTTTCCGCGGATCGTTTGCTCTGTAGATCTAAGTGTTGGCCGACTATGAAAGGCAATGAATGGCGCCTCGTGGTAATGAAGACGAATATATTGTGTTGGACTAGTGGTGTAATACGCCATAATCACGTTCAAAATAAGGATATGCGCTATCGACATAGGAGAGGGGCAGTCCAAGATTGGACTGAACATCGAAATCGGCGGGAAACGATGACTTACAGCCTCGCAACTGTATCTGAAATAGGCAAATGACAGCAAAATGGCGCAAGCGATCGCGACGAGCTTGTGACAAAGCCTAAAGAAAAAAAAGATGAAAAAGGGCTTCCAACGGACGAGGAAGTGCAGAGGGAGTTAGTAAACTGGGTGGAGGAGCCGGCAGGCAATTTCTGTAAGTCTTAGGAAAGCGGGTAGCAGCTTTAAAGGCTTTTGACTATATCATCTTTTTGGCCAAGTTGGCTGAAAAGAACCTAGCCCGCCATCCCAATTCGCTCTGGTATTTTAAGGAGCAGTAGCCCGTTGAATACTTTCTTAGGATTTTATGTCGCCATTATGAAAGGACAACAAAGATTGCTGCTAGTGGCCTCATGGCCTTTACAAGGTGGTAAAAAATAAATCACAAGGGTTCGGATTTGTCAATTTCTGCATTCGCAAATGATTCATGGGTGTTTGGCTGTTTCGGCTTTGATTAATTATGAGAACTCGTGCCTTTACAAAGACGAATACGGAAATTATATAATCCGTGGTCATCAACGTGAAAATGGGTGCATGTTCGTATGATTGGCTGCTTTTTCAATCGCCAGCTTTTATACTGCCTTCTTTCGGTTTCATCTCCATGTGAGTCGTATTTCGGATAGCTTCGAGTGCCACGCCGTCTTGGAGTACCAGAAGTCGTTACAAACGAAGTATGATCATTGTCGTTAATACTTTTGCAGTTGGATAGGATTGTGACCGCCGGACTCCTGTTCTGACACACGTCACCAGCTAAACAGCTCCTATTGCCTCTAGGACGATAACCTGATATCTTTCAACCCATTACATTGGGCTATGCCTATTCTATTCAGGAACACACAACCCATAGAACAGGGATCCTCAGCTATCCAATCGCCTCTCCTACTCACATTCATCATTTTTACATTGAAAATATTTTGAATCGAACTTTTTACTCGGCTGCATGTTCTGCCCCTTGGTCTCAATTAAGGTAACCGAGAGCATTTAACCTACTTTGGCAGAGAGCTGAAAACGACGACACTAATGCCTTCTTCCGAAACAGAACGCGTGACAAGCACCATGATCTACCCACTGGCAGCTGGTAAAGTCGTGCGTCCGTTGTTTTCTGATTTGGTGTGGGTAAGATCGAAATTATCTGACCGCGTTGATTAGTTGAGTTAGGTAATAATTAATCTCACTGCGCCTTCGGCTGAAGGCCTTCCATCCCTCCATTCCCTTTTCCATGTGTTCAAAGGACCGACCCTCTTTTCACAAGCGGTTACTTTTTAGCCTTTCTCGTCTTTCCTAAGTTATTTAAGTGTCTGCTTTGCATTGTAGAGAAGGATCAAAATAGCTCCTGCTCTCACTAAAATCGCTGAATCTGAAACAATGCAGTGGACGAATGCTAGTCATAAAATTGCTCCCTGTTGTATCCATGTTAAGTGCTTCTGAAATATCTACAGGCGATAGATAGTCCATACATAAGAGCCATAGAACAATTTAGATTGATCTGTCTGATTACTTACAACCTTGTCTACAGTGTTTCGCTTTCGTAGGAAGAAGTTCGCCTTCGAGTGTATAATAATGTCTAGATTTAGGCTTAGCCAAGATTTCGTTAGTCTGTAAGGACGATTACTTATATTTTTGTTTGAGAGAAAAGCAGCGCAGGGTTACACAAGCTCTGTACTTCGGGTATTGCGTATTGGGTATTTTGAGCTCTTCTTCAGTAATTTCCCTGCTCTTTTGAGTAGTTGGTTCCCAACATACAGTATTTTCAAACAATTAATTCAAAGAAATTTTTAGCCAAGAATCGCAATTCTCCTAAATTTTCTTTTCTTCCTGATTAAATCAATCCAGCCACGTATTCAAGCAGGTGCAGTTCATCGGGGAGGTAGAGTGATGACACACCATTACATTTGTGTTCTAGGGGTTTGAGCTATCAAGCTGAACTGGATTTTAAAGGTTAGGGTACGGTCTCCTAAGTAGTCCATTAATATTCATAAAAGGACCGTGGATAGTCTTTTTGAATACCGCAAGCGAAACAACCAATCTTGCAAATTGGAGGCGTTTATATCCAGCAGTATGTCGACCACCATTTGTAGGCAATAATGTCTGTGAACCTCAGCTCAACTGACTGCCTACATCACTTGTTCAATCGCATCAATCGTCTTGGTCTAAAGAAATACTACTTTGGCGACAGGTGCCCCGTAGCCCACAACATGCCAATTAGATTTGCATTAATTATCTTGATGAGCGGCTGCCCCAACTTGTCAGTACGAACGGAGAAAACTCGCTGAACATATTAAATATCAAATCAGGTTTATGCCCAAACATTACAGAATTCATACTTGGTGATGCCATTTGTGGGTAATATTGTCTCTTTAAGTTCTTTTATAGAGAAGATTGGGCGGCATTTAACACATGCCTCCTTGTCAATAACGTCGACTCGAATAATGTTGACGGAAAAAAGTGCATGCACGATCTGTTAGGTGACCGATCTATACCCGGGGTCCCAGACTCGCGCTTGGAAATCTGAATCTGCCAGAAATTGAGACAGCTTTTTCATAAACTGTTTCCTTTTGGTGCCAAATATATCACAGGCTGCTGCGATGAAGCTCCTCTTTGATTCCATTAGTTTCATCGAGAGGCTTGAAAAAATGGCCTGCTTCCGATTTCCCGACCTCTTCGTGGTATATTTTCACTGCACTCGATCATATTGAAAGGAACCGTTCGTTACTGCGAAGAATTCAGTGACTGAGTAATTCTTATGTGCATTGGTGACATTAAATCTCAGTCGCAAAAGTCATTTCGGTGGAAGGGCGTTCATAAACAAGGAAATTTGTAAAATTTCCGTGCTGCAAGATCTTCTCTTCATAGCCTGGCTGTACTTAAGATGTCCGGAAGCGCCTGATGCCTACGGCAGTGTCGATGTTGCACCGACAGGCAAAAGAAGGTTTGGTGCGTATCATTCGTCATCCCCTTCCAGTGAATGGATTCTAGCAGGCATGCTGTCTTAGATTTTATCTGACTTAATCTGAAAATTTTCTTGTCCCTTGAATAGCTGAGTTGCGTAATAATGAATTAGACCATGCCTTCGTCTGTGACAGCCTGGTTGATTTATGACCCCCTTATTCGCTTGCGGAGTTTTTTCGAACTTAGGCTAAAACAATTTTATTCTCAGAAAACGAATCCAGAAGAAGCATCTCCCCGACTATGGCCGATCGTTCATAAGTCTCGAATCCAGATGGAGACAGTGTCAAATGCGCGTTCTATTTTTGCCATTGTGTCTTCAATAAAGGTAGTTTGGAGGTCTTTCACACTACACTACATTATAAAAACGGGTTCAACAATTCCGTTGCTGTACAGTGATACGGGTGTTAGCCATGACTATGTACGGTGAAACTAACGGGAGAAGTTGAGTAAACCCCCGAAATGTTAGCCCCTTAGTTCACGCAATAGCTGAAACGTAAAATTGAAAATTTCCTCGATTTGGATGTGCAGAAAAAACTGAGTCCAAATTTGCACAAATATCTTCGGTTTAGAATCTCTGTTTTTCGCACACGTTTTAGGTCATCGTCTGATTCCCAAAGACCAAAAAGCCCGAAGAGCCATTTTCACCTCGAACAATAGCCCGAAAGTTTTCGGCTTCCGCACCAATAAAAAAAAAATTAGAGAATTTAGCAAAATGCATATTATTGCACGCTAATATGGGCATGTACATCTCGTATGTATGTCTCGTATGATAACAGAGAGCTCTCTCTTTTAATCCAGAGCAAATGTTGAAGCGTGTCGACAAGCATCTGCCTTTTTTTGCTAAACAATTAATTTTGATTCTTGAAAATCTAGACTGTTCATTTTAGGTACGGACTTCTCTCCTATTAAGTTTTCATCTTAGTATGTACCCAAAAGTACACCTCTAAACCTCAGCTCTGGTAAATAAGGCGGATTTGCACTCAATATAATTCGTACCCATGTTGTGTTGTGAATTATATAAAGGAGCACTCAACATCTGCGAGCCGCTTCGGCCACGCTGCTCCCAGGGCAGAGGTGAGGCAACGTCTGACGATTTGACTCTGTCCTGGTAAGAAACCGTAAAGCCCTCATCGCCCAATTCTCAGCCTGTGTCACGAATATCCTTTCAAATAGTACCAATAATAAAAAAATATGACAAGAGGCCCATAATGTAAACGACGATCAATACGATACCTAGGATTAGTTGGGGAGTTAGGAACTAAATATAGGTATAGCCTTAGTTTCTTCCTTTTGAATTATAATTCAGCAACCTTTCCATTTGGGCTTCTGTTGCTAGACTTGGTTGAATCAGACACGAACTATAGCACCTTGAGGCATCATATAAATCAAATGCATGGTGACGAATATTTTTACCCTTTCCTTTCTTCACCACCACCCTCATTAATGCTTAAGCGAGCATTCAAAATATTAAGAAGAGTAGAAAATATGAGGAAGTAACTGGAGACATAGTTTGGTGAGATGCATTTGTCAAAGGCTTTCCATCGCTAAAATTTATCGAAGCTGGAAAAATGCTAATTCCTATTCTTCTCAGTTCAACATTTCCAAACTCCGGTACTCTGCATTGCTGCAATATCCTGTTGAAAGAGCAGTTTCCCTAAAACAAATTCGTTGCAGTATACACTCTCCATCTTGGTGACCACGTCTACATATAAAATATATCCTCATGCAACCCCTATATTTGTGAATTTATCAAAGGGAATGGAATCGTGTCTGGCATTTGACTAGACCCTGTGGCTCCACTGTCAGAGTGCACTTTCCTACGTGACTAGTCAAGGACTAAAGATTGCATTCGATTCGTCGACAAATATGGACACGAAAGCATTGCATTTGTAACGAGAACACTCAAGGACACAGGCATTGGGTAGGAGTATATGGAGTTTAGAATTTTGTGTGGTTATGAAGTATCTGGATGGAAGGCAAGTACATTTGCTAGTCGGGATGACAATTAAAAGAAAAGCATCCGGAGCAGTTGAATTCATTCGGTAGAATTGACGGAAATGGAAAACTCTTTCATGTCGTGACCACTGCTGGGATCGTGCAAATAAACTTGACACTAGCTCCTGATTTTGCGATTGAAGGTTTATTGGGTTAAAGGAAAACCTGCCACTCCCGTAACTATCCGTGAATGGAACAATTAATCATTCCTAATGCCACGGATTTAAAGCACTATAGAAGCATTCCCTGTTTCCTTCGTATCAGGAACCTCTTTTGAGTGAGGAAAACAATTTGATTCTTGCTCTGAGAAATTACTAATTAAAACAGAAACATTTGAAATTTAGCCTTGTAATCCTAAAATTCAAATAATCCTGTGAAACATGATTTAATTTTACTTAACTCTAATTACTAGCCCTTAACGGTTCAATGAAAGTCCTAATATATCCTTGCGCCGACTAGAATACACCTTTCCCTTGGCTTAATATAACTCAATTTCGTATCTGAATAAATCGAATTTTCGTTAAACGCTTGAGTAACGATAGATATCCGTCCATTAAATTAATGAAATTTCTTTTATCTTCTTTTATGGGTTCAGTGTCGGCTGGGCCCAGGAAGTGCCCAAGCCGAAGAGCTGAAATCAAAAAGTTGTGTAAAACATCCATTAAGTAGTCATGCGAAGATGAGGTCCGACAGCTTACACTGCTCCAGTCTAAGCTTCATCGATTAATCCTTTTTGTTTCATCGTAAAGGCTTCAGTTTTCCCAGTTTTCTGGATATTTTCCGGAGGCTGGGTAGTAAAGTATCAAGTGACATAGGAGGAGAAAGATAGAAGTTTGGCTATAGTCGTCTGACTAAATCCTGGAGAAGAATAGGTAGATTTTGCATGGGAATTGTATCATTCAATCAAGTTTGCTTTTTGTATTCAGTTCGGTATCAGTTTGAGATTTATATGAAATGCACAGTTTCCTGTGCAATTTTAGATTTGCTTTCAGTTCAATTCGATTCACTCAAAGGACTTAGGAGTGATGTGAGGGTTGCCTCGTTGTCATCTCCTTCAGGTGATAAATGATGTTTGTCCTCCCGTATCTATTCCTGCAAATTAACCTTGACAATGAAATTGAGATGAAGGTTTAGAGATCAGCCTGGTGCTAATACTATATATTTTTACATTTTGTGCTCTCTTTAGTATCTATCTTTAAGAAGACAGGTCGGATTGAATGCCTTGTCTACTGCGACGGACATCAAAGAATAATGAAACTAAAACTTTGCTCCCTTCATAGTTCTTATACCGAGTACGGCACATAAAGGACATAATGGAAAAATAATATTATCGTGCACCGTCATGTCAAACCAACTTTATTTGTTTGAAAATGTCAATATCTCTTAGCCTTTGGAACTTTACCTGGCTATAAAAGAGAGTCCATTATTGGGAAAATTTTAAACTTATTGTGAGCGAGGGGATGAGATGGGGTCGTTCAAACTGAAAAAAAAGCTGTGGATCGTCTCGTAGCAACGTGCAACAATCTCACTTCCAGTGAAATGACAGGATGTTAATCAATAACCAAAGTTTTCCCAGAAGGAGTTTTCCTGTTTGTAATGATTGATGTTAGTCACCAGAAATTACGGAGTTTTTATTGGTAATACACGAACGATTATATACAGTTCATGATATAAGAAAAGTTTTGAACCAATGTAATGTTGTTTTTGTAAGGAGTAAGATTTTGACAACTGACAGATCGTTACATTTAGTCCTGGTTCTGGGGGCTGCCACGATACATGCACACAAAAAGCAGTACCAGATTATAATATTTTTAAAACTGCATTTATGGAAAACATGGACAATAAGGTTCATTCAGATACCTCATTAAATTCAGTTAAACTGTTACCACAATAAGTGATTGTTGGAAGAACCTTGGTTGCAAAGTAAAAGCGCCAGATGTATCCTGAGGCTTAGTGGAATAGCGACGTGAAACCGCTTTGTTAGACAGGTCATGGCTTATCCCAGTGTTGATTTTTTATAGATTCAGTGCCTATGCTTTCCCTAATATAATGGTGCTATCAACAACGGCTCGAGCGAAAAGTCCAACGATAAAAGCTGGATATTCTGAACTTAAGCGAAGAGCGAGAGCCTCTGGAGAGTACTCCACTACCTCTTGCTTTTGCATTTTATAAAGTCAAGTGATGCCCTATACGAATTCAATATCGGACTATTAAAGACGCGTTTCGCTAGGCACACTCTCTTGACCTGGGAGACGATTTTTGACTGAAGGATTCCGAGCCTATATAGTGGTGAAAGATGCTTTCGAGGAGCATATTGCGCGTAATGGGTAATTTGACTACCAAGGTGGACTCAAATAATATCTTGCCTGGGCATGTATAAGGAATGTTCTTACAACAAAAGCGGACGGCGTGTAGATTTATCCAACTATTACCGGCAGCACAGGGTCTGCCATAAAACCAGTCGAGTGTCTACTGGCCGGTAATGAACATCTAATCAGATCGACCATATCGCATTCAAAACAAAATATGTGCCGACATCGGTCTCGGAAGGGACGATAATCTGATAGTTGCTTACCTTCACTTGAGTATCCCTACTACATCTGCTCGCATGGAAATAGCCAGTAAGCTCTCTAAATTGAATATCAGCCGTCCCGCGGCCCGGCGTCAGTGGAAAAACTTTCTGGTTTCGCAAGTGACACAAACTCTGAACAATCTGTCCGAAAATATTGATGAGCACTGGGACGCCATCAAAAGTTCCTTCGTCTCCGCTGCGAATGAAGTTGCTCACCATGTCTCAAAAAAACGTTTCAAGACTGATTGTCAAACCCGAAATGCATCATGAAAGAGCTTGGAAGTCACAAGTCTTTCGATAGTCTTACCAGGGGCGTTAACTGTACCTTTCTCATCCAGGATAATGGGTGGGAGGAGAAAGGAGCACTTAAACACGGTTTTGAAATGCATAACATCGGGTAAAGTTCCTCCCGTGTGAATGATATAGGAAGGTACAATAGCATACGGGCATGAATTGCTCCTTCAAACAGACGCAAAAATAACACTTCCATCACCGCAGTCAAACGGAGTAAAGCTGGCGCTTTTAACAGTTTTCCTGTGGAACTCTTCCGCGCAGTTCTTGCAGTCTCTGCTGTTATTTCTATTCACTTATGAATGTAAGACCTTTTTCAATTTCCTAATGAGAAGAAGGAGATTCCAAAGCAGGGTTCCCATCTTGAGTGCGACAAGTGAAGTGCATGCTTCCTGTTGCCGCGTAGATATTAGCTAAAATCATCCTGGGGCGCGTCAAAGAACGTTCTCTTTGGGCAAGTATATGGGAGCAGTACATGAAAAAGGGAAAGTTGGAGTGGTGTCGACTTTAAGGAAGGACTGAAACTCCATTGCAGGTTTTGGCTTGCTATGGAACCTATTATTTCAGGATGGGCGTGATGTGGGTCACTTTATAACTACTTGATGTAGAACAGTAATACAGTTGTTCGAGCATCTTGACAAATCGTAACTAATATATATATATATATAGTTTCAAAAAGCCCACGGACCCTCTTCCCGCCCAACCGGACCGAGGGGCGACCAACCTAAGGATGGGCTGAAGGCAACATCCAAAGGCCCGCATCACAGCGATGATGCGTTTTAACGCAAAGTGTGTGCGACCATGCGAAAATGTATTGCTACATCCTGATTGTCGCAAACACTTCAGCCAATGACGCGGAGGTCCTACACTACAGAGACATGGATCTTATATTGAAGACAGTGCGGATCAAGACTGAAACCCATTAGGTCAGATTGTTACCGGACAGGACTCTTCGGACTATAGCACAGGTTGCAAGGATAATTGCTTTTTGCATCTCCATGTATAGTCCAGCCCTAAGATCGAGCGTTTTCAGCGCTTTATGTAAGTTCTGCGGGACTAATCCCGTCGCTGAAATTATTACTGGGACTACTTGGATCTTTTGTAGTCTCCAAGTCTGCTTCATATCGTCTGCCAAGGGGCCGTAGTTCCGGATTTTTTCGTGCTGTTTTTCAACAGTGTTCCGGTCCAACGGTACGGCTACATCGATTATAAAGCACGCTCGTTCTTCCTTCAGAAGCAGAACTAGATCGGGTCTGTTATGATTAACACTGTGGTCGGTGGCGATAGTGTGATCCCACAGTAGTTTGACCCGATCATTTTCCAAGATTCTCTGCGGAGTATACTTATAGTAAGGATGGTAGGTTGCCACTAAGTTATACTTCAACGCAAGGTTTTGATGGAGAATCTTGCAGACGGAGTTATGACGATTGGTGTACTCGGTACCGCTCAACATCCTGCACGCAGATGTTATGTGCTGCATGGTCTCCTCTTCACAGTTGCATAACCTACAACTGGAGTTGGTGATTGAGGAGTCGTGAAGAATGTACCGTTTATAATTTTTTGTTGGGAGCGAAGCATCCTGGATTGAAGTTAGGAATGCTTCGGTCTCATAGAAAAGTACACCATTTGTCAACCATTTGTTGGAGGCTTCGATGTCAATGCCTGACAACAACAAATTTTTTATATGACCTCCGTGAATGGGTTTCTCTTTCCACATGTCGATCTTCTGTTGGACTGAAGTAACATTCGACATGGGATCCCATTCTCTGCTTCTCAAGTTCAAAGGAGATAATTTATTATCTGCCATGACGGTAGCCTGATGTATTTGGCTAGAGGATTGTTTCTCATAGAAAAACTCACGAAGAGAATGCACTTGATTGTAGTGCATCGTTTTTAAATCAAGTACCCCCCTTCCTCCCTGATGACGTGGGATAGTGATCCTCAATTTTTCGGCAGCTCTATTGTGCATGTTGTTGTTTGCAAGAACTACCCTTACCCGTCTATTGACAGATTCTAAATCAGTATTACTCCACTGTATCACACCGAAAGTGTATAGAAGGACGGGAATGGCAAAGGTGTTGATTGCCATGATTTTATTTTTCCCGTACAGCTCAGTTTTAAGGACAAGATCCAGACGCCGCTCAAATTCCCCCAGCAACTTAGATTTAATTATTGCCACAGCAGGTGTTGTTGCTTGCAATATGCCGAGGTATTTGTAGACGTCGTCCGAATCCATGCCCTCAATTCGGATGTTATTTTGGCTGTATCCTTCATTGTCGGTGTGTTTTCCCCGAACAATTGTTTTTATGCGACACTTCTCCAAACCCAACTGCATGCCGATATCCCTGCTGAACTGGATGGTGATGTCCAGCAAGGAGCGAAGTTGGTTCTCGTCTTTGGCATACAATTTGATGTCGTCAATGTACATTAAATGGCTTAATGTACATTTCGACAATATGCCATGCTTGACTTGGAACCCGTATTTGCTTTCATGCAAAAGATGGGATAGCGGATTCAAAGCCAAACAAAACCACAGTGGGCTTAGAGAGTCGCCTTGGAAAATGCCATGCCTGATTGGTATCTCTCCTGATGTTTGCGAAGATACCGATAGCTCCGTGCTCCAATTCTTCATTACTGTTCTCAGTAGAAGAACGACATTCGGGTTGATTTTATACAAGCGTAACACTTGTAGTAACCACGAATGTGATATGGAATCAAAGGCTGATTTATAATCGATGTAGGCTGTCGAGATGTTTCGTTTTTGGTGGACAGCCTGCTTTACAGCTACCGTATCGATTATAAGCTGTTCTTTGCAGCCTCGGGAGCCTTTTGCGCATCCTTTTTGCTCCTCAGCTATCAATTTATGAACATCAAGATGTTTTGAGATGTTCGCGCACAGAACTGAAGTGAAGACCTTGTAGATGGTAGGAAGACAAGTAATTGGTCGACATTTTGAAGGGCAAGAGACACCCTGTTCCTTGGGGATGAGGAAAGTTATCCCCTTGGTGAAAAATGGTGGAACTAAATCAGGATCGGCAATCATCTGATTAAACTGATTTGCCAATATCCTGTGAGTGCTCTTGAACCGCTTCAGCCAAAAGTTGTGAATCTTGTCAACTCCTGGCGCCTTCCAGTTACCTGCCTTGTCAAGGGCTGCTTCAACGTCGACTTCAGTTACGTCAGGCATGGTCATTTCGGGGAGGGCCTCGCATGAGCGCATAAGGTGTGGGAGCCACGCTGCTTCTAAATTGCAACGGCTGGATTCGCTCCAAACACTTCTCCAGAAGTCTTCTGCCTGATCCAGATTGAGGTTACTTTCCCTACCTGAGTTGATGAGATTTTTGTAGAATCCTCGTTGGTTCTGGAAGAACAAGGTGTTGTCTGTCCTTCGCTGAAAGCTTTTCTGATACCTACGGATGCGATTGGAGCATACCGCAAGTTTCTGCTTCAGCACCTCGAGGATTTCTTCGATTGGCATATCATTGGACAGATGGTAGTTTCCAATGATGTTCGCAACGCATCTGTGCACTCTTGGTGATGGATTTCCAAGGAGTGCTTGCGTCACACGACCAATCTCCTTTCTCAACTTTTCGACTCTTTTGTTTAGTCGAAACACCCAGAACGGTAAAGTCCATCTGCGCATACCTCTGTTATTCGCTCTAAGATGTTGGTTATGGAGACGAATAACCGTGGCAGCTGCAACGTAGATCAGGCTGTGAACCTCTGTAGCAGTAGTCTCGCTAGCCAAACGATCAGCCAAAATTCTGTCAACGGCAGCAATGATGTTAGTAGTTGCCGAAGTAAACTTCAGTTTTGGGATCTTTGGCCTAGCGTCTGGGAGAATCTCAGCATACTCTGTGAATGCGACCTGGAATGCGGTCAAAGCCTCATTATAAATTGGGTCGACATCCCCAGTTACTAAGCTTCTCCTGACTACTGGATTCATGGAGTGCCTTACAGGTGGAGTACTTGTGTTACTCCTTTGACTAGTCCGGTAATTTGATGACTCCAGCCCGAGCTCAAGTGAAACCTCTTGGAAGATTTGTTGCCTAGTTGGTAAGGCAACTCGGTTGTTATTCACTATCACCTGGTACTGGTTGACGACGTTCTGTTCCGGAACATGACTTAGCTCCGGAAATCGGGTTATGAACGCGTCATGTAGTCGATGTCTGTACCCTGATGGATTCCGTTCCAAATCCGTGACACGGTAATAGGCGCGGACGATAAATTCGTTGAGTTGGTTCGTCCAAACCATGCGACGCCTAGGTTTCCCGTCCCTGGTGGTTGACGGCTTAACCGCCAAAACATCCAAGGGCGAAGAGCCGCTCTGATGTTGTTGAACGACCCTTAACCGTGTTGGGTACTGTCTTCGTGTCCCTGGGGTCCCATTAAGAGAATTTAAATTATTTTCCCCAATTTTGTTCCCACGAGTATTGGGGAAGCAGTCAACCCTGCAACAGAGCCCCAATGTTGCAATGCCCCATGGTTACCTCCAAAGGTAGGGAAGGTATTTGGAGGGGAGCCGCTGAAATACAGTGTAACGTCACTGCAATTCATCTGATAGGCGCGTCGATCCCTTCACCCCGGATTACGGATTTGTTAAGGAGGTTTGCTCCCCCTGATCGGGAAGAATCGGTAAGGGAGGACGAACACAAAGGGAAACGTTCTGCTTGTCCGCGGCTACTTATTTACAAGATTAACTTGCGATATTCGTAGCTGACCCGGTGATTCATGTCATTATCCGCAACCCATGACACGCGCCTGGTCGCATGCAGCTCTGCGTTTGCAACTCAGGTGAGGATAAACCTGATACGCCAGGTATATATATATATATATATATATATATATATATACATTTGGCTGCCATTTACGCCTTGGTGGGATCTAGCGCGTCAGACGAATTTACGCGCCATCGTTTGCGGGTTTCTTAACTGTCCACAACTTCTCCAGATGTTCGCACTCTCTCTCTACTTTTCTGCCCTAAGTGCCCCTGGGGCGGTCCACTTGTCAGCTATCTTGGGCGATTGTATTCAACTGCGTTACGCAGCCTGTGATGCAATTGTCGCCACTCTTTAATGTGTCACCTCTCCGTTGCCACTTCTGTCTTCCGATCACAGTGCGTACGAGTGTCAGGCCTGTGCGCTCGCCAAGTTCTTCGTTTGAGATAGTACCAGGCCAACGCACCCCGATGATATGACGCAGGTAGGTATGACGAAAGCTTGGCGCTTTTGACCAACAGTGGAGTTCACTTTCCATATAGCGACACAGAAATAACACTAGCACAGCGAAAGCGGATCTAGCGCTGTTAATGCATTGGGCGACATCCAGCTCGGTGCCACCGTTGTAAGAAACCACCCTTTCTAGATGTATAAATTCATCGACACCTTCGATGCTCTACTGTTAATGTTTATCTTGAGCCCAATTCTACTTTCTTCTCTTTCCATATCTAGAGCCACTTAGCCACTTGTCATCATCCATCCATCCTCCGGACAGCCCAGATAAGGCAACATAAAGAACGTCACCCACAACAAGAAGACGGCGTCAAGATGCAACGCTGGTGGACTCTGCTTTAGTCCTAAGATATCCTCTGCGGTTTTACCTCGGTGCAGGACCTCATATTTTGTGCCATAATATGTCGCTATATGTTAACGATTAGTTTCTCTGAAATGCCCCTCCTGTGTAGTGCCCTCTAGATACACTCCCTGCTCCCGCTATCGAAAGCTTTCTCGAAATTGATGAAGAAAATTGCAGCGAAGATGCAAACTCCGCGCACTGTTCCAAAATGATCCCGAACTGCGGGTGCACGACAAGAACAGCGGCTTTACTCCGTTCGAGTACATTTATTGAAGAAATGATTTCTCTTTTGCTTGGAGGAACAGTCCGTATCCGCGTTTTATGTTGACTAGCCAATTTATCCACAAGAGGAGGAACCTCACCGGGTGTGACACGGTTAAGAAACATGGTGAAGTGTTCTTTTCACCTCTTCAGTTGTTCATCATCGTGGATTAGAAGTCGACTGATGAAGTTCTTCATAGGACCTTCGAAAGATTTTCGACCACATGCGAGCTCTTTCTTGATGCGGTATACATTTCTGCGATCATTGCAGTCTGCGGCATCTTCCGCTTCCCACGCAACAGTAAATTCTCTCTTGTCACCGCTTGCACTACGCTGAACTTCTCGCTTCACGCTCACTCCGTGGTCCATATAGTCTTTAACCCTTTTCGTTCATCGATCCGCTTCTTATGACGCCCCTTCGACGACCTTTGTAGGATCCAAGAAAGGAGCATTCTTGATGGCGACCCTATACTGATCGATATTCTCAGGCGGGTTACTCAGTATATCTGCTGTTCGATGAAGAAGATAGCTCTCTCACTGTTGAGCAAAAGCTAGGATCATATAAGCAACCGATATTGAACTTGGGTGCTCGCAGCTCTCCAACCCTGTGAGACGTGGCGGGCGCAACACACAAGCGAACGTAAGCGACCATTAGATGGTGCCCCTTTTCGGGGCCGTTGTTAGCGCCTTTATTGTTACACACATCCAGGAGGCAACTCCTGAATTTATTGCTGATCAGAAAGTGGTCTAGCTGATTGCTCATATGGCGTTGGTCATTTGAGACCCCACTGAGAGCGCGCCTTGCGGTAGTTGTCAGAAGGAACCCGAGAGGCTTTCCAGAGCACAAATGCGGCAAGAGGGAAAGCAGTACTCTCCGGAGCCGTCTGATCAACCACTATCTGAGGCATTGCTGACGTTTCAGTAGCGATCAGTTTCAAAATTTGCAGGTCGCTAGCCTACAAATTTCGAATCCCTTTTAGTGGCCTCTTACGACAAGCAGGGAATATTTTGAGTGTATTCTCAAGCCCCACCTTACAAGGCAGGGCATTATCTTCTTGCTGTTACTATTTACTTGCTGCCTCGTGTTGCAAATCCTGCCTTTATTATTTTGACACCTTTACTGTGCCTTATTCCTGATGTAAAAGCTCCGCACCATTTTTAATAGATAAGGGGCTTCCTGCCATTTTCAATTTTTTAATTGGTTCGAGTTGCTGCGGAGAAGTTGTCACTGGAGTCGCCATTGTTCATTTTCTAGGTGTGTTTGTTTATGTTGTATTCAGTATCTTCTTTGTTGGGCAATTTGCGAATGAGTAGCGTTTTTATACCGATTTACCTTTGCAGTTTCGACTAGTTCCGATGATTTCTTTCATTCTACCGAAGGAAATACTACTCTGCTGTAGTTTGTTGTTGCCGTTGGTGCCTAACCAGCGGCTATTCTTCTATATATATTCAATTTGGCAGGTTTGGGTACTCCTGGTCGTATCGACTCTAACCTTGTCGATACTCGTATTTACAGACTCTAAATTTTACCATGTCTTAAGCTCAGCAACCCTGCTAAGGTTAGTGTCCTTGGGCTCTCGAGGATTTGGTATCGGTTAGTATTTCTGATAATTATTATCTTCGGGCTTTTCATGGTATATTTCATCAGGGACTTCATGATTGACTGGAAAAGTTTTCAAGAACGATAGAGCCTTGTCGTGTTACCAGCAGACCTGCTGGAAGTAGCCAAGGTACTTCGAGTCAGCATACTGGGAAAGCAACCTTTGTCTACACCGATTCACCTTATATTGGCTTGCAGTCCGTTAAATATATAATTGCATACATTGATATCGACTTTAAAGCCGCCTGTGGTAGCATAGCCAGGGTAAAACTGTACACGGACATGAGAGAATTCGGTATCCCGATGAAATTGATAAGACTGACTAGCCTGACCCTGATCAGTGTGCGAGGCTAGAGAAAAGCAGCAGAATCACTCTGATGACCATTCGACATCAACAACGGTCTACGAGAAGGAGATGCTCCATCATGCGTCCTCTTTAACCTGGCCCCCGAGAAAGTGATCCATGATGTTGAGGTAAATGCAAGAGGTACGATCCTCTTTAAGTCCACCCAACTTTTGGCCTATGCTGATGATATTGACATCATGGAAATAACGACCCGAGACGTACAAACTGCCTTCATCTAGATCGAGCAGGCGGTAATCGGCGCGAGATCTTGGGCTGCTCACAAATGAAGGCAATCCAAAGTATATGGTGGCAACGTCAGCTGGTCAAATAGGAAGAATAAGGATAGGAGAATACAATTTTGAGACCATTGATAATTTCTTCTATCTAGGGTCGAAAATCACAACCGATAACAGCTTCGATGATGAAATCCGCGCACGGTTGTTGTCAGCCAACAGAGCCTATTTCAGCTTACAAAAACTGTTCCCCTCGCTTGGGTTCTTAGCAAGAAAAATTGTGAACTTTTGGCCGCGTTCAAGAGAAGAATCCTCCGAAGAATTTTTGACCCCCTACATGAGGATGGACGATTCCGTAGCCTACATAACGACGAAATCTATGAACGATACCATGACCGTCCGGTTGTGGATAAAATTCGGCTCAATAGATTACGGTGGGCGGGTCACCTCCTCCGTATGAATAATCCAGCCCGAAAGTCTATAAGGGCAATATCTATGGTAGGAAAAGAAGGCGAGGCAGACCCTACTTGAGATGGAGCGATGGCGTAGGTCAGGACGCCAGACAGCTTTTAGGGATATCGAATTGGTGGACCTCGGCGCAAAACCGGGATGTCTTTCCTTATTAACGCAGGCCTAGACCGGATACCGGTTGTTGCACCGTTGATGATGATCATGATATATCAATGTATTGCTTCGACAAATCTGTCCGCTTACTCCGTTCGTCTGCTTTGGGGTATGACCAGTAGGGACACTTTTTTGTCAACCATTGTGAGCCATCAATCTGGGGCATCAGATGATGACTAAAAGTAATTTGGAAATTTCGTTCCAGTGGAATAAAAGGTATCTGCAAGCTTTAATATTAAGGCAACTCATTCAAAAACGAGATAAAAGCTGATCTACTCATGTGTTGTTAGGATGTCTTATATTTCCGCTTTCACTCAGCAACTGCTACTTTAAGTGTCGTACATTTTGATGAATTCGCAGGAACACACTGTGTAAGCTACGAATGGTTCCTCGTTTTGATTTCACTCACTTTTCCTCTTTAGTTGAATTGAAGCAGCTGCACATATACAGGAAAGTTTGTAGACGATTTTCCATTTCCGGCAAGCTTAGAGCTGTCTAATACCACAGAAGAAAGTGGGATTTTCTGGTTGTCAACTTCGTGTAAAAGGGATACCTGCAAGGAGCATGAAAAATCTAACATAATCAAATGCAATTTCCTCTGCAGCATTTGGTTTTATATTTCACAGACTTTGAATTTTATTCGTATTGAAATCAGTCTTTCTCATCATGGTTCGCAAAGAACTTGTTTAATATGTGACAACAGGACCCCATTCCATTAATATAATGGATTCCTTTCCTTGCTCCAATAATACAGTATAATGCAAGTCAGGTTTTGCATGCATATCCTTTCTGAATACACTCATTCTGCCGGAATTCCTGCGAAGAGCTCCACAGAGATAATAGCTAGAGGATCATCAACGCAAAGTGAATTCACAAGAGAACTACTTGTAATGCTCATTGACGACGTCCTTAATCTTGAAGATGGCAGGAGAGGTGTTGCAACCACAACCTACGGTGACACCTTTTACACGTTCTAAATAATTCCATCAATAAAATTCCTAATATCTGACTTGCTTCTATCGCGAGCAAATGTCACACGATTTCCACACTTTTCCTATTCACGCCACACATGCATAACTCCAGCACCTTGCACCTCGGCAACCCATTAGCATGATTTAATGCACTTCAACCGAATACCTTAATTTCTTCGAGCTCTTCTTGCCAGATTGTATGATTGTATGACCTAATTGACATTCAACGGTAGACTCGAGTTTCCCTCCCAAGGCGAACCTTTCTGTGACATTTGTGGCGGGGGTGGTCCTGGCCCTCTAGCATCACAAGTCCACCACGTAAGTATTAAAGCTAAGCAGCAACAGCAGCAGTCGACATAAAAGTAGGGCACATCCTCTTGAATTATATATGGTCTTTGTAAATACTTAATGAGCTTCACAATCGATTTTTCTATGAGTGGTATTGCCAGCTTTCAGCTTGTGCTGGTCGGAATAACAATGCTTGCTTTTATACTTGTGGATGCGAGCCATGGGGCTTTTGAGTGTCTATAAAATGCTTTAGAACTGTAGCATTTGCGAAATAATATAAAAATGGAAAATAAACATGTGAAGCAAGAAAACAAGGAACAAGATGGACTGAGATAAGGATCGCATTACGGGCGAGGGTCGCAAGTTTATTGTGCCATAACCGGAAAAGCTCGCATCATTTAGTTAAACTTTAACATTCTGAATTTCCTCGGTATCAGCCAGAATCCTTACATCGTTGGCATTTAATCATTCTGGAGAGATGTTGCATTTTTAATAACTGCTTTATCCTTACGAAAGGAGCAAACCATATGAGCTTTGGAAAAGGGACGCAGTCGAAAACTTTCCGTAACGTGCGGCAACACATGGAATTCTACTTTCTCTGTTATTTTAAGATATTTTGCGACTTTTGTCTCCTTCAGAAAAATTTACGTAGAAATCTGGAATGGATTTTCCGGAGAATGACGGTATCAATTTCAGCTTAAATTGGTTGTTATTTCCCCACTGGAATACGTTCCAACCTTTTAGGGACACTTTTATTGAGCATGTTCTCAACTCAAAATTTCAAGCAGGTTCTCGGCATAGTCTTTGTGATATTCTGAGATTTAATCGTTCTTTTTCCTTTCATTGTGATATCAACTCTACGGTAGAATAAAGATAAATATTTACTAAAGATGTGGCTCATTATATTTTCCATCACAGACAGATATTTATCCTGGTTAAGTGGGTCAGTGATGCAGTTGGGTCCTTGCTTATATACTACATATCGAGGCACTAGAGCTATTAACTTTGTATCTTTGAAATCCTATTTAGATTCTTGCATAAGAATCTGTCATACTTTTTTTTTGTGCAAATAATTGGAGACTTTTGAAGTAGACTGAAAAATGCAATGTTCTGCCACTTAATCCTAATATGTTGCCCCAAAGCCTGAATCCTTATTGATGAATACCCTTTGGAATTCGTCTACATAAAAATCTGCATGGAAAATCTGAGTAAATACATTCCTTCATTTTTATTTAGTTAATTTTCCAGACGAATTTGAGCACGAAGGACAATAACTCGGGAATAGATTTTATGGAAGTCATCTAATTATTTTTGGTAAACACCTGACCTGACCCTGGAATAAGCTTTTAATTTTATGGAGTTTGGGATAATTTTAATTTTCAAATGGAAGGGTTGGTGCATGATGATAAGCCCAGGGACAATATTTACAAAAGGAAGTAAAAGTCCTGATGAAGGTTTATGCTAAAGTGGCATATGAAGCGCGTGCAAAGAAAGCCAACAAAAGATAGATACGACGAGGGAACAACAGTTTGATTTCATCTTGTTTTCAGGCAAAAGAAATTTAAGGTAAAACGTGTACGACCGGCATAATTTGCTTTATGGCTAGGCCGGGCTTTCGTAATGAACGCCAAATAGTCGAAACTTTTAATTCTAGAACGAAAACAGAATCCAAGGCGCATCACTTTGTCTGCTTCAGCCATTCTGTTTGAAACTTTGACGATTATCTCCGAGAGTTCACGTAGAACGCGAATAGAAGGCTCTGAGAAGAGTGATTTTTTTACCATCCATTTCTACCCTACAAACAGCGCACTCATTGCCACACGGTTTTGTGTCTCCAGGACGTCCAAGAATTAAATCTCAAAGTTACGATGAAATTATGCCTTGATTATGCGCTGACATCGTTAATGCAGTTGTCTGTTCCAGTGCAGTTTCGGTTATCTACTTGCAACAGCAAAACAGGGAAATATACTCGTTTTGAGAATATACATTTGAAAATGCCTATCAAGTGCCGGCATGCATTTATAAGCTAACTTTCTTGGCTCAAATAATCCTTTGTAATCTTGACAGATAAGGAAGGAATAACGTGTTCCGCTTGAATTATGTCATTTTTAATAATGTACACATGCTGAGAATAATAATCCAGGAGAGTTGCACTACTTCTTGGAGAATTATTGCCCTCCTTCGATGATCATAGTACTATATGTCTTTTATTATATTTTATATTTATATATATTATATTTTATTATATTACGTCTATCAATCAGTTTTATTTCCTCGTCTAGCTTTCCGTCTGGTATTAAATAATTAGTGAACTCTTCACGTTCTCTCCTCCGCTACGCCCTGTGAGTTGGGGCTTAAGAATACACTCACGGCTTGTCACAAGAGGTGGCTAAAAGGGGTAGAAATTTGAGGCCTAGTAACCTGCAAATTTTGAAACTTTATTGCTACCGAATCGTCAGCAACTCCCCGGATACGGAGTGAACCGACGCCGAAGACTTTTGGCTATCGAAAACGGACTATGATTGGTTTCTAGAATGTGCGCACGCTTCTCGACAATGGTAGCGAAGGTCTTCAGAATGGTCGCTTTCTCCAAATTGAACAGGAATTCAAAGGATATAAGCTGGACATTCTAAGCGAAATAAGGTGGCGGGAATCTGGAGAGTAATCGACTCCCTCTTACGGAAATGTTCTTTTGTACTCTCGTAAGCCAATTGGTAACAGACACGAATTCGGTGTCGGATTGCTTCTTGACCTGGGAGCCGGACAGACTTTTAAGTACAAGATTCCGGTCCAGGTTAAGGAGCATCACAATTGCTACGCACACGTGTTACGCACCAACGGGGTTCTTCGATATGATTGAAAAGGATGCAGTCAGGGAAGGCTTCCTAAAGGTGGTATTGTGATAGTAATGGATGATCTGAATGCCAAGGTGGGATCTGTCAACACCTTACTCGAACTTGTGATGGGGAAACACGGTCTTGGTGACTGTAACGGTAATGGTGGGAGGTTTGTGGGTTTCTGCAACTTCCACCCCCTCGTCATTGGTGGCACATTGTTCTTGTCATAAAGTCAATTGGGTTTCGACTGACCGACACCATATGAACAATCATGTCTCTTGGATGTGTGTAACATGAGAATTACCGACATCGGCCCCGAATAGGGATCATCATCTGATAGTCGCCTGTTGCGGTTTATAGGGAGTCCTTACAGTCAAATTATCACTATCTTCTCACTTAACGCTGGGTAAACAGCAGCGAGACTGACACAAGACTAACACAGAAATAGACATCCATGATGACCGGGATTCGAATTTAGAGGTAAGAGGCTGATAATGTACCTCCTCAATCATCGCGCTGCCTAGTGTAGTCTACACCATGACAAGAGAATTTGCTATTGTGTTAGTTAGAGAAGCGACTCGTCCTAGAGAACGTAAGAAAGGGGTAATCGTTAAGATTCCAGAGAAGAGGACCTGTTTTGAGTGGAACAATTGGAGAGTATCTGCGGGCTCCCTGTTTTCGCAAAGATCATAGCTAATCTAATCCCGAAATGGATCACAGAACATCTCGAAAGCTTGTTCGACAGAGAGCCGGCTAGTTTTCACTCCGGATCCTCCTGCCTTCATCACATCAGCATCCTGCGGATAATTTTGGAATAGTGCTCGGAATTTAGATCTTCGCTGTATCTGCTCGTAATCTGGAAATGCAATTATCTCAACACCAAGTGATCTCTCTGGGTTGCTATATGGGTGTAGCATATGGAAAGTGAAGTCTACTGCTACTCAAAAGCTCCAAGCTTCGGCGGCCGTACCTGTCTGCGCCGTATCACCGGAGTACGGAGGCCTGACACTACCTCAAATGGTAAACCTTGTCGGCGCCCGTATGCACTGTGATCGGAAGACGGCAGTCTATGGATCGCACATTACGGTGGGGTGACAATTGCATTGCGGGCTACGGCATGGAGTGGAATCCTCTCTCCCAAGGTGGGGGACGAATGGGTGGCTCCAAGGGCACTTGGCGCAGAACAGTAGAGGAGAAGTGTGGGCGTCTCGGGAAGTCGTGGGGCCATTTCAAATAACCGCAAACGATGGCACGTAGGTGTGGTTGGTATCCTCCGCGTTTTGTGTAAAACAAAGTCTTATTAGAATCGATTCAATACCTCTCTGTCCTTCAATCAGTCTGTCTGTCTATCACAACCAATTTATTCGGAAGTGGCTAAGGCTATTGTCAAGAAATTTGTTTAAAACACCTGCTATGCAAATTGCTTTATATTTATGTTGAGTTCAAGGAGGTCCCCATACATATGAAAGGGGTATTTACAATTTTTTTCACAAACAAATTAGACTAACACGAAATATTCTTAACCAGATAATCATAAGCTTGGATGACCCTTTTTCAGAAAATCTTCGACTCCGGAAACAACCTCCGCGGAAAACTAATCTGAACCCCAAAACATGTTTACAAACTGTATATAGAAATATTCAGTGCGTGTTAATGAAGAAAAACCTCCTTTTGTGTTACTTTTCCTGCTCGGTTAACAAAATCTACCATAAGAATTCGAGAATTCAATCTTTCTCGGTTAAAACAAGAGATGAATAATATGGATAAGAATGAAACACTACAAATGCCTCCGTTATTTCATCAAAGTTTCCTCTCATCTCTCATTTCGTTATATGGCCACAAAGGCGCCTAGATTCAGAGATTTCTAGAAAGCAATCATCTACGAGACACTAAATGTCGAGAAAAACACCACAACTGGCAAGTTATTAATGTTGGAAAGGTTGAGGTAAACTCTACAACCCCAACCCGAAGTCCACCATCCCCATTCGACACACGAAAACGAACTTTAGAACCAGAAAAGCCCACTTTCCAGAATTTCACTTATTTGGAACTAAACGAGCGTTGGGCCAAACATTAGGCGCCATTTGTAACAACTTTTTGAGGTACCTGCTCTCTTAGTTGACCATGGTCAACTCGGATGGTCATTTGGCGATCTCGCACTCTTTAAGCTGCTAACAATTTTTAGACCGCTTATCACTGCCGTTTTCTTCATTGAGAACCCTAAACTTGCGGAAATCGCGGGAAGCTGTGGAGTGTATATTGGATGCTAAAGGCAATGTACGTTCGCACTATAAATTATTGGAGGTTAAAGTATAGTGATCATTCTAGCTCATTTTTCGCTACTTTGAGCTGCTGGCTTCTAGCATTGGTAGCAGAATATTTTGACGGGGCTGATTTCTTCTTCGTGCTAATGCTACCTTTTCGGCTGATGTCTCTTTCTCAAAGTACTGTATAAGCTGTTGGTTCCTCATCAGCAGGGTTCCAGCAGTAAGTTGTGGTTTTCAGGCGATTGTGGAGAAAACCGAAGCCCTCGGGTGCTCTTCAGCATCGAGACAACTTGGAGGATAAATACAGTTCTGCTTCTCCTTTCCCTTTCAATCTAGACTGGCTTCTGACAATAAAGCTTACTTTGCCAAAATTGGCTCTAAATTTCTCACTTACTAAACGATAATGAAGTGTCGTGTATTTTAAATGAGGTCTGGAACGGTTCAAATGTTTTCTGGGAGCATGCTTTAGCAGGAGCTTCTGAATCGACTTAAGTTCGCAACATTTTCCGCCCTCCCTCAACAATCTGTGCGAGTGTGCGCGGCAGACCCTGAAGAGGATCGCCAAGCTGCTATCGTTCGAAAAATGCTTCCTCTGATTTTCAGATGAGGAGCGTTGTGGCGCTTAAGAAACAACTTATTACCGAGAATAACCTGCGCTTGACCGGGGAGTTTCATTATTATCAGCATGGACCGGATATTAAGAAGTTTAAGGAACAAATGGGGGACCCTTTTGTGGTCCTGGGACCGTCACGTTTCAAGTGTCGGGTTATAAGGCCAGTGAAGAAGACGTGTAGCCCATTGCATCCTCATCTGGGGCGTAGATTAGGGGGAATATTTCTCAAATAAATTTGCAACATTGTAAATCGGCCGCTGCACTAATCAGTCGTCGGATCAATAGCCTCAAAACAGTTATAACCTTCATACGAGGACCGTAAGTTGTTGGTGAGGGGCTCAAACTTCCAATATGTTGACCTATTGTATGCAAATAGGGAAAGACAGATTGTGTGATGTACAGAAAGGAACCGAACGCCCGAGTTGCGTCTATGGGTTACCCAACAGCTGGAATTGAAACATCAACCCACATGATCAAAACTAATGGCAAGGAACCTTTCAAAAGTTCACTCAATAAGCCAACGAAGGGTACGATGGTGTTGGCGGAGTTCGGATTTGGCAACACAGAGGAGAACGACAAAGGTACTACTCAATAAAGAGGATAAGAAAGAGCAAAAGGTCGCTTAAATCGTCGTCATGGAAACGCTTTTGTGAAGAGACTAACTCGCGTGATGCTACCTCAAAGTTGAAGCGGAACCTTGTCTAGAAAGTAGCCAGCAGCTGGGGAGTTTACGTTTACAGAGCGGAAGGTACAACGAATGCGATCCAGAAATGGCAGACCATTTACTTAAAGTGAACTTCTCAGGTAGAATTCAAAATTTCAGTCTCATAAAACCCTTCACCGAGAGACTGGCCTCCAGCATAGAAACCATTATCATTTGTGCGGTGCGAATAAAATAATCATTTAACTCCTTCCATAGATACAAGCCTGCGGACTCGGATGACATCGTCCCTGTTCTAGTAATAGGTTTGGGCCTACATATTAGGAATATACTATATGTCATGCGCGCAATGCCTATCACACGCGAAAATTAAGAGCCCGATATCCGGGAAAGAATACGCCCTACGTACATTCATGGTCATCGAGGGTACTTTTATTTATGCCGCATTCGTGGCGATCTGTGTCGCGATGAAACAGCGCTAATCAGTTCGATTCTTCATATGCTGGAATGGAGGAAGATTTACATATTGGCCGAACATCTTACCATAAGTTTATATGTCTTAGGGGCTGCCCACTGAGAGGCGTTGGTTCTCCTCTATTGTGGCTCCTGATAATGGGCACCTTCCAATGGCTTCTGAAGAACACAAGGACTTTCCACCAGTATTTCCTGATGTCCTTACTACAACAATTATCAGGCGGTTTGCGTACATATGGATACACATTTAGCGTGGAGTTTCCACCAGTTGCTGCTGATACTTGGTAGGCTGAACAAAACATTCTTGAAGTGAGTGCAAGGCTGCTCGAACATCATTAGGAGTGAGGAGACTGATAGACTGGCTGATTGAGCGCCTGAATGTGCAATTATGGGACCAGATCCAAGGGTTTTTTATTGTCCCTCATGAATTAAGGCATAAGAACCCTGGAGGAGAGGGGCCTGCACTTGGTATGGACCTGCCGGGCTCTTCAGATTTCAGACGAATATGTGCACTTTTCGCCTCTGAAAGATGTTATCAGATTCGAAAGAGGGGCAGGCGGGAGCTCATTTAGGTAAGCAAGTTTAGATAGTACAAGAGGCCTAACAGAACGTAGTAGTGTTTGGAACGGCAGTTCCCTCTACCAAACTAAACTTTTCCTCCTCGTAGCCCTGAAAAAGGATATTATTTCCGAATCTAAGTCTGGTAGTCACCGAGCGTTCCAGGTAGACTTTTGGTTTGGCTTTGTGCCGACAATTTGACGCTCGTTGTGGTAATAGACAGGTAAATTTTGTCTTTATAAACATTTTGTGGCTATGTTGAAAATCGGTATGAAAATGCAATCTGACTGACTAGAATTGAAATAAGTTATTTCATGTTTCCTTAAGTTTGTCCTATTTGCAACATGCAATTTGACCGAGTTCGCTGAAGCGTGTATTTTTTTTTATTAAATTGCACTTCAACATGAAAATTTGCTGCATACACACAATATCACAGGCTCTGCGATTCCTGTTTTTTTCTCTGCTAAAAAAGATAAAACAAATAAATTTGGTGTAAGTGGATAATTTTGAAATAAAAACACTGATACCATTCGCAGAGAATTGCATTATCAACCACTAGGCGATACGAAATCTCATCAGGGTTAATTGTGTGCCAGGATCCTTTTTTTGTTCAATGGGTTATTGTGTCTCTGGGCTATTATCTACGTGTTTGTGTTGTGTAAAGCGTGAAAAACAGTTTTTATGAAAGTGGGGATAAAGGCAATTATATGCTTATATGAGAAATTTGGGCAAAATTGTGGCATAAAACTTTATGTAGATATCTGCATGTGTGTATGACACAGAAGAAAATTTAAATTTTTTCAGTTCAGTGGAATTTTTTAAAAGTGATAGAAATATATCGTAAATTTAATTAATTAATCTCTTATTGAGGCTTAGTCACAAAGCTCGAGATCTTTGATGTGTTGTCGAGGAGGGAAGATCCAAGATGGAACGCATCCTCATCTGGTGTTTCTCTTGCCTTGCTACCATAAGTTATCTAACTAAAAGAAGATTATATCACATAACGCACATTCCATTTTGATTAAATCTAATGCAATACGTGCTTCTCTTCGAGCGGCTAATCATAACACGTTAGTAATAATGTTACGCCTCGCTTTGAGGAAGTAATTTATTACTAAGCAGATGATCACAACAGCTTCAACTGCTTAATCTTATTTGGCTTCTAAAATACACTATACATACTGTATCGCATCCGCCAGATTCAAACCACACGTACTTCTACAATGGCTCGAGCAAGCTTGGCTTAGCAAAATGCATCTAATTGTCCAGTGACCGAAAACTACACACAGCAGACACAAAGACGAAAAAAAAACATTCATGACGACCTGCGTCCGAACCCCGGGCAACGAGGTCGATAGGTTGGCGTCCGACCATTACAACAATTGCACTTTAGAATGACGTGGATGGCAATAAATTTATGTACTTCTTGAATTGTGAGGCAAAGCCAGAGACTAACAGATGCTGGGGATGAGAGCTTATGCACATTTTAAATGTTAAGATACCTCTAATCCTTGGAGAACAGTTCAACATTTATGGATTATATCTGCTGGAAACATGGCTATTCATACCAAGGAAACAGCACAACTAAAACCATTCTCCTGACAAAGTTAATCTATCGATTAACTAACTTGCTAACTAGTTTTGTTCTGTCTAATTTACAACCAGTCATCCATTGCTTTATCACCTGTTTTACCAATTACATAGATACCTCCGGTTACAAATTTATGGTATTGAGTTCATTACGAACTATTCTCACTTCATCTGTTTAATCGGTTAGAAGAAATATTGAATAAACAAAGCACTAAAAGGGATGCAAATGTGTTAAAACAACTCGAACATATTGGGAGCGAGAGAGTGTATGATATTCGAATGAATGCACTTACCATACACAAACATCCCCACTATGAATAGCATGAGGGGTTGAATGCTGAAATAACAAAGACATAAATTGTATGAAACTTTATGCATACAGGGCTCCAACAATTGTGCAGAATAGCACATACTCGTATGTAACCTGTTGCTTTTGGTTTCACAATAGAATAGCTTTTCGTTGCTTTATTGTTGCTGAAATGTTTTGTAGGCCATTGAGGGAGAGAAGGAGGGGGTTGATTTATTACGAGTGCAGGATTTAAATATCTAGTATATCGAAATTTATAATATTGAGCATGATCAATATATGTTGCTTATATTGGGAGATTTATTGTAGTTATGTGATTAATGCAACCCCCAGATGGATCACATGAAACCATTCTTTGCATCATCGATAATGGCTTGTAGTTATAAGTTTGGATTTTATGGCAAATTTATGCTTGCCCCTTATCCTTCGATCCTTCGCCATATAAACATTAGGCTGTCGTACCAAAGGTAATGGTTCAAACCTCACTGATGGTAGTGGGATTTATATCGTGACTTGATGTCGGATACCAGTCGACTCAGTTGTGAATGAGTACCTGAGTCAAATTAGGATAATAATTTTGGGCGACCGCAATGCTGAGCTGTCAAAGGGTAGTATAGGTCCCAGGGCGAAACGTGGATTGGTACCCACGATGGAGCATAAAACCTGGAAAACGCCTGCTGAACCAACAGCTCAACTACCAAACCCTATCTCCACCTCCACGGGGTGATCGCTGGAAGTCCTTTCTTTATGAAAAACTGCAGGCGGAGAAGGATGAAGACGAGTCTCCCACGCCACAATCGGAGCCTCGGACAGGATGGATCTTACAACGAGGAACACGGCAACGACTACGGATTAACGATTTGCGCATTTTCTCATGGAACGTCCGCTCCCTGTACAGACCAGCTAGCCGATATCCTGTTCCAATATAAGGCTGATGTAACAGCGTTACAAGAGATGCGATGCACAGGAACAGGTTTCCTGGAGACGAGGCGCTACACCATATATTATAACGGTCATCCAGTAAACCATTGGCGCGGAGTAGGTTTCTTAGTCAGCCTGCTGCTGTTATCGGTTTCGAAAATATAAGGGAAAGGCTATGCACTCTGCGTTTGCGAGGCAAGTTTAGAAATATAAGCCTCATAAACATTCACGCCCCTACAGAGGAGACTGCAGAGTCGGAGAAGGATACCTTCTACGAGGCAGTTGAGCGGACCCTCGAAGCCTGTCCCAAGTATGATATCAAAATCATACTTGGAGATTCCAACAGTTAAGTAGGGAAGAAGCCCGTATTCAGGCGATACGTTGGCTCCCAAAGCTTACATAGGGTTGCCAATGATAACGGGTTGCGCATTATCCAGTTAGCAGTATCACACGAAATGGTTGTTGGAAGTACCTGGTTTGCGCGGAAAGCGGTTCACAAACATACGTGGGCCTCTCCAGACGGGACCACTTTCACCCAAATTAATCACGTGTTGATTGAACGCCGCCACCTCTCAGCCTTGGTGAATCTCAGAACATTTAGGAGGGCCAATATAGACTCGGACCATTATCTCGTTGGCATGGTGCTCCGAGCTCGAATTACGACACCACCTACAATCCCCTCTGACAATCAGGTGAGAGTGAATACTGAAGCCATCCACAACCCAGCCCTTCGCGACACCTATAAGAGGGAAATGGATGCCGCAATAACCGCAGTCAACAGAGGCCCTGGAGATGAAGCATCAAGAAATGATCTTCACAACCACCTGAAGAATGTTGTCATTGATAAGGCCACAAACATACTTGGCCCCAGCCGCAAAAAAAGTCGGAATGGCTGGTTTGATGATGAATGTAAGCTAGCTACGGAACGGAAGAATGCCGCATACCAAGTAATGTTGCATTCTCAAAGAACGCGGGAGCGCGCGCAGAGACTTATCACGAACTGCGTTGAGCGCAGAAGCAACTTCACAGACGGAAAAAGGAAGCCTGGGAGAACCAACAAGTTTGTGAACTGGAAAAGTACAGGGAGCAACCGCATCAGGCGCGGAAGTTTTATTAACAAGTTAGCAGGATAACGCCTAATACACTACGATGCTCATCCTGCCGAGACAAAGAGGGAAATTTGATTTCCGACAGAATGGGCATATTGGAACGATGGGGTGAGTACTTTGATGAGCTACTGAACAACCAGAACATCGGCGAGTTGGAGGTCCCGCCAACTGAAGACGACGGACAAATACTCCCACCACCAAATATAGGAGAAACAGTCCGTGCAATTCATCGGCCTAAAAATCATAAGTCGCCAGGAGCCGATGGAATTACAGTCGAATTAGTTAAATATGGAGGCGTCCAGTTACACCAAGTGGTTCATCAATTTGTGCTCAAGGTATGGGACAGCGAATCAATGCCTGACGATTGGGAACGAGGCATAATCTGTCTCATGCATAAAAAGGGAGATATCACACAGTGCAGCAATTATAGAGGTATCACGTTGATGAGTACTGTCTATAAGATATCCTTCTCTATCTTGCTAGGTCGGATAGCCCGATACACCCAGAACATCATTGGCCCATACCAAAGAGGCTTCACTCCAGGAAAATCAGCGACAGATCAGATTTTCTCTCTGCGGCAAGCGATGGAAAAACTTGGAATATGGACAACAGTTGCACCATCTATTCATCGACTTTAAAGCCGCCTATGATAGTATAGCCAGGGTAAAACTGTACACGGCCATGAGAATTCTGTATCCCGACGAAATTGATAAGACTGACTAGGCTGATCCTGACTAATGTGCGAGGCCAGATAAAAACAGCAGGATCACTCTCAAGACCATTCAACATCAACAACGGTCTACGACAAGGGGATGCCCTATCATGCGTCCTCTTTGACCTAGCGCTGGGGAAAGTGATCCGTGATACTGATGTAAATGCGATGGGTACGATCCTCTTTAAGTCCACCCAACTACTGGCCTATGCTGACGATATCGACATCATGGGAAGAACCACCCGAGACGTACAAACTGCCTTCATCCTGATCGAGCGGGCGACGCGAGATCTTGGGCTGCACATGACAAGATAAAGTATATGGTAGCAACGTTAGCTCCGAAAACCAACCAACCAATAACATCAACATGTTGTCAGCCAACAGAGCCTATTTCAGCTTACAAAAACTATTCCGGTCGAAACGTCTCATCATAGGGTCAAAGCACTTACTGTACAAGACAATGATCTTGCCAGTCCTCATGTATTCCTCGGAGACTTTGGTTCTTAGCAAGAAGAATTGCGAACTCTTGGCCGCGTTCGAGAGAAGAATCCTGCGAAGAATTTTTAACCCCTTACATGAGGATGGACGATTCCGTAGCCTACATAATGACGAAGTCTATGAGCGATACCATGATCGTCTGGTTGTGGATAAATTCCGGCTTAATAGGTTACAGTGGGCGGGTCAGCTTTTAGGGATATCGAATTGTGGAATGTCTGGAGTTCCTTATTAAGGCAGGCTTAGACCGGATACCGGTTGTTGCGCCGTTGATGATGATGATGATGATGATGATGATGATGAGTTCCAATAACCAATATCAAGAATAAAAATTACTGTTAACAAGTTTTTTTTAATAGAAATGGCTTTCGGTGGAATCGAAGTTAAGCTCGCGTTGCAAAGGTTGTTCGGATACCTACACTAGTATTAACTGAATTCGTCGTCTCGATCAAATGTAAAGTGGGGTCTTACGAAAAGCAGCTATAACCGAATCGAGTACTCCATACTCCACCCTTGAATGCTAAACGGAACCTTGTTAATTAGGTATCCTGCTAAGTTAGTATCGGCTAAGTTATTGCATTATGCCTTATCTAGACATGAGGCTGCACAAAAGACTAAGGCAATTAGGACTTTGTCAAGCGAATATTATCCAGTAGGCGAGTTAAGGCGATGTAGCTCAACTGCTAAAAATGGAAAACCATTTTTCGCCTAGAACATCCAAACATATCATACAATAGAAAGGAAAACTAGTCTCAAGTTAACTAGTCAAGTTAACAAACACTCGTCCTTGAAGTTGACTGAGCGGTTTAATTTCTTGAAAGAATGCAATATTTGCTATCTTAAAGGCATGCCCGTCATGCCATCGTTCTATCATCCCATTCTTCTTGCAATAACCCCAATTTATTAGGTATTAATATAGATGTATGTACACTTTACTTTCTTCGTTGACTAAGCAATGACTAATGAAATAATTCCTTTATTTACAGGTAAGCTTCTTGACTGCCCTTTGAAATGGATGAAGATGTTAGGAATTCCAACAAGGCCAAACATTCCTGAAGAAAGCAAAAGGATTTGTAATAATTTGTACACTTTAGACAATTTACTGTTCTGTTTCTCATATAATTTGGATAATTGAGGCAAAGTGCAATATGAGATAAAAGGAATCTTATGAAGATGCATCAGTTCATTGATTGATGTAATAAATTAGTGAATATTTCGAATAATTTCTGTAATAATGTTACAATATTAAGCAAGTGTGAAGGTATTTTCTAATTTGTTCAATATTTATGAGTGTATATGGTTAAGCGAAATTTGGCACAAGTTTTTCGTGCAACCTCTAAGATTAAAATGAAATTTGATCACTTCATTTCAATTCTGACATATTTGTTGGTTTAGTGCGACCCTAGAACTTTCAGTGTGCAAAGGCGGAGTGTATATTGCACAGCAGAAATAGATCGATTCCATTTAGCTGTACACGGCCATGAGAGAATCCGGTATCCTGACGGAATTAGTAAGACTGATTAGGCTGACCCTGACCAATGTGCGAGGCCAGATAAAAGCAGCAGGATCAGTTTCAAGACATCAACAACGGTCTACGACAAGAGGATGCCCTATTATGCGTCCTCTTTAACCTGGCCCTGGAGAGAGCGTTCTGTGAAGCTGAGATAAATGCGTGGGGTACGATCCTCTTTAAGTCCACCCAACTACTGGCCTATGCTGACGATATCGACATCATGGGAAGAACGACCCGAGACGTACAAACTGCCTTCATCCAGATCGAACAGGTGGCGTGAAATCTTGGCAATGTCAGCACCAAAAACCAAACAAGCAACAACATCAAACCGCACTGGTCAAACGGGAAGAATAAGGATAGTAAAATACAACTTTGAGACCGTTGATAATTTCTCCTATCTAGGGTCGAAAATCACAACCGATAACAGCTATGATAATGAAATTCGCGCACTATTATTGTCTGCCAACAGAGTCTATTTCAACTTACAAAAACTCTTCCGCTCGAAGCGTCTCACCATAGGGTCAAAGCTCTTACTGTACAAGACAGTGATCTTGCCAGTCCTCATGTATTCCTCGGAGACTTGGGTTCTTAGCAAGAAAAATCGCGAACTCTTGGCCGCGTTCGAGAGAAGAATCCTCTGAAGAATTTTTGGCCCCCTACATGAGGGTGGAAATCTATGAGTGATACCATGATCCAGTTCGGAAAGTCTATAAGGGAATATCTATGGTAGAAAAAGAAGACGAAGCAAACCCTGTCTGAGATAGAGCGATGGCGTAGGCCAGGACGCCAGAAAGCTTTTAGGGATATCGAATTGGTGGACCTCGGCGCAAAACCGGGATGTCTGGAGTTCCTTATTAAGGCAGGCGTAGACCGGATATCGGTTGTTGCGCCGTTGATGATGATGATGATGATTTAGCTATTCCAATTTTCCAAATTAATTTCGGATCTTTCTAAATTAATTTCGATATCAGAATTTTCCATTCCAAATGATGATAATATGAAGGTAAATACTAGCATTTTACTTATTTAGTGGTAAAAAGCTGGTATTAACCTTGGATGGAGCTGGGATTCTTTAAGAACTCTGAGCAGTCCATTGATTTTTACACTCTTTCCTGTTTTTTTTAATATTATAATTAACAATTCTTTTAATAATTTTTAACTTGTGACTAATTAATTCCATCGTTTCCTGTAGAACCTCATTAATGTTCCCTAACAATCGAGAGTATACCAAGTATTAAGAAGTTTAAATTGTGGCGTTGCTAATTACTTTTAGACACTTACCCGGAGCACACGAAAAGTCGGGAGCCATCTTAAGTGCTTTCATTATTTTATTTCCTGCCGAAGTTATCTTTCTCCTAAAAATTACTTAATTATTTAGTTAAGATGAAGACATTTTCAAAAGGTGCGTAGCGGCTAAAAGCTTCCTAGAGGACATCATTAGACCATTATAATCCAAACCGGATACAACGATTCATTAAAACAAATAATGATAAAAGAAGTGATGGCCAGTTCGGATTTTTTTCAATCCTTATCTAGTGTTAATATTTTTATTAAAACTTTATAGCAAAATATTGGAAAAATTCTGAATTGGAAATGCAAAATTCTGATTTTGGAAAGGAAAAGTCTGAATTTGAAATGGAGAATTTTAATATTGGCTTGGAAAAGTCTGAAGTTAATTTGAAAAGATCTCAAATTAGTTTAGAAAATTCTGAATTTGGTTTGGAAAATTCTGAATAAGACTTTTAAGATCTTGATATACATATGACATTCAATGCAGTTCCATATTTGATGACAATTTGGACATGAAGGCTATGTAAGGTCGATTTGGTTCTTTCCCTGCAGATGCATTCCGCGTTTTCCAGTCAATTTTGAAATTCAGAATCATTTTCATATGTTGCGGATTTGCGGTTTAATGCGCCATAAAATATTACTTATTATTTGAATGAAAAAATATCTCAACGACAAGGTACTTGAACAAGATATGTAAATGATTGCCCATATTAACATTGATGGGTTATTATGGAACATTGTTCATTATTGTCAAGAAATTTCTGCAGAGCGCCAGGGGAAAATGTATCTCGACTACTCTATGGAGAAGGAGGTGTAGAGGCATTCCAAAGAAATCATTAGCTACTATCAAAGCCGCTAATGGATATCTACGCAAAATATCCAATTGAATCGAATTAAAATGTCATCGAGTTCTTAATTGAAGTTGCTTAAACCCACAATCTGCCTCCGATACTATTTTCACGCTTGTAAGGAAGATTTCTGTGCTCGTAAGGAAGATGATTATGGTATCGTTTCTTGAAGTAAGGCGGATTTGTCTACTGATGTACATAGGTCTTAACGGCTGATCCACACGTGTACTAAACACCAGCTCAACGTATGTGATATTTGAGTTGCAATATTTAGGAATGTATTCCTCGGAAACTTGGGTTCTTAGCAAGAAAAATTGCGAACTCTTGACCGCGTTCCAGAGAAGAATCCTCCGAAGAACTTTTGGCCCCCTACATGAGGATGGACGATTCCGTAGTCTACACAATGACGAAATCTATGAGCGATACCATGACCGTCAAGTTGTGGATAAAATCCGGCTCAATAGTTTACAGTGGGCGGGCCACTTAATCCGTATGGATGGGGATGATCCCACGCGGAAAGTCTACAAGGGCAATATCTATGGTAGAAAAAGAAGACCAGGCAGACCCTGCCTGAGATTGAGTGATGGCGTAGGTCAGGACGCCAGACAGCTTTTAGCGATATCGAATTGGTGGACCTCGGCGCAAAACCGGGATGCTTGGAGCTCCTTAGTAAGACAGGTCTAGACCGGCTACCGGTTGTTGCACCGTTGATGATGATGGCGCTCTGCAGCAATAGTAACATTCCTGAGTGATAATGGGCATTTCCACCGAACCACGCGACCGATAGATCAAAAATGATGTGCGGAGTTGGTGTGGGAGTATTATCGGATATGCGCAGGTTATCAATCATTCGATCGTGATGGCGATAATGAAGACAATATTCGCTGAACTGCAAATTTAAATTGATATTGGTATCCTTCTGGCGAAGGACAGAAGTAAGGAGATTTTGTGTGTGGAATGTCCATTGCAGGTTGTCTCTAGAAGGCAGCTGGAACCTTGCAGAGTCTAACCAAATCAGCCGTGATTCGTAGTCATCTGCAGAAGATCTCGGCAGTCCATTATGTATAGAATTTTTAACAGAGTTATCCATCTTGATTGAACCCGGCCAGTAAAGTATGTATACCCAATTCCATGACTTCCTTACCCGTAAATGTTTGTTTGGAAATGGCGAAATCGATGCCAATTTCAGCTTGAGAATAGCTTGAAGGAACCGATTCGCTCTCATAGGTCGAAAAAGGTGACCATACAAATTTTTTTATAAAACATATATATTATGCTAGCTCCGTGGATATTAAAGAATTTCCAGATTGTGTCTTAAATTATAAAAAGTAATTTACTCATAATTTTTTCCGTTGTCTGAAAGTCTCCCCAAAATTTACTCGGGGCGCCTATCCAACGCTTTTATATACACAGGACGGAGACGTTTCTTGAAAACATAGGGGCCATTTTCATGGCCTTAATTAATTGTTCTTGAACTTAGCCTGGCGTTAGATTAAATATACACTCTTAAGCAAAAAGTTCGTTTTTGCACCATTAAGCTGTCTTCATAATTAATAACAATTGACTTCTTTCCCATGGAGTGAAAGTATCTCAACAGGGTTTTTGCCGTATCCATCCACCCTAACACTTCGGCTCTTATTTTACTTTTAAGCACGTCTCATCCAATTAGAGCAAACATATTTTCTGATGATGAAGCTAATTTTTTTCTTTCTTCAGAATATTTTCTGAAAATTAGGTAGAATCATCAGTAATTATTCTGTGCCGCTCCAATTCTATATTGCCTGAATCAGTCAGTTGTCGACAAAGGGGATAAAATTTTGCAAAAAGGGTTTTGTGAGCTATTAAGCGAATAAAGATTTTGACTATATTTCATGACCTTTTAGGCACTTCCGTTTTTGAAACGCTTAATTTCCGAAATATTTCTTGTCTTTCACTTTCCACGTAGCGAAAAGGAAGATATGCAGAGAAAAAAACGTTGAAACGGGCTACTACCCACTGATAGTCTCGTCGAGAGCCCGATGGCTGCTGTTGTTCGGCAAAGGCTCCATTAATCTCTGATAACGATAAAATTATCTCATAATGGATCCTGTCAGCTAAATTTCTCAAAGTACGCACAGTGACAGTGCCACTGCCGAGGGTTGAATTCTGAGGACGTAGCAAGAAATTGGAGATGAGATGATATGCTGCCAAAGACAATGGTGGCCAATGTTGGCGGTGATTCTACGTTAAACTCTCGTGGCGGCGAATGACGCAGCCCATGATGACTGGCGACTGAGAAACGCTTGGGGAAGATAAACAAGCATCAGTAATAAATTCTGCTAAAGCTATTTGAGTTGGAGCCATTTATATACGCTACTGATGTCATTATTTTATGAAAATGTAATTCGATACGGTTATAGTTATTAGCAACTATAAGATTGTCATCAAACGAGGAGCTACTAAGGCGGCAGATTTCCTGATAATGGGTCCTTTTTGAGGATCTCCCGGGAAGGAGAAATCCAATCGGGCAACAGATTATGATATTGATTGCAGTGTTTTGGGTGTGGACTTCCTTTTTATGGCTTAAAGCCAAAGATTTGGGATTGTTGGCGTTTTGGTTACTCGGAACTAGGGTTTTTATTTTGAGTGTGCATGATTTTTTCTCAACGGATTGGAGTTCTATTTAATCGTTAACCGAATCAAATGAGCCGATACGGGTTACATCTTGACGTTTCCTCTCAATGTTGTAATTTATCATAAGTCAGTAACCCCTTTCTGCCATTTTCCTTTCCATTGTCCTTATTCGAATAACCGGAACTGTCACTAAGACCCATAAAGCACATTCACGTGCATACGCGACTGCTTTGATCAACCCCAGGTTTTAATTGATTTGATCAAATCCTTGTTTTAATTTCCAGCCACCGATTTCAATCTTCATCGCCTGCCAAATTTGATTTATTGCCTATTTAGTGTAATGGTTTTGCCGTAATTTCCCTCCAATTTGAACTGCACCACGGCATATCAACGCGATTAATTTTCACCCAATTCAGTACGATTTGACATCAAAGGGAAAATAATCCCCATCCCACCTGCAGACATTTCGTTACATTACCATAAACGAAATGGAAATTTCCATATTTCCACTCGTGACGAAAAAGTGAATTCAAATCAATTTCCTGAAAGTACGAATGAATTGAATGGAACTTGGCTCAAAGGTAACTGACTTGCATCTTTCTGGAGGCGAACTTTTATCTTTTGTCTGCTTGCTTGTTGCTTTTGGCTATTTTTACTTGTATTTTTGCCATTTTCCAGTGTACTGAAGGTGGTAGGTATATGTGGTGGGGCACAACGAAGGAGGGGAGGAGGGGAGTATTATTCTTTCTAGAAAAGGACGTTTTTTAAGAAACCAACATCAAAGTAAAAGAAACATATTTTCTTTTCTCATATTGAATTCATGCATTTTGAAATGTGGAGAAAATAATAGAATCAGGTTTTTTTCACGTGGAAAACCCCTGGCTCCCTTAGAAACTTTAAGCCCAAATGGTTTGCTTTCGAAAAAAAGAACGATCTAAAAAGGGGAACCTTTAGTAGGTCAGTCAAATTTTGCATTTGAAGGCAGGAAATGTTCCACAAATATTTGACTAAATTGTAAACTTCATTTAATTTTATCTTTCTAGCCGGTCTTCCAGGCCGCCTGGAAGAGCAACACTATGCACGCTGGTGAATAAGGGAGAAGGGATTCCTCATCGGGAAACCTTTTAACTGTTTATTATACTTACCAATCCGCGACTAGAACGGTCGCTTCTTTCACCGGGACACTCGTAAAAAGAACCCTGACGACGAAAGGCACTAAGACTTCGTCTTATTCGATTTCTTCATTTAATTGAAGAGCTTTGGAGGACTCACTCGAATTTAATTGGTCTCGTTTCTTCTATAACCGGGGTCCGTAGATCTCCTCTGCTCTTCTCAGTTTGCTCTGACTAGGTCCGATCATGGAATTGATCGCATCCCAACCTTCCTCACATGGTAGTATTCTCGGCACCTGCTTTTCTGGTATCAGCCAATCTCCTATAGTCTACTCTAGGTTCTTCCTTTCTCCCACAAACCTTAGATAATGGAAGAATATGTGCGCTGGATCTTCCGGGACTCCATGGCAGTTTGGACTATCGGGTGTTATGTCCAGTTTAAACCTGTTCAAATAATACGATTATAGTTGATCTCACCAACTTCTTTTCGATCACCCCTTGATAGCAGGGAAGAGGCTGTGTTTTATTTTTCGAGCATTTTCAACGCTCGAACCATCTTTTTACAGATCTCTCTCCTCCGGCATATTTTTCGCCTGCGATAAAGAAGAGATTAGCTTCGCTTTGTATATGTTCGTAATCTCATTTGTGAAGACGCTAGTCGGCTTCATTATCGAAATGACGAAAGCTGCTTCATCTGAGATAGTCCTTAAGGCGGAGAACATTCTTAGGGCTGTCCTTCTGTAGACCACGCTCAGTTTACGAGTCTTAACTAAAATATGCAAATCTTTTCCCCAAAATAGGACTGCATAAAGCCTGGTCAACCGCACCACCCTGGCTATCAGCAACCTAGGATATACCGTGGGCCTCCTTTGTTCGGCATCATTCTTGCCGGAGCCATACTTGCACTTGGATGCTTTGTCGCAAAGGTACTGCATGTGTTAAATATAACGCAGCTTCGCTTCATCATTCCCCCGTATTTGATGGACGACTTGGAAGTGATGATATTGTTCCCAATTTGAATGCGGGCATAATTTCTTTTACGGCGCTTCATAATGAGGATCGCTTTAATTTTTTCCTCTGCAAGTATGAGATCCGAATTGCCTAGCTTGCCTTTAACAGCACTGATTGCTTTACATGTGTATAACTCAGCACCTTCGAGATGCTTTGAGACTACAACCAGTAGATATCCACTGTCGTAGGCGCGTCCGGAAGAGGAATAAAAGGCACGTCAGTGTACATGGTACTCCACAGTTCCCAGTACGGTGACCTGTGGGATATCCACGCACATCACGTATGCTGGTCATCTGTGTCATATCAGACCTTCCTTCCAGCTAAATAATGGCGAGCTTGAGGCTTTTGTAGGCTTCTTTATATGTATGCTCCTTTTGTCCTCTTGGATCCTACCTGCCACTCTGTGATCCGCTTGTCTGGCTCGAAAGCAGGCTGATCTAAACCTGGCGAGTCCACTATTCCACCAGTAGTTGGCTTTTCTACTGGGGAATGAGCATCCTCTAGGCATGGCCGCGTCTCTTACTTTGGTAATGTATTGTGCCGCATGGACTATTCTCTCCATGTAGACATTGATATATATGGTTGCCATTTACGTTTTGGTGGGGGTTTAAAAATACAGTCAAAGTTCCTTCCCTGTTTATCGTAAGAGGCGACTGAAATGGATATAACTTTGCGGGCTGGCAACCTGCACATTTTGGAACTTTACTACTGAAACGTCAAGAACGCGTCGGATAAAGACTGAACTCGCGGCTACGATTCTTAGTATTTCCTATTCACTCCTTCGTGGAATATAGGGCATCCACACAGTCAGATTGTGCTTCAGTTTTGCACAGACTACGACCTTTGGCAATCGAAAACGGATTATGATTGGATTCTGGAATGTGCACCCATTCCGCACGAGCAATCAGAGTGACCACTTTGTGATCAGCAGCTGATTTGGGGGTTATCTTCTGGATATGTGTCACAAGAGAGACTGACATCGGCTTCGAAAGGGACTAATATCTGATGGCCGCTTACTTTTGCTTGCGTGCGTCATCCGGACCATCTTCCAGGGCCGGAGAGCTGCAATCTCCCGGATTATGATTATGATCCAACTATCGGTCGGCAGTGAAGAGTTATCTTGCTCATCGAACGGCAGATTCCCTTAGTAACCCGCTTGGCATATCAATGAATATTGGGCTGTCATCAAAAGTGCCCTTTTCTCAGGTGTTACACAGGTCGTCGGCCACGTCCTGAAGGGGCGGCTAGATTAGAGAGGAAGGGGCTGAAAGTTTTTTTAGACCACTGCGAGCGATGGTGGGCGTGGCGCGGTCGAGCTTTAGTATTGTGCGAAATTCGGGAAGTTCACTATAATGTGCGGGTAATCTGCAAATCAACTAAGCGGAAAATGCTTTTCAGAAGTAGTCGCAAATCTTCCGATGGTATTGCGAAGGACGTTAACCGTCGACACCTCATCCACACTGACGAGCAACAGAAAAGGTCGAAAGAACACTTCACCATGCCTCCTGACCTCAGGTTCTGCCTCTTGTGGATGAAATGACTAGTCAATGCAAAATGCGGATACTTAAGATTCCAAAGAAGAACACTTGTTTTGAGGGCAATAATTGGAGAGGTATCTGCGTACTCTCTACCGTCGCAAAGGTAATAACTAAAATAATCCTGGAATGCAAGAATGAAGAACATCTCGATATCTCTGATCCACAGAGAGCAGCCTGGTTTGTGTTCCAGATCCTCCTGCATTGAAATTTTGATCTTCGCTTCTCTTGCTCCTCATCCATTTTGAGAAAGTTTTCAATGGCGTGTGGTGTGTCTTGCGTGCTTTATGCAGTAGAAGCATTCCGGAGGAACTAACAGCTATTATCACAGGAACATATTATAACTAGGCCAAAATGTCACTTGCTGCATCGATTGGAAATCTCAAAGGATTTTGAGGTCCAAAGTGGAGTCCGTCAGAAATGCATTTTGTCAACGATATTATTTCTTTTTGTTATCGGCGACGTTCTCCATGCTATCTTGTCCGGAAGAGATAGCGGAGTTCAATGGACTATGACATTCATTCCACAAACAGTTCGAGTACGCTGATGACATCTGTTTGTTCTCTCACCAGGTCATTGAACTTGGCCAAATGGCTTTCGATTTGGAAAGAGAAGCAAGTAGAGCTGGATTGAAGATAAACACCAACCAAACCAAGGTTTTCGGTCTGCCGGGTCTTAGCACACTTACTACCTGCAATTTGCATATCTAAGAAGCGTGATTGCCACCGACGGCGGCAATGAACGGTATTAATAGCGTTAAATCCGGTTTCGCAGCTTGTCTAAAATCTGGAAATGTAGTTATCTCAACAAAAAGATCAAGTGAAGACTGTTCTGTGCTAGTTTTGTTTCTGTGTTGCTATACGGGAGTAACAAATGGAAGATGACCCTCACTATCACTCAAAGATCCAAGCCTTCGCGAATACCTCAACTGTGGCACCCGAACATCATGCGATCGGAAGGCGGAAGTGGCAGTAAATAGGTTACACATTAAGGTGGGGCGACAATTCCATTGCGGGCTACGCTATGCCTTGAAATTTACAGTCCAAAGAACTGTCATTTACATATGTATATTTACGTGTATCCAAAGATATTCCTCTCTCCCCACTCTAAATTCATATTATTCAAATACGTGCTCCACAAGCTTAATGTTAGGGAAGTTCTTACTGGGATCACTGACAAGGGCAGAGTTCGCATTTAAACCAATGGAACACCGAATCACTAGGAAAGGGTTACAAAAACTACTTAGCAACGAAATGCTAACTTGAAATCAAATCATTTCGAAAGGTATCCCCTTTGTTTTTCTGCATTTCTCTCTAATGAAAATTGTGTTCGGTTTTCTTCTAAAACAAAGCGAAGAATTCCTACAGTTTTCCACAAGAATATTTCCTGTTGAAAGAAGCACGAAAGGAGGAAATTCCTATCAAAGGAATACCTGAAGCAAACAAATACAACTTACTCTAGTCGCTTTGTGCGAGTAATGGTTTTGTACAGAGAAAATTGTTGAAGGCATGTTCTTAGTTCCCTCTATTTACTTCATAATTATCGCTGATTCGTATTCTGTCTTCATTACAACCTTCTTCCATAATTTTATTAAAAATTTTCATCTGGATAATTTGCAGACACGGGTACCACCGACTGGCGGGGGTTTGAAATCTAGCTCTGTCTTCACGAGTTGATTGTAGAGATTCGCTTATGATTTAATCTCCCCACTATGAACGTGATAATTAGTGGAAGCTTGCTGAGAGATTTCACTTCGCGTTCTCAATCAAGATTTTAATTTTCCTTCGCTGACTGATGGTATTCTTTGTTTGCAGTCTGATTTGATTAAAAGCGCATGCAAGGTTTCTCGAGAACAGAGGTCGAATTTGAAATTATAGTGGATCGCGGATATAATTGCTTCATATTTTATTTTATATCTCATCTTCAGCATCTTCGAAAATTTATTTAAATCTTCCACTGGATTGGTGTTAAATAACAGGATTTTGGTGGGAGATTTGTCGAGAAATGTTCTGAAATTATCCAGTTATCCTATCTTTTCACGAAATTTCTTCATTGCAATGATCGCTGTTTAGCAGATTGCACTTCTTCCTGCCTGTCTTTGGATAAAGGTAAACATTATGTCACCGTGCGGAAATCGTAAGATAGGAATTCTCTCTTTCATGAACGCTTTTGGGGTTTGATTTACATCATCATCAACGGCGCAACAAACGATATCCGGTCTAGGCCTGCCTTAATAAGGAACTCCAGACATCCCGGTTTTGCGCCGAGGCCCACCAATTCGATATCCCTAAAAGCTGTCTGGCGTCCTGACCTACGCCATCGCTCCATCTTAGGCAGAGTCTGTCTCGTCTTCTCTTCTTCTCTATACTGTAATGATGACTAAAATTGGGCTTCATTCCTGCATTTTTCGATGGACTTTGGGTTGTTCTCCTGTTGCCTCTAAAATCCAATTTGCGAATTCCCGGCGAAACTTATGGTCTATTAACCATAGCTCTTGTTTCTATGCCACCTTGTATGGAAGTAGGCGAAGATGCAGTCACAAAGTGTGTTAGATGTTTGTCCTGGAAAATTCTTTTGAATGGTGTGGAACGATATGTTGTCGTTTGATGCTACACTCATTTGAATGTCGCTTCTATCTTTCTCGCTACGGTCAATTTATTGGTGTGACAGTGGCTTACTATTGGGATAATGGAATAATAAATTTCTCAACAGTCTAGTTGGAGCATAAGTTTAAGAGCGTCTTAGATCACTCGCTTCCGATATGCAACGCCACGTTTAGAAGCAATGTGTTCAGGATAGCGTTCATTCGTGATTGTCACCTGATTTGTTTAGACTTGACTGATGCCCTACGTTCACCATGTCTTTGAAACGTGTTGGAGCACTTCATTCAAATCCGAAAGGGTACACCGCAGCAGGTGGCAATATGGTCACCATTGCGCCTGCTCGAAGTTTTACTCTAATTTGATTTATAAATTGACTGGCATTTAGCATCTGGTTACCATAGCAAATCCCCCTACCGCTAGTGAGATATGAACCTGCTACCATTGGCCACCGCTTCGACCACTAAGTCATGCCGGTTCACCAAGGATCGTCAGGCCGCGTCTCGAAGCAATTGTTGAATCAGAAAGGAAGTGAAAAACGGTAACCTATTATCGCAAGACTCTATTTATTGGGTAACGGCTTCAACGGTTTAAGTCGTGTAAGCGATTTAATTTGGCTTCTTCTAGCTTTTTCAGTTCAGTTAAAAATCTGTTCACATGACGGATCGTGGCCTTTTCAAACACCATCTAGGACAGGAGACCTCCCGAACCATCATATCCTTTCTTGCGTAGAGGTTTTCCAATGCTTCGTCGTATCTCCCATTCCTTTTTCTGCTTCATTTTAATGTAAGAACACCGTGTTTCGTTGCTCGTGGCGATTCTGTAGAGGTATTGACAGTGGAGCAGTTACTGAACAATGGGAAATCTACCGGCCAGGTTAGCCAAATTTAGACTCAGGAAACACTCAGACCAGGATGAATGAGCAGGTACATCCTGTCTAGCAATGTATTAACTGCTTCAAAAGCTGCCAAGGAGATTTGCGTAGTTACGGGCAAAGCAATAAGCAAGTGGACAGCTCACCGCTCCTTAAAGCGTGTGAGTATGGAAGCCATAGAAAAAAAGAAGAAACTGGCGCTTGCGAAGAAAATCATAACAGCGAGGTTGAGCTACGCTAGTCAGTACTCAAACTGGTTTGATGAAGATTGGAAGTCGGTTCTGTAGTCTGACGATACTAAAATCAACCTCTACTGTATCGGCAGTAACGGAAAGGAAAAGCGCTTGGAAACGGAAAGGTGAGGGCTTGAAGGCAAACTACGTCCAACAAACTATAAAGCAAGGATGGTGTGGCCCAATATAGTTATGAGGATGTTTTAGTACGTTCAGCATTGAGGAATTACGCCTTATAGAAGACAAAATAGAGCAGTATCAGTATTAAAATATACTGAAAAAATAAGTGCTGAATTCTATGAAGTGGATGCCAATGTCTTTTGCGGGGTTACGTTCCAACACGATAGAGATCCAAAACATATGAACAAAGAAGTGGTTTCAGACGCAACCTTTCGCGATCCTAGAATGATCTGCTCAAAGCCCGGACCTTAACCCGCTTACCCTAAAACAGTTCACCACCGTCTTCTTTAGCCATTTTTTGGAAGAAAGTACACGTACAATGGAAACGAATTCCAGGGAGCTAGTGCCAAACAGTTTCAAGCGTTCCCAAAAGAATAAGCGCCATAAACTCAAAGTATTAATCGGCCTATGCCTATACTTTTTCAACGTGGAGCAAAACTTCATAAAAAATATATTTACGTTTTTTTTTATAAATTAATTTGTCATTTTCTCGTTAAGCCCCAATTGAACTCCAACATACAATTTGTCTCAAAAACTAATGCTATTTTCACGGAAAATCTATAAAGCTGCAAAATTGTCAACATTGACTCAGTTTTATTTCAAACAAATACTTCAGATGTGTTCTAGTAGATCAAAGCGGAACAAAATCTTATTCGTTGAACTAATGACTCCCTGAGATGCACTGCCTGTTTACCTCTCAGAGACTCAGAGTACAGCAGACCGAAATCCCCTGTAAGGTTAGGTTGACTAACACCTCCCAACCGAAAGAAAAATGCTTGATGGGTAGAGGTGTGCCATACAAATCCAGATTTCAGGACGCGATGATAGTGCTGACACGATCCATTGAGAGGGAATTAAGCGCCATGCCTGGCATTCTAGAGTTGATACGCCATAGTCTAGTTTGCCATATCTGTCAAAATTGTCATCTGGTTTGCCATCAAGTCTGAAAAAGTTGCTAGATGTCCTGTTTGTAAAAATGTCCATCGTTATTTCCTTCGCTGGAATATTTTGTGGAGCCTTATGCACTGGGTATGTGTTCACGTTCGAAGACTGAAGCGTAGCCAATCGCGCTTGAAGTAATCTTTCAGCTCGTGAAGCGATATATGCGTCCGTCGTGGACCGTACAAGGATTAAGCCTACCCACAGAATCTTTCCTCGTGGTCTCAACCACCATCAATTGTTGCAATTGACGTAAGGCGACGTTGGTTTCGGGAATATGAGTCATGCTGATGAGGCAAGCTTAAGTCAACTATGTTCAATGGTATTCAGAAAGATAGAAAGATAGACACTCACTCCAACTCAAAGGAATTCAGTATCAGAGTTTCCAAGCCGGAAGAGGGATTTAAAGTACCATAGGAAAAAAAATATTGATTATAATGCAACAAAAGCAAAAGAAACTATGCACGAAGAGAAAATGATCGAAAAATAAATTCCATAAATTCACCTAATTAATTCTATAATTCCCCACTTAACTCCCGCGAACTTACACCAAATCATGAGGGCACCCTCCATTTTTGGGTTATTAGCATGCCAAGGAAGGGTGGAGACCCCAACAGTCACATCTCTTCAAGATCAAAAGTAGGAGAAATATCAGTTGAGGATGTTATTCATCGTGGATCTTTCTTCTTGCGTCGTGCGTTTTACGCCTCCACGTGCTGGCGATGCGGCATTTTCCCGGTGCGTTGTTATCCCTAGCATCGGTTAAAGCGCATGTGGACAAATTCAGACAACTACTGCTTCCTCCAGGGCGGTTCAAAGTGGTTCAAGGATGTAGTTTGTTCGTTTATATAACGTTAATTCTCAAACACGCTATGGGTACGAATTATACTTAACTTGGAAACGGCATACACGTTCTCGCCTAAGCTGGTCAAGCTGAAGTAATGTTTGTTTTTATGGAGGGAGCCCTGAATCGATGGCTGACCAATTGGGGCTCGGTCACGCGATGCAGATGCAGCATTTAATGAGTTGCCTCTCTGGAGGAAACCGATTTTTTCGAAACTTTGTGTGTTAGTCCAGAAAGGGAGTCCATGGACCAGAAAAGTGACTTGCTCCCACTTTTCTTAATTGGTCCGGTCGGTCTTCAAGTGGATGGCGGACACAAAGCTCCTCCATTCTTAATAAAAAAAAACTACACGTGAAATTTTATCAAGCCTGGCTAGTATAGAGGTGTGTAATTGTATGTCGGCGAGACAAGTCAGCTTCGTTGGGTTTGTTTGCTCCAGCCAGCTAGGACGGTCCTTGATCATCGATTTAGCAAAATCATTACGCTCTTTCAAAAGTAAGTATTCGAGACGTTCCTCATTAAACTTGGGAGGTAGGCTGCAGCAAAGTATGCCGTTCATACCAAGTGTTCTTTCTAAGGTTTGCTCGAAAGTAAAACCTCATTAAAACGGATATACTATCTGTTTGACTGTTTGCTATGCGCACTTTTCACAGAAACTATTGACACGAAATTCGTTGAACATGTTAAAGCTAGATGACTTCTGGTTTCGTCCAGGGTAGTTCTAAACTTATCCAACGTTGCTTGTCCTCTGCCCTAAGAACAGGGTGACTGAAGTGGATACAAGTTGATATTTGCTCCCTTACATAATGTATAAACATGAAGTGGGTATCAATTATATTCAGAACAGTGATCGCCTAGTAAAATTCAAGCCTAAATCGACCTAAGTTAATCTAGATTTTGTTTAGGAATTCAAGGAGTCCTCAATCGGCTATCCATTTCTTAGCACACCGGACCAGTTAAGAAAAAACTTTCTTCCGTTATTGGTAGCCCTCCTCCGAGAATAAATGCAGTAATGTGAATTGGTTTGTCGGAGTTAAGTAGAAAATATGAAACAAAAAGTGGCGAAACGGGTGCATTGATGGTTAAATTTCAACTTTTCAATGAACCTGGCAACGTCGTATAAAAGAAAAATATGTGATTGTTTGCTCTACTAACCTCACAGGTGTGTGATTTAAGCGAACAGCTCCAACCAACAAGGCCTGTTATACCAGTTATTTGTAATGGGTTTGCTATTTTCGTGGACTATCTTGACGGCCTGCTAGATGGTCCTTCAGATAGACCAGAAATGTTCCTAATTGTTAATAGCATGTTGAATTGCTCGCTCTGAGAAAAATATACCACTTAAAACTGTTTTTGTGACTTAGAGAGAAAATACAGAAAATTGTGTTATAATCGGGGTCCTCTGTCGGAAAGAACCGGACAGGACATTAAGGGTATCGGGCCAACCATTAAAGGCCAAATGTCCTTAGGATTCTCGTTGAAGGACCTCCAGATATCTTGTCTTTTTGCTGCTATTGCCCTAATGCATATGCGCAGATTATTTGGTTGGGAAAGTGCTTTCACTTTTGCATTGCATCGCTCTTTGTGGACAGAGCCTCTGCCATTTAGATGGGATGTTGAATTTGGTCTCATGGTTTCTTCAAGCTTTGATTGAGGGAAACTTTTGGCAAGTCGTGCTTCAGTCGTATTTTATTTTATATCTAGTGTCCGGGGTCGGGAACGCTGGAAATAGAAGCAAGTTTGATGGTCATGTACAATATATACTACGACCACTGAGATTACCAGTCATTTAGAACTAAGCCATTTTCATTTGATTCGGAAAACAATCTACGTTCTCCTATCTGAGTTGTAAGGACCTTGGACTTTCAGAGAGCGGTCTTTGAGTGAGTGGATGGCATTGAAATCAAATTTCAAGAAGTATGCGGACCATTCCTTGAAAATCATATAATATATAGATGGCAGCAAGGGGCAGTGCCTATAATTAGATTGAGATTCAGATTGGTGATTTCGGTAATGATTATGTTATGTTCTGTTCGGAAGGTAATCCGACAGAAGAAAATGTCTTCACTCAACACAATCACGACTCCACCATCCATGTTAAATCCAGCTGGCTAGCGGACTGAGATAATACCAACTCCGTTGGTATTTGTATTGAATTCTTGAAGGAAGATTTATTCCTTGGTAGCCTTGAGTTTCACAATCTGTAATGGTACTATATATTTTAAAAATTTACTGGAAGTACCCTTAAGTTCATACTAGAAATAAACATGTTTGCAGTAATATAGGCCAAAATATGAAGCGTATTAGAAAGTTCAGTGGAAATCCTAATATTATTAACAAGGTTGTAGGAAGTAAGAGCGCCGTTTTAGGTGTTGTGCGACTCACTATTACACAATAGATCTTTTTTATTGCTTCGCATTTGGAACAGCTAGTTGTTTCCGACTTATGTTACAGCATTGGCCAATGCGCTTCAACCTGCCGCTGCCCTGAAGCGCCGCTTTGGCTTGGATAGGTAATAGTTGGTTGACATTCTTGTGTACCTGCTCACTATGCGATCAAAAAATTGTTGCCTTGCTCAGAGTTCTTTACAAAAAGTCAGAATTCTTTACAGGGTTGTACTGTGACATCTCCTATTTTTTTAGATTAATTCAACATTGTTGACGACATATAACCTGGTATATGGTTGGTATTGAAAGTCTCTTCTAATATAATTCTTTCATATAGTTACTCATATACGAGTATAGAACTATCTTAAACGTCAAATTATTCTTATAGAGGCAGGCTTTTAACTGAGCGGGAGTGAGATTGGCCTGACTATTCACCGTGGGAGCTGGAGAGATCGAACAAACTCGTTGAGTTTTTTTTATTTTTGCTACTACTTTTATTCCCAACTTCCACTCTTGCTATTCCTTGGTCCGGAAAAATCAGATTTCGTCTTTCGGCTTTTTACTGAAATTAGTTTCCCAGGAACATCTACTCAGAGATATCCCTTGTTGCTCACGGAGCGCGAAAGATTCTCTTTACAAACAGAAAAGACTCGTTAGGTTTGAAAGGCGTTAGTTCCGGAATAAGAGGATCAAAATAAAACTCACCATTGAATTTCATCCCTATGTGAACGACCACTCGGGCAGTCGGAAAAGGACCGGAGACTCTATTGATGCTAATCAAAATTCATTCATCAAATTCTCCTTCAAATATGGCCGCACTGGTATGTCAAAATGTTGAGGTTTTTGTTGAGAAGCGGTTTATTATTCAAAAGAACATGCAATAAGTGTGGCTGCAGAATCCTTGTTTTTTATGAAGATTTGCTATTCCGCTTAAAAAATAAATAAAACAGATTTTTGCATCATTATAATAATAATATATATATATATATATAATAAATATATTATAATAATAATATATATATATAATATAATAATAATAATAATATCATTGGAATTAATCCATTTAATGTTTATCTTATCTGGCTTGACCTCGATAAAATATAAGAGAGGGAACACCGGACGCTAAAGATAATAAACTATTAAGATAAATGGTAAAAGTTCATATTTTTGCCCTCTGTTCTATGCCTGGCATCCTTATTCTACTTCCCTTCCTTTCTTCGTGATTGATGATGACGATCCAGGATAAATTTCCAGGGATTTCTGGAGAATTCTATTTAGATTATTTGTGTATGGGGTTCATGCAATAGAGAAAATATTTACATAGTTTTACTGAGTTAGTTTTAGATTAAATCGGTTTATTTGAATTTTCAGTGCTACGTGAAATGTGGCTAGTTAACTCATTGGGTTGGACTTTACATTTTTTTATACTGAAATAGAATTTGAATCCCATCGTATTTGGATTGGGCGTCAGATTCTCGTTCTTGTTGTCGGGTTAGATTGCCAGTTACATTACCGATTTTATTTTATCTTCGTGTTTGTCCTGCTGTTGTGGGCGTGTAGTTCGCACAACAATGAAAGTGACGACAATGAGATTGAAGAACCAGAACTCATGGATGTCGTATTCTCCACAAATATAAATATCCAGTAAAAACCCTTTATATCATACAGGGCAACCATTCTTGACAGTTATTTTTTAAAGATAATTTCTTTCCATTGTTGGCTGTAACTACGTTTGAGATGGTCCATTCTGAAGTTCCAATGTTCGATGACCTCTTCCACCATATCGAGTGGTATTTGACAAATGACTCGACTAATGTTAATCCCGAATCGTCTCAACCGTAGCGGGCTTATCCATGTAGACTTTGGACTTTACGGTTCGGTAGGCCGGCTATCTTGGGCATAGGTTGCTCTAAATACAAGAAACACTTTCCTCACAGACCACTAATTTTCATAAAATAACTGGATAGTTTGTAGACATTGTGCGGAATAAGCCTTTCCATGGAAAAAGGGCATGCTTCAAGGGTCTCGACAAACCTCCCAGTATTTACCTTCGCGACATTCCGCGCACAGAAAGAGCACCGGGGTAGCGCACACTGAGAGTTTAAGTCAAAGGCAATATATTGACGGTTGCCTGCCGAGAGGTCCTCCGGAACTCCATAACGACACCAGTGATTCTGATGTGAAAGTTACATCGGGAATGCTTCCCTCACCGCCTGAGCGCCGAAATGTTCGGATGAATCCGCTGTTAAATCCTGTTCTCGCTGCCATTTCGAGACTTCGTTTCCCTCTGAAAGTGGCCTGGCATTGAAGGCACCTTCGACCGGGATCTGCTCCCCTGTACCTAAGATAGCATCTTCTAGAACATCAAGCCTGCGTCGGAAGTCCCGCATCGTCTCACTCGATGTTAGAGAGGACTGAAAAATGCAACCCCTAGACACCAAATCCAGACAAAGTCGTCCCCTCGGCCTTGGGCAAGAACCCTAAAGTATATGTAGCCCCGAACCCAGATGGAACCGGTTCGTGATATGTCGGGATGCCATGCAGCTGGATCCTTGTTTCAATACTATTCACTTTGATCTCCGCATTCAATCCGGTGCATATTTATTTGTAGGATGCCGATAATGTTAACCGAGGCTGGACACCATTTTGAGCCTGCAGTGTGCACAACACTGTCATCAGACGCAACTATCCCTGCATACAATCAGTCAAGCTTACGACAATTAGCTGTGGTGGACATTTGCAATGTAGAAAGTAAGTCTCGCCACAGTTACAAGCATGCAACGAAGTTGCTCCCAGTTGGAAGAGAAAGTCTCCTCCGGTATCTTCGGCTCTTTCTTATTCATCTACGTTGACTGCAATCTAAAGTTCAGTAGTGTTCTTTAACGGAGGATTTTTAAGCGACGGGAGTAGTGTATATAGTTAACCTCGTGCATAGGTTTATAAGAGACGTACAAACTGCCTTCATCCAGATCGAGCATCGGGCTATATGATGGCAACATCAGCACCAAAAAACAACTAACCAATAACATCGCACTGCTCAAATGGGAACAATAAAGATAGGAGAAATCCGCGCACGGTTGTTGGCAGCCAGTAGAACGTATTTCAGCTTACAAAAACTGTTTCGCTCGAAGCGTTTGACTATAGAGTCAAAATTCTTACTGTACAAGACTATGATCTTGCCAGTCCTCATGTATTCCTCGAAGACTTGAGTGCTTAGCAAGAAAAATTGTGAACTTTTGGCCGCGTTTGAGAGAAGAATCCTCCGGAGAATTTTTGGCCCACTACATGAGGATGGTCGAAATCGTCCACATAACGATGAAATCTACGAGCAATACCATACGGTGAGGTTGTGGTTAAAATTCGGCTCAATAGGCTCTGGTGGGCGAGTCACTTAATCCGTATGGATGAGGATGATCCCACCCGGAAAGTCTATAAGGGCAATATCTATGGTAGAAAAAGAAGACGAGGCAGACTCTGCCTGAGATGGAGCAATGGCGTAGGTCAGGACGCCAGCCAGCTTTTAGGGATATCGAATTGGTGGACCTCGACCCAAAAACGGTATGTCTGGACTTCCTTATTAAGGCAGGCCAAGACCGGATACCGGTTGTTACGCCGTTGATGATGATAGGTTTGTAAGGTTTGTAACAATTGCGCTGCACTGCCGAACTTGTATTTTTAAGCAAAAATTGGTGCTAATGCCCAGGACGGGGGACCGTTGAATCGAACTCGATTGGATAGTTTCACAATTCAGTGTCAGTATATCTAACTTCATCTATTCAGGCATATTGATGGATAGTTGGGCTTTTGGATAAAACAGGTGTAGGGAAGTAGATTGAAGTACAGTATGCTGAGGTAGGCTCCCCAAAGGCTTCAAGCAAGCTTGTAAAGTAGTTTATTTCTAGTACTAATTTTGGCCGCTCTTTTTTCGATGTGGGGTTTAAACGTGACAGCAGAGTTCAATGTGATACCCAAATGTCTGAGAGTCCTATTGTGCTCTATAGGGCATTATTAAATTCATTTTCTAAAGAAACATTTGATTATCAATTACCGTTTTAAACATGTATGTCATTAGTCTCTACTTTGTAAGGCATTTAAAATGTTTCTAAACCTGAACCGAACTCTAAAAATCGATGGATGGACTGAATTCTCAACACAGATACCTGTCGAACTTTTGAAGTTGGAAGAGGGGGAAAGTTCTTCTGGAATCAAAGGCTGGCATCGGCATATAATGAAAAAAAAAATTTAGTTGAATCTTACTTTAAAGTTCAGTTACCAATCAATTTGATTAAGTGCCATTAGCTTTTTGAAAGAAGGCAATTCTCTTTATCGTAATAAATATTGCTATTTTACTGTTTGTAATTATATTCCTCTTCTAATGCTCCTAATTTATTTAGAGTTAAAACATTCATCACATTTTCTTTATTGATTAAATGACAACTAACAAAATATTTTCTTTATTTTCAGGTAAGCTTCTTGACTGCCTTAAGCGATGGATTAAGATGTCCGAATTCCAAGATATTTAGATGTCATCCAGTTAAATTATGAAATCATCTGAAATGGGAAAACATTCCGGGCGAGAACAAGAAGGCTTTGTAACTAAATGGATATTCGGAATTGATGCAATAATTTAGAGAATGTTTGGAATAACTTTTGTGATGATAATATTACAATGTGGATGTTATCTTATAGGTATTTTCCTGACAGCTTATTATAATGTGCGTCTTAAGAAGGTCCCGCCAGATATGATAGGTTATTTGCATTCTTTTGTGCGTCTTGGTTCAAGCAGTATGTTTATGTTACCCATAGTCCCTTATTGAGGACTTGGGATAACCTTCATCGTAATATTGTATCTATTTGGGTGACGAAGGAAGGGGGCAGTTCCTGCGAAAGCGAAGATTCGGCGTGGCTCGGTTTAAGATATATAGTGAGCATTCAGGTGAGGTAGCATTTGTAATCCATTATGATCCGCTTGCCTATTCCCCAGTTCTGCAACTGGTTTATTATCCTTCTGTTACTTTTCTTTCCAATGTTAAAGAATCGGCGAGGAAGGGCCGGTTTTAAAGTAACACATGGAAATATAAGCCACTTACCTTATCAGGATGGAAATGCAGTTGTTATAAACAGCTAAGTATTTAGAAGTACATTTCGAGTCCAGCTAACTTGGGGGGTTGGTGTGGTGCTGTAGCACTGCCATAGTGAAGTTTTGAGGACTTTAATCACAAAGGATTTATTGGGTGTACTAGAGTGGGGTGAAGATGATAAGGAAAAACCTTTTTTTTGTGAGCTTTTTTATTTTATTTTTCAAAAGATAGCATTAATAAAGACTTGTTCGTTTTTCATAACGGTGCTTTAATGCAGTGATGCCATTTTTATAATGTGAATCAACGTACCCCGTTATCCCCATTTTTTGCTTCCTAGCCTTTTTTAAAGTTTTGTGTTAAACAAAACCTTATTAGAATTGATTCAATGTCTGTCTGTCTGTGACACCCGATTTATTCGGAAACGGCTGAAGCTATTGTTAAAAAGTTTGAAAGAACATTAACTTTGTGAATCCCTTTACATATAGCAATTGGTGCCATTTGGGGTTGAGTTTAGGGAGGGCTCCCCATATATGTGAATGGAGGGTGTAAAATATAATTATGTAGGGTATCAAATGAAAGGACTTGATTAGTACTTATTAAAATTGGTCTTATTTCTGTTAGTGGGTGAAACATAGGGTAGCGTGTACTCAAAATGTGTGTCCCGAAAGGTGTAACAGATCTCGTTCTTAGAACTTATCCAACCGACAAATCTGAAAAAATTCACAATGGTGTACAAAAACTAAGCTTCAAAATACATTCTATTCCGATACCTGGTCAAATAAAGTTAATAATAGCATATTACATTTTTTAGAAATTAACCCGAAAAGACCCCTTAAGTTGACCTTAGAACTACAATTTGGTACCATTATCAGTAATGAAAAGTTTGAAGGAAGTGCAACTATTATTAACAAAGTTACAGAAGGTCAAAATTCTGCATTTTACGTAAATTTAACGCAATCTAAGACGAGTATGACATCATCATCACATAAAGTGAACTCATATGGACGGCGGAGTTGGATATATTAAGAAATATTTTCAACTTTTAACTATGCACGAATGCAAAACGTACATAGCAAATTCTTAACACAAGATTAACACAAAACTTTAATGGCTGAAGCGTCCAGCTTCCGTTCCAGCTTATTTAAGGTTAGGAAACAAATGATAGTCGCTGGGAGCGGTATATCTGGTAAATATGTTACAATTCGAAACCATTGTAACGATTGACGTATGGCGTGCGTTGTCATGGCGAAACAAAATTTTTTTCTTCATCATATGCGTTTGTTTTTTGCAATTTGTCTTTCAAACGTTGCAATCACTCTGCGTAGTATTTACCAGTGATGGGGCTCTAGGTGTTCTCTGAAAATCCAAGTATGGAAATGCCCTCACCTCTCGGAAAAATGTCGACTATATTCCTGGCGGAGATATATGCCATTTTACTGTCAGCAGAAGAATAACGGCGATAAAAATAGTGGAATCGCACCATTGAAACCTATTCCGACATTCAGGCAGATTCATCAGCATTAAATAACAACACCATGTCAAGCCAGTTGGTAATTAGTTGCCACCAGTAGGTGCTGAAACTTAACCGGCTGAAGGAAACATTTCTGATGTGGGGGCCATTTGAACATCGCTGGTAATGAGGAGGCTTACAAATTGACTTGCCAAAGTCCTGGTAGAACCAGAGCCAGCATTTGGTATCCGCCCTTCCGCTGTCAAATTTACTATGATAAAGGTTGATATTTCAAGGGATCATGGGACCAAATGGAGAAATTTAAATTCCTGGGACAGGTGAAAGTTTTTGTGGAAAATTCGTGTCCTCCAGAATGATATTTTTATTGTTTCTTAAGGACCCTAGTCGGGCTTTTAACAGGACACTGGTTCATAGCTCATACACACAAAAAGAAAGTGGCCAATCAAACAAAATTTAGCTCGGGAAGAATATAATAGTTTCATCATTTATTTATACTTGGGAGCTCGGCTGTAATGTAGTGTACCAATTCGGCAAACAATACTAGTCCGGGAAGGTGCACGGAACCATTTAGGGAGTGAAGTAAGGGGAGTTAAGGAGTGAAGTAAGAATGCACAAAATAGAGACTACTGTTCAACGCGTTTTGTAACAATCAACTTGTGCCTATCGTTGGTAAATTAAAATAAACTGCAATGGGTTGGTTATGTGGAAGGTATGACGTTCATTAGAACACTTGGAAAGTAATTGTGCCGTAAGTGTAAAAAAGTTGCTTACCATAAAAGTCAAGGAACCAAAGCTAAAGTAAACTTCACCAATTTGAGAATGCGGTCACAGAATTGATTCCATTGCCAGAAACGTTAGTGGGGTAGGCGTTTAGGTGGTCGATGCATCGATAAAAATGATCCCAAAAATAGCCAAGAGTTCGGTTCGCTCGCGAGACCGGTGCACTAACGGCAACAATTTGCTTGCCTTTTATTGAAATCAAATTAATAATTTCGACTCACTTTTTGTGTCTTTGGTCTCAGGAAAGTACATAAGATTCTTTCCTCTTGAGAAAACAGACGGAAGCTGTGAGGATAATTGTGCCCTTTCTGCTGACTTCAACGGTTCTGCGCTGCTACCATTGGCCCCTTTTGTCTTAACTGATATACTTTTATTGGAGGGCTCTTTTCTGAGTTTCTTCGTATGGTTGCATAATTTGAAACCTGATTTTATTCCCTATATTATTTTCATAGTAGTCAAAGTTGGCTTCCTGCCGTATTATTTCAATTATCACGCTTAACGCTTAAAATTAAGAAGGGCTTGTAGGTTAAGTATAAGTCTTCGCTCCGAGGAGACCAATTAGTCTTTTGATGCCACAAACTCCTAAGACTCTAACTGCTGTGGAAGAGCGATGAGAGTAAACTCCAGCTGGTTCAGATCTTCATAGCCGGCCGCGCTTACGAAGGACTCTGCAACTATGTAGATATCTCTTTGAGGTTTTCAACAAATTTTTTGCCTAGTGCTTGCAGCCAGGCAAGTGCTTGATTTTTTCTTCCGCCTCTCTGCAGTTTTGGCAATGTAATTGTAGGTTATGCTGAGTCTGACGCCATGATACCCTATATTATGATACATCATAATCCTGTATGCATTTGCACCCATCTGGGCTAGAAGCTCTCGCAATCGGGTGCTGTAATAGGCGGCAAAATTCGCCTTGACTTGTAGCAGGTAGTGACCCTTCATAATTTGCTATTGAGTGGATATCGATCGAATCTTTGCAGAGCGCCACCTGCCCAATCTGTCACCATCAATTTCTTTTATGTTCCTATGATCACGAACCCACAAGAGGATTACTTCAAGCGCCCAGTGTGCCAGCGCGTCTATGCATTGGCCCACCAACCTGGAAGATATTGTCACCGAGTACCAAGCTTTAATTTCCATCTGACTTTAAATCAAAATAACTGTATTAGGCTTGGGGCTTGAATTACGCGCCAACCATCGACAAACTTTCAGGATCGCTAGTAATGTCGTCTGGAATACACTGGCAAATCCTGGGAGTTTGTACGATTCAGCTACAGTATTCAAAACAATCCCGGTACAGACTCGACAGATCACCTTTGATTTAATCGGGAATATTATGTCATAAACTCATAGCGCGTTATCCGACCTCCATTTTGCATTGGTTGAAAATCCTAGAACAAAGCTGCTCGTGAAGCTCGACTCGCATGTGTCGCAATTCGTAGGGAATGCCCGCAGTTCCTGAGGTCCTCGCTGTATAACATTTGGATTCGAGAAGTCTGAATATATTACCCACTGTTGGCATTTAAAGTTGGGGTTCAAGGGGACCAGGCACAGGAGCACATTGAGGGCACCTGGGGACAGGAGTACCAAATTCCCATAACACCTGCACACGCGGATCTTTGAATTCTACTAAACTTGGTTCTCTTGTACTTCTTGCTCAGCGTCCAAACGTTAGAATGGGACAAACCACGGCTGTGTATATTCAGAAAACCATCCGCGGCCCAAGATTCCACTACCTTACTCCGCTTGCAAGCGCAGAAAGTTAAGCAGGGCTCTTTAACCCTCAGTTTCATGCTCAATTTTCAATCTAATTTAGGATCCACGATCTTACTCAGATACTTTATTTTGGAAGAAAAAACAAATTTTTGTTCACTTTGCCGCGGAAAGGGGAATCCTTGTCTTGGTAGTAAATTGCATCAACTCCATTTTGGTTGGATTTATACCGAGTTCGCATCTTGCTACCCATAGGTAACCTTTTTCCTATTTTCCCCTCCACGATTTCACTAATAACGGGGGAAGGAACATGCTTGACACCAATTATCACCAATCGTACTCCGCTTTTGTCCAATACGCGTGAAATCTCTCTCATCATTATCAAGCCGAGCATCGGAGAAATGGCACCATCCTGGGGCGCGCCTCTGCTCACAGCTAGTCAAGTGGTTACTTCCCGAATGAAATTGAATTATCTTGGTTTTTAGCATGGATACTATCCAATCCACCCCTCCAACCTTATTCTGCTTAGATTTTCCTAGATGGCTTTGGTACAAACGTCATTGAATGCTCCCGCTATATTCAGAATGACAACCAGAGTATATTGGCAAACCCTATTATAGGTTGTGGAGACAATTTCGAATCTTAACTACGAGTAAATGCAAATTTTGTAGTCACACTGGATGTGGATTGTTATAGAACGTTTATATGCCAACAAGGGAGAGGGGGATTCCTTGCCTAGACTGGTTTTTCTATATCTGATCGCACCCATATATCTAAATCGAGCGAGACTGTTGAAAGAATTCGTTCAGACCCTTCTGTTATGGATTTCGTAGTATTTCAAGCCATAAGAAGTTGGAATACTATTTTAGTTCGACACCATTTTCTCCATTGACAGCTTATACTTTCATGTCTGCTGGTGGTCAGGCTATGATTGCTATCGATTGGCCAATATGATTGCAGTGGGCGAACTGCTTCTTGAAATTCCAATATATTTTCGATAAATATATGCATTTCGTACAATAATAGAATTATTTCAAGTTTCTATTGCAGTAACAGAATAAATTTCCATTTCTGTTGAAAATAGGTCAATGAAGTTAGTTTACTCAAACTTCGTACCACTTAACGAACCATATGTGTGTGTCCATATCCTTTGCCATCCCTTCCAACATCACCAAACACAATTTGCATGCATCTACATAAGTAAAACCAACATTCCTCCATCACACCGTCTGGGAAATCGGTTGAGAAATTTTCATTTTCCACAAAATTGGAAATCAAATTCAACACCTTCTCTACCAGCCACCCCCAACACAAATCCGGACCAGCAGGCGATACTGAACACGATTGAAGCCGGGACCAACTTAGACTTGCAAACGAATATGAAATTTCTCACTAAAATGATACCTCTATCAATTCTTGTCATGCATAAAACAAACGAAAATCCTTCAGCTTCGTTACACTCCAGTCCCGCTCGGTCGTTCGCGCACTCTTTAGACCAGCTCCAGGTTGTTGGAATTTTTTAATGAATTCAGTGATATATCACCGACAGTCTAGATGCGACAGGATCTAATCTAAACATAGACTCGTTCATCTGTATATCATGCAAATATATCATACCTCATACCGTCAAGTTGCAAAGGACACCCTCCCAGTGTCCATTGCTTGATGCTTGTATGTGGTCCTTGTATTGCTGAAGGTTGAAGGGATGTCAATAGTGTTTACACGCGGAGTTTTGCCATTCGTGGAGATTTATAGTGAAAGACAAGTTGAGTCGATTTTGAGTACATTCCGGAGCATTTGTTTGTTTTCGGGGTTGTATTTCTGGGGTTGTGAAAAATTGTGTCAAAGAATTTTGACAGTAAAAAATACCATAGTGTAGGAGTGGGGGTAACTGATTTTTCAAGGAACTGATGGATTTCAGTGATTACATTTGAAAAGTGAATATATCTCTACTCGACAGCGAGGGAGTGGGATCTAGGGAGGATCATTTAAATTCTAAAATTGTGCTATTTGGAAACGGCACCGTGGGGTTTTTATAAAGTAAGCGAATCTGTTTGGCAGTGCAGTATTTGTTGTGGTACCTTAATGGTGACCAAATTTTGTTAGGAAAAGCCCACTGGATATAATGCGTTAAGTGCATTCTACCGAAGATTTGGAAACAGCCCGACATTCATTTCTCTTAAGCCTTCATCATTCTACTGGGAAACACGCCATGGGAGGAGAAAGAGCTTTGTAATTGGAGGACATATTTTCTTATATTAGAAAGTTTCAATAAATCGAACTTCAGAGATTCATTCACGTTCTGTTAGAATGTTATGTGCGGGGGTCTGCGGTGTTTCGCCCTTATTTTTTGAGAAAAATTATCGGATCACCGTGCCACCGCGACAACTCTTCTTATTATGTAATCTCGAATGAACTGCAAACTTCGCAGACCGCGAACCGCATCTGCAGAATGTCGGTAGTCAACTATAAGATGGTGATGTACACTTTGCACATTGTTGAGCTTCCTGAGTGCCAAGAATGCCTTCCATTGCATTGGATCCTCATGCAAGCCAAAATGTTATTGTGGAGAGTAGTGCTAATGATTCAAGATGTAATGAACTTATGAAGATGAAATATGTGTCCCTTTAAATTCTTCGTGGGGTGGTCTTCTTTCACTATTTATTTTCAATGAAATTGTGCTTCAATTTCATTAGCATCACATTTAATAACGTTTAGCCTACAGAAGTGAAATACCCATAAAGATGAACGTAAAGATCCGTGACAGCCGGATGTCGACTCCAAAGCGACGAGATTCAGGGGCTGATGCTTAATCCAGCCACAGCGCTGTTGAAAGATGAAATTTTCAAAACTTAACCGGTTGCTACGTACCTTTGAAAGACATGTCTCAAGTTGCAGCAATGTGTGGGGTTCTCACTCACTGAAGCCATTTCTATTTTCACCCGGCCTCTACCCCGTTCTTCCACGATAAAATATTAATTCACGTCGCCCATCTCACTAATTAGATACGCTCCAATTTTCCGAACTTACTTTTTACCGTCCCTACCGCCGCGTTCGTTGCAAATCTCGGTTCCCTCCCACCCAGAGCAACCTATGTCTCCATTGCATTCTCCTAATATTAAACGCTATTCTCGCTAAACATGTCATAGTCGTCTTTTCCGAGCAAAATCAAAGTACCTTTCGAATCCGGCCTGGTGGCCTTTTTCAGTCATCGAGAGCTTGCAGTTAATCATTAATTTCGGGAAGAGTTTGCGGTAACCACCTCAGATATTGATAATTTTTTTTTCTTATTTGCTCCTTCATCTCTAGAAGCTACTTCTGGAATGCTTCTAAAATTGCTTTAGTTTCTGGTGGGCCGGTCTCTCTTTTGCCCTTAAAAAAAGTCTTTTCGTGTGGAGTCAGGGCAGAGTTCCACAAGTATGGATTTTTTGCTAGAAAGCAAATGCCTTTTTGGTATGGTGGCTTATTAAGTATTAGTCGTACATAGAGTGTCTCGCCTTATTCGTCGATGCTCCTCTTTGGGACATCATAGTCAAGTATCTTGGCTATCTTGTTACGGAAACGCGTTCCATTACAAATTCCTCTGTCCCCAATATGGATTACCTAGAAATTACTGTAGATGTAATGTTCACTTACCCCGAGATCAGCCTCCTCGTCGAACAGGCACTAACGTACTTTAGCTTAATTTAATGAGCGTTGTCCAGGACTACATTTAACTCTGCAAAGCCTTTGAGTAGAATTTACCGTTAAAGATTAGTCAACCGCACCATGATCTGGTAACTGAAAAAGGTTGCAACTCTTTTCGCTCCTTAGCCATCCAGTCTTATTTACCTGAAGAGTTCATCCACCTTTTATACTTCGAACATGTGCCACTATCTACCACATTCGGTCATCCAGTCCTTGCTTTTTGCATAAAATGCACAGTGGTCTAGCGGATTAAGCTGTTATACGTCATAGCACCGACGAAACCTTTGATTGGAGAGTGAAAATAGAGATCGAGATCCAAGAAAGGTGCTTCGAAAATGTTGGCGTTGTGTTTGCCATACGAAGCAAAGTAAGAGAAGTCAGTTAAGGAAGAGCAGTCCATCAGGCCAGTAGAAAGACTGCACATTAATAGGGGGGTGGGAATTGAGGGGATTGAGGCAGTGGAGACGGTAACATAGTCACATTTTTGATGAAGAGAGCTCGGGAGAAATTTCGTTGGATTTTTTCTAGGAAAAGCAAATCACAGTTGCGGGATGGGAAACAGATAACGTTGCAATAATTAAGAGTGCTACGAACGAGGGAGTCGATAAGTGGTAAGCAGGGTTGAACCGAGTCAAAGTCAGAGGAGGTACGCAATATGAAGCTAAACATTCTGGAAGGCAGTACGCCCCAAGAGAATAGGAGTAGAGGATTTGAGAGAACACATCGAATGGCACTTGCTAATATTGAGTGCTAACTTATTTAATAGAATACCAGCGAAGCAAAATGTCTAAGTATGATTGAAGAGACACGAAGTCTACAGGAGAAGCTATAGATGATAAAAGTTTAATATCATCGGCGTAAACCAAAGCAAGAGGAGAACCGCGAGGAGAGAGGGGATTTTATTCATGAAGGATAAAAAAAAAGTAGTGGACCCAGAATGGAACCTTGCGGTATACCACAAGAAAATAGAATGGAACGGGATAAGCGGCAGGATAGAACAATAGGAGGTGAGCTATTTAATGGTTCGCGGCGAATGTTAAAGAAGTATCACTTGATGAATAGAGTCAAGGGCCTTAGAAGCAGTGAACCGGCATTTCAGAAGGGCGTGCTGCTCGTCACCAAAGTGAACAGTCAGCCAGTCGTTGACTTATCAGGCAAGGACTTTCAAACAGGAGCCTAGGAAGGAAACTGGATGACAATTTTTGGGGACTGTATTTTAGGTTTTTTTAAAAAAATAATAATTGTTTGGTTTTAGTGGAAAAAGTGTTAAGGCTGTCAGAACCGCGGCTGATGTTGAGTAAGGATGTTGTAAGGAGGGTTATAACAGAAGCTGCACGAGCATCCTACGTCAAAATAGGGGAAGAGGAGAGGAAGGAGAGAAGTTATACACCGATAAGTACCAACAACGTACGTATTATTTAATTAAAATGTCAGCCTCGTTTTTCGTGTTCGCTTTACACAGCTCGGATGTCGCGAAAACTTCAATCTGCTTCATCTCTAGATCGCACTTCACTTTTCGAAGGATATCAGCGAAGGACATATTTTGTTCTTTTCGTCCTTCTTCTTTTTCTTGTTGCATTTCGATTTCGAACTTTCAATTCCTTCTGTTTTTATCCAATTTTCTTTCTTAAAAAGACTTCTTTCCTCGTTATGATCCCAACATCATCATTTTTCAATGTTTCCTCTCTTACTATTTTTGTTTCCTTTCTTGCCTTGAAGAGGTGATTTGTGTTTCCAGTGTATCGAACCGAAAATTGCCCATATTCCATTCTAATTCCCAGAGGTCAGGTAGCCCTTTAGAAATGGTTGTTAATCGCATTTGAATCAGTAATTGAGTTAGTCACAAGCCCTTGGAGTTTTTTGAGCCAATACGCTTTCTAGGCCTTCAAAGCCTTCAAAACCCTCGGTATTCCGCTGCTTTTCACGCCTTACCGAATTATCGCAACACACAGACTGCGGAGCTGGTTGACTTGCGTTGGGTCTAAATATTACTTTCATTGGATGTCGATCCTGTCTTGATATTTATATAAGCAATGGATCCGAGCTGCTTTTCTAGACACAAAAGGTACATGTTTATGGCTGAAGGGCAGAGTTTTGAGAAAAATGAGTTCAGGAGATTGCTACTAACACTTGAAATGATTTGGGCTAATATCGATAAATCGTTTGTACGTAGTTAGCTTATAGTTCGCAAGCTGTAGTTTCAGGGTGGATTAGGACCAGATTTATGGGTTTTCATTGAGTTCCTGATCATCGTTGTGTACGATTTTATTCATAGTTGGCAGGTGATGGTCTTTCTTCATTAGTTCTATATAAGTATTCCCTAAAACAAGGGATTCTGTCTAATTTGTAAACAGATGACGAGAACTTAGTTTTCTGCACGCCAAATTACGTTTCAAACAAGGTCGAAGAGTAGCCAGCGTTATTGTCTTTGCGATGAGGTCAGTTGCTGTTCATCCTCCCAACCCCCATTTGTGAATGTTCTTTTATATTTTGTGCCAATCCTAATCAGGTCTGGTTTCCAAAGTCCTAGCGCATTGACTATGCGATTAAACCTAAAAAAGTCCAAGTTTCATGCAAATATTTCCGAGGATACTAATATTATTCTCATGAACTGTATCGATTAACAAAATGTCGGTTACTTCAACGGGCTAAAACCACTAGTCTTCATTAACGCTAGAAGTGGCCGGCGTCCCTTGGATTATAGTACGTGTCTCTTGGATATAGTGTGATTACAATCAAACCCTAACGTGCGCTTATTGTCTTGCAAACGGAGGTGACCCAACAATTAGAACAAATGTCTGCAATAACCACTTTCAAGTATGTGGACTAATGGTTTCATCTAGTGTAGAGGCCTCAGACGCTGCCTCATTTCTGCCCTAAACGAAACCTTTTCTTTTGAAAATTGAGTGCTTTACCCAAAGGAGTTGGTAAATAAAAATCACAGAGGTTTTTCCCAGTTGGTTGAGTCCATCATGAAAAAGATGCGTCTCAGGACTTCCTCAACTACAAAAACAAATAGCCTTCAACATAAGGGCTAATCCAGGCTGATCAAATCTTAGGCGATCGAAAATACAAAAATTTTTTTGGCGAATCGCCTTTCTGTCAAGCGAAACTAACTGCAGAGAAACCATTGACCTTGGACTAAAAATGGTCTTATAAATGCTGGCAGCCTTTGTATGTCCTATTTCCTCGCGTGGCTCTACTTTTTGGAGGTTTGCGTTATGTTGGGGATAGTAGACATGCAGTCCTTCCAGATAGAGTCTCTTGACACCGAAAAGGCAGGACCTCATGTCGCTTGGTCTAAATCCAAAAACCATGGAGAAAAGTAAACCACAAGTGGCAGTAACCTCTTTAGACATTGCTAACGAAACGGTTATAAGGAGTTAAGGTGGCTTATTAGGTAGGAGGCGGCAATAAAAAACAACCATGATAATGACGAAAATAAAAATACGATAATCGTTCTACGAAGAGTAGCAAACGCTGTGTCAAAGTAATTCCTCCATTAAATAAAATAGGCCGCGTACCGTAAGGGGAAGAGTCCTTGAAAAAAAGTTAAGAATAACTGAAGAAAATGGTGTACATCATGACAGATCCCGATGTAGAAGCTTTATAGAGGCACAAAGGGAATTTGTAATAGCTTAGATGTAATTTTTGTATAGAATATTCTGAATGTATGCTTATAAGATGTTCAAAGCAGAGCATGATCCAGCCGATTGTTACCGAGAATCTAGGGATGTTTCTTTCCCTTTCTTATCAGTACAACACCAACTTGATATAGCGACTAGTGGGAGGTTTTACTCAAGACAGCTACCTTCCATAGAGGTGAACAGAGATCTACCTCATCTTGTATCTCTTTACGCGAAAATTATACCCAGTCCTGATAGTTTACTGGCAATACCGAGGTGTATGCCGGACAGCTAGCGTAGGAAACGGAACCTCCTTTCCCGTCACTCAGTACACCATCCTTCATTGAAATTCATTTTTCAATTTAAATGCAAATCTCTATTTCGCTAAAACAACACAGAAATAGGGAATCACATGAACGACATGCAGACGAGTTCAGACAGACGAGACGCATAACATATTCACAAAAGGATATATTGCTCCGTGCTCGCATCCTGATAATGGCATGCTTGCTTCAAATAGATACATTCGTATGTATGGACTGTCTCCCGCTGCCTGCAAGGTGCACTCACTTGTCGACGAATGCCACAATCCTTTTTGCGCGAAACGCTAACAAATCCTGTTTGCTATTTTTAAGCTCTTCCGTCGTAGCTGCATTACCGTTTCAGGAACAAGCTTGCAGTACATCTATAAATACCGGATATTGTAACAATGGTTACAGGATTTTCAATATATACTTGGTATGAGGCGGTTATTCGAACTCTGGGAGGGAATATCTGTCGAACATGCGAGTGTTTGCTTCGTTGGATCCAATTAGATAACTCTTCGTGGGTTACGCGCTGCGAACAGGATCTCATATTAGTAGTTGAGTCTGAAGGGTTCAATTAATTTGTTACTGTCGTTCGGTTGGTTTAGTCCAATAGATAACGAAATGCATTTATGGAAGATTGTCTGTAGTTGCGTAATCGTTGAACCTTGAAAACACCTTCGGTGGCAGCGGTGCGTTTTACAACCTCGGATGTTTGACTATTCCTTGTTGGCGTGGGATTTGGATGACAGACTATTGTTTAATGGTGATTTGTTGAGAAATGAAGGATTATAGGATTGTGGAATTAGCGATGTGGATCTTACATTGTGGAAAGATATTATAGGGATAGGAAGGAATGAGTAAAACTAGCTGTTTTCATTATATTCGGATAGATTGACATATCAGTGAACTTACCCTATTTAAAGCTTTATAATATCCGGAGAAGTCGCGACACATTCCTTAAGGAAGGAGAAGGAATTGGGAGGAGCTGAGGCTATGGAACATTTGGTGCTCCAATAAAAATTTTCAGGAAGCTGTTGCGGATGAATAAAGCTGACAAACCGCCAGGCAAGATATGCTCATTTACTTTTCGTATCCTACTGGTGAAATAAATTGGCAAATTTGAAATTGATCTCCGCTGTTAAAAATCTAAGAGGGGTATTAGACCGACAGTGCGACTTCAACAGGCCCAGATTAACAACGGTGTGATTAGAGAAGATAGGATTGATATTTGCGGAGGAAAAACATAAGCGACTCTCATTACAAAACGTCGTCAGAAAAATTATGTTTGGGTAGAATTCCAGCCATATTGTCGCCCTTAGTACATTCTTGGTAAAGTATCTAGTGCTGATACAACTATTGCAAGGATGATGTCGAGCTAAGGTATACTTCTAGCTTCCTTGTTTCGAGAGTTTCGAAGTGCATCCTGCTGAAGCCTGTGCTACTTGTGGGAAAGGTATTTCATAACAGGCAATCCTCATCATGATAGAGGAAACGAAGTAATTAAAAAACTAGTGTAGGCCAAAAATTTGTCTATTTTACGTTATGAGGATTGTCCGAAAAAATCTGGAGCTAAAGTTAAATGTATTTTTAGTTTTCAACAAAGTCTCCTGGTAAGCAGCGCCTAGTAGTGCTGAAATTACTTTATGAAATAAGTTTTTACCGTTGCCATTATCTCTCCGCTTCATGAAAGTCGAGTTCCCCTGAGCCTGTTCATCTTTTCATGATAGAAAATAAACAGGCTAGTTCTGCTTCAAGATTACCTAATTTAGTTTTATTTACGCAAACATATAACGTATGAGGTGCTGATACTGCCTTAGTAGGCAAAACATTCTGACCCCATCTTTGCAACAAAAAAAACCAAACGTAATGCGTAACACTTTTAAATAAAGTTGCTGACGAATTTCATCCCATATTTCACAAGAAAAAAAAATTTGTCAATGAGCTGCCTCTTGTCTCTTTTGCCGAAAGAATTGTCACTCATTTAGTGTACGTTGCCCTACTTCACGGGCAACTTTGCGCTCGTGCACGTCTTTCGCTCCTTAGCAAAAAGGACGGGAATCACTCCCGCGAACACCATCACGTTCGGCAAAACTCCATCTCTGTACTTAGGCAAAGCGTTTATGATACACCTTCTTGCACAGGGTATCAGTCCATACTTCCGTTTCGCAGAGCAAAGTAGACTACTCTGAAATCATTAGATGTCGCCTGCTAGATATAGCACTCCCAATGTTTGCCATTAGTCTACTTGAGTCCGAAATTCCAATTGTAGCCTTGTCCTTGTCCTCTAGGATGGATTCCTGTGCTACTCCCGACGTTATCTCCAGCGCCCTCTGACCATCTCGGTTTCTCAGAAAATCTGGAAATATTCGTAAGAGGTAGATTGGCACATGTCATGTCAAGCATACAAAGTGGTCGGTATGCGGACAGCAGTTCAGAGTCTACTTTTCCTTTGCGTAATCCCCACTACTTTTCGGGGGGAGGCGAATGCCCTCTTTCAGGCAAAAGTTGAATGCGCCGAGCAATAGGTCTAGCCGATATTGTTGTTTGTATTGTTTGTTGTTTGTATACCTCTGCCGGATACCATCGGGTCTTGACGCCTTCTTGTTTTTCATAGGGAGATCTGCCTCTTTCAACTTTCTTGTAGAGGAAAGTGGGCAATTCTTGGCGTCTTTCATGCGATTGTCATCAATTCGTACAATTCGGTCCATCTGTTCGGAGTTCTGCAATTTCCGTCGTTCACTAACTCAAAGAAGATTTGTCACGCCTCGATGCCCACCTAGCCAGGAAAACTCCACAGCTTGTTGTGGTGAGGTTTATAGCTGAACTTAGAGCAGCGCCTGGATCCGTTTCCGTAATTTTTACTGATGATGATTAGATGAGCGGTTGCAGTCTGGTGCATATTGATCTATAAAATGCGGATGATGTTAACCGCGTTTCAGCTCTTTCCAATTTTGCTCCGAAGACTAGACACTACAACGAGCCCGAGGTATGTGCACCATCTTATCAGACCCGCCACAATCCCTACATGGAACACCACTCTCTTTTTCTTCGCAGGTATTCGCTTTATGACCGAGCTGACCTCATCGGCGGTATGCTGCCCTTATCAGGTCCCCGGCAGGTTGCGGACATGTGCCCGTAATCTAACCATTCCTCTACGGTTTTCCCAAGGACAGTCGACTACGCTCTCGCTCGGTTTATATTCAAAGCCATCTGCCCAGTTTCAGCGGTTTTCTCTATGTCTCTGTTCGGAGCAGGGTATTCGAGGGTATTCTGCCGGTCGTGATTTACCTTTTGTAGCTAAATTTCGTCGGGTATAGTTTGTCCTCTACTGTGAAAAGTGTTATATGGCATCTGAAACTAGAAAGGTGCGGAAGTCTACCTAACGGGGGCTGTATATATGTACAAAGCCATTAAAATAAGGATATTTCTGCAACGGTTATCCTTTATGGTTAAAGTTGCATTTGGCTATATAACACAACCGTCCGAAGTGCGTTTAAAACACCACAGCTACGATATTTGACTTCGCTCATAAACTCTGCTTGGTCAGTGGAAAAGATGCTTGGGAGTACGGATAATTAAGACAATTGAACTCCTCCACATCATTACGGGGTCCTATATCTATGTTCACAGCGTCGTTTAATCTTTCTTTTTCCGGAATAATCCCACCATTACTCCCATCCACCATATAGCTTCTCCCTGGCTTTTCGAAAGTCCACAGTCACGTCATCCGAATTCGTCCTTCTTCTCTCGTAGAGATAGTGTGTCTCATCCACTAAATCTAAGGGACTCATTGCGACTATGGTGAAGGTTTCTGCATCCGATAGTGTCCTCGAAGCGCTGCACACCTTTAGCGCGATTGGCCGAGACGGGAACTCACCCTCCTCTAGTTCACCGTGTTGTTCAGTTCTTCCGTCCAGACAGGATCCGCGTATAGCAGGATGGATTCCATCACCACTGCGATAAACAGCCGTTGACTAGATTTTGGCCTCTGATATCCCGCATCATCGTTGTTGGAGAACTAGCCTTCGCTCTTGACATCAATGATTATCCCCTGGTATCAAATGATTGATTTTGAAATGATGTCGTGATTACCAAGCCGGGTTTTGCCAGTATTGTTTTTCTTGCTACTGGTCTATGGCTGAATGGTTTTATTTTAATTAAGTTCCAGGTCCGCTAACGCTTGTAAGACTTAGCCCCTGGTACTCGTCACTCGCCCTCCACAGTTCAGGTACCACACGTTCAAATCGCTGGCAATGATTTTAGGTCTATGGTCTCTAGCGTCTAACATCAAGCTGTCTGTTATTTCCTCACATTGTGTTAATGTTGCACTAGGAGGTGCGTAGCATATGTAGATGTGAAAGGTGGCTTTTGAGTTTACAAGGCCTTACAAAGGCTTACCTTCCGCATGCCCATATCGCCACTTTCCCAGGTGAGTCTTTCACACACATAGCACTACCACATCGGACACCTGTCACTACCTGAAACACTATATTTTCCTTTACACAACATTCATGGTGGATTTCCAGAGCACTCTTTGATGAGGTGGTCCCTCGGTTCCCTTCGTCCCACTTCCTGCACCTTTCAACCAATTGTGCTGACTAGTGCATGCTACTTCAAAATGACCGAAATCTTGGCACCTGGCCCATCTCTTGAGAGACGTTTGCTCCCCAAGTCGGCACCCGATGAAACCTCGCCTTACCTTGTCCGTTTAACTCGGTTTAATTGCTGATTCCGTGGGCAAGCAGTCGCCATATGCCTCGTTCGATCTTCAGCTGAAGTTTCGTTGGATTTATTTGGTTCCAACGTCAGATTCCTTTTCTGCGTTTGCCTAATACGACTCACACTAGCGCCCAAGTCTTAATTTCCGGATCCGTTGCCGCTTCTTCGTGCCCATTGTTGTTCAGTTCTCAAGATTACAACCGTAATTTAATACCTATAAACTTTTTCCAGAATTTTCGCCGGCTCAGCTATTTTTGTAAAGGGGCTTATTTTTTCTTGGCTGCTTGATGGGTAATAAAGGGTTCACTAATTTCCTCCCTACTTTATTTTCCCGTGTTATCACTTATTTTATGTAGAGGAGGTGTTACTTGTGTTTTTCGCTTGACTTTCCCCCATCGCGCTTGGGTGTTTTCCTGTTCCACTGCCATAATATAAGACAACTTTATACCCCGTGTCAGAGCCCTGATATTTTTGGTGGATATTCCCCCTCTCCTTGATGAACTCACAGAGTTAATTTATCTGTTCTCTCAGTGAAGCAAACGCTGTTCTAGTTTACTATGTTTTACGGTCATTTTTATAACAGCAGCATTAATGCCGATCTATGGACTATCCGTGTTCTTTCGGAATCCTGTGACGACTTACGACTGGGATAACGTTGCCCTCGGTGGTGACCTTCTAAGTCTAGAGCTGTCATGAAGAGATTCTGATGTGGACCTTATATCCACTCCTAGATTTTCGAAGTCCTGCACAGTGAAAAGGCTTCCTTTCTCATCCTCCATATTCGGTTTGATTTCTGGATATCCTTTTTTATTCATGGGTGGGCGTTTGCTCCCACCTACCCTCCTGATGCGTACATGTGCATGTCCACATCGCATCCGCCAGGCGTTCCCTTATCCGCCCGAAAAGACGCGCCTGACCAAATTTGGTAACTTTCCACAGAAGAATTCAACTATCATATAATACCCAAAAGTAACTTAGTTAAAATGTTGATCCTTTTCATGTTGGCCCTATCTATGTACCATAGACGATAATTTTCTCTCAGTAATTGACCTCAATCGACAAATCTATAGTTTTCATCAACTAAAGGAATTTAATGTACTTAGAATAAGATACTCTTAGTTAGACAGTACTCGAGCGATTTCTGGCTTTGTGTCTTGAATCCTAAGATGCATACCTAGATGCATACACACAAATCCATATAAACTCTGAAGGACGTACTATCTGCATAATATTCTATATGGTGGTTGCGTAAAACTTACATTTCACTCCTTCCAGTGCAAATAAAGGCAATTTACGTGCATTCAAGATCTATCTCCTCCGGAGTTGCAGCCTCAAGTCACCTTTTCCCGCATTCTCGCTATTCCGGAAATGCATGCAGGTAAATTATGTACATTTCGAATGCAGAGTGCTCGTTCATCTCAAAACTCCGACTACAAGATAGATACCCTTCATCCCCTTAGTTGCAGCCGATACCACTTCATCTGCATGCCATTGTCATAAACGCCATAGAAATTATAGAAACTCTCGAAGGGGGCCCTCAACCCATCAAACTTCTGGGAATTATGCAAAATGTTTTCACACTATCAAAGTGAAACTGAAATTTTGCATTGGCATATGCATACACGACTGAGTACAGAACCATAAGTTCAGATCCAAATTAATTCATGTATCTAAAATTCCTGCATGCGTCTTCTCATCTGTGTAATTTGCGGAGTGGTGGTAAATTAGTGTTAGGCAAATTGCTTGTATGCACAATGCCTTTGAAATGCAGAATGCATCCAAACAGAGGACGTAGTGAATGGGTTAAAATAATATATCGCATGGGGTAATGTTGAAATACGTTAAGGCATGGGGAATTTATCGAGATAGAATCTGTTAAATATATTTCAATTTAATTGCTGGATCTTTTAGAATAATATTCTGTGGTGAAGCATTATCAGAAAAGCACTTACATCAGGGATTTTAATGCCAAGATAAACGATATCTTTGGAACAGCTACTGACAAAACTATAACGACGCCATATGAAAAGGTAAGGCAGTCAGGAAAATCTGCGTACTTAAAGTATCCAAGGTGACTACGTCTGAGCGCTAGAAATCCCAGGATAGGTCTGAAACTTCTCAATTTTTCCCTGATGCGCCAAAAGCTCGTAACGCATCCTTAATAACTATAATAATTATTTTATCGAAGGAAATTCCACCTTCCGGCTATGTTCACAGGTTGAGAAACCCTGCAAAAGAGACCGATCGCCTAGCGACGCCTAGCAAATGTAATCTGACAAATAAAGGCCATTGTCACCTTTTCGTTTCGTAAGGCTTTAAAAAAGCAAAACAACAACTGTCACTTACCGGCCAGATGTCATCTGGCGATGCTTTGATCGGTATTATGCGTCGTAAAAACGGTTCGAATTCCCCAGTAAGGACCCTGGACTGCTCCATTTTCGCCGAACCGCCCAGTATAGTTCTCTCAACTGTTCTTCTTTATGTTTTATTGTTATAGCCATGCACCCGTTTCCGATTCCACAGAAGGGTTCTGGCCCGTGTAAAGGCGTCCCTGCTCCCTTCCCAGTTCGTCCGCTGTCTTATTGCCTTCCAGCTCAACATGCCTAAAACCCAGAGTATCTACACTTTATTGAGCGAGCCGAGCGTAGTCAGTCTTTCAAGGCATTCCCATACCAGTTTAGAGTTCACCTGGTCGGTGAAATCGGCAATATTCAACCCCCTGTAAAGGAGGCACATCTGTTTTTGGCGTTTATTCCCGCCTGAAATATGCTAGTGTGTTTATCTATTGGGTTCAAGTACATTTTCCTCGGACCAATGACCCCCGTACCCGCTTCCTCTTCTGTGAGAGATCCGTCATTGTTCGCATTACTCCGTAAAATAATCAGTTGCTGGTTTAAGCCATATGGCACAGCGACGCTCTCCCAGTTTGCCCTGTTCTCCTAACGTCTTTTAAACTTCTCATTGAAATGAAACTTCGTTGTCATGTTATCACTTGGTATCAATAATTCCGGGTACCACCTAGAAAGTATATCAATCTTCCTTTGGATTAGGCAGCTCTCCGCTTCACTGATACTCCCGGTCATCCTGAAGATTGCCCTCCTTGCTTGCATGTGTATATGCAGATGGAGAGTGTTTAGTCCCAAAAGGACCTGCAGAGATGCCGCTGGGCATGTCCTCATTGCCCCACTGATACACATGCAAGCCAGTCTTTGGAGTTTATGTAACTCTCTAGCTTGTATGCTGAGTTCAGTTCTGCCCAGATTGGTCTAGCGTGATTCTCAAATATTTGACCTCTATTTCTCGTTTCATCTCCATGTCATCTAAATTTATAGCTCTCAGGCTCAGAACGTTAGTTCTATGTCTATAATCTTCTCCTCCATTTTGAGTACGAACGATGTTGGCGAATTGGTCTGAAAGATTTAGGCTGAAGAGGATCCGTTTTACCTGTTTTCGGAATAAAGACCACTTTCGCCGTCTCCATGCCCATGGTATATATCCCAGAGCTTTGCTACCCTCAGAAGAGACCAAGATTTCCAAGCCTCTCTGGATTAGTGCTGGGAAGATACCATCTACTTCAGGTGATTTCGATGTTTTAAAAGTTTCCACTGCCCTAGCTTCCGAGCATGCTAGTTTCCAGTTCTCCTTTCTTCCCTTTTTATTTGTTGTTGGGGTGTCAAGCGAAATGTTGTCGCCTGCCGCTGTGGGTTAAGGTCCCGGGAAATGAGTTCTGAGAAGCAGACATACTCTGTTCTCCTTATTCTCGCTAAATGTGCAGACAGAAGGTATTGCCTTGTCTTTGGCTAAAGCTTTGCTGGTTGCTTCTATGGTTTGTTCGATCCCTCCACAGAATTCCCTGAAGCTGTTCCGTTTTGCTTCCCTGATCGCGTTGTTATACGCAGTCAGTGCATTTTTGTACCTCGGCCAGTCTCCGGTTTGGTTTGAAGAGTTTTCGTAGCTCTGTTCCCATTCTGGCTAAGTTCCTATTCCTCCACGGTACATCTCCTGACGACTAAAGTGTCTTAGCCGGAGAGCTGGCCTCATATGCGTCAATGACGACTTTGTTGTGGTTTTTCACCACTGTTTCTAGTTCCAGTTCGGTCATGATGTCGCCGCCCCCTTGAAGGTGAGCCATGTTGTTACTCAGCTGCGTTGCATAGGAATCCCAATCCGTTCTCCTGGGATTCCTTATTATTCTTTTTATTTTCGAGTTGCACTCAATGTCAAACCTGATTATTCTGTGATCAGACTTAGAAAGCTCATCCGGTACCCTCCAATTCCTGACCAGTCCGTCGATTAGAGTCCTAGAGTTACGTCTAGTACTTCTTGGCTAGTGCTGGTCACAATTGTTGGAACGTTACCTATGTTATATATTTTTAACTTATTGCTAAGAATAAATTCAAGAAGGAATTCACCCTTTTCGATTGGTGTCGCTGCTTTCCCAGGCCTCCTGTTGGGCGTTGGCATCGCAGTCGAGGAGAAGTGGTAACGTCCTCTTCTCACAGTACTCCGCCACTTTAGCGACTAGCTGCGTTGGGAGCTAGATGTCGCATCCTGGGAAGTTGCCTGATGCCACGACTACCTATCGAGGTCTCCAGTCAGGAACTCTGAAAGACATATATATTTTAAATTACGTTCAGGGATTATGCATGGTTTTCGCATGGTTGGATGGTTGGCTTCTTTATTGTTTGGAGCACTTTTCCACTGTCGGAATATCACCCTTCTCGTCCGATATGGCGCTTTCCTTCGCTTCCACCATAAGCCCTAGAAGATCTAGGTCTAGGTCCAGCTTCTGCTGTTCAATGGGAAGCAGGTCTACTTCCCTGAGTGATCCAGTTCTTTCCGCCTGGCTAGATCTAGATCGCGGTAAATGCAACATTTGTTACCATACAAAAGTACCCTCCAAAAACCAGGGAGTGTTCAGAAAGTGAGGCGGACAGTTAACATGAACATATTAGAACTTCTGCGAAGTAATATTTTATGGGGGTCCTGTATGGATAAGGGCAAGAGGAAAGTGGGGGTTAACTGCTTCATTTTCTTCTGTATAATCAGCGCTTACTATGATGGTGTGATAGTTTTTCCCCTGACTTGTAGGTAATTTGACCCAGAAAATTTAGAGCCATTTTAGGTTGGTTAAAGCCGATTTAAAATGTTTTTATTGTACTTAACACTCTTTTAAATCCTGGATAGTTGACACTTCTGGCAGTGCGTCTGCTATCTAATCTCTCTTTTTTTAAACAGTGTGGATTTAGGACCAGCGTTACACGCATTTTTTTCCACATGCTTTGATCCGGTTCGATCGATCAAAATCAGCTGAACATGCTCTCACAATACGTCCCAATATGTAAGACTTCAAGCATTCTTTCAAAATACTCTGCCCTTTCAAACGTCAGGTGACCTACACAATGCAAAACTTTCCTATGTATGGCAACTTAGCTATATGTTTGCGGCCTGGATGTCACTAAACGCTTTCCTGGGGTTCACAATAGACGTTTCCTGTAGGTCCTGCAGGCAGTGGGTTTGCACTCGAAGACATCTTGCTCTGGAGCACGCAGTATGGCATTCCCGTCAAGCAAATTTTTTAATCATCTGCTTCAAACTTGCTCTCGGCACACTTTGCTAGGTTGAGGACCTTTGGTGTTCATCCATTATTGTAGTTGGATAGGAAATAATGCAAGTGCTTAGTCCAACCTGGGTACAACCGTCATACAGGTTTTAATTCGTGTTGGTGGATTTCACTTTAGGTTCTCCAGTGATTCTTGTAACTTACCCTGCTTAGGTGTGGTTGCTATCACGACCTTTTGGTCAATATGCCATAGATGTGGAAACATCAACTGCGCCGAGTATCTATCCACATATTTGACCATCAATAATAGTGTCCTCTTCCGCCAACTAGGAACGCTCCTGTTGGAATCTCTGACATTGAATGCCTGCATTCGAGAGAGGTACTGAATCCGATTCCAAGCTTACTACTAGGACAAAGGCTAAACAAAAAGAAGAAGACTCTATGAAGGAGGGAACTCTATTCTTGATAGAAGAGGGCATGCAGTTCTACTGGTGTTATGGAGTTCACTAATTCTTTTTAGGGAGAATTTAGTGTACCATAGAAATGTGATAAAATTATGAAGCTATGGAGACTGCAATTTGCTTGCCATCCTCAACAATGCAAAAGGAACTTTTGGTAAATGAAGTAAAAGATAGCTGAGCAAGCTTGAGAGCAAAACAATAGTTTTGCCTAATTCCCTTTCGTAAACAAAATTGGTTATGCTTTAGCGAATTAGTCAGCCTTCTTTAATGTCTGATGGTAGTCTGGATGTACTGAATACCATACAATACGACATCCTTGCTAGCTTGTTCTTTATTCAGCACCACTGCCTGCGTGCACATCCATCTATTTAATTTCTTTTTGTGATACTTATCTCCCACCACCATATACAGATTTTTATCTTAAATGCATTTGGTTTTTCCAGCCCCAACTCTGGCTCCTCTACCAAACAAGAGAATTAATTACGGACTATTTAAACTTTGAACTTTCGTTTTAAATACGTTGCATTAGCTTAAATACATAGGAGTCATGCACAGAACGTACAAAAACCCCAGCCTCAATGTCTCCTGCTTCTCGAAGATTTATTATATCAGACAGCCTTGTTTGAACAGTAAATTTAGGAGCAAAGTGTAAAGATAAATTGTTGTAATTAAGCGGGGGGATGAAAACGCAAACGAAGACAAAAGTAAGCAGGAAGAAATCCTGCCGGGGAATAATTGCCCAGAATATTGTTTTTGATGTCATTCAGTGTTATGTAAGGGGACTTGGAAGGATAAATGTTTTTAGGAACCATGGCAGTGTACTATATAAAAAGTCAAAAACTTTTTATGGGTTCCACAGGATTCGGAATTAGATTTCAGATAAAATATTTACGTAATAGACTCCAGCAGAAAAATTCACAAAACTCCTTTGTTTGATCATATTATTGAGCTTCTGTGTAGTTTCCTAAATATCTAGTGATCGGGGAGTGCCACAGGGGGAAAAAAATTCGAGATCCAGAGATGCCTTTCTTCTGTGAATAAGCCTGTGCCAGGTTCTTCACCCGTTCTTAAGAATCCACTTACGAGCACGTTACATGCAGAAAGTATTGTCCTGAATCCAATTTCTCTACTCCATCCTAATCTGCTGACCTTTTCATCACATAAAAAGGACTAGGACGTTTGAGGCGCACCCTACTATTCAAACTTTTCCTCACCCTCCATTCCTTAGATTTTCATTTTGGCGTTTCACAAGTTGCACGACTTCAAACCACCTCATCGTACGAAGCTATAGAAAAATCTACGGATTACGGAGGTAGGCAGGTTGTAGGAGGGATTTATATATCTGTTCCGCTTTTGATTGAAGGAGCGTAAGGAAACACGATTCTTTTCAGCAATGTGTCTTGAGCACCTTCCGAATATCGTAAGAAAATCCGGGTGTAATGAACGCACATTTAAAATACTAATTGCTTGTAATTAGAATTGTTGTTGCTGATGTTGCTATTGTTGTTTTGACTGGAGACGTAACATTGCTGGCGCCTCTTGTAAGCGACGGTGTTTAAGTTGTAATGCTGATTCGTCAAAAAGCATCAAATGCCATGTGATTGAGCACAGAAATAACATCTTAATTGGATTAAATTAAGTCCTTTGTGATGTGAAAAGAAACCAACGGATTGCAAGAAGGAATTTAGGTGACTTCTTGTATTCATTTCTCTGTGTACAGTGAAAATAATGAGGTGAGGGTTAATGGATTTTAAGGCAATTTTAGGTGTTCATGTTTGAAGTTACTTTGTGGATGCTCGTAGAACATAATGTTTGCTTTTGGAAATTTACATTTCTAAAAAGCTCGCTTACATAACAAAGCATATATATATACTGGATATGCTAACTATTTCATCTTTTTGGATAAATGATATACATGTATAATAGTTACAATGGAACTATTGCGTTCACCTCACCTACTGCTACCAGCAATAAAACATCTATGAAAACATAACGACCTGAGAATGACTTCTCCATGTAATAACTTGGAACTTTGATGGGCGATAAGGCATAACCCGACCAAAAACACTCTTAAGTCTGATCGGAAACGAAGAATAGAGGAGTCACAACAATCTGAATATCCGAAAAAGTTCCTTAAAGCAATAATTTCAGCGAATTAGATTAGGTAGGTAGGTAGGTATCAGTGGCCTCTCCGAGGAGCCCAGATAGCGAATGTATTTGCACGCGTCTGGCACAGGAGTTCTCGTGATGGGGCTATGTTATAAGCGGGCCAAATTCTCCTCGACTGGGCATGGCTTGTAAGCCTTCACCATCTTAGGCCCGCGGCTGCTAAGTAGTGCGAGTAGACTTGGCCCTCGACAGCTGCCAACAGAACACCGACTGTATTTTCCGAAGGACTGCCAAGATCAGAGCTTTGCCTAGCAAATCCGTCAGCCCGTTCATTCCCCTCTATGTTCCTATGCCCGGGAACCCAGAGGAGAGTGACCTTGAGCGTGCCGCCCAGACGGTTCAGCGCATCTCTGCACTGCCCCACCAGCCTGGAAGATGTCGTCGCTGAGTACAAGGCCTTGATGGCCACTTTACTATCGGTCAGAATTGCTATGTTACGCTTGGGGCTCGAATGTGGCTCCAGCCATCGACATACTTTCAATATCGCCAGTACTTCCGCCTGGAATACACTGGCGAAACCTGGGAAACCATACGACTTGGATGTGTATTCGAGAAAACCCCCGTGCCGACATCACAGGCCCTCTTTGATCCGTCTGTAAAGAATACTGTATCATAGTCTTGCAACACGCCGCCGGTCTTCCACTTTACCTTGGTTGGAAGGTCCACAGGAAAGTTTCTCGTGAGGTTCAGCTTGCGTGTGGCATAGTCCGTGGGAATGCTCAGATTTTCCGAGGTATTTCATCTAAGATGTTGCTGTGGCCGTAGGACTTCGTGGCCAAGCATCTGGACTCACGTAGCCTGACTGCACTGCACGCTGCAGCACATTTAATGTGGAGGTATAGGGGGAGGAGATCCAGGAGTACATTGAGGGCATCTGCCGGGCAGGACCGCAGAGCCCCAGTAGCACCTGCACACGCGGTTCTCCTATTAAGCTTCGTTCGATTGTATTTTTTCCCCAAAGCCTGCCACCATACAATGCAGCCGTACGTTAGGATCGGACGCACTACAGCGGCGTACATCCAGAGAATCATCCTAGGCTTCAGACCCCATTTCTTGGGAAAGGTTCTCTTACAGGCATAGAAGGCTCTACAGGCCTTCTTAACCCTCAGTTCTATGTTCAATCTCCAATTTAGCTTTGGATCCAGGATTACACCCAGATACTTTACATTAGAGGAAAGAATCAATCTTTGTTCATTCAGCCGTGGTAGATGGAATTCAGGTATCCTTGTCTTGGTGGTGAATAGCATCCGTTCCGTTTTGGTTGGGTTTATGCTGAGTCCGCATCTTGCGGCCCACAGGCACACCTTCGCAACGCTCCTTTCATGATGTCACTCATAATGGACAGAAACATCGCTGATACTAATATCACCAAGTCGTCGGCATACGCCATCACCTTCACTCCGCTGCTGTCCAAAGTACGTAAAATTTTGTCCATTACTAACCAGAGCACTGGCGAGATGGCGCCACCCTTGGACGTGCCTCTGGTGACGTGGTTGCCTCCTAGATCCGACTGGATTATCCTGGTACTTAGTATGGATATAACCCAATGCGTGAGATACCCCAATTCAATACCGGTCAAGGCTTCCTTGATGGCGTTGGTACTGATGTTGTTAAAAGCTCCCTCTATATCAAAGAAGGCAGCGAGGGTATGTATACTGCTTGTACTACAGCGACCGGTCAACCGTGCCATTACATTGTGGAGGGCGATTTCTGTGGATTTTTCTTTTAGGTAGGCATGCTGGGACTTCGGCGTTCTCTCCATAATTGTCCTTAAGTGAATGTCCAGAACGCGCTCTAGGGACTTCAGCACGAAAGAGGTCAGGCTGATTGGTCGAAAGCCCTTCGCGGGCTCATGACCGCGCCTGCCCGCTTTCGGTATGGACACCACTCGTTCGCGCCTCCAGGACTGCGGTACGTATCCTAAAGAGATGCAGCTCCGGTAAATCTTAACAAGCCACGGCAAAACCCTTTCCTGGTGCTTCTGTAGCCTCTTGGTGGTCTTTATGGCCGATTTGTACTTCTTCAGGCAGTCCTTATATGGCTGCTAGTATCTTTGCCTGTAACAGATGTTGAAGATTTCTCTGGTCAGCTTCCTGAGGCAAGAGAGATCTTTATTCCACCACAGTGGCAGGGTCCTTTTTCTGTACTTAGTAGGGCACGAGACTTTAAAGGCAGCACTTTGACTGCAGTTCGTCTGTCGTGTCCATCTTACCAATTTGCGCACCGGAGAGTTTGTTCTTAATTACCTGACCAAACTTTCTCCAGCCGATCCTCCTGGGGTCTCTAAAGGGTTTGGAGACCTCTGCGGCGGGATCTAGACTGAAAACTATCCAACTGTGATCAGAGAAGGATCTTTGGTCAAATACTCTCCAGTCCTCCACCCTAAGAATCCCATTGTCGGTTATTAGGGTGATGTCAAGGACCTCCTCCCAACCGTCACAGTTCTCCGAGCAGGAGGAAGGTTGGTGTACTGCCCCTGTTACATACCGATAGGTTTGAAGCAATAATAAAATCAAAGAATCACTTACCTCTTTCGTTGATTTCGGAGCTGCCCCAAAGCAAGGCATACGCATTAGCGCCGCACCCTATCAACAGGTTGGCTTTCTTTGTTGCTATGTTGTTCGTCAGATGCTGTAGTGCTTCTGGCGGAGCTGATCGGTCGTGAGCCATGTGAGCCGAGAAAATATACACGTTCTCTGCCCCCGGCTGCTTCAGATTGACCACGACTAGGTCGCTGATACTCAGGTCCGCAGACAGAAAAGCGTGCAGACTCTTCCTTGCGAGAATACATGCTAGTCTATCTTGATCAGCGTCTCTTGTGCTGTGGATTAAATTAAAATATTTGCCTTGGATTCCTTTGATGGTTTGGTCGCTTCCGACCCAGGGCTCCCGTATTAGTGCGATGTCGATGTCCTTCTTCACGATCTTAAGTTCGTAAAAGCTGGCAGAATTTCTGAACATCCGGGCACGAATATCAATAACTAGAAAAGTTCCCGACCTATTACCTAACAACGCACCCAGTATCTTACCCGATGGCATCACTTTACTTGGAATCAAATGCTTACCAATGCTGCTTTAAACAGGTGGTGTTGATGAACTTTCATGTTCGCAATGTTTTCATAACTTGCTGCTTTGGCTTGTCCACAAGGATTGAAGTGCTATGAGTGCAGTTGACTTCCAACTGGATGTGTGGAAATCTGAATCTAGACTCAGATTCTCCATCTTTGAACTCAGGGGTGACTTCGCCGGGGGTGAAAGTATCAAATCAACTTTATGTGAACATAATCGGTTTAAATAAAGGCATTGACCAAATTTGCTTTTTCTTTAGCTTTGGCCTATTCGATACTGCGATGTGATAAGTAGAGAGTTCCTATTGTGGCTATTGCCACCAGGCCTCAAAATAGTCTCCACACCGAAGGTCTTTAAATTAAATTAATAGCAGTATATTACCATATTTATTATAAGAATCTTGTTCAAGAAATTGACTGGGAATCCCCCTTAGCTTGATCCTAGAATCATCAACTTTTACAATAATATAGGCTATGCTATGCAGCATAATACTGCAAAGTTTGGCACACTATTACTTACAGAGTTATAATAGGTCAAATATGTCATTTTTGTGCAAATTTCCTGCATTCTAAGACTATGAATATCAGTATCACACTAAAGTGAATGGTTTGAAAAGTGGTGTAAAAGGAGTGTAGAAGGAAGTGTGCAAAACTCGAGAAAGAATCGCGTCGTGGCTACGTTGTTGGTGACTCCGTCATCGACATCCTTGCCCCAACCAAACCTTTGTGCGTCGAGTGCTCCTCCTCCTACAGGAGTATATTTGCAAGCAAAAATAATTAATAAAAGTCCACTCACTGCAAGAGTCGGCATGAGGTTTTGTGAAGAAAAAGGTTCCGCTCCGTTCTCTGCTCAGGTCGTTTTCTGAGAGGCTGCCTGATTTCATTGCTTCGGCGGGAGAATAATAGAACTCTTTTCTGTCCGCTCTAGTGTTCCACCTCCACTCCGCTCACTCCACTTGATAGGCGCCACATAATATGTCGCAGGAGTACAAAGTGATATCGGGAGGCAGGAGGCCCCTGTGGCAGCGGTCGCATTAAGGATGCGCTCATCGGTCTCGATGAGGAGACCGTCGGGTTGGTCGCGGACGTGTTGGAAGACTTCTCCTAAGTACGACTGAAGGAGCAGTTCATACGTCGGCTATCAGGAAGTGAAGTGAATGAGCTGACGCTGGGCGATCGTATCCCAAGCCAGCTTGCTTCGAGAAGCAGTTGAGTGGGGATAAGGTCGGCTCAGAACTGTTGAAATATTTGTGGTTGTAGTGACTCCCAGAAAGCGTCTGTGCTATTTTGGGGTCACTGGAGGCGCTGTCCGCCACTGTCGATATAGTCCACGAGTTTAGCTTCCCGTGCACGAGCGTTCGGTGGTTGCTGAAGTGACTAGTGATACACGTCAAGAAGTCGATAACCTTAGAGAAACGGTGGCTTCACTTGCGGACGGAGTTTCCAAACCCACAACGAATGTGAGTATTTTGCGTTCGGGATGCAGATCTCGATCGCAGTCAGGGATCGCGACTAAATGTATTACAAGACGTAATTTCAATGTAAAAAAAACTAGGCTCGCTGGTACCGGCTATCCGAAACGCAGTACCACGTCGCCTTACAATTTTCGACCCTCTGAGTAGACGTTGCTTTCTGGGCGACATGCGCGCGGAGGTTTTGGTTCTCCCCGTACCCCATCCATACACGCTAATACCGCAAAACTTGGGACTGGCTGCCGCGAACTCTTCTCCGATCAGCACATACGGCTACAGGCAAGTGGACGTGAGTCACGGATTGCGCCGAAAGTTTCTGGCGATTCGTTTTGGCGGACATTAGCACCCGATTCTAGGTGCAGACTTCCTGTGTTACTATGGGCTGTTGGTGGACCTGTAGAACAAAGCTTCGATAGACGAAGCAACCTCTTTGAAGTTGTCAAGAGAAATTTTTACCTGCGCAAACGACACTGTTTCCATTGTTTTCGAGGACACTGCAGACAATTGCATTCGCTTGGTATGGTCTACACTTTGACGCTTAATAAGCTTGCGGCAGCTCTTTTTCAATTGGAACAACCTATATGTGAGGGTGCAACCGTGCGGTGAGGTCCACATTCATTTATGAATATCACGATGTAGGAAGCATCTAATCGCTGGCGATTGCCATTATTTATTTTGTGCTCCTCCTGTCCCGTTTTTGTTTGCCTCTACTACTATGCATGCCCGTTTCAACGTACAATAAAATTCGTCCTTTGTTGCTTTCTCCTGGTTCTCAACTGGCGCATAGTAGTAGATGTTCAAAAGAAAGGGGGCCCTTCCAAACTCTTTGTTTAACCGAACCTTTCCCACTTATGAGGTCAGTGTGCGATTGCAAGTAGTCTATCGTGCATCTAAGCCATTTTGTTTTTGGGACCCTTAGAATGTTGATTTTATATTCCGAAATTTTCTGTAAACGTTTTCTTAACGCCCCTGTTGAGTGTTCAGATATTCTAAGATCCAATAGAATAGTCGACTTTTTTTTGCGCAGGTCGTTGCTCCGATCTTATCCTCATCAGCAACCAATCCACTGGGGTCGAAGTTTGTTCTATTTGGTTCCCATATGTTCCACTGGTGTTTAATTTATGTGAACATTGTCAAACAATCTTTGATCAGGGTTAACAGCATTACCGCATGAAGGCTAGATTGGAGTGAGGTGAGAGGCGAGGTGTTTCATTTCCGCAGATCAATATTCAAGTTGCATGTAACATATATGAACGATTGGGTGCCAAATCTGGTAACGTAGAATAATTTGATGCTTCTTATCTGGTGGAGGGCGCTTCGTTGGATACTCCGTTAATTAATTGCCAACTCAAGCAGTTTATCAATCTGTTAGTCAAATAAAGGAGACCTCGCCCTGTTCAGTTTATCTTTCTATTGCGTATTCGAATGAATACGGGATTGTCGATCCAGGAGTCAGTTGCATTCATTCAGCTGCTTCTCCATGATGCTAAATTTCTACGTACAATCGCACCAAGATCGTTTGACATCGAAGGCCGGAAATAAGTTAACTTTAACCCAAAAACCGTGCCCACTGGGTGCCCACAATACTGGAACGTGCACACTTGTCTCTTCAACGGGCTATGTTTTCTATTTTGGGCATAGTGCGTCAACGAAAATGCCTGTCAAGCACATCAACTTCCTTAAAAAACTTTCCGTTCATTCTGAACTCATTCTCAACCGTTCGCTGCCAGGTAGTTCGTGAGTGCTGACCGCTTTTTGATAGGCAATTCAATCGCTTATCACAACCACCCATGGAACTGTTAAATTTCTTCCTTAGTGGGTATTTTCAGAATACATTTTCCATAGACCTTTCGATCCAGACATATTGGATGTTCTCGTTTCCATCTACACAGATTTTAACACGGTTGCAACCGCAACTGCTTACACAAAAATAAGTATTTCACTATCAGTCACTTGGGAGAACTCATGCCATTTCTCACTGATTGAACGTGACATACTATATAAAGTAGTGGTCCTGTTTTTGGTCAAGCTGCACTCAGGGCATTGAGCAGTCCTTTCATCACCTCGAAAATCGTTCAGGAATGCAGAAACCGTTTGAACTCTATGTCTAGATTCAATACGGTGGAACTACTCTGGGTACCTGGTCACTGGTGCATAGAGGAAAATGAAATCTCGGACGCTTTAGCGAAAGAGGGGTCAATCTCCCCTATGCCGGGACCGGAGCCAGCAATTGGGGTATCAGTAGCATTGGCTAAATCTGTTTTCAAAAACTGGGAACAAGTTTCCCATAATGACAGGTGGCAGAGCTTAAATGCTGCTCGACACACCAAATTTTTCCTGCCAGAACCCAGCATACGTACCGCAAAGTTTATCCTGTCGAAAAGCAGGAGGACTTGCAGGTGTATTGTGGGCATTCTGACAGGCCATAATTCACTAGCTGGGCATATGTTCAGAATAGGAATTACCGAAGATGATACGTGTCCCTCCTGTAATGAAGAAGCGGAATCCACGGAGCATTTCCTATGTGACCTATGTGCCTATGGACGCATCAGGCATCAGATCTTTGGTGCCGATGTCCTCCAATTGCGACGGGTAGCATCACATCCACTAACGGAAATCCTGCGATACGTTAACGAATCCGAATATTCCGGTAGACGGGGACGCGAGTACAATGGGCCAACACGGCCTGAGTGCTCAGAAGCTGTAGCTTATGTAATAATCCACCTTGCAATACATTGCTATGAGAAAAAGAAGGCATATTCATCTGTATTTCACTACCTTCATCACTGAATCAGTTAAAAGATCGACACCATAAAGACAAAGAAATCGTATGTATGTGTGTAAATCAGCAAGGTTCGCCCAAATATAACCCCTATTCGGGGGACTTTTTTTTCATCACCTAAGTGCTAAATAGGCAAATGAGCGATTGGTGCGAAGTTGGTTCATATCCTAATAACTTCGTTCCTAACATCCTAAATTGATATTTTCAAAGACAAGTTGAAAGGACACTCTGTGAATACATTGCTCCTGACTTTCACCGGAACAATTAAAACCGACAAATCAATCAATCCGGTCTGTTATGTTGTCGTCCTTCTTATCCTGCCAACGGGAAATAAGGGAACAAAAGTGTAAATTCTTTGGGCAACCTGTCCTTTCCTTGAGCGCCACTAGGCTTGCACATTTCTTTTAAGATTTCCTTCCGCCCATCTGTCGATCCTTCCTCATTCACTTCCTTCCCTCGATGACCCCATATCAATTTTCCACCCAGGGTGGAGCCGATATCCGACTACATCTAACATGAGAACTATATTACACAAATTTATGAGAGCTCTCCCGTTTTCCCGAATAAAAAGCATCCTCAGTCCCGCAATGGTTGCCTTTTGATACTTTTACGTTGTCATTCGTCCGTGTGGTGAATTTTCGGTCATCCTTTCTGGTTCATGCAAATATCCTACACATTTTTTCTGCCTAAAACGAGAAGTGATTCGACAGAATCGCATTTAAAAAATCAAGAGGGTATGCTTGTATGAAAACGGATGGGACAGGATTATGTCTTCTGGGGGTTATAGGTATGGTATGAAAATGGGACTCAGTGTGCCGACATGTGAATGAACAAAGAATATAACACAGTTCACGACAGGATTATCCTTTTTCGTATTTTTATTATCAAATTTAGGGGATGAGAGGCAGTGTTGCTTCAGGTCGAACTAGAGTCGCCTACACTAAAATAGCAGGACAACGTCAATCATAATCCGTCGGGTCATAAATGTTGTGCTTCATTTAATAAAATTTTATTAGGACGTAGGCAGAGCCTGTCGATGTGCTGCAGTCACTGTGGCGGATATAGCAGAAATACATGAATTTAGCTTCCCGTGTTCGAGTCATCAACATTTTGTAGCTCGGATATATGAATTTACGTCTGTCCCGACGAAACGGCAAAGTCCCGCAAGCACGTATGTCGCATATGGCTAGATTATAAAATGCTGCTTTGGCTCTGAATCCGGACCATAGATGCCTTTCATTTCAGGCAAGACATTAACCGAAAATCAGGAAGACTGAAACGACGGAAATTTGTCCAAAGAGCTTATTGCTTATTTACAGCTGCATGGGAGGGATTCTGGACATAAAAGTGATAAAACGTTGATTTCAATGATTATTTGCGTTGATAATGAAGAGAGTAGTTGCGGCCGCGTGTCCGTTGTTAGCAACATATGTTCCATGCGGGTGGGAGGACTTATTGAGCAAATGGTGATATGATTAGGTGGGGGTTAGTGACAGAGCCCTTGTTGTGAAGAATCCACAAATGGCGCACTTATTCCAGTTGATTTGGTTGAAGACAATGGTTTCAGTAAACTAAGATAACATGGTGGAGCAGAAGACTTGCAGAGCGTCTATTCTGTGCCATCACTTGACGTAAGAGGTAATATAGTGAAAACTACGGCCGTACCTGCTTATCTACCGTATACCAAACATCATAAATCAAACCAGAATTTCCATAAAGGCTTAACCCCAATGAAATTTAAATCAACAATGGAGCCTCATATCTATCACTGGAACCATATGTTTGCTCCGGATTGAAAGAAATTACTATTGTGTTAGTCCTTGCGGAAAGATTACGTGGCGTTTTCGTTAAACTCGATGTTTTCCTTTCGCTGGCGCTTAGCATAAGGAATCCGTGAGAAGCATTGCGTAACATGTTCTTCCGCCCTCATAACGAACATGCACAAACAAACATTTCAACAATAGCAACAAAATATAATATGTAGAATGGAACGTCAGAAAGCACAAGAAAAATCCACCGACCCATAAAAATTTTTCAGGACTTTTGTCCTTTTTTCTATATACGTAAATGCTTGAGTGGTAAGGCTTGAGAACTTGATGATTTTACCAGCGTAAAACTGTTGATGTCAGTTTCTATGGTGGGTTGAAAAAATTCGTAGTCATCCACCCTATTTGCTTGAATTGCGCCTACTCCTTTAGACCAATGAGGTTGGAGAGACAGGAGTCAGTGGCTCGTCGTTGATAGTGCGTGGGAGCAGAAAATATTCCTTGAGCAAACCATGATGGAATTGATTCTGAATAAATGATATCATCGGGTCGGAATATGGTACTTTAGGTGGGGCTAATTTGAAATTCTCGTTGGGAATCCTTTCTGAACACGTTTGCTGTGATTGGCCATGTTCCTGAACCATATTCGCTTTAGATCTTCACCAGAAGATTTCCTTTTTATGCATAATCAAATACGTCAACCTTCTCTCGAATATCGTCAACCAAGCAAAGCTCAGCAAACGTTTCGTATCACTGCTACCCCTAAATAGCTACACAGAACATAACATTCAGGACTTTTCCCTTTCGGAATGTGCATTCGTAGGCATAATTGCCGTTCATTTTCATGTTCCTTTGTTCTAAAATTAAGCTACATACTTACGGGGATGCTCATGTGCGCCTATTTCTCGGTGCGACAGGAAATCGATAAAGTTGTCCTGAATTAAAGTGACACAAATAAAGTTTATTGGGAAGTGAAGAGGACTTCATAAATGCTTAAGTGAGCGCCACAAAAGAATTGTAATCCCGTTCATATTAGATGAGGGAGGAGGGAGGGAAGTGTGTCTTGTTGATTTTGCGTTATATGAACGAGCTTTTGCCTGGCCGTGGTTTTAGTCGAGCAAGTTGTTAAGTTCTTTAGGAATTATTAATAGTTCTTCGATGGAAACTCACTTGTTCAATGTCTCTAGCATAACAAGCGGAACGAACAGGGTTATTTTAATTTCAAGGACTTGATAGGATTATATGTGGTACTGAAATCGAATGAGTGTTAGTGGGTTTGTCTGCTTCAAATGCTTGTCCTATAGTAACACTTATTCAACCTCAACGGTACAAATTATGAACTAAATCCATGATTGATGTCAGAGAAGCTTCAGAGGCCCTTTTCAGAATTTCAAAGTTTTCTCTGTAACCTCTGCTTATACGAAAATCGTCCTTTTCATTAGCAATGATGTACCTAGGGCGATAAATTAAAAGACTTAGAAAAAGTTGCATAGACGTAGCCATCGATGGTTCCCCTTTCGAATTCCTCTTACCAACGAGAGAGGAAAGGACGAAGGAAAGTTGTTACTTTTGCCGGTCGAGCTCAACTGTTTTCGTGGAAGAATTACCCAAACGTTATGTGCAAAACGACTCCATTTCACAGTGCCCATCACCTATGTAGCAGCCTTGTCCTGAGAGAGTTCTTCCATGCTTTCATAGAGTTACTGAAAAATCCCGCCCCACCTTCGAAAAGAAAAAACGATGTTGTTGGTAACGTCCTCTGTGCCATTAGAGAACACAATCAGAGGTCTGTGCCTTAAGTAAGGTGAGTGTAAGTTTTCGATAAGACGCATTAGAGCGGTCCGTCTGCCTGTTGACTCATTTTTCTAAGAGAATTGCTACCCACTCAGCGTCATGGTACCGTTCCCTACATGCAATCCCCACTTTGCGTCTTATCCTTTGCGTTTATAGAAAGTCTTGCTTTCTTTAGCAAAATGGGCGACATAAGTGACTACTGTAATAAACCAACCTCTTCGTCGTTGCTGAAACGTTGGGATGGGCAGATCTATAAAATCCCCCTTCCGATGCACTCTTTCGCTAAGGCCCTTAGACAATACCTCCACGCCATAGTTTGCCTTAAGATCGACACTGTCGCTGTAGCCTTTCTCGCCGTTGTTTTGATCTGCTCGATCAAGCGTACTTAAACGTTGGCTTTGACTCTGTAATCATCTACTCGATCGTAGCAAGGCGTAGGATCATCTCCTTCCCTTTTTAACGAGATGGTTTCTTTGATCTGTTCCTGTTGAACAATGAATCCGACAACAAATGACGCAACATCAGCTGCATAGGCAACCAAGCGCTTGGCTTCTTTGGTATGTTGAGTTTTAGCAGACTATTATAGTTAGTATCTTAGAGGTCCAATGATTGTTCTACCCCCGGCGGGATGTTCATTCTCCTCTGGCTCTTCACCGTCTCATGGAGGAAGGAGAGAGAGATTTTTCGAGTCTCCGACAGTATGTATTGCTTTGACAAATTGGCTCTTAATGAGCTTTTCGAGCATCTTGCCGATTGTGCCAGGCTAGATTTTCCTCAGTGAAAAGTCGGAAGTCCTCGATACCTCTTGCGCTGTTGACATAAATCCCAATGTGCAGAGAAAAATGTCGGCATTTGTTCAGCTTTAAGTCCAGAAGGTGAAGGTTCGATTTTTTAAGCTTTAAACGGGTGCCGTCTGGCGAAACTTATAAGACTCCTTCCGCAATAGAAAAATTTCGGATGTCAACCCATACATACTGTTGTCCTCTGCTGCAGTTTAACGTTATCAGATTCATAACTAAATTTATATTAGTGTTAGCTGCAGTCCTTTCACCATCGAAGTATCCTACAGTACGGTTCTGTCTGCCCTAGGAATCTCCATTCCTTTACCGGCGAAACTATTAACTCCAACGCGAAGATTGTGTCGTAGACTAGGAACCTGCACGTTAGCGTGGACCAATGTTTAAAACCAGGAGCTCCGTCCACGTTGTCATCTTTAGGATCTATTTCCATTTAGAATCTGGATGAGGCAAGCTCCATTTAAGTGTCCTGGAATTTAAGTCTTTCCAACCAACTCCAACTCACACTACCATCATCCCCATTATATCGGACAGGTAGATCTGGCAGTATGATGCTGGATCTCTAGGGGGCTTATAGGATTTGGGAAGCAGAATCTGCTTTTGCTTTCGCCATTGAGGAGGCCCAGGCACCTTCCCTTGAAAGTGTATGAGGTCGCAACATTAGTGAGCACTACTTCGAGCTCTGCAAACGCTTCCACTCTTATTGGTTGTCCGGCTCCCCCACTTAAGAGTCTGTTGGGTTAACGTGAGCCCAAACTATTACGAAAATATAGAGGGATCCTGATTTAATTTTCTCTTCACTTCATTGATTACCATCATTAACACCTTGCGGAAAAAGCCCGCTATGTGACTAAGAAGGGAAAAAACTAAACAATTATGTGCACTGCTCGACACTGGCTGGCGGTCGGAACCAGAAGGAAGTGAAAGTGCAACGGGCCGCCCTTGTGCCAGACTGCCAGCTATGTCAGTGGCAATTCAGTGCGCTGACGGAGGTGTTCTCATCGCCGGCAATGCAGTCATATGTTCTTGCCTCCGATGTGCCGCCATAAGTCCACGTGTTTAAATCCCCCGTTATGATTATCGGTCAATCTCCCCTCGCGTCCAAAGCCAGAGCGTTGAGCATCTACTCATACTCGATAAATATAGCAATGGGTGGAACATAGCAGCTGTTGATGTGAACCCTTTTTCGGAGGAAATGCTCGCTCTGTGCAAGCCCATAGCGCTACTTGGTCTGTTCGATCTTTGACCTAAATGCCACCATTGCGATTTCGATATGGATCGCTATTGATGGTCATTTCGATATCTTTCTCGCAGATGGATTTCGAGAGTAGGTCCTGCGCCGCCTAGCAGTTGCTGAGGTTGATTTGTATCAGCCTCGCCTCCAATTTGCGTTGGAGGATCTCCTATTCTTCGGTTACCTGCTTTTGCTAGGAATGTGCCAATGGTCCACAATCTCTTCCTATTTGCATAGTATGTAATTTAGGTGGGCTCCGTAATCCTTGTTGATATGGCCTTCCGCTCCGGATCTTCTACATTCCTTCAACCTTTCTTCTGCACGGATGCACACCTTGCGGTGTAGCCAAAATGAAGGCAACGTTTTAGTGCAATCTGCTCCCTAATTAGATACATAACCCCGCCTATTCTTCTCTCTGCTGTCAACAGCTTGAGTACTGTCTCCATTGGCTAGCTGATAAGGGCGGATTGTGTTCCACAATGATTTTTTACGGTAATTCAAGAGTCCGATAAAGTCGAACTTTCCAAGCCTTTGCAAACCTCCTCCATTATGGTAATTTCATTTATGCACTTGTAACCGATAGTGATCTCGAGCTTTCTAACCTTTACATCGGCTCCCTGCTTCAAAGAATTTCCGATTTGGCACAAAAGTTCCAACTCATTTCTGAGATCATCCAATGCGGCTCCCGCTATCTGTCAAATTGGTGTGTTCTTCTGAGAATTTTGGCGTGTGAATGCTCACAGATGATGCGGTCATATTTTTCTACGAGTTCCATTTTCCGGGGTGTCACCTTTCTCCTGTCTTCTGCTTCCTCCTTGTGAGGTCCACTCCTTTTCTCCGGAATTGCAGTGACGTTCGCTTCGTCAGCAATTTCAGCCGTCCTCTTGATCTGCTGCACTTTCTTTGAAGTTTAGTCCTTTTCTCCTGCGGGGACATGCTGCCCTGTTGATTCATTCAATCACTCAAAAAGCCTCTTCGTCGGTTTCTCTTCTCTCGACTATTGAACGGGCGTTACTTGTGATATCTGGCATACTTTCTTATCTGATCTCTTCACTCCCCTTTCATTCTGATCTTACCTGATGCCTCTTGTCATGACTTTTATATTCTAATGGATATTCCCGCGCTTTTTGAGAAACTCGCAGGACTCTATGATCTCGTTACTCAGGGAAATATAGACAGGTCTCAGTTGGTCGCTGCATCTTACATTGTGCCGGTGATTAAGTGTCGGAGTTACTTTCTTTCAATATACTCCCGATAGACTCTTCTCATTATGGGTAGCACTTTTAATGATGGGCGCTTCTTCCCCCAGACCACGTTTCTGTGCCAGTACACCCAAGCTTCTTCAATCAGCACTAGTCGAGTGTTATCCTTGGAATGGAGTTGTTCTTGCATTTACTGCATAAATAGCTTTGCGTGATGGCCGCCTACCTGGGCTATGTTATTCCTGGCTTCACTAATCTTTGGAGCTTTTCTTCAATATATGAGTGTCTCTGACATGTGACTTTTTCATGATCCGCTGTCTGTTTTGAGCCTTTGAAGATCGTGGTGTAGGTCCTGGTCCAACCTTTCTTCCTCAATAGGCAGCAGGTCCATTACTACTGCCCTCTAGAGCCCCATAATCTCCGTTTTCGTTCTGGGCGTACACTAGGATATGTTGTATTTGTTGTTTTTTTTCCTCCAGATATCGGTCATTTACCCCGATTGTGAAGAATTTTCTTTTGTTCTTTATCTTTTTTCCAAAGAGACTTCGGTACCGCACGAGAAGATCTTTATTCTGAGCAATTAAAAGGCCCTGAAATTCCTTCGTCTCCGGCTTGGGAAAATAAACTGTCAACATGTGTGCCCCTGGTATATCATCTCCAGCACATACCGGCGATTCTACTCCCTTCCAGCACGACAATTTAGAAAATTTTGTCGTTAAGCTTGGTGCCGTATCCTCCTTCACGCAGCGTACCGCTGTAAGACCGTGTTAAAGGCGTATGCCGGTGAGCACGAGCTCTTCAGTCCATCCCTTGCACATCTGTCTGAAGAAAAGGTTTTAGATGATTTCCCACTCCATACGAATGATTTCAGTAGTATGACCAGTTGGATGCTCTTTACTTCACTAGCATAGCTAATCTCGGATCTACTGGTATCTACCTTCGTTCCTGATCTACCCGGGATTGCCTCCATCTTAGGTTTGAATTTGGGTTTCTTGGGAGCACTCGCCTCTTGTGATCTGATCTCCGTTACTTTCCTCTGCTGTTGTTCTGCTATCGAAGCTTAGGCCTACCACGAGTTTTCTTAAGGGCTCTTTGGATTACAGACTTTTCTTCAGATAGCGCTGATATCATTTAGCGACTGCGCCGTTGATGCCTGTTTCCTCTCTAACGTCTGATATACTAATCCTATACGTTTTTTGCTCGTTCATTAGTTGGTTGCGGTCTCCGCCGGAGAACAATATTGAACTTCACTTCACCACCCGATTTCATAACTTTTTCATTCTTGGGTGTAATCACCTGGTCATTAGTATTACGGAGATGTGCCTCCGAATGATTCCCCAATTTGCGTGTGGTATGGAGTTTCGCTTATTTTTTTGTTTTTGTTGATTTCTGTGCTTGTGTGGATTGCACAGGTCTGGGGGCAAAAGGAGCGTAGAGAGCTATATTTCATTTTAGCCTATTCTGCAGTCCACGTTGTGTTTGCTTTGGATAGTAGCAAGAAGACTGTACAAGGCAGAAGCAAATCCAACGGTAAAGGGGCACGAAATGCCATTGTATATCTTTGGGATAGGGGCGAGGGAGCTAACTGGCCCGTGACCCATGTGGTTAATGTACTGGTGTGTCGGCGATTAGATGGTTTCTTGTGTGTTTCTTCCCATCCCATGTGACAAGCCGTAAATAGCTGTGCAATGCGAAACGCCCTTAGCCGTACATTCGCAGCTACGTGGCCGCACACCAATGCACTCCATCACATACAGAGCACTAACCCCAGACCTTATGCGCGGAATTTTTCTCCCGCAAATATCGTCCCGGTCGAAGATGCGCAATGATTTTTCTCTATTAAAAAATTTCGAACAATATGCTGGGAGTTGAATGTTTGGTGTTTATATTCGTGGAGTAAAAGCCATTAATGCAGTTCATTTTACTCCTCATGATGTGAAAATGAAAGATTTCTGCTTCTGCTAGTTGAGAAGCCCATTACCTCCCCACATCGTTCCGGTGCTATCTGAATGGAGGCTTTCTCAACACGTTTCCAACTACATCCATCCACTGATTCGCATCTGCTAATCTTTTATTTCAAAATTCAATCCTAAGCTTCCCCATTACACCTATTACTAAATTACGAGCGCCATAAATAATGCAAACACCGTGTAATGTTCAGGATCGACATGAAGACCATTTCGCATGTTGCTTACATTATCGTAAACATATCTCTAAATGATTGGTATATTTTTCACTGAATCTAATTTGCATCACGTATGTAGGTTTCTGTGTGTATGCTCAATGCCTAGGCAGCAACCTGGGTTGCGCTGTGAAAGCACCCTTTTCTGAGGGAGGGCAATTTTCGCAATAACATTATAAAATATGTTTCATATTGCCTCATGGCAACTGAATTCCCTGCAGGAGGATCCGTATATACTGTGTATATGCACGAGATACATATGTATAGTGTATGTGAACATATTATATCCTTTCTGATTTTCATCCTTACTTCACATGTGTTCGGCACCCCTTTCCCTTAAATAAGCGCACATTACCTCAAATGAATCTGTCGCTGCCATGGAGTGGAGAATTTTCAGAATTTTTAAACTATGAGGAGTGTGACGTGGAACCTTTGAATTGGATATTTTGCGCTCAGTTATCATCTCCTTTGGGAGCTTGGTTGGTATAGTATCCTTGGCTCATTATTGTGAGGCGCCAAGCGATGTGAAATAGTGCCATAAGTGAAGGTGAAAAGTATATGTAAAAAGGGTATCTTTTGTGAGAATCCTCGTGTCGAAAAAAATGACATAGATACATGTATCTCTCATAGGTGAAAGCCGGTATTCATTCACCGAAAACTTTCAAAAGGGTTTTATTCCTACATCATGTGGGGGCGGGGGAAAGTGATTGTTGTAGTAGAAAAAGTAGTACAGTTCCATCAGCTCGTAGTCATGTCGCTTAACGCCAAATTAAGCAGAAATGGCTCACCTGCTGAAAATTTGCATGCAATTTGCATGATGAAATAATTAAATATCTCACATAGTTTTCCCTACAGACAATATTTATGCATGAAATACGACTAAGTATGTGTGCAGCGTTTATGATTCATGAGTTTTTCGAGTTTATTGGATTTATCCTTGTTGCTCTATTTCGACTTTAACTCAATCATCCCAGCTTGTCGAGTGTGTGTTTACTGGCATAGTAGATTATTCGATGGCTATAATCCGGATGAGAAAGATTCTCCAATCCTTTCACAACTTAATGCCAGTAAAATTGGTATTCAAAGCTTTCCCATCATAATCTGTACATACCATGTATGTGCGGATATTGCTTGTGACAAATATATTCAGCCCGGATAACCGGAAGAGTACCCTGTCTATACTTTTGGAGTTCCATGTTCAGATGGAAAGGATGTGATCAGGATAGCACTCCAAATGCATGCTCAAAGCTATTCCCGACGACATCCTATGAACAACTTGATCCAAGCATCCTACATTCCCGTAATTATACCCTCATAGCCTCACATACGTACATTGATTAGTTCTAATGAATATGGAAAATTGAATAAATTTCCTTCTCACATCATTCCCTGCGTCTCCAAAGCACGTAGGGAATGTGTGTGCGCCTGAGTGGATAGAGGCCAAACAAGCCCACGAAAGTGGCAATTTGGTGTTTTCATTAGGTCTGTAGGACGCATAACTACTATCCAAGCAAGCTGGCAACTTGACAACGTCATTTAAATAACTGAAAGTTATTGAGTGATACTCCAATTAGTAGACTTTGAGCCTCTCATTCTTGGAGGTAGTCAGGAGTGGTTGCGTAGGTTGCTAAGTAAGTTCAGGTGGTATTATGGTGTCCTATGACCATATATGCGTACATTAGGTATTATGTGCTATGCAAGAGATTTTCTGGGCTCATGATAGGCCAGCGTACGTAGGCAATGGATACTGTCGCCTTATGGGACATAGTCCTTTTAAGTGGATGCAACCAAAACTAGCAGCAGGCATAACTCGGGAAGCGTATGTAATTAAGTGCAAAATTTATCACTATTGTGCAATGTTTCGACATGAAGCCTGAAAGATTCGCAGCGCACATTCTTCGCAGGGCGAGTAAATGAAAACAACGGATGAAGTACGAAAATACCAATAGAAAAGGGGAGGAGAAACAGGATTAGCGCTTGGAGAAAAATGGCAGAAAATATTAAGATTGGGTTTCAATGACACCTTCGCGTTACTGTGCAATGGTTAATATGAAATTCTTCGATTAAACAGTACTTTTAATATTATGAAAAGGAGGAGGAGTTTTGCCTCAAATAGTGTTATATTTGTTCCTGCCTCAAGGAAGCTTCAAATGAAGAATCGGGCACATGGTCTTATTTGCGAATTCAGGTTCTCAACAGTGCCTCAGTATGACTACTTTGACTTACGTGAAGTTGAAATCTAGTATTCTTTTGATAAGGTGATGGCGGTACTTTAATCCTTGATATACTTGATAACCTAACTTCCCGCTGCAGCTGCAGCACACCAAAAATCTGATGCCTGGCGCGTTCATAGGCGGGGCACTCATATAGAAAATGTTCCATAGATTCCGCTTCCTCATTACAGTATGGACAGAATTCCTATTCTAACATATGCCCAGCTAGTCAATAATGGCCTGTCGGAATGCCCACAATGCTTCTGCAAATCCGCCTGCTTGTCGACAGGATTAACTTTACCGTATGTTTGTTTGGTTTTGACAGGAAAAGCCTGGTGTTAGCAGCATTGTGGCTCCTGTGATTATGAGAGGCTTGCTCCCAGTTTTTGATAGCAACATTAGCCAATGCTACTGACACTTCAATTGCCGGTTTCGGTCCGGGTATGGAGGAAGTTGAACCCGCTTTTGCTAAAGCATCCGATATTTAATTTCCTTCTGCATCACAATGACCGGGTACCCAAAGTAGTTCCACCGTATTTAATCTAGAAATAGGGTTCAATCGGTTTCTGAGCAATTTTTGAAGTGATCAACGTGAAAGGTTTTGCAGAAACCGCCAATACACTCCCTCCCACTTCTGAAACCTTCTCTCCCGGGTGGTGTATTTTCAAGAGAGTCTGTGTAGACTCAACTCTGGAGTTCGTGAAAGTTTCATCCGGTTTTTAAAAAAAATCTACTTTGTCTTACTCATCCATATTAAGGACTCCGCATGGGCTGGAAGTCTCTCTTTCATCTTCCAGTTCTTCACAGTATGCTCTAAATTAGTCTCGTTTCGAACGTTTTACGAGCTTCTTATATTCACGCTGTGAGTTCCGGGTGTATGATTTTGAATTCGTCTGGTTGATTTTCTCAGTCTCTGTAGTTTTCGGTTCTACCATGGAACCGTTTTACTGCTTTGGCATCGGAAAATGAAAGTGTGCGATTCAGAATTTCCAATGGACCTTCTATCGCCAAAGGAGTCCTTTGTTGCCTAGGGAGCTGGACTTTGTTGTCGAAAAGTTCATTGAACTTTTGTCCCATCCGTTTTCCTAAGACTCCATCTTTGAATTACAGACTATTTCCCTTCAATAGAGTAAATTCTAAGCAACGCTGATTTGTGGGTGAGACTTCATCTAGCACTCGCCAGTCTCTAATCAACAACTTTGAAGTGCAGACTGTTAAGTCAATTACTTCTTCTTGGCCACCATCATCATCATCGTGACACCACTCTGCCTGGATCGTTGTCCTCTAATTATCGCGGTCATGCGACCGCGTTCTATAATCTTGAAAGCCCAGTAGGCGTCCGTACATATTGTGCTCTCTCACCGTGCCCTCGATTTTTCTCGAATGTGGTTAGCAGATTTTCAGAGGTTTGGGGTAGGTTGCGCACCTATAGCATAGCACTGGTCGTATGATGGTTTTGTATACGCGGAGCTTCGTGTTTCTGTGCACATGTTCCGATTTCATTATGCGAACGACCGAGAAGAAAGTTTTATTTGCTAGCTGTATCCGCTGCTTGACCTCGTCGGTCTCATTGGTGTTCATTGACAGGCTGTTACCTACGAATTCGATGTTGATGTCCAGTACTTTGATGCTCGAATGAGCCAGCGTTCTACTTTTTGATTGCATCATTATTTTCGTTTTGTCCTCAATGACGCGTAGTCCAACTTCTTACACAACAGTGTCAAATGTGTGCAGGAGTTTCTCTGCGTCGGTCAGTTTTCGAGACATGCTGTTAATGTCATCTGCATGCGTGTTCGAGTGCTAGGTTGAAAAGCCTCAGCGTCAGTCCGTCGTCCTGCTTTAAACCAGTACGTGTTTCAAAAGGATCAATCTACCTCCTCTCGATCCTAACGTGTGCGATGGAGTTGATCATAGTTATCTCCGTCTGTCATGTATGTTGGTAAGCACACCACGGTCTATACTGCCGTTTCCTGCTTGAAGTCGACAAAGATTTAGTACACGTCGACGTTATATCCTCAGCACTTTTACAGTATTAGTTTAACGGTAAAAATCTGGAGCGATCCGGCTTGAAACCGCATTGGTACTCGCCTATGAGTCGTTCGGCGTATGGTCTTACTTTATTCTCCAGAATTCTCGTATTTTATAGGACGAACGGACTAGTGAAATGCCTCTGCAGTTTTGACAACGTAATCTATCTTCTTTTTGTGAATGGTTCAGATGAGGCTTCTGCACAAGTCGTCTGGAATCTCCCCATCCTCCCAGATTCGTAGCACTAGTTGGTGTATCACATTTAGTAGATCCGTTCCACCGGATTTTAACAGCTTGGCTGGTATGTCGTTCGCACCCGGTGCTTTGTTTGATTCCAGTGACAGCACGGCGAGATCAATTTCTTCTGCAGTCTGATGTGTAGTGGGGCCAGGATCACCAATACCGCCGTCGATTTGGGCTACTTTGGCGGGGCGCGTGGTGTCAGATTCAGAATAGAAATAGAACTCCCAGCGTTTGTTGATGCTGTCGTCATCGTTGATGATTTTTCCATCTTTATCCTTGCAAAAGCTAGGCCTGGGTTGATTACCATTCTTAATTGTATTCACTACTTTTTGTTGCTGGGAGTCCTAAGTCTGCACCCACTTGGCAGAGGTGAGGCAACGTCTGATGAGTTGCCTTTGCCCTGGACGAAACCGTCAGTCAACTTTTTGCCTTTTTTGTATTCACTAGTCTATATGCTTGTCATTTCCATTTCTTACATTAATTATTCTATTCGAAATTCGCCGTAATTCGTTATACTTTTTTTTCTGACTCTGGTTGCTCGTTGGATATATTGTCTGAAGCCAGGACCTGGTTCCTCAAAGTCACAGGTGGATTCGAAGTATGTGACTTTTTACCACTTGGAGAGTTACAATGCATTGCTTCATGTGTTTTTGAACACAACAGCAGTATAGTAGTAAACTAGTACACCCCACACCACGACAAGGTGGGGTCTGAGGGGGAGGACAGAATTATTACTTTTAACTCATAGTATATTTCAAGACCACTACATGGTTGCGTTAGGTTAAGGTAGGCTGAGTGATTGGGCTACAATTACTCAGTCGTTTCGTTTTTAGAGGCAGAGAATACGCAGGTCCTGGGTTGAGAAGAACCTTTCGTTTTAAGTCTGAGGCAGTCACATATAAAATTCAGGACCCTTATTGGCTGTGTTTGTCTACCTAGTAGAGAAGCGGAGTCCCATTAGGAAAGATTCTTTTAAATGGGAATAAAACTACCGTTCTAGAGGCCCCATGTTCTTTCTTAAAGAATCAGCAGAAATTAAGATTTCTCTACTTGGATGAGTGAACCCTTGCTATCTCACCTTTCGGAATACACTTTACAGATGATAGCCTAATGCCAATTGCTGGCTCTGGTCCCACTACCAAGCAATTGGCTTGATAGGATGCTGCTATTTAATGATTTCACCCTTGCCTTTTTTGTCACAGATATTTTATTGACAATGATCTTGCCAGTCCGCATGTATTCCTCGGAAACTTGGGTTGTTAGCAAGAAAAATTGTTCTCTTGGCCGCGTTCGAGAGAAGAATCCTCCGAAGAATTTTTGGCCCCCTACATGAGGATGGACGATTCCGTAGCCTACACAATGACGTAATCTATGAGCAATACCATGACCGTCCGGTTGTGGATAAAATCCGGCTCAATACGAGTAGGTAACTTAATCCGTATGGATGAGGATGATCCCACCCGGAAAGTCTATAAGGGCAATATCTATGGTGGAAAAGGAAGACGAGACAGACCCTGCCTAAGATGGAGCGATGGCGTAAGCCAGGATGCCAGACAGCTTTTAGGGATATCGAATTGGTGGACTTAGGCGCAAAACCGGGATGTCTGGAGTTCCTTATTAAGGCAGGCTGTTGGCAGGCTGTTGTTGTGCTGTTGATGTTGATAATGATGAAATTCTTGACCATTTACTAAGGAGCCCTCTCTGAAGTAAAAATTGCCTCGTCACTTCCAGTCTCACAACATCTTTAATATGTCAATAGTAGAGCAAATGCGGTGAACCCCGTACTGCTATTTTAGGCAATAAGTAGAAATCTTTCTTCATGATTGTTCGCATTCTATTCAGTAGGCAGAGAGACCGATTGAATTGTGGATCACCGTCTTCGTAGCGTTCACCGTGAGTGCATTTCATAGTTGGTACCTACAACTGCGGATGAACTGAGACCGTTTTACAAGCCAAAATCCAGTCTCTGAGTTAAAAACTGCATATCGCTACCGGGCCTAAACTGTGGATGCTGCCTGTATGTACATTAAGCAGATGCTTTGCTATTTGCGCATCGCCTTCTGTGTTCCTCCCCCTCTATAAGCATAGATTATCCGCTGCTAGCTGCTTCCTTTGACAAGGATCTACCTCAGTTTGAATAACAATCGTTTGGCTGACGTTTTACTTTTTCTAGCTTTTATGGCTTTCTGAACCTCTCTGTATCTTTCAGTCCACAGCTGAATGAAACTTCAGGGCTTGCCTTGGTCGTTGCCCTTTTTGCTAAATCCGGGTTTAACCTTACTCTTTTGCACTACCTCGCTAGATGAAAAAACAGGCAAGTGATCTGTCAGATGATGAGCCTTCAAGCCGATTAAAAACTATGGTCAAAGACATAATATGGAGAAGTTCACCAAACGATACTGGATGACTGTGTTTGTAACACAGCGGCATTATATGAGTATTTCAAAAGATCGTATTTGTTTGGATATTCATAGTCTACCTGAACTACGCTTACTCACTTTTAACCAATATGCCAAATTATTTTATAGCAGCTTAAGAAAAATAGGTCGCTCGATAAGGATTTATTTCAATCTCGCACTTGCTGTCAAGGAGAGCAGTCAAAACAATAGAATAGTAGGATAAATCGGTTCCGAACAAAGTGTTTGATTACTTGATAAATGGAAGCGACGCTTGAAGAAGAAGAAATTGTGGAACTCTTCCCTCCTGAAATCCAATTGTATACACAAGATTAGACTGTCCGCAAACTGTTACGTAGATGTATGAGATAGCCACAATAACCCTCTCAATTAGCTGCGACCAATCATGAAGGCAGCTCTGTTGAAGTTTCCCTTCGACACGTACTTGGACCTGTGTCTACTGCAGACCTTTTGGACACTTCAATCTCTCACATACCGTTAAAGAAGACCTGACGTGTCTTTTGATTTGTACCGTTTGGACCGCACCTTATCTCAAAATATGTAATTGAGGAAATCGCAAGAGAACGGGCGTGAGGCTAAATGGGAAGGAATCGTGGCTCCACCGCGTACGTTGTTCCGGGGTACACGTGACACGTGACGTGAATACTGGTAGTGACCTCAGGTGTCGATAAGGCATTTTTTTGGACCTCTTCCCAGTCTCTTGCTTCATCCATCTTAATTATTCGCCAACAAAATATCCGGGGAACTTCTCTAACCTGTTTCGTCTGCCAATGAATCAAACTGTAACCATCCAATATATCACTTAATTCTTCGAAGTCTCAGCTCCTCTTTTCTAATCAAATATTTTCGTCCTTCAACCTCTTACGGATCGTCGCCGCACTTGTCCCCAGACTCTCTCCTCCCTACAGGTTACCGCCTAGTCGGTTCTTACTGATTTTATTTATAACCCAGGAAGGAAGATGTGCTTTGCACAAACGCTCGCCCCCCGCTCCATCAATCCATCATCTGAAACAGAGAAAGCTGATCGTTGACTCACTAGGTTGCACTTGCCGCAGGTCCCATTACAACTTGGCATACATAAAAATTCTCCTGTTGTCTGTATCGATCCATTACGTAAAAATGCATTTAATTGTGCGGTGGGACGCGAAAGTATATGGCATAGCGATGCTAATTACTAGATTTACTAAATGGGATAAAAGTGGGATCAGAAGGGAGTTCGGGGAAGAATAAAAAATGCAATGTAGTAAGAAGAAGGTCAATGCTGTGCACAATCAAATGAAAGTCTTCACCAGATTAACTCATGACAATGAAGAAACAACATAATTTGCAGGTCGTGAAATTACTGATAATAAGCGGCGCTTCAGGAAAAGACAGCGAATGACCTGTACCAATGCGTTTACATGATATCTGCGATTTGGAATTTGCGACTTCAAGATCGTAGGTTATTATCCTTCTTCTGTGCCTCTCGTCCTTGCAGGATATGCGTGCTTTCAGAGTAGAAAATTTATTCTGAGGATAGAATTCCAGAGTGCATTTTGCAAGGCATTCAGCCACTGCAAAAGGACGTGAGAACTCTGATTTTTGGCTATACCTTTTCCAAAGGTGACCTTATAGAGCACAGCACAGAGTTAAAATATGATAATTTGGTGTCTCAATCTTTTTAGTCAGGACCGATTTATGCGTGTATACCAGCCATTAGTGACTGAGTTACTCCTTCTGTGACATTTGCCTGCGCCGAGTATTATTTGCTCTAAATGAGTTGAATGCAATATTGGCTCAAATCTCATTGAATGCCGTCGCGTTAAGCTGTACAACATTGTAAAATGTTATCGACCGAGAGATTAAAACGAATGAAGGTTCACCTCTTCAAATATACTGTTAGCACCTCCATGGTAGACCGTATGATACACTGCACAAATGAAGATATCGAGCGAGAATCGAGAAAAACGATTGCACCGATATTTCCAGTGCAGGACCTGGGGTATGGGCTAATCAGATCGGTATAGGATGAAACCTTTTGTTGGAAATTCGGGCTCTCTCTCTTCTGGATGCCAGAGAGTTTGGTTTCCGCTTCTGACGTTTTCCCGACCCTGCATGTGCACTTAAGGGGGACATCCCGTGTGTCGGATCCGTGGAATAGAATTTTTTTTTGGCATCAATTTTATCTAGATATAGTGTAGAATATATGGGTAAAGTGATTTTTTGATATTCGGAGTCGTTCGAAAATTATAGTGTTAAACACGTGATAAGTCACATGCTAGTTTTACGTCGATCGTCATAATAAAGCTCGTATTCATAGGTCCGAATGACGTTCGAATGACTTCGCTAAAAGGACAAGAATTGAAGCCAAGGCCGTACATGTCTTCCTTCAAGAAACCTAACGTTTACGGACTAGGTATAGCAGATTAATGGTCAGTTAAGGTTTTATGGCTAAAAATCACATTCTACTTTTCAAATCCGTTTTTCTCGAAACTGCATGTTGAAAATCGGCTGCCACCGTAGCGCAAAATCTATCCAACGAAATTCCTTGAAATTTTCACGACTTATTCAGTACATATTTCTACGTTCCGCAAACTAAGATAATTCCGATTCATTCTGTAGTTTTTTTTTTATTCATTGAAGAAGCCGTAAAAAAACACCAAATTCAAAAAAAAAAGTTTAGCAAGTCACAAAAAATTTAGTTTTTAATATTTCTTAATAATCCCAGTTTGCGGACTGTAGATAAGTATGTACGTTCAAATGCCGTTTACTTTTTTCTTTAAGATGATCGCAGCGCCATCTAGCGTGGTAGCAGAAAAACACGTTTTTTTGGAGATGGGTGTATAAATTGTTCTGTGTTTCAATAACGAACTATGTGATGGGGCTGGAAAAATTACTACGCACTTTAATAAATCTATGGTGAAAAATTCGTATTTGTATCTTTATCCAGTTCTTCACAAAAAATTTCTAAAAAAGCCAGAAAAACAGCCTTTACACGGGATGACCCCCTTAATAGATGATCATAGGCGCGAGCGGTCTTCTGTGTCGGCAGTTTCTCCTGAATTCAAAGTTCCCCGCCCTGTTGATCTTGCAATTCATCTCTTGAAGCGTTATTGGTAATAGCCAATCCAGATGATCATTGCCTCTTCCAGTGATTACGGTCATTACAAAACCCAGAAAACTTTGACTTGGCTCTATTCACTCACCCAAAATTACTGAGGCCAATCTTGGTAGAAAGCTAACTCCCAATAAGGGCTGGAGTATCACGGCGCAGAAGAAAGAGGAGAGGATTCACTATAATGTAATACTGTGATTTGTGTACATCTACTCAAAAAATATAACTTTGACTTATAAGTTTATTACGATTCGCACCAAACTTGCCAATATCGTGGCCAATATTAAGGTTTATATTCGGATAGAAAAGAAAAGGAAAAGAAGTAGACATTGCATTAATTTTAATAAGGTTGTGTGTTAGGCGTAAATTCACAAAAAAGAAAGGACATCAAATAATGTTTCATTCGCGTAAGGCTCAGCATCGTATAAACACGACTACTTTATTGTATGATATTGTTGCGAGTATTCCACAGAAAATATTTTTCTACCCCTCATACAAGAAACACACCAAAAGATATTGTTTAATTCTCTGCCCCACATTTCATATCTAAGAAACCCTCACAGGCCTGCCTCAATAGACAATGAATCCACTTCACAGAGTTTCATATTAACTACAAAGTCATACAAGTTATTCACGGAAAGAAATGCGGAGATGAGTTCTCGAAAAGTATAAAAGTTACCAAATATTCCTAAACATTTCACTAAAAACGACTAATCCAGGGTAGGAAAGAAAAAACTCTTTGTTAATGCCCTGGGCTCAACTGTTTCGGTAAACAACGCCAGGTGCTTCTATTATCTTTACGTTTTGTTCTTTCCTCTAATGAGAATGGGTCAAATTCTAGATTCGGGGCTCTCGAATAAAGTTAACCAACCGTTGAAAGTTGCTCCTCAAATAGGAGATCAAGGGTTTAGGAGAGAAAAAATCCGTTTTGATGAACCTGACGGTCGAGGGAACGGCCTGTAGTATTTATAACAGCTTTCCCCGAAAAAAAGAAATCTTCCAGTTCAACGTGAATAGAACAACAAAGCCCTTTGAAGTATTAAATTTTTCTGAATTGCTGGCGGTTACTTTCCTCTGTGCCTCTGGATAATGCGGAAAAGAGTTTTTCACTTCTCTAAACGGCAAAACTTTGCCCATCAACTTTGAAATATGTTAAGTGCTGAGTGGTTATTTGCATTAATTGGGTTAAACTGCCAGCATCAGTATATGAAAGTCGAAGTAAATCCCTAGAACTTTCTTCTTTCACTATTCCAGATACACTTTTCTCGAGCTGATTCAGATTTACGTTCATTCCCGCAAAGGACACCATTATTTAAATTGTTATTTCTTTCCGATAATGGCATAGTTAGCCCACGATCCAGTTGCAGCACTGAAGCCAATCAGAATCAACTTTCATAAAACCAAATTTATTACTATTGAATCGGCATAACGTTCGGTTGGTACCAATCAGGGTAAACCATAAAATCGGCCATTGGAAGGTCACCCAGAGACGACCAACTTTGTGTCATATCTCAGAGCTTTACGTGCCATATATCCACACTTGAGTCCATCAAACGTTTTATCACCCGCCAGGCTTTTAAGTGATTCGATTAGATTCACAAAATAGTCCAGAGATGAAGTGGCAAACGTAAAAAACAGTCAACACATATCAAAGCATAAAATATAGGATACACATTATGGAGGTGTTAGGCAAAAAGACGGGGGTGGGTTGATGTCTCCCAAGTGACTTGCAAGAACGCATAAAGGGACCCCCTTTTACGATGATATATGATGGGATAAGCATCTCCGAAAGGGGGTGGAGTGGCTTTTTCGTGGCAATTCGAAGTCAGCATATCCAGAAAGACGCAAAGCGTTAAATTTGCTTATCTTTTTTTATTTCATCGAGTATATTTACGGGAAACAATAGGGGAGAGCTGAGATACGGCGATGAGTATATTGAATTCTTCAATTGCAGGATCAAGTCGCATTCAACCAATCAGTTAACATCAATACCACAAATCCACTTTTCCCGCAAATTCAAGAGTTGAAAGGAAGTGGGCTGACAGCACATGAATAAATTCAACAAAATTTTCAAGGAGCTCATCACATCTGAATAATCAGCCAACCATTAACACCGTATCTCCCTGTTGAAACTTCCAAGAAATACAGGAAAAACGACTTGGTAACGGCAATTTATGAAGAATTCGATCAATTCCTTTCCATGACTTGTAGGCGCTTTTCGGCACATAGTACGCCCAGGAATATCAAGCTGAAATATAAGACCGATTAGATGAGATTTGTCCAAGAGAAGGATTGACAAATATTGGGATTAGTTATAAGGGAAATGCAGAGTAACATCTTTCTTTCCTTGTTTCGACAGATGTCCCCCATCTTAATTTCAGAGGAGTCTCAGAAGAACGTAGTCAAAGTGGAAACAATATATGGCAATGGAAAGCCAACAGAACAGAAGCTTTTAGGGAATAAATTCGATATTGGGGCAGATTTGAATGAGAGTGTTTATTTGCAACAGATTAAATTTCAATTCTTGAAACATTTCGTTATGGGATGTTGGAAGGATTTCATTTGAGACATTGACATTAATAATATTATTTGGATCGGAACGGTTCTACTCTAGACATGAAGGGATTGAGTATGTGCCTGGCACAGAAGACGTATCAGACAGCGTAAGGTTTATGGCCCAAAGCTTTTATGTTTCGAATTTCAAATTTGATCAATGTTTTAATTCTTATCTCAATCAGGAGCTCCTATCCTCTCGCAGAACTTTGATGCACTCAATGTGGATTTTTACATGTCCTATTTTCTTAACCAACTCCTCTATGGTTTCTATTCGCATTCTGTATGGGATGGTATATTAGTTCATGAAGAACACAAACGTTATCAGTAATCGTGCGGTTTCATTCAAACGCTAACCTTCAAAATTTCAATAAGCAAATTAGGAGTCAAATACAATGTTAAAGGCTGGGATAACGATCTCCTCAGCACTTAAATAGAACAGAGTTCCTCTGCCAATGAAAGAGAATAGATGATTGTTGCTTCAGTCTTCGTACGGAATAAGATCTGAAAGCGAATAACCGATGACCTATATCTCCGAAGGATTTATCGTCTCTTACTCATTTTATATATTGCCCACATTCCAGCTATTTCTTTTGGGTGTGATCTATCAACTGAAAAGCAGAACTGTGTTTCTGAAATCACTATCTATACTATCTGTCATAGCTTCTGCTTGCCTAACCAGTGCGATAATAAATTCCTTTTTATCACGGCGCACACAACCCTGAATTTCCCGGGTTTCACATGGCATGGGAGCTTGAGCCCGTCTCGCTCGCTCCCTTCTATTTATCGATCAGCTCCCACGATTATACAGTCAAGCAGATCTTGTGATGCCAATTCGGGACGTGACTGATGATCTGCGTAGCAGCGGAGAATGGAACCATTTTTTATGGCGGGGGGAGAGAAGGAATACTTTCAAGAGTCCTATTACTTAACCTCACTTAATCCCAAAATGTACGGGGGTACGTATGCGGATAACCCCCACCAAGTGTTACATGTGTCTGGACTACAGACAAATGTTTGCAACTTGCAAGGACCCGACCGTAGGATAGGTCACCAAGAGAACGCCTACAACCAAAGCGAAAATCGCAAGGACCGTGACCCGTCTAGTAGAAGCGTTGCACACATTGCGGGTGTCCAGTCTTCAAGGCGAAATTTGAAAGGGCTAGGACGTGACTAACATGATTCGTATCTTACAAATGAACAAGCGCCAAAAAGCAATCGCTCACAAACTGGTATCGCAATTCCCTATGGAAATAAAAGCTGATCTAATGCTAATCAGAGAACAAGGACCCGGTTTCATTGCATCTCGACTTCCCGGGTACCGCGTACTATCTGTGGGACGGCATTTGACTTCGTGTTCTTGCCCAAGGTAGGGAGAATGGCTATGTCGGTGTTTATGAATAATGTTTTTTAACGTTTACCCTACGCCGAATGGGACGACACCGGAGGACGCTCATTCGGGCACGGAGTGGCGAATTCTGATACGAGGTGACTCAAATGCTAGGGCTCAGATGCCAGAGAGAAATGAAACCTGAAAATGGCTCGCAGTTTTAAACACGGATCCACGTCAACGTTCCGGCTCCAGGCTGCCAAGGAAGCATCCCTGACGTAACTTTTGCTCCGGAATCTCTGGCACCATCTGTGGACGGATGGGGAGTTCTAGAAGATTTCGCGGCAAACGACCACCAGTGCATAGCTTTGGAGGTGTTTGACGCTATTTGTTGGCGTGCAACAACTCAAAGCTCTCCCTGGATGTGTTGTTAAGGTGAACATCGGGAGACTCATCGAAGCGCTTGGAACGCTATAGGATACTTCGGGGGGTGGTAGCATTGCAGCTGACACTATCGTAAATTCAGTGATGAGCCTCCGCAGCACGAAGCATGATAAGTAAAAGTAAAGTTCGCGGCTGGCAGAACTTAGCCAACGAGGTAAATGAGAACCTATGGGGACTTGGCGATAAAGTTTTCACTCGATGGAGCATTGATGTCCACAGGGTGGGAGGCGCCGAGGACTGCTTTTTCAAAATTACAGAGCTCGGCGAAGAAGTTCTCACCACAAAAAATAGGAAGGCGCAGGTCCTTATGGTGGAGAGTGGGGTAAAACTGGTGCTCCGGCAATGGCCAGAATTTTTGATCGGGTCATTGAACACTTAGCTGGAGGGCATTTTTCCCTGCCACTAGAAGCTTGCCAGGCTTGCGCTTATCATCAAAGGAAAAGGAAACCCTCAGCTGCCGTCTGCATACCGTCCGCTGTGTGTGTTTGACACTGTTGGGAGAGTGTTCGAAAATCTCATCAAGAATAGACTCGCTGAGGCGATTTATGCTACCGGGTACTTATCCTCAATGCGGCTCGAATTTTGAACAAGGAGGTCCACGGTGGATGCTGTTCATCGAGCCGAGGCACACAGCTGCCGTCCTGACAGATAGTGCTCCTCATATCGCATATCACAGATAGGCACATTAAAAATCTGAACTAAGAGTTCCCTTCTTGGTCTCCCTCCCGTACCCTGACTTGAAAGTTCCCTAAGCAGTTTTCTGGTGCTAGAAAAGTGTTTACTTGGTAGTCGGACGGCGTACATTCGCGGGAGTCGACCACTCTGTGCGTAAAAACCGAGCCAGACGTACCCTACTTCAAAACAAAACAATTCGGGAAACCGGGAGCTAGACGCTTCAGGTATGAAAGGTTTTGTATATTTCTTTTATAAAGAGATTTGAGCGTATATTTGTCCCATTAGCATATAGCACGTAAAATATGCATATATTATGTGAAAATACCCACTTTCAAGTGATATTGACATTCATAGTCTTGAATTTGCAGAGCGACAGTTTTGACCTAGTTTAACTCTGAATTGATCACTTTCAACCCCCCGCAAAAAAAATAAAGACAGACAGATAGACAGACATACAGACAGACAGACGGACAGACAATAAACCAATTATAATAAGGTTTTGTGTTTACACAAAACCTTAAAAACGTCGTTACCAATAATCCCGCCCTTATTGGGAGGCATTGATACAAAAGTTGGTGGAAAGGTGGGAACTTTGCGTTTCCTCGCATGCAGTGGGTAACATACATAGTTTCACATTGAATTTTGTTGGTTGGGGGAAGAGGCTTTATTTTTGTTATTTAATACAAAGGAGAGAGGAGAGGCAGGTATGTCAGAGAGATAGTTTCTTTCACGGACCATATAAAAATCTAGGCCTCAAGATACTCCCCTGCCGAAGCTTGTGTAAATAAAGTTAATAATAGCATATTTCTATATTTCTTGAAACTTTACTGGAGACCCCGCGTTAATTTATCCTAAATTCAGTAATATGACTACAATATAGAGCATGATACTACCAAGTTTAGAGGAGATCACCATTATTAGCAAACTTATAATAGGTCAAAGTTGCTTCTTTTGTGGAAATTCGCTTCAATCTGAAACTGAATCTCAGCATTGCACTAAAGTGAATAGGCTGACGTACTAAATAGATAGGTGCAAATGGGGCAAATGTACTCTGAGATAGTCTTATATAGAAATACGCAGAATCTTTTATGCCTGAAACGCTGAGTTTTTGGCTTTCGACTTATTGTTCAGCAGTAGGAATTTTCAGTCCTATCTCACGGAAGAGTCACTATCTCAGTAGGATAAAGACGGAATAAATTAATTACGAATAATTTAAAGTCCCCCGTCTTACTTTCTCAAACACTTGAACGTTTTTCGGTCATTCAGACTATAGACACTCGTTCCGCCTCCTTTCTCAAACTGGCTCGAGACCATCTGTGAAGAAGCTTAAATTGTGCAGGTACACAAAGGTGACGCTTCCAAAATATTGGAATGTATAATTCTACGTCGCTGATCTAACGCAACATCCTTGTCTAGGCACATAACTACAAAACGACGTCCATTGTCTTCGGAAGCCGAGCAACGGACGGAACTATAGAGCGAACTACACAGCGGGAGATTTCAGATTTGAGACATTCGTTAATGCGTCGGTCAAATAGGACCGCAAACTATGGAATGCCACTTCATCCAGTTTACGCTTATGCGCGAAGCAATTCCATTGTGCATTGGTTGAAAACGTTTATCCGAGATAATTAAATCGCTTAGGTCTGAGAAGGTTTCTGTCACTGACAGTAGTAGTATCTGTTTTATTGGGGTCAATTCATTCGTTAATCGTTCTTTATGGGACGATCATTCTACTTTGGGACAAGCTACTCGAGATCATTTTTGCTGTGAGATGCTAAGAACTCATCATCAACGGCGGATCTCCATCATCCTGTGTAATGACAAGAACAAAGAGGAGTGGTAAAAAAGTGTTGCAGTGAAGACTCACAGAGGTATGGAGCAGTTTTTATACACTTGTCACATTTCGAACTTTTCCGATCACAGAAAATCAATTCAGTCAATCGCACAAGTTCTTCTGGTACTACGTATTGCCGCAGAGTATACCAGATGAGTTTGTGTGATACACGGTCAACCGCCTTCTCTAGATCCAGAAATGTAATGTAGAGAGGGTATTGCTTATTACGGTGTTTCTCCATGAGTAACTGAGCAGCGTGTATTGCGTTAGAACCTGATCAAAAATTCTCATGCGATGGAGAACAATCACATCAGACGGCAATTCGAACATTCCGCTGGACTGACTTTCTTCTTTGCAATTGAAATGGTTGTGATTTGTTGTCAATCGGACGGAATTCTCTCATCTCCAACAGCTCGATTGAGCAGATTTTGGAGTACCTTTGCGTCATCTGTAGTTCAAGTTTTGAAGTCTTGTTGTTTCGCCTGGTTTCATTCATTTCACTGCCTCGTCACTTTCTGCGGTGCTGATCCAAAAGTTGGTCGTGGTCGCGGAAATGGTGGATGAGGACATTCTAATGAAATTGAATTCGTCAGACGTAGCTCTCTTTTCTACTTTATTCGCCATCCTCTCAAACCTGCAGCATAATTTTGCTGAAGATCTTCCTTTCAGAAGCGTTTAATAGTTTCCCTAACTCAAAGTCAAGGCTGTGCATCCATAACAAAACACGCGACTGACAATTATTATAGGCAGCTTCGTTTTCCCGTATATTCTTATTGATTTTATGTTGGAGAGAACCAAATATGATAAAATGATTTATACCAAAACTGATATTCTCCTTTTCATTTCATGTACTTCGGCAATTTAATCCTGTATATAAGTTGTATTCCTCAATTGTGGTATTTTGCCTAACTAGCATCTACTTTTTAGTTTGACCGAAACATCACTTCCTTTGCTGCATCATCACGACTGGGATTGGAAGATGATAGCAACGGTTGATCTTTTTCGTGATCCCGCACGTAATTGTATACTATTTTCTATTCTCCTTGAAGAAGTCGGCGTATATACGCACGTAACTGCAAGAGTTTTAATTTGACACCATCACTAGGGGCTGAAACTGGATTGGTTTCTTCTGTCACATCAAACCTCGTCATCTACTATTTATAAGTTAACAGCTAAAAAGGAATAAAATCAGCAGCAGGAACGTAATGGTAAAGGGATGCCGAGAATACATGTTCCGCGATAGGTTTCCTGTAGCCAGTCTTTTGGGCTCACGTCAATTCATTTGTCATGCTCTTGCTTCACTTGCTCTATCCGGAAGACCAAAAAAGTTTACTGTCCAGTCAAGAGGACAACCGGAAATATTGACCACTACTCGGGCCGAACTGGTCAACCAGCCTGGCCATCTTTTTAATATGGATTGTTAGCTCAATCCTTGTTTTAACAACAGTTATTTCGTCAGTCTTTTTTGGAAAGTCTTTTATTTACAACCTGTTACTTACGAAAAATGTTAGGTTTATTTATTTTTAATCTATTTAGTGGTTAGAGCACTAGGCTGTCATATGGAAGGTCGTGGTTCAAATCTCACTGGTGGCAATGGGATTTGTATCGTGATTTGACGGCGGATAACATTCGAATCAGATGTTAATGAGTACCTTAGCCAAATCAGGGTAATAATCTCGGGCGAGCGTAATGCTGACTGTAATTCTGTAGTCACAGTCTTGAATGAAGTGCTCTAATATACTTCAAGGCCTTGATCTAATTGGATTGTTGCGTCATCGATTATTGTTATTTAAATTGAGGAAGCCCCTAAGTTCGCATCCACTTGACAATTAAGGAGAAACTGCCTCCGATTTTCTTAGACCTACGGACTTCCCGTTTTGGGTAAAGCATATATTTTAAAAAAAAACGATAACTGCCTTTTCCAATGTAGAGGCAGTTTATTCTGCTTTGAGAGTCACGCGACCGAAATTAATTGCCGCGTGTTCTTGACCTCCTTATACGCATATACTCACAAACACAATATAAGTGTAAATTATTTTTTTCAAAAAAAAAAATGTCATTAACATGATATATTTTCATTTTTTTCCTGCATAGTTATTGAATATTTCTTCTTTTTCCTTACAGGTAAGTCAACATTTCAGACCTATGAAAGGCTTGGTATGTATACGAATGCAACATTTTCTGTGGTTTATTCTGAGAGTATTGGGACAAATTTATATATAGTATAATCCCAATGATGAACCTAGAAACAGAAGAGTATCCTTGGCTTCGAAATAGTTGGTTTTGTCAAACAGTTAGAGTTGGTCGCTTTGGATCATTATAAAAGGCTTTGATACTGATAGGTATTCCAGCACAAATATTGGATATTCCTGCCACTCGTAGGGGTTGTAATTGGAAGACAGAATTGGCAGTGGGTAGGTCACATATTAACGAGGAACGACAATTCCATTGCTGGCTACGTCCTGTGATAATACCCATTCCTCAATGGCCGACGATTGGGTCGCTCCAAGAACATTTGACGCAGAACAGTAGAGGAAGAGTGTCGGCGTCTCGGGAAGTCCTGCTGGGGGAAAGGAGGGTTGAAGCGCATTTCAGTGGACGATGGTGCTCAAGTGTGATTGACGCGCAACCCACCATCAAGGGATAAATAGCAATCATATACACTGTATATATAGCTACTCCCAGTGAATTGGATGTAATTTATTTTGAGCTTGTCAAAGAATATCCTGGCCTTGATTGGGAAAAGGTTCGACATTCTGCTTCTGTTTGCCTAGTTCTTAAGCCTAATAATCGTCAATGTGTTCGCTATCCTACCAATGTAGAGGAAAGCAGCCAAAAGGGTACCTTTTGAATCCCAAAACACTACAGATAATACTGTCACAGTCTCATGTCTGAGTTTTTAGACTTTGCTCGCCCATTTGTCTTCAAGCATATAGAGCTGCGAAAGTACTCTCTTTCGTCAGCCTTTGATGAATAACGAGTGTTTCATATATCAAGAGAAAGAAGCCGAGCAACCCGCTTAGTTCCTTGAGAAGCCAAGTTGCCTCACTGATTATTGAATGTGCATTCTTGAAGCTCAGGCATACTATAAAAGGTTCCGGTCTTCTTCCAACCCTCTAATAATAGCCCGTTGCACATTGGAAGTAAGTATGTTTTGACCACTCATTGCCATGTGTCGACAAATGAGGTAAAGTTGACAATGCGTATGAAAATGGAGTGGGCAGGTCTGAGTAAATATTTTTGAAGGAGTCTTATTTAAACTGAGTTGGCTGGCGACATCCGGTAGCGATACAAATCCTTCCGCTTCTAGTGAGATTTACCTAAATCGCAACCTTTCATGGCAACCGTTCAATGCTCTAACCACTAAGCCATCCTTTTTATGATAACCCATATCAACGGATTTTTATTGCCCTTCCAATACTATTGCAATACGATTTGAGAGTCTATCTGCGATTACCAGACTCAAAATTATTGTTCACTTCATTAGAAACCTCACACCTTTCCTAGCTTCGGATGAAAGTTATACTATATGCGTGGCTTTGTTGTTATTCGCTGGAAGAAACCACTAACTTTTTAAGCTATTTTAAGACAATAAAATGTGACCATGATTATGAGCAGATTAGCAATTCCGAAAGTTTGTAGACGCTTGGATGGGTATCTAAGTGTAGAGTTCTGCTAATGGAAGCAGCAGAACGTTAAATTCTGAAAATGAACTGGCAAATTGCTCTTCAGACGTTTCCATATTTTTCAAGAACTCGTTTATTCGGTTGTAGGTATGGAGATGATGTAGATAGGCTTCGAATTTATGATTTAATGCTAAAAAGGATTCGGATGATTAACTTTAATCAAAGGACCTATGCTAGATATTTTACGATATGCATCTGGAATGATCAAAGAGTTCTCGAGTTGAATCAGATGGCATTATATTTTTGAATAATTCCTAAAAATAGCTAATAAAGTCATGCTGGTTTTTCGAGAAAGGGCAATGGTTGGATAACATACCACCACAGTGTCGACGAAATGATCGAATGTTTTTCAACATTCCCGATATAATTAACGGAAACTAGGTGGAAAGATTCTAAATTTACTAGTCATATTCGTCAGACAATGGAACACTATTTCATCTCTACCAGAAAGGGTCGAAATCGTATTTATTTTTCCGAAAATATGACTACTCTCCTAAGTGCAGAGTACCAACAGCAAATTGAAAATTTTTGGTTCATAATCAAATCGATGTTCCTTTTTTTAGTAAGGAAATCTTAGTATTGTTATTTTGCTGATAGACAAGTTTTGAGTTTGACGAAAAATTGTACTGGCGTTAGTACCTGGGTAGTCGCTAGGCTAGGTTACTTGTGGCGATTTGTTATTGAGTTTGCCTAAGATACCTGGGTATTTTAAAACATCCTGTGCCGAATCTTGTCCTCCTGAATACTGTCCATCTTTTTCGATCCACCGATTCGCAGACGAAGTCCTCGTTTAGGTCGTTCTCTTTGGGCGAGTTCCTTTACGATTCGTTTCGAAATTCTGCTCTGACACACGCTCGATATGCCCAGCCCATATTTTGATAGCCATCGTTCGTCAAATAACTTATACAACTCATGGTCACACCTAATTCGTCTTTCACTTTTCCTTTCGGAGGATCTTTCGCTCAAATGCGTCGATAAAGTTTTCCGACACTTTCGTTTTAATTAAAGCTGGAAGCCACGAAAGAGTCGGTTTGTTTTGAAATCATACCTGGCACTCTCACTGCTTTTCCCATTGTGGTTCTTTTGTACCGGATTTCGGAGAGACTTCTATCTCCATTTATTATTCTACTCGTTTTGTAGATTGGAGATAAAATAATGAATAAAATAAAATATCGTCAGGTTATACCTCACATTTGTCCTTATCTTAGCGATCAGTTTCTATACTGGTCTTTTCGTCATTATTCCGTTTTCTATAGGAATCTCGCCGATGTCAGATCCTTCCGTAGCTTTAGTTTGGGTAAGGCTATCTCCATTTCAAACTCACTATTCCAAAGCCTGGTCGGAATTTTACGGTTTTCTGGATCCCGGAGGTATCCAATCCACGTAGATTTTTTCTCAGTAATTTTACTCATAATTTTTCCATTTTGGTTTTTAAAATGAGTTCGTATTTATTCGTTATTTTTTAGGCTTTGGAGATATATACTTTTTTTCTCCTGTTCTTATAGCCATGTGAAGTATCCAATGAAAGAACTGCAGACTGTAAGTTGGGCATAAGTTGGGCATACATTCGAAAGGGGCTGTTACTTGATTTCTATCCTGTATTAACGTTATAAGCCTTATCAAGATCATTCTTTTTTCAACCGCAAAACTCATTTTGTTTTCGCCACTACTGGTGTCTTAGCTTGTCAGCGGTTTTTGCCTGCAAATATCTTCCTTAATGTTTCGTCATATTTGCCCAATTAATTATTCTCTTCTCAGTTAAGTGCTTAAAAAATGCGTGTGGAGCCAGAAAACTCGAGTCTCTTGGGCTGCGATCGACGGGGGAGTATCATTGGCTTATCCGTTACTTTTTCTGGAAAAGGATCTATGAGCTCCGGTGGTTGAAATTTACATAATCGAACATTTATGGATCAAATTGGTAATCAACATTTTCACAGGACTTAAAAAAATGAATAAAAGCCACAGGGCCCTTTCCATTTTGGTTCGTCTCTTATTTAGCTTATGACCAATTTAACAACTTTGGTAGGTGTCTGCAAAAGCGGCAAATTCAGTATTTTTTATTAGTGGCCAAAAGGTATTACGCGCTAACTTCACCAAACTGGAAAATTCGTTTAATTATTCTAATCTTGATATCAGACCCAACCACTCTTCTGGTCCACGGAGCCTTGGTTTTCGGGCTTTTTTTTATTTTTTGAAAAAAGTTGGTTGATGGTTTCGTCCAGGGGAAATAGAGCGATTACCAACTGTCGTCGCTTTTGGTCACCCTGCTCCCTGGGCAGAGGTGAGGCAGCGTCTGATGAGTTGCCTTTACTCTGGACGAAACAATGGACAATGGAAAGTCGAAGATAATTCTCATCGCTCGCTACACGCCTTAGCACCATGATACACGTAACCTTCCTGTTCTCGAGATCTAATTTGCATTCTTTGTGGCGTTGTTTGCTGCTATTTGGCACCAATACTAGGCTTGTACGAGATAGGTGTCCGAGTCGCTGTTAGTTCTTCCTTGGATTTTTTCATTTATGGTGCTGTATACTTCCTATTTTCTCGATCAGGACACAGTCAATTTAACTAACCATTTCTTCTTGTTGTTTGACTAGGCTAGCCTCATTGTCTCGAGTTCCCAAGGAAGCGCTTTGTATCGTTACGTAGCAGGTTGCCAGCCGGTCTTGGTTGTTGTTTTTGATAACCATCTTCCTTACTTTCTGTTGACGAGACAAAACTCAGATTTCAAAGAATTTATACCAGATTTTATTTTGTTTTCGTCTGACTTCAATCCTCTTTTTTCTTTCTTCGTCTTTTATTTTTTGTTTATTTGGGTGCTAAACTCAAACAAGTCGCACCCTTATAGACTTTCCGGGTGGGATCATCCTCATCTCGTCTATACTGACTTCAAATTTTGTACTGGGATGAACGTAAGGGGGTTTTCCGGTAAATTTCTTAAACATAACTTTATTTGTGAAAATATCGGAATGGAATATATTTTGAGGCCAAGATTTCATATAGTTGCATCACTGTGATTTTTTTTCAGATTTTTCGGTTGGGTTGGTTCTGAGAACGAGACCTGTTTCACTTTTTGGGGCACACTTTTTGTGGCCTACCTATTCTAGGTTTCACCCAATATCAGTTTCGATAAGCAGTAATTAAGCCCTTTCATTTGATACCCCACATGATCATGCTCACTCCTTTCGCATCCTGCTTAAAATTCAACAGAAACTGGCGCCACTCGCTGCATGTAAAGGAACAAACAGACCACATGTTCTCACCAAATTTCGTAACAATCGGTTCAGAGCCGTTGCTGAGCAAATCGGGTATGACAGACAAGAAGACAGACGGACAGAGAGGCATTGAAACGATCTGAATAGAGTTTTGTGTTTACACAAAATCTTAAAAAAGGGTGCGTGGACCATAAAAGTGCGGAGCGAGTTGCGCTCCGTTTAGTCCGGTTCGGATTTAGGGTTCGTTAATCATCTTCGTCTTTCATTTTATACTTCATTTTTCACTGTCTTCATCAACTATTTCATTTTTCGGAGGGCCATGATCCTGATGCTATTGCGCGATCCTTCTCGCATATGTTCAAGATCCATAAGAATAGCACGTTTTCCTGGGCCTTTTCGTTACCTTTTGGTCGCCCAATTTCTCTACGCTGGCTTATCAATTTTTTTAAAATTTCGATGTACCTCTTGTATTCGCTGCCATATTCCCTTCCACAAATACTACATTACCCACGTCGTCCTTTCCGTAACAGCTCCACATGACGCTTTCCACTAAATTGTGCTTTTCAGGTTTTTCGGCTCCAGTTTCGTGTTGCTTCTCTACACTTTTCCTGTTCCATCGCTGGAGAATATATTAAATTTAGATTTTCTGTGAAAGAGTACTTCCCCCCAAAACACTTGATCTTCAAAAAGCTAGTCCTGAGCAGACTTAAATCGCTTGACTTGATTGACTTCATAATCTTTATTCTGTGCGATACGACTAATGCATGGCGGTAGGGTGGCTGTTACGTGGCGGACGGCGTGGGTAATGTGGTATTCGTAGCGCGTAGCGTAGAGAAATTGGGTACTTGCAAACATTCAAGATATGCCAAAACGGTGACAAAAGCGTGAAAAACACCCATGTGGTATCGTTTAATTGTCCGAGACTACTCAAAACTTCTCTACAATCCTCGGACTGCAATATTATTGAGATCCTGCCGGATTATGTGGAGGATAGGCTTCACGGAGGTCCTATTTCGAGGACAAAATACTTGATGGGACGTTTTCAAGAATAATAGTGAAAAATTTCAGCCGATTATATCCAATGTTTGGTCGAATCCATGCCACTGGCCAGTGAAGGCTATATATGATGCTAATGGCCTCCATACGGGGTATTAACTAGTCACTTTTTTCAGTCTTTAAGGTCATTATTACGATTATTTAATTCTGTGCGGGTTTTAATTTTGCCTACGAAGAGTTTCTTTTGTTATTCGCCTTCAGAAAGGGTTTCTTTTTGTATCGTATCCAATAGTTTGTACGCTCCTTTCTTGTAAAAAAAAGCAAAATACATATGGTACAACTCCTCTCAACTCCTTTCTGAACATTTATGTGTTTCATACGACGCTATCTGGATTTCATTTTTGTTCACTGTACAACTGCTCCAAAGATATCATAATTAATAGGGCTTAGTGGAAAAATTCTGACGGTCGTAACCCAATACTGCAGACATATCCCCCTTAATTATGACTCTAATTATCGTTCTTTTCCCTTTCTTAAAGTTGTCCTTTCCTAGGTTTGTCTATCTACTATGGTCAGATCTTACCCAGAGCATTCGGTGATTTATTACTAGGGAAGACCTAAAGAGCCTCTAAGGTTAGAGACAATTAGATATAATTACAAATCGAAAATCAACTGGCTGAATGCTAGTAAAAAATTCCAGTTTAAGGACCCTTGATTCAACAAAAAAATTGACTTAGATAGATTTCTATGCTCTAGGAATTGCGAGTAACAAAATTTCAATTCCTTTTAGGAAGAAAAGGAGAAATCAACGTAGTGTTTCTCAGCTCCAATTCCTTTAACGAATGCTTCCATTTTACCATAAAGAGTTCAGCCTTGAGAAGCGCAGCGGCACAACAACCAGTATCTGGTCTAGGCCTGCCTTAAGAAGGAACTCCAGGCATGCCGGTTTTGCACCGAGGTCCACCAATTCGATGTCCCTAAACGCTGTCTGGCGTCCTGATCTACGCCATCACTCCATCTCAGGCAGGGTCTGCCTCGTCTTCTTTTTCTACCATCGATATTGCCCTTATAGACTTTCTGGGCTGGATCATCCTCATGCATACGGATTAAGTGACCCGCCCACCGTAACCTATTGAGCCGGATTTTATCCACAACCGGACGGTAATGGTATCGCTCATAGATTTCGTCGTTATGTAGGCTGCGTTCATATCCCCCACTTTAATTTAATGCAGATAAGCCCGATACACTGGTCATCGCTCTTCAAAAAGCTAATTCCCCATCTTAAGATTGATACTCCCCCACTGTACACAGGATCACAAGCCAAAATGACATCATTACTAAGAATCTAATCAGCTGGACTGAATCCCATCTTTGCTGTCTTAATCGCAAACCTATTTCGCTAGAAAAAATAGATACACATAGTATGTAGCTAATGAAACGGTCATCAATATTGATTAATTACGATTTACCCGGTATCTAAGCAATTACTCATTTCTGCAAGTTATCCGTGTTTGATATAGTGGGAACATGAGCCAACAAGGAGAACAAACCTGCTTCCATGTGTCATAATAAATCGTTTATCGATAGACATCTCGGCAGATGGCAAAGCTTACATACTCGTGTATGGGGGTTTGTCTTCGAAACAGTATTTGTAGCGTCTAAAAGGACTTGAAATGATTAGACTCCAAGCGGCAAAGTGTGTAACGTTATTCCTGCAGTGGTGGAGGGTAAAGCTCGTTTTCGTCCTTATCGAGGACTCCCAGTGGATTCTAAGTTCAGTGCAGGAAGAAAGTTGAATTTGAAGTGGAACTTTTGCATCTTGGCTTTCAGGAACTTTTGAGTTTGAGGCTTTGATAGATTTGGAAAGGACATTTTAGTAGAACTTGAAGTGAATTGTGGGTCTCAAGCGGTTCTAATTTCATACATAAACCTCTCGTAGTTGCTGAAGTTGTCTTGGCGCACGGAACGTTTGCGAGATTTCTACTTAGCAAAAGAAAGTGGGACCCATTGCTAAGACGAAGAACAATCAGGAACTTTGTCTGGAAAATTTCTGTTCTGAAGTAACGGTGGTGCTGGTAACTAAAAGCTTAATTTTTCGCAAATGTTTTTCATGAAGTTACATTTTTTGGAAGACAACGCGCGATTCATACTTTTTAATGGCTGATTATTATTACTCTGTTAAGGAAAAGTCGCACCGCGTCCTTAAAGAACTATTGTGCCCCTTGTGCTGGTTATAGTGTACCTATTGATCATAGTATCTCAAGCAGGCCTATAACCGTCGGGAACTTTAGTAAGTTCCCTACTTTCAGATTTTTCAGCTTTGCATCTGGTATTAACTGTTCTCCCAGATGCCTCGACCTACTTTGCACAAGTTCCGGACACTGTCCCAGGACGTGTATAGAGGTTTCGTCATAATCCTCACAAAACCTGCACGCAGTGTCCGTAGATATTCCTAGCTTCCCTAGGTGATAGTTCTGCCGATAATGACCAGTGAGAATTCCCACTATGATTCGGAGGTTCTTTTTGGTGAGGTTTAAGCAATCCTTTGTGCGTATGGGGTAGTATCGCCAAATAAGCACCCTGGACTGTTCCATGCCTGGTAGGCCCACCTAGTAAAGTTCTTTCAACCGTTCCTCTTCATTTCTTAGATTCATAGCAATGAAACCGTTTCCGATTCCACAGAAGGGTTCTGGCCCGTGTAAAGGCGTCCCTGCTCCCTTCTTAACTAGTTCATCCGCTGCCTCGTTGCCTTGCAGCCAGCATGGCCTGGAACCCAAAGTATCCAGACGTTGTTGGACGAGCCGAGTGTATTCAGTCTCTCAAGGCATTCCCACACCAGTTTAGAGTTCACCTGGTTGGACCTAAGTGCCTTGATCGCTGCTTGGCTATCGTTGAGAATAGCTATGTTCCCCCACCTGCAGTTCCTTTGCAGATTAAAGGAGGCACATTTGTCTATGGCGTATATTTCCTGGAATATGCTAGTGTACCTGCTCATTGGTTCAAAGTACATTTTCCTTGGACCAATGACACCGGCACCCGCTCCCTCTGCTGTGAGGGATCCGTGCACCAGCTGATACTCCAATTGTACCGTTCATATACATACCCATATTTTATTATATCTTGCTGACCGTTTCAAGGTGTCTATAAAGGTATACCTATGAAGTTCACAGCTCCATTCATATTTTTTTGCATTCTTGACTCACAAAAAGCCACTTCTAATTATGGGCTGAGTTTCTTACTTTGTCACAATTGTTGCTTTCAGTACCATATACCGCATCCGAGGAACACGCTTTTAGCTCTAGCATATGGTGGTTAAAGGGTTTGAGGTGATTGTCACCCTATAGATACAATTCCTCGGAGCAATTTGAACATAAATTGATTTTTTAACCATATCTATGTAACCGTCCCTTCTTCTTGCTCCCCAGTAGCATTGCCGGTCAACTTGGTCCTGGTTTCCTGGAAGCGGGACATCTTATTATTGAAAAGAGGGACGAAGACGGGTGCGATTACCTCTGCCCTGGTACGGAACCGTAGCCGTCTTCGTCCCTGTTTTCATTTTGAATTTTGGGTGTTAACCCAAAAAAAGGAGTCCGTGTACCATAAAGAGTGAGAGCAAGTTGCTCTCTATTTGGTCCGGTCCGATATTAAATGGATGCGGACTCCGAATTCCTCAATTCCTAAAAGAAAAAACCTTATTATTGCAATAGTTTATGTAGGCCGTTACGATTTACGCTACTGTCACTACGTCACTGTTATATTTGCCAACATTTTTTCCGTATCTTCTGAAATGATTATAGTTTATCAGTCTTTGAAGTCACCTTATAGTTTCCTACCCATAGCGCCTCATAGTTCGCCACTCCTCATCAAGTTTCAAAGAGTTGGGTGACTTTAAGTATTTCCGGGAATAGGGTTTCCCTCCGTTGGACGTCAAACCAATTGTTCCTGCTCCCTGTTTTTTCACTCCTGCATATCTTCGTCGATTTTCCCGATGCTATTTATTATATTTTACTAGGTTCTTCTGTCCCAGCCTGAAGGGCTCTGTCAAGGGTTTTGATGTAAATTTGTCGGGAATGGATTAATTACTTGATTTGTTCACGTGGTATTTGGAGTCCTAAATTCTTTTTGCTTGAGCAAAGCTATCAATGTGGCGTCTAAATTTTATCCCTTTCAAAAAATGGGTTGCGTCGCTATTCGTCGCGTGAAAAATTCTTAGATCGAGTATGCTAGGGACCTCAATTGGTCGACAATCAAATGACACACTTGATTCTTCAAGTAGCGCTCTTATCATTTTGTAGGTTTTTCGATCTGGGAAACAGGCTGTAGCTACAACTCAATTACTGTTGCTGTTATTCGAGAATTCGTGGGGACTATGTCCTCTGCTGGGTCTCCTCTTTTCCGACCATGCGACCAATCTCCTGTTTCCTCAACGAAACCGTCAGTAATGTTCATAAGAAAGTGCCTGTCTGCAAAAAAAGGAATGAGTCAGTTGCTCATCGAAATCAGTGCGGTTCGCCAAGGACTGTGTGGGAGGCTCACGACCGCTCAATCCTTGTCGCATTGTAATTTTGCCCCTAATTCTTTATTTCTTGGTAAAGCTGTGTTCTTCGTTTCCATAATTTTTACAGGATAACTCTTAAGAACAATTGTTAGGTCGTATACATTAGACTTGCCTGTACGTTTACGGTTTTTACACAATGTTTATGGAAACCAGAACGCAGCAAGCATACCCAATGGATTTAGAAAGAGCAATGTTTCAACCCGACGCCCATATACAGGCGGTAGGTTGGCTCCCAGAGCTTACACAAAACTACCAATGAAAACGGACTGCGGACTATTCAATTAACTGTGTCACAATAAATGGTTGTTGTGAGTACCTGGTTTGTGCGGAAGGCGGTCCATAAGTATATGTGGGTCTCTTTCAACCAAATTGACAATGTGCTAATCGAACGCCGCTTTGATCAATGTCAGAACATATAGAAGGGTCAATATAGACTCGGAACACTATATTGATGGCATGGTGCTTCGAGCTCGAATAACAACACCACCTCGAATCGTTTCTAAGAATCAGGTGACAGTGAACATAACAGAGTCCTCCGTAACATCCATAAGGGGGAAGTGGATGCCGCAATAACCGCAGCTCACAGATGTCTTGGAGATGAAGCATCAACAAATGATCTTCACAATCACCTGAAAAACGTTATCATTCGTACGGCTACAAACATACTTGGCCTCGGTCAAGGCAAAACAACTAGTTGACGTTGAATGTAAGCAACGGAACGGAAGGATATCGCATACCGGGCAATGTTGCACTCTCAAAGAACGTAGGCATGCGCAGAGAAGTATCACGAACTTCGTCGAGCGGAGAAGCGATCTCAAGAAAATTGAAGTCTAGGGGGAACCAAGCAGTATGTGAACTCGAAAAGTACAGGGAGCATCTGCACCAGGGAGCGGCGGAAGTTTTACCAAATAGTCAGCAGGATTATACACTTCGATGCTCAGTTTGACGAGACAAAGACGGAAATTTGATTTCCAATAGGGGCCGATGGAATTATAGCCGAACTGGTTAAGTATGGAGAGGACAAACTACACCAAGCGGTCTATGAACTTGTGCTCAAGGTGTGGGACAGTGAATAATGTCGGACGATTGGCAACGAGGCGTTACATATCCTATACATAAAAAGGGAGATATTACGCAATGCAGCACTTACAGACTTATCACATTGCTGGGTACCACCGATAAGGTATTCTCCGCTATCTCGCTAGGCAGACAGCCCCATACGCCTAGAATATCGGCGCATACCAAAGAGGCTTCACTTCGAGTAAAATAATCAACATATCGGATTTTCTCTCTGGGGCCAGTGATGGAAAATGGAATATGGTCATCAGTTGTACCATCTTTTCATCGACTTTAAGGCCGCCTATGATAGTATAGCCAGAGTAAGACGTCTATAAAGGCAATATCTATGGTCGAAAAAGAAGACGTGGTAGACCCTGCTTCAGATGAAGCGTAGGCCAGGACGCCAGACAGCTTTTAGGGATATTGAATTGGTGGACCTTAGCGCAAAGCCAGAATGTCTGGAGTTCCTGATTCAAGTTGGTGGTAAAGGTGGATGTTTCCACCACTACGCTCAAACTTGAAAAGAGATGCTTCAATACGAAGAAAATTTCTGGATGGTTGTTGATGTTATATTTTTTCGAGGTGCCTCGGTAATCTTCAATCATCAACGATGCAAAAACCAGGGTTCCGTGTAGTAAGGAATTCCCAGAATAACGGCTTTTCACCTATTTCCACCAATTCGAAATCTATTACAGCTCCTCCTGGTGCTCCACAGCCAAGTACATATGGATTCCATGACCGGCTCATCGTAGGCCATTCATCCAGATTTCACTCAGAACCAAAGTATGGTTGAAATGGTTCGGAATGTCTCGGAAGTTGATTGATTTTTCGATTATGATGATGATGATGCTACTTAGGGTCCTCTGTACGCCCTCTCGGTATAACTTAATTGAGTTGAGTGAGGTGAATGGTGGACTCTGGGGAGTGCTTCTCTTACTCTTGTATCATTATATTATTTTATTCTGGTAAGCCTTCAGTAAGTGAACGTAAATTCTTTGTTGGATTGATGTTGAATAACTCGTCCTCGAAACTAAAATAAAAAATATTGATTGCGATATTCCCGTGCAAACTGCATAACACAGGCTTATACGCCAAATTTGGTTCCCACATGGAGAATAAGTAGGCTTTCTATAAGTAGCTTAATGCAGCCAAGGAGAGGTTTCTTAAAGGTGACATTGCGATCTTCTTGGGTAATCTGAATGTTAAGGTGAAGTTGGATAGCGCCTTAATTGGACATGTAAGGGTAAAGTCTAGTCCATGGGACAATAATTCGTGCTACAAGATAAATGCTGGCATTCACCTCGAAAGTGAACACACAGTGTTGGGAAACTTCGACCCGCCAAGCTTAATATGGCTTACTTTCATAATTTGACACCGATAGAATAATGGGGGACCTCTACTTTTCAGGACAACTTGAAGAACTCGCTAGAGAATATCGACCTGCGGTGCCGCAACGAATTTGGGTACGTCCAGTCATGTGTCAACCGTGTGAAAAGAAAATTTATAATCGCAATGGCCAAGGAGGCAGAAGTTACCACAAACAATAACGGTTTTGAATAGTATAGCATCAGAGTTTGTCCATCGCCTTCAGTTCGCGGGACCTCCAAGTCGTTGATACTCTGATATTCATCAAAATATTCGCGTTACTTCTCGTAATTAGTGGCTTTTCCCAGGCTTGCTTCTTTTCCCTGCTGATGTGGTTCTTGAATAGTTAGGGTTATTGAAAACTGCGCCTAACATGTACATCGTTGATATTAACGTGCCTACTGTCGTGGATTAAACTTTGGATTTCTACTCGTATTGATGTAGTTTTTGGTGGGTTAGTTTTTAAGGTTTTGTGTAAAACAAAACCTTATTAAAGTTCACTGTCTGTCCGTCTATCACGCGCACTTGTCTCCAAAACGGCTTAACCGACCCGAATGAAATTTAGTGGATATGGGAACTATGAAATCCCACGCATACAGTGAGTGATATAAATTTGCGTGCACTTTAAAGGGGGCTCCCCATAGACGTAAAGGGGGGATGTCAAATTTTTTTTCATCGAATATGTGGAGTATCGAATGAAAGGTCAATTAGTACTTTCCGAATCTGATATTAGTTTTGACGCGAATTCCAAAGTATGCGAGCAAGGAGTCAAAATGTACATATTTAAAGTGCGAAAGGACTCATTTTCGGAAACTATCCAACCCAAAAATCTGAAAAACATCTGGGTAGTGCGCTTAGATGAAATCTAGGCCTCAAAATATGACCCATTCCGACATCTGCTCAAATAAACTTACTAATAGTATATTACTAACCTTTAGAAATTGACTGAAAAACTCCCCTTAAGTTCATCCTAGGAATACAAAGAGGACAGTATCGTTCATACGCATGCCAAGTTTCATGAAAACCCAACTATTAGTGTCAAAGTTATAGCAGTTCAAACTTATCAGTTTCGAGCGAATTAATAGCATCCTAAGCCCTACAAATAGATGTCGACGTCATAATTAACGAGAATAACTGACATTCGAGTGAAATACTAAAATTCCATTTATGAAGAATCTGGTTCTCCCCAGCCCTTTTTTGTATCTGTTGCAGGTTAAGTTATTCACATTTGCTAATAATATTAAATTCCGAGTGTGAAGCGTATGAGGCTGAATATTATCAATATAGTGCTGTCCATCAAATGATTTATTTAAATCGCTTTCTAAAAAATAGAGGGCAATGGAATTTTTAACTATATGACGCGGAACTTTCATGCACTCGTTGCTCGCCACATCTTCTTTTTTTTCTTAAGCCTTTGTCTCATTCACGAGCGGGATCGGTTCGTCGTGATCGGTTTCGCTATTTTATTTTTTCAAATGCCTGATCTGAATGTAATCACGGGCTTTTAAATCCCCATCCAGCGTATCAAGCCACCGTTGTTTCGGTCGGTCTTTTAGTCGCTTACCATCGACTTCGATATTCAGACCAATTTTGTTAAGTGAATTCTCATTAGCGCGAGTTACGTGACCATGCCATCGAAGACGCCTCTCTCGCAGTTTTTCCACGATCGGTGCAACCCCATATTGATCACGGATATCCTCATTTCGGATGCGACTAAAACGTGTCATGCCACTAGTTCAACACAACATCTTCGTCTCCATTACTGCAAGACGCCTTTCATTGACTTTTATAGTTGGCCAACACTCAGAACCATAGGGGGCGACAGGACAGATGGCATTGCGGTAAATTTTCGATGTGAGACGTTCGTTGATACGTCGATCACAAAGAACATCAGTTGTGGAACGCCACTTCATCCAGGTTGCATTAATGCGTGAAGCAATTTCATTACGCAGTTCTTCATTGGCTGATAGCATTGGCCCGAGATATTTAAATCGCTCTGTTCTGGGTAGGTTATCGAGATGGAGTTCCTCTGATCTAACTTTCGTTTTTCTATTTTTCTTCAGCTTGCGTTCTTTTTGGTAGCGAATCATTCAATCTGGATTGGGTTTGTCCCTGTTCCTGGTCTGGATGGGGCGAGTGGTTTTCAGGTCGTTGTTAAAGTGTGACTCTTTGTGGTCAAGCGCAATACCGTCATCTCCATAATCACGAGGCGACATCCACTGCCCTCGAACGTTCTCCAGTAACGGCGTTGTGGTAGATTTAACAAAAAAACATTTTCATAGTACAATCCACCATTGGTTTAAGGCACCGATCTAAGCTATTTAAAACATTCATTTTGAGGAGATTGCTATCACCAACAACTATTTATAGGACATCACTAAGTTATGAATATGATGGCGGCAAGTCTTAGACAGACGCTGTTTTCCTTCGCTGTTAGTCGATACTAATTTATGATACATAGTTTACCTGCATGTGTTCAATCTGTTAACGTCTAATGTAACTAGTATTTTATCAAGGAGTCACTCGAGGGAATTCAGGCGATTATAAGAAACTAAGGATGGGGTTGCAAAACTGATAAATGAGACCACAGAGTGCTCTAAAATCGATGTAGTAAGCCTTGGAATAAAACATAATTCAGTATTCATTCAGTTAGTATGAAAAATTTTGTAAATCGTATAGTTGGTAACATGGAGGGTCCATGTAACGGTTGGCACCACCTCTAACGTGGTTTTGCTAATAGAAGTGTGCTAAAATTAGTCAAGTAAATATGAAATAGTCTGCTCGTCTTCGCTCGTCTTGTTCGTTCAATGTGAATTTCTACTATGCAAAATATGGACTTCTGGGCGAAAAACCTTTAGCGAAGTATACTCCTCACATATCTTCATATGGAAACATTTCTAATTTAAGCCTTCAACAACTAGTTCCAATCAACTCCCTTCGAATCATCCCAAAGAAAATTGGAAAAGGGGTATACCGCATCTTTCCTTCTTCAAATGCTCGCGAGTCCATCACGTTACTAGAACTTCAATTTCATATTTGAGTGAATGAAAAATATGGGAGGAAAGCAAAACGAAATGCTGCGAAGGGCAAACAATTGCCATTTCAATCTTCGTCTGCCAACAAAACATACTGCGTGAAAAACTGTCAATTTTCAACGACAATATTGCTTCACCAGCACTCGAATGCGTCTTCATCAGAAAAAGATGAAATCGCTTGATACTGGTAGAACATCCACCTGGTGTGGGATGGGTGTGTTCGTAACACCTTATATGGATTTTACAGTGAATCGTAATAGTAAATTTTCAGTTCGAAGGAAATATATGCTGGTATTTATGAAAGGATTAAAAGTGGACATGGCAAATTTCTTGAAGTTGAACTATGGCTTCGTTCGCTATAATAGAAATAGCAGGTAAAATGTTATGAAATGTTGGTCGCTAAATGGAGAAAGCCATTCTGAATATCCTTTTTTTTCTTTGACTGAAATAGCCAGAGACTTTCATTTTAGTTTTCCCTTTAAACTTTCTGTAATCAGCTGCTTTCCACTGGGTCTATAAAATGACGAAAGAAAGTTAGAGCGCTTCGTCTAGCAAAGTTAAAGTCTTCATATGGTTCCTTTTTATGTCGCTACGGGTAGGATGAAACACTGTGTATTTCCGAAACTATCAGTAAGGGCATTGGTGAAGTAAACAGTTGGTTCCCGAAATGCACGATTTGTGCTGCTTCAAAGAAATTCCGCCACGAAAAAAAAGTTTCCCTCTTTTTGTTTTTCTTTTCGAAACAGTGGCTCACAACTATCCTCCCAATTATAATCCATTTCACTATTTTTTTTCGTATCCTGCATAGGAGTGGTAGAATAGAATAGAATAGAAAACATCTAATTTCTGCCTGCGTTCCTAGTCCACGTAATACCCACCCCTTTGGAAGCGTCGCCCAATCCTAGATACTTTGAGAAACTCACAGAATATTGAGCTAACACAGCAAAGAGCAGAATCCGTAATATCGTGGAGAACAGCCTCATTAATGGTAACCAAAAATCTACTTCTGCTGTCCTTGGATTTCATTCCTTTCGTGGTCCCCGATTTAAGACCATGTTAATATCAAGAGAAATTTTCAACACTAATAGAATCTTGTTGGAATACCGCTCACTTTCCATGGAGAGTATGAAAGCCGATTATTTACCTTTTCTGGCTGCTAATTAAGCATGTTGAGGAATTTCCATTGAGCCAATATTTGACATTAATAAACCGGAAAATTAATCGATTTCTGTAGTTAAAAAGAAGTATGACTCAATTCTAAAAAAAGATGGTATCCTTTGTTGACTACAGTTTTCTTTATTGAAACAAATACGGTAATACGGAAGGGAATAACTGATTCCCGAAATACGATACGATTGTCTTAATAAAGAAACTTGTAGCCAACCAAAGGCAATCCATTCTTTTTATTTTTAAGTAAAGGACAGACTGCCAAACTCACTCCAAAATTGCTAATTTGCTTCATACTTGATTTTTGAGCTAGCTGGGAGGACATTTTCCTGGGTCCCAAAACACCGCATATAGGAAAATGAAATAAAATCTTTAGCCGGAAAAAAACTTGGCTTTTGATTCACATTTAAATTTTGAGAATTGATTTATAAATTCAGTGATTTTGTCAAGGATGGAGAAATCCTTCTTTTTTGTTTTTTTTTTCAACGTTTAATGCTTTTTGTGTTTCAATCTAGCCTGAAAAGAGCAGAGTGGGCGGTAAATTCAAAATTTCCTCATCTTATTATCGGTAGGTAGGAAGCACGGATATATGTAGGTCTCTGTAAGCTGACCGCCGGACATTCTATTCTACTAAGACTTTCTCCTGTTTTCACTGGAAGTAGGAGTCAAATCAAAATGGTCCCGTAGATATCATATTATCCTTCTAGCTGGCTAAATTCACGTACAAATTTATCGTTATGTTCCTATGGATATGACAGTACCCCCTTGGCAATATAATTTTTTCGAATTCTCATAATGGACGACCCTTTCTCCTCTCAGACATGGTCGTTTCATTATATACCTATAACAGACAAACGTCACCATCGTACGAGGGTCGTTTAAAAAGTCCGTGCACAGTTAGAGAAATGAAACTATTGGCGCATGTTTAGTTAGTCTATCTGGGGAAAACAGACACCTAGTTTCTGTCAGATCAGTTTATTTCTTTGTGTTTGGCATTCGTTTGAATCGAGGAATTGGAGTGATTTTCAAAAAATGCACGAAAAAGAATTTCGGCGGTGATAAAAAATTTACTTTATGAAAGGCAAAACGCCTCAGGAGATGAAAAAGAAGCCAGATAAACATTAAGATGACTGTGCATCTTCGATTAGAACAGTTTAGTGGTTTCAAAATTTTCGAAGTGGCTATAGGGCACAATTGACGCTGATCGTCCTGGACGCCCTGTTCAGGTTACTACTCAAGAAAGGATTGGAAAAATCCATGATATTGTGATTGATGACAGAGGATTGAAGGCACTACTGCTATAGGCATCTGAAATGAACGGGTACATGATATTTTGCACACACATTTGGACATGAAAAAGCTAGATGCAAGGCGAATGCGGCGTGTAAAGTGTTGAACGCCTTGTAGCTGTTCCAGAAAAATCCGCAGGACTTTAAGTGTCATTTCGTCAGCGTGAATGAAACTTGGATCCACCAGTACACTCCTGAGACCAAGGAACAGTCTAAACAATGGGTCATCAAGGGTGAATTTGCGCCGAAAAATACGAAGACAGTTCGTTCGCCGGGGAGAATATGGCGACTGTCTTCTGGGATTTGCAAGGAATAACCCTCATCGACTATCTGGAAAAGCGTACAACTATTTGCAACCTGAGCTGTAAGAAAGACGCCAGGATTGTCCACAAAAAAGGCCTTTTCCATCACCACAACGTACCAGCTTACGCCTCAGGAGTTGTGGTCTATTCAAACGAAAGAATGGCTATTTTTCAGTTTTGGATAAATCCTATTATTTGGAAGGGATCAACAAATTAGAGCAGCGTTGGACGAAGTCTAAACGAAGCCTAAAAGGAGACTATGTCGAAAAATTAAAATGTTTTGACAATCGAGCCACATTCTGTCTGTCAGGAAATGAGTGTATTTTCGGTCTTTACTAGAACCAGATCTCTATTCCAATGTTTCAAATTCTAATATTTAAACCCACAGCCCAAGGGCAAAATCATCTGCTATGACTTGGAGATTCAGAGATTTCACATCCAAAAACCAACATTCCCAGCATTTCCTCCTGAGTATGACGTCTGTTCTTTTGGGGGCTTTTCTTCCTATGTGTTCAGAAGCTGGGTCCGCTACTTTCGCGACTTTGGCAATTTAGTTCAGACAGCCTTTCACCGTTTTGCTTTGCGTTCTATGTTCTACGTTCTACGAAAGTCCAACGGAATTGTTTGCTCCCTTATGCTTTATATAAGTGATAATATGATCAATTCTGGATTGTTTCCCCACATAGAGTATCCTAATGTCATTTATTGACAGTTTTGGGATCTTAGCATTAACATTAGTACAACGTGGGAAGTGATTATCTGTTTTTTTATCAATTCGCCAAGTAATCACAAAATCGATCCTTGATTGCATTCAATGCTTATGGGCTAGTCGGGGTTTTAAACAGAAAGAGCCCTTTTTTGAAAAGTTCCTAGTTGTCATTACACTTTTGCCAGCGGGAACGAAAATCCCAAGTTTAACGAGATCTTTAACAAGGAATACTATTCGTTTACGTTTCCATATTTAGAAAAAGGAAAGGATCGCTTTTGCCGATATTCACCAATTTGCAGGTCATAGGGAAAGTTCTCCCTTTTCGAATCGACCAGTCAAATAGTATGTGAAGACTTGCCCCTGTTATATTTACCCTTTTCCAACGGCCCAGGAATTGTACTCATTCCGTACGTTTCATTTAGTAGTACAGACAAAAGATAATTCCTTCGAGGTGAACTTTTTTCCAACATCATATTTCGGGTCTGTTATTCATGGTTTTCTTCCCACAACAAGATCCCGCCTGATAATTCCTTGGAGGAAAGCTATGATTTCGAGTTTGATGTGTTTTTTCTCATCTAAGAAACCTAACTTCTGGCAGGGACGTCTTGCTGTGCATATGAATTCTTTTCTATTTTTGACCTTTTCCCCGGTGATATGGTTAGCTCCTGGGAGAGAACTTGCTGAAATTTCCTTCTTCCTTACTTATAAATGCTGAGCTCTTTTCACAAATAATAAGTGATCGTTACCGCCATCACAAAAAAGGGATACTGCTAATCATTTCGCAAAATTGGATGCCTATTTAATGTTGAAAAACTATGTGATAACTTCAATATAACTAATTCGTCCCTTTTTAAAATCACCGACACATTTTTTTCAACTGTCGCTGTATTCACACTTCTGTCGACCTTTCAGACACAATTCAATCCCCTGAAAATTCAACAGAGCGATGAAGATGACGATGACGACATATAGAAAAGCAAACCGAAACCAATCGCCATTGTGATGTTTGATTGAAGTCACTAGTACTTTTGTTGAGTCCTCGTTAAGGGACAGCTGGATGGGGTGTCGATCCGACCAACTTACAAGGGTTTCCCGGAATGTGTCCTACCTCTTGTTGCTGCATTTGTACTACATGTGCTCCATTTTCCAGTTTTTAGTTTCCCTTTCATGAAAATGTAATATGATTCGAGCGTATTCGAGAGAATTATATTGGCTGGGAGAATGTGTCCACCATTCCCAGTAACCATGAGTGACAGAAAGGAAATGTTTGCCATGAAGTAATTTTTTCGTGGAAGATATGTTGGTGCAAGCTCTTTTCTCGTGAATTTTTGAAATTGAGTTCCTTTTGTTCAAAATTGTGCTTAGAGATATTTAAGGAGACATGTGCGCTCCTTGTTCAAACAGGATATATTTCTGGTGGCTCTTAATGTACCTTAAGGCAGTATGACCTTGAGTCAATGGCTGTAAATGGAGGTAAATAATGAGTCTTTGATAACGGGAATAGGGACAGTGGATATCATTCGTCGTTCTGTTTACTTTGTGTTTCTTTGTTCATTATTGTCTTTTTTCTTAAAACGAAAATGATGTTTGTTTTCGAGAAACGGCCATTTTTGTGGATTTTTCACTTACTATGAAGCTTTAAACTGCACGGACAATCTTTTGTCAGCATCAGTTGGGGAGGGATGCAGGTCTGCAAAATAGTTGTTTGAACTGAAGTCCATCTGAACGCCCATCCTGAGTTACTTCAAGATAGGTTGGCAAGCTCTGCCATAAAACATCATAACGCATATATTTCGTTTATTCACAAATAAATCTCCCAGGAAATGAACCATATAAACTGGGTCCTGTTCAAGTGTAGAAGGATTCTTGATAGTTTATTATACCCGCTTCGAATTTTGATATTAACGTTTAACACACCTACGAATACTCGGGGATATTCCCCTAGGAACTCGAGTTCCGCGATTTCCCAATGCGATTCGACTAGACTGCGTGCACGAAGTAGCCCTGAAACAAGAGAAGTCTTGAGTAAGAAACCTTTCCCCGTAATTAATTCTTCCATGTATATATCTACTATTACCCAGGATTCAATTGATACTCGAGGGGAAGGTTGATCTTAGAACGAAGTAGGGCTCAATGCTTGCATGAAATCTTATTTTTGATGTGGTTATTTCCGGTTAGCCCCTTTGTGAAGCCCTCACAACTGGTAGCTAGAAATTGAATCCACTGGTGCGAGTGGCAGTCGCACACTTTGCATTGACTGATAATTCCGTCATACGATATGAACCCTTTTTGTTTTATTTATACGGCATTTTTTAACCCTTGCCCCGAATCGAAAGTTCCGTTTTTCACTTATGTGCCCAAAGTATGTCCATTCAGGCTACAAAGTTTCCACTTCCAAAAAAACATAGCTTATAGATAAGACAGTTATTTATTACAATAGATTATACATTTCTATTTATTATGTTTAGTACTATCCGATAGACAAGTGTTTATTGGTTTCACAGGGTTTTCGAACACGCCTGATGTGTTCGAGGTTTCCATCATGCTATCATGGTTCTCGTGGGGATGCCTTTCGTCTAGTATAGTTTGCACTACTTGATTCTCTTTAGGTCCTTCTCCTTTCATTATCTGCCTCATTCTGCTATGGCTGAAAACTGACTAGTGTTTACCCCACATTGACTCCAACTTCCACTCATCAATCCGCTTGGGTTCCGATTTCAACCTAGTCAGAGGATTAAAAGATCGATCCCCGAAATAAGGTTCGGTCAACCCGCAAACTGCCCTAGAAATAGCATACGAGAGACTCGCCTCGAGCTTGCACGTAGCGAGTCGGCTTGCCGGTGACGTTGTGTCGCAACGTCAACCAAGCCCTTGCCTTCGATCTCTTGAGGAGCTTTGATCTGCTAATGTAGGATACTTTTGGCTTGGCTTTCCACTTTTCATTTTCACTTTTTTCAGACTGGTCTTGGTCCTTGCCAATATTTCGAATACATGCAAGTGAATGGATAACGACCATATTCAATGCGCTTGTTTTGTTCTGGCCTGAGACATGTGATTTCAGCACCAGCTTCTGATGGCATAAGGATTCAAATGGCGGAGCATCTTTCAAATCATCCTTAGATGGTTGCAGAAGTTTCTCTTGGTCATAATCTAAGGAGGTCACCAATCCTATCGTTCGAAAATCATCAGTATCAGCGTACACTTTGATGCCATCTAAGTGCATCAACTATAGCACCATTCATGAAGGAGTTCATCGCCATTCAAAACCATGCATTCGTAAGATATTGATTTGTAAGGATCTGCCAATACTCTTTCGCCTGCAGTTGCATCTCTTACAACTATCGATTCGGTAATGAGCTGCTCTTTGCAACCCCTCGTTCCGAATCGATAGCCCGTCTGTTTCCCGAATGTTATTAGTCTCCGATGCCCACTAATCCTTCCTGCAATAGTGGACGTTATGAATTTGCTCAGGATTGGCAAGTCAGTGGTCTTGTGTTGGTGGGTTCCTTTTTGGGTCCAAGGTAGGTAATCCCTGCAGTGGGGTTGGTTAATTAAGTGATTAACATGGAACGTGTATAATGGTGATCTTCTCGTACAAAAAATTTTACACCAGATCCAGAGCAGAGTCCTTCCAGTTCTTTGAATCGCTTGGAGCTTGTGGAATATCCTCTGCAGTAACATCTGCAAAATTGGACAACTGCAATCGGCGACAGTCCAGTTAGTATGCTGAAAGAATAAACTTCAAAGTCAACCCCAGTGTTTTCAGGTGCGACTGATGATTCGATAGAAATTGAATGAGAAGTTTCTTGGATAAATTGAATATGCTGAGAGCTACTTTTCATTTTGATGTTCGAAATGCGGTAGTTCTTGACTGAAAGACCACTCATTATGGTTGCGTTCACCTCTTAATGGGATATTGTTTCTCAGTCACGTCTACGCGCCACCACACTGATTCGCCGAAAGTCAACTTCGACTTTCCTTAGGATTTTCCGAAACTCTTTCACTCCTTCTCTACTTGTTGGCCATTTCGGGATAGTGGATTCGACCGCATGGCGTAGCCTATAATGGATTTGTCGCCTTCCGTAATGTGTGATCCACTGCCACTTCCTATTTTTGGTTAACACCTCCACGGGTGACTGGCTTGTGCATTGACGAAGTTCATTCAAAATTGTATCAGGGCAATGTGCCCTGATGGCGGGATGCAGACAAGTGTTTACGAAGGCTAAGGGCTTTTGAGTAACGGTGGTTGCCATGTGATATTTCCACATAACTAGTGCCATATGTATCCTACATAGCACCCCAGATAGAACAGTAGCGTAGAACAGTCTCAACTTAATCTCTGAGAGAGCTGCATTTCCAGACTTTAGACAAGGCTGCGCTAGATATGTCAGTGCGGGAGTCCTAACAATCAAATCGAAATCGTTCATTGATTAGATTAGATTAGATGAGTTTCTGTGATATTCATTGTGCTTCATGACGTTTCCATAAGGGGCCAACCGCAAATAACCGAGTCGAGATAATATCCGTCAAGGATTACCAGAAAACATTCGCTGAGGCTTCCTGTCTTGTGCCACTTCAGTCGAATCCTATTGCAGACTCGGGACTGACTGCCCCTTCGAGTACGTGGAGACGGCACCTTCTAGTGGTTTGACTGCAATCAGCTTGGTGCGGGGAAACGCAACGAAACTTTTCCACCAGATAACACATCACAAGACAAAACTAACAGAAAACACACAGGACTGGTGGCTGTCCCCTATGCCACTATGACCATTCGCCTATCATAATGTAGATCAAGTTGGGTTGAGGAACGAAGCGCATCGAAGCGTGTCATTGCTGGACGAATTCTTTGCTACCATGGAAGTAGCTTTTCCACACAGGTTATTCCTGACAGCCGCACTCAAGCAGTTGCAATGACACAGACAAACTTAGGGAATTAGTTGCGCCTTTGAAATTTACAACGATTTAAAGGACGTATTTGCTAACACAACGAACAATAACGTTTTCAACAGACATGAAGGCATAATTCGTTGGTTTGCCAGTTTTGAAGCCATTCTACCTGCCCTGGTGTCTGACGTGATAGGATGTTTTCGCTGCACCATAGTTCCCTTCCAGCACCTTGGAAAGAGCCCGAAGGAGAGATATGGCCCTATACGACTAGCAGTCTTGCAGAAAGCTCGGAAATAATTCTCCAGTAAACAACATTCGAAAAGAGAGTGGACATGGCCCGAGATGACTTTACTAATCGGGTCAGTCATCCCATCCCAGTCAGGCGATTTCTGAGACTTGAATCTTGTCCTGCACTCCTCGCTCTCACAATACCTTAGAGGTGGAATTTCTTCGATCTTCCGAAGCGAGTGTCATGAGACCGAAGGCTTGGATCTCGGAAGTAGTTCACCCAGGAAGGCACACACACTATTACACCATGCCAACATAAGCTCCCCGTTTACGTTGATGCCGCCAATCTCGTGATTTCCTTTCCCTTTGCATTTTTGTAGACCATTCCCAAGTGCCATTGCTATGCTCAGCAACAAAATGCCTTCAGTTTTTTTTTCGACTTCCTCAACAGCTCTCTATAATACGAAACATCTCGCTAATATACAAGCCTAAGTTAGTTAACATCAACGTGGGGATTGACAACATGTTGACGACGCGCCCTTTGGAATCCCTGCCTCAGGCCACGGACTTCCTTCCGCTACGAAGAGCATTCTTCCTTCATGTGGCATGCTTTTTAGCCCTCCATACGGACTTCCTCAGCATGTTGTTATTGTCAAAAAATATCCATTCATTCAACAATTCCACTTTTTTATCCATTGACAAAAAAACATACTCAGAAAGAGCTGAGCGGCCGGATAACTCCTTCATCCGATCGGCATATTCCACCTAGTTGCACACATGCGTATTCAAACGTCAGGGTAACTGAGGATCAACACTCACATTCACATTCCTGTTGACCAGGATGACACTAACATGGCTCCAAGCAACATTCTCCATGACTGCACCAGCGCCTTTGCTGTAACATTCACACACGTAACATCAATATCGCTGACGCCCCTGGATCTCTCAAACGTATATTTGACAGGACATTCAGACAAAATAAATCGTGCCTAACAAACATTGCTTGCACAAAACCACCGTCTCAAAGGCCCCGTGATTGTGCCACATTCACCTCACTCATTAGTAAGCCTCTCAGCACAAAGACAATGACCGTCCTAGTAGCCCCTGACGCAGCCACATTTTTGGGTACTGTTAGAAGTAGAGAGGGGGTTGCTTTTATTCACAAATCAAACACTGCCTCTCTTCTATTCTGCGGAACAACGTGACATTAATTGTAAAGATCAACTAACTCCTCCCTCCTAGTGCATAAACTACTCTTAATTGGGTGAATTGGGTACTCAACTTTCCCAAAAATTTGCTGACGGATTTGTGGTCATGGCAGAGGCAAACTCATCAGTCGCTGCTACAACCTTGTCTTGCGAGACAGCGTTCCCGATGTTATTGACTCCGAATATATCAGTCCGAAAACCGGATGTAGGTATCAACTATATTGGCCGAAACATCGTCGGTTTCGAAATTGGTTGGTCTGAGCATAGACTGCAACTTTTTTTTGAGAATAGAGTGGTGCTGAATTCGCCGTCTGACAGGACAAATATTAATATTGTCTCACAGGATCGGTTTCTTTACCTTGCGTGTTGTTGGATCTTTAATGTGCGAGGCGTTGAGAGTGATATGCTCTCTTTGATACGTTGAAGTCCACTTCCACTACAGGGCCCATGTCAACCTGCGGTGCTAAAAGTCGACTCTACATTAGTCGCGTTTATTGTCTCCCTCTCCAATTTCTAAGCTTCGGATCTCACTTCGCCTCCCGGGTTTCTTCTAAGTACTTACAATTTATCAGGAGTATCTCACGTGCTTTTTCTGTCTATTTATTCATTACCTCGACTTTAATCATAAGCAGTTAAATTTCTTATTCGCCCCACTTGGGTTCACTTTCGCCTATCTATCTATGTAGTATTCTTCTATTTTTCCAAAACAATAATCAGCTGTCGATGCAGGATGAAAAGCTTTCACATTTGCCTATTCCACTGCGGGTTTGAATCAAGATTTTCTGGAGGTTATGTACTTTCTGAAGAATTTTCCGTCGATTCAAGGATATGCATCAGTTGGGTGGTATTTCTCTTTTTTCTTAGAAATAATGATGAACTTTATTATGTCCATAATCAGCGGAATGTTTAGACTTGAAAATTCTTATTCATGTACATAAATACAGCCCCTGGCCTTTTCCTATATTCATTACCAACGAATTCCTTGAATAAATCAAAACGAAGTATTCTCCTTTCTAAGGAGATCAATCCATTACACAAACAACCTCGACCCACATATTCACTGTTCAGTTATTGAAGCTAACATACATCTTCCGTTCCTGAACAACTGCGCCGCCTCCATATATCTTGCCTCATACTTTCTTACGTGGTACTTAATTTCTCCAAATAATTTCATTTTATTTGACACAAAAGGTTGAATAGAAAACCTCAATTGCGGAAAACCATCTAGAAAAATCCTTGACTTATGAAGCATAATGTAAACTTCCGGGTGGAAAGAGACTCGGAATCCTTGCAAAAGAAAAAACACACACAGAGAGGGGAAGGGAACCTCTTTCGTCAGAAGCAGAACAACATTTTACCGGTACCATTGTGCCTGCCACAATTATAAAGAAAGGGCATCGCAATCCAGACCATTCAACAAAACATATCCTCATGGCGCAGAAAGAATGCACAAGAACTTTTCCCGGCTAAACTTACTTAAACTATTCAGAAAACAATGCCATGGAATGCGTTCTGCTTCTCCCATTCGAGGCTTTACTTCGTATGGTTTCAATTGTTAGATACTACTGACTTTCATGCTCGTCTCTTGTGGGGACTCCTTTCGTTATTCACTAATCGTCGTCCTTTCATTTCCCCCGACTGGTTGTTCCTTTTCTTTTAGTTTGTATTGAAGATTTCCTTCGTTACTTCCATATTATGTTTTACTGATTCTTTTCTAAGTGGGTTTATGAACTACTCGAGTAATTTATGTCAGATGTTCCGCTCTTAGGAAGTCCCAGGAGGTCGTATGTCTTTTTAAACCAATTATATTGAAAGGACACCAGAGGGTCGGCGAAGAAGAAAAGGTTTTGTTCTGCCAGCAATTATTCTCATTATTAATTATTATAGTGTCAGGAAAATGCATATCTTATAATGGATTTAGTTTAGTAAATGTGTAAATGCATATGAACATTTTAGCCATTTGAGTGGATAATCTGGAAATTATTCAGTTACACTTTTGAGAACGAGTAATGTTCGGCGGCAGTGACACTGTACTGTAATTTTTCGATTCGTCTCTTCAATAATATTCGGTTCCACGGGCGCGCCTTTTCCTTTTGCTTCTTTTCCTTCGAGGAGATCCTATGGATCGTCAGTGGTTCGTTCGTGTTTATCAAACTCCATGCTCACTGCTTTCCTGTCGGATAATGTTGGAAAAATTTTTCATAGGGATGTCTTTTCATCGTCATCACCAACAGCACAACAACCGTTTTTCCGCCGAGGTCCACCAATTCGATATCCCTGAAAGTTGTCTGGCGTCCTGGGCTACGCCATTGCTCCATCTTAGACTGGGTTTACCTCATCTTCTCTTTCTCCCATAGATATTGCCCTTATAGACTTTCCGGGCTGGATCATCCAGTCAGTGGCCACAAAATGTACCAGCCCCTATACTTTCTCAACAAAAACCTAAACTTGCCGGGAGCTCTAGCGATCGCTACTCTGGAGGAGTATTTCTTTTTTCCTTTTTCGCTTCTTCAAGGAATTCCTTCAAAATATGAATTCAACACGTTAAAAAAACCATATTCAGTGACTGTCAGGGCAAGTTGGGTTTTGGCGGACGCGAAGCAGTCTAGCTAGCAACAGAGTTGGATGGGGTTAGCGAGACTAAACTATTCCTCGGGAGTCCTGCCGTCCTGGACGAGGCGGAGCTGAGGGCGGATTGTCCTGGGCACGCAACACCACAGCAAACACAATTCTTTTCTTGCTGCACATTCTCGACAGGGGAAACTACGTGAATCTGCACTTTAACTTTCCGCTAACTTCCGTGCGCGGAGCTCTTTCCGTTACCAGAAAAATCAGAAAAAGGCCAAAACAGACGCACCAAGTCGCAGTGCACGCAATCCCCTTCAATGGGCCTCTCTAGGAACATATCTGATGCTCACGAATCACAGCCATATCCTCACTTTCAAATTGAAGACTCCCGGTCCAGCTCATGAGCTGTCCCTCTATTCAGGCGGTCCCCGGTTTCACTAATCTCAGGTGGTTGGTTTTGATAAATAAAAGAATGAAGTGATTGATTTTTAAAATTTTAAATGGTTTATGTAAGTATATGTCGGGGGGAGAAGTGTATTGGGAAAGGTTAATGGTTATAAAAATGGAGGAAATTGGGAGAATACTGCATATAAGTAGATGTATTCCCTTTTAGATTGTCTCTGGAAAAGACGGAGGGAGGATTGCACTTGTCGCAGAGACACGGACACTACAACTTTTTGCGTTGAACAACGTTACATTTAGGTGAGAAGGTGAATAATTTCTTCATTTCTCATCGTCATGGCTATCATTCCATTTCCGATTCCACAGAAGCGCTCTGGTTCGCTGCCTCCATGCCTTCTAACCCAGTGTGGTCTGCAGCCCAGAGTAGCCAGATTTCAATCCCATCCCCCCCCCCCCTCGTTGGGCCTAAGTGCTTTAATAGTCGCTTAGCTCGCGATTAGAGTTGCAATGTTCTGCTCCCTAAATTTCCTTCGGAGGTTGAAGGAGGTACATCTAACTTTGCCGTATATTTCACCCCCTGGAACATACTAGTGTGGTTACCCATTGGTTCAAAGTATGTTTTCCTTGGACCAATGACTCCAGCACTAGGTTCCTTCTGCTGTGAGGGATTTGTTGGCGTAGCAGGTAATCAGTTGCTGGTTTAAGCCATAGGTCATTAGCACGCTTTCCCAGTTTGCCCTTCTGAGTTATCTTGGTGTTTGGCGTCGATTTGATTCCAATATCGAAGTATCATTCTCTTTCTCCGATATGGCACTTCCCTGTTTTTCGCCGTCCGCTTTGAGCACTAGAAGATCCAGGTCTAGGTCATCTAGCTCCTCCTCCTCAGTGGGTAACATGTTCACTCCCCTGCTCCATCCTGCGCTTTCGATCTCTATGGCCGCCGTGATTCCTTCGCGGATCTCGCTGAGTTTTCTACCCGATGTGTATGTACTCCGATATGTTAGCTGCGAGCCTGCATTCCACCTGCTTAGCACTTTAACCACCTATTGTTGAAAACTAAAGTATTTAAGGTGCTCTGTTGTGTTTTGTACTACCGTTCAACTTAAAATCTATGTAACCAATACGATTTTCTTATTTTCCGACAGAGTTAAGAGATTTTAACGTCTTCTCTAAGCTAGCAATATGGCAATGAGGTTTGGTTTGTAAAAGGGTGTATATTAGTGGTCCTCGATGCTCAGATTTTATGATATTTCCTCTTTATATCGCACTGACATGCTACTTTATTAAAGCGTAGAACTGCATCCATGAGCACACCGGTATAAACTGCACATACTCCATAATGCATTGACAGGTATAGACCGAGGCCTCTAGAGCGAAATCGTGCAAGTAAAATACTGGAAATCCTAAGCTACGATTTTCCTTTGCCTGAAGGTTTTCCCTATACATTCAAATTTAAATTTATATGTTGTTCGTTTGTTAATTCGTTGATCCCATCGCCTCTAACTCGGAGACCAAACTGTACTTGAAAAGTTGTTTTCCATGGAATGAAGTCACTTATTGAGTTATTTCTTTGTCCTCATAAATTTTCCCTATGAATTGGACCCTCGAAGCCAGCAATCCATATACTTTCATATAATTTTCCAGAAATATTCCCATCCTTACTTCTTGTATTCGTTTTTCCAACGTTATTCTCACGAAAGCATATTTACCTAAGAGTGTTAGCTAAATTGAAATTCATTAGAAAGTTGCTCCCTGCTATCAAACAAAAGAGCAAAAGGCAACCTACATTGAGTTGAGCACATTCATGTCATGTTCAAGGAGTTGAACAATACAACTTACCCCGAATTTTGAATATCAATATTTAGATTGTGTCAAGCTACCACTTGGGAAATGCACGAGAAAGGATGGCTGCGTTGTTTTTTCTTCAACTCAGCGATACCCCCTAACTCAGAGCTTTATTTTTAAGGAAATCTTTCAAAATTGTTTATTTTTATTTAAGTCAATACCAAGTTGTTAAGGAAATCATCTGTATTTCCCGTTGATTTTGATAAGCTTGAAATCAGCGACTATGACTAAAGGTGGAGAGAGCAATCTTCTTTTCTATTCTGTTTCTATTGTTGATATTTACACAATATCAGTAACAACGTAGCTGAATAAAATGGAAGGGTTAGCAAATTATATTTAATTTTGAATTTGTGCGAATCCCCAAAAGATTTACTGGAAAAATTTAAAGTTCCTTATTAAAGCAGGGCTAGACAACACACCGGTTGGGTATGTCGTTGATGCTAATGATGAAAAAACTTAAATCAATAAATAAATTCTGCATTTTTTTCTCTCGACAATCGCTAAATATTTTTCTTTTTCAATTACAGGTAAGTCAACGCTCTCAACCCAGTTGTGATATGGTATGTACCTACATATACACAATGACCTCTGCGTGCTTCCTATTTCCAAAAATACAGGATCAAGAATCGACTTTAAATTTCTGTTTTGTTAAAAAGATCCACAGTAGTTTTGTAACAACTGGCACTGCGATTTTCGTTCTTGTATCTGTGGTTCGAGTCCTGGTGGTATCTTCTAGCCGTTCAAAGTAGGTCGCATCCATTTGCATCATTAGTGTTTATGGAGTTGTCTTTTTCTTTGTGTGGTTCAGTAATAACTAGCCAAGCCTATACCGTACTCTTGAAGTGACTGGTCCTTGGCACCAAAACCCCCATCAACGCAGTTTTATCGATCGAATTAATCGTGAACCTCCAGGCATTTAAAACAGAGGCCGACCTATTTCTGGTATCATCAGTCTGTCGGTTACACACACTTTATCCAGAATCGGTAACGCCTATTGACACCAAATTTTGTAAAAACGTCGGAACTGGGTATTCCAAACATGACATCATAACTTTATTCTCCATTCCAATTCAAAGGCGGATGTCCAGACATGCAAAAGATACTGTAATATTTACTTCCCCCGACGTGTGTGTGTTGTGACGTAACAAATGAATTGATAAGTATTTTTTTAATTTGAACACTGGCTGTGAAAGGAGGAGAGGGTGTGGGAAGTGCAAACTTATTTAATGCAATTGCCCATGGCCAAACGACCATCCTAAGTAGGCGGCGGCGACTAAAAGTGCAGAACTATCCCAAAAAACTCTAAAATTTAAGCCCCAACGAAGTATTCTATCGACACTCGCTTGCTTTCCCCTCTGCTAGCCAGGCTCGGGAATGTGGTGAAAAGGGAGGAGTCATGTGTCATGTAACGAAACTTCACATGCGTGAATCCGCACCGGAACTTGAAAAACTTGGAAATATTTAAATGGATTATGAAAAGGCAAATAAAAAAGATAATTTACAAAATTAATATTTTTACATAAGTGAATGTCGAAGTAAGAAGCCCAGATAATATGGGCTAAAATATACAGCAACACCCGAGAAAGTTTAGTGGCAACCGTAGGAATTTGAGGTTGGAATCAGAAATATTCTATGCTATATTTCTTGGGAAATATCATACAGAGATCGTCAAGACCTGTGGACCGAATTTTGGTTGGGTGCATTGATTCCTTGAATGATTTTTTTTTCGCAAAGCGGACATTGTATATCCGAATGTCTCTGTGGCTTTCCACTTCATTTGTTCCACTTATTAATTTGTTGATAATTATGAATAAGAAATGCACTTATTCAGATGCTTTTTAGGATGAGGCCAGTTATTTGCCTTTCGGACAAGCATATCCTGTAGGCTACCAGAGAAAAAATTCAGCTGCGATCCAGTTCGGATTGAATTTATAGGGGTGGCGGGGCTGATATCAGTTGTGTTTAGTTTGGAATTTGCGATACTAAACTACTGTTCATCGCCGGTAAAAATTGCATATGTCTACAAACATTCCGCTACCTATGTATTTTCCGAACCCATGCTCGAGCAAGGTGTGTTATCATTCAAAAATCTCATCATGAGCTCAATGTCAGTCTTACAGAACTTCTCCTAGACTAAGTGCAATTGCTCATTGAAAGCATATTTCTTTGGAAGTTTCCGTTGACACTTTGTAGGATTATCGTAATGCACCATGCCTTTACCAAAATTTCGCAGTTAAAATATTGTGTAAAATCGGTTCATGGCGCATCTTTCCGCCACATGATTTGGTGCCCGCTCAAAAAGCAGGGACGAGCAAAGGTACATCTGAGGTCACCATATTAGACGTCAAGAAAGGGGGAGGTCTCAGTGGTGAAGGTGCTAAATAGTATCTTCGCTATCTGAAGGACGGTTTGAAACCAGAGGAGGTTCTTAAGAAAGCTAAGGACAGACCTAAGCCATTTGCGGAGCAAATATTCACCCGTGAGGAACAGTAAATAACTGAGAACGTCATCGTCATGAAGATTTGTGAGGGATGAAATTAGGAGCTCGTGTTCACCGGCACACGCTTTCGACCAAGTCTTGTACAGGTACAATGAGCGATGGAGGACACGACAGACTGACTTAGGACTAATGTCCCTGAACAGGATGGAAATGAAAGGAACTGGCGGCATATGCTGGGGATGATATACTAGGAGCACACATGGTGACGTTCTACTTTTAGCTAATTGAAACGGGGAAACTTGTACGCTTCCTTATCATCTCCACAGTTTTTAGAAGCAAGGAAGAGGGCAAAGGCAAACTCCTCATGAACGGAAGGTCATTAAACTTCGTAGCTGCCACATCAATTACAGATTTGATAGCACATTTGTGCAGGTGCACAGGGAGAAACCAAGGAAGTATACTCCAGAGGACACATCGGTTGGTAAAACTACCGAGGCCCCCGAAGCAATCGCGGAAGCCATAGAGGCTGAAAAGACAGGACTGAGCAGGGAAGTGGACTTGCTACCCACAGAAGAGGGGAAACTGGACAACCTTGATCTAGGCGTTCTAGAGCTCAAGTCGGACAGGGAAAAGTATAGAAACGAAATGTCGGATAAGGACGATATTGATACGACATTGGAGAAAAATTCCAAGCACTAACGGAAGGTCGAACCATGCAAAAGCATCTGCATCTGCAGTAATTGCAAGGGCAAGTTCCGAGGATAACATTGGGATAGTGTAGATTCAAGATTTCGGCGTACTGGGACAGATTGGGACTCGGGACAAGACACCTGAGTGACAATATGGCTCTTCCACCTTCAACAGGGTGGCGATATGAGGAGCGAAACAGAGCCAGAAGCAGTGGTGGATGGCCTCAACAGAGTCCTCATTGACGCATATGAGGCCAGGTCTCGGCTAAGACAGTCAAATCATTAAGGAATGTAACCTGGTGGAACATGAACCTAGCCAGAAAGGGAAAGAAGGTGCGACAACTGTTCAAAAGGGTGAAACAAACTGGGAACTGGCGGAAGTATAAAAAAGCACTGATGTATAGCAACGCGATCAGGGAAACAAAACGGAACAGCTTCAGGGAATACTGTGAAGGAATCGAGAAAAACAGAGAAGCGTGCAGGCTATATAAATCTTCTGTCTGTCTGAAGAGGGAGACTGTCTGAGAGGGAGAGGGACTTTTACCTTACCTTACCTGAATCGAGAAAAACAGAGAAGCGTGCAGGCTATATAAATCTTCTGTCTGTCTGAAGAGGGAGACTGTCTGAGAGGGAGAGGGACTTTTACCGATAATGAGAAGTACAGGATGCATCTTAGATTTCTCATATTTCCCGGGGTCCTACTCCACGACGGAAACCAATAGCATTCTGCCTATCATCACAATAACGGACAGAAGTAGAAAAGGGTGAATTTAAGATGAGCGAAAGAGGTATGTGCGGAAGCTAGAGTAAGATAGGCAGTAGGTACCTTTAAACCATACAAATCACCCGATCCTTTCCACCCTAAATCTTTCAGACCAATCCGCCTGACATCGTTCATACTTAAAACGATGGGGAGGGTCGCAGACAACTATATTAGAACTAAAGTTCTAATACACAATCCCCTATATCCATGTTAACGCTGTTACCGGGCAGGACGGTCAACTAAAATTGCCCTGTATCAGGTGTCGGATGTAGTACGGGGTGCCATAGAAACGAGAGAAATAGGACTGTGTGCGTTTTTGGACATCAAAGGAGTGTTTGATAACACTTCGCACATAGAGATACGAGATGCCCTAATCCGGAAGGGAGTGGGAAACACACTGTCCTTTTGCATGGACGGATTGTTAGAGAGTAGGCAAAAAGAAGAACCGGCAGGTACGAACACGGTTGCCCACAAGATGGTGCTCCACCTAAACGGCGATGACGCTTATTTGGAGCATGATAGTTGATGAACTCCTAGGAGAGCTTACAAACACTGGAATACTGGTCCAGGGTTACGCAGATAATATTGTTTTAATCTGTCGGGGCAAATATGAGGATACCCCATGTGAAAGAATTAAACCCAGACCGCGAATGACTAGTAACTGGTGCAAAAACGCGGGTTGCGCATAAATCCAGTCGAGGCCAATACAGTACTATTCGCTAGGAAGCGGAAGCTTGATCACCTGAGATCCATTAGATTATACGGCATGTAAGGAAAACGAGGAACAGAAGTAAATTATTTGGGAATAACACTAGACCAAAAACTACTCTTGCGGGCACATTTTGAAAGCATATATCGGAAAGGGAAAAATGAGGATGTACCCCGAAAATTCTATACTGGATATGTACTACAATAGCAAGACCAATGATTATCTATGGGGAGGTAATCGGGGGAGAAATAACAGAACGCAGTATAACAGTCAAAGTGTAAACAAACTTGAAAGAGTGGCTTGCGTGTGTATCAGGGGGCCATGATACCTACCCTACGGAATCCCTAGAGGTCCTTTTGGGAATAACATCTCTCCATTTGCACGTACAAATGCATGCAAGGAAGGCGATCTTCAAAATGTCCGAGGGTACCAGTGGGGCGGGGAGCTGCCTAAAATGAAGGGAAATTGATATTCTGCCTAGGCGGCATTCCGATTTACTGATACCAAGGGATAACATTATAACGAGATTTCACTTTGATTAGAAGTTTGAAAGACGTTAGGGCTACAGGGCAAACTAGGAGAGCGTGACATACACCTTAAATTTGCAACTAACTACCTGGTATATTGATGGATATCCCCTACGACAGAGGCATCAGGCGCTGGGGTCAGCGGTCCAAGGAAAATTCACTTTGAACCAATGGGTAAGCATATCAGCATATTTCAGGCGGAAATAGACGCCATAGACAGACGTGCCTCTTTCAACCTCCGAACGAACTATAGGAAGCAGAGCATTGCTATTATAACCGAACAAGCGGCTATTAAGGCACTTAGGTCCTATTACCTAAATTCCAAACTGGTGTGGAAATGCCTTAACAGATTGTACACGGCTCACTCAATAATATCTAGATACTGTGGGTTCCAAGCTACATTGGGTTAGAAGGCAATGAAGCAGCGGACAAGCTGGCCAGGAAAGGAGCATCAACCCCACTATACGGGCCAGAGCCATTCTGTGGAATCGGAAACTGGTTCATGAGTACAACATTGAAAAATGAAGAGGAACCTTATGCCAAGGTGGGTTTACTTGGGAAGTTTGCATGGGCGTTTGTATTCGTCTTATGTTTGCCTGGCTGCTGTGAGCTTCTCACCGCCACAGTGTTGGGTGTGGTGACAGTGAAACTGAAGCAAAGTTTGACTTACCATATACTACTCTAAGGAGTGAAGAGAAAACGCTTCTTCTTTATGGGATAAGAAGGGGATATTTTAATGATGTTGTTGGTTGGTTGGTTTTCAGTGCTGACATTGCCACAATATATTTTGTCTTGCCTTCATTGATGTATAGCCCAAGATCTCGCGCCGCCTGCTCGGTTCAGAGCAACAATATGAAACCGCACTGGTCAAACGGGAAGAATAAAGATAGGAGACTACAACTTTGAGACCGTTGATCATTTCTCCTATCTAGTGTCGAAAATCACAGCCGATAACAGCTACGACGATGAAATCCTCGCACGATTGTTGGCAGCCAACATAGCCTTTTCCAGCTTACAAAAACCGTTCCACTCCAAACGTCTCACCATAGGGTCAAAGCTCTTACTGTACAAGACAACGATCTTACCAGTTCTCATGTATTACTTGGGTTCTTAGCAAGAGAGAAGAATCCTCCGAAGAATTTTCGACCCTCTACATGAGGATGGACGATTCCGTAGCCTACATAACAACGAAATCTATGAGCGATACCATGACCGTCCGGTTGTTGATAAAATCCGACTTAATAGCTTACGGTGGGCGGGTCATTTCATCCGTTTGAATGAGGGTGATCCACCCCGGAAAGTCTATAAGGGCAATATCGATGGTAGAAAAAGAAGACGAGGGAGACCCTGTCTAAGATGGAGCGATGGCGTAGGTCAGGACGCCAGGCAGCTTTTAGGGGTATCAAATTGGTGGACCTCGGCGCAAAAGCGGGATGTCTGGAGTTCCTTATTAGGGTAGGCCTAGACTGGATACCGGTTGTTGCGCTGTTGATGATGATGATTTTAATGATAGTTTTAATCCCTAAATTAGTGAGGTCGGCTGGGGCCTTAAATGTTTTTCTCTGAATTTTTGTGAGTTTGGATGTCATACTATGGAGTACGAAGAAATCCAGCGAAGCTTTAATTTCATAGTTTGCAGGGAGAAATTTAAGACAATTGAAAAGGGGGTACATATTAATATGTGACAAGAGAGAGTGCTGCTGCTTTTCATTCCTCTGAGATTTATCTGAGCTTCGCACCAGAAGAACCAGGTCAATACGTGGTTACTTAGTGATACACCTCAACCTTAATGAAAAGAATCGCTCATAGTTTAAAAACTACCGCCTTACCTCTTGTAGTTCATAAAATGGTTCAGTGTGCTCGGAATTCACTGTCTTGCTAATAGAAGAAGAGGATGATTCTAGAGGTCTTCGGCAGCTCTCCTTGCTTAAGCTTAACATGCGCACTTTATATCTTCTTCATTAAACACCCAACAAGATTTTTGAAATACACATTTCAGATTATTTCGTGCCCCACGACTTTCTGAACAAGACATTATCAGACACCTCATCAAGCAAATGCGTCTTCTATGATTTTTCTACAGATTTTCGATTGCTTTACTAGACAATGTTCGTTAGCATTTAAATTGAGTTAGACCTTTACCATATGGTACAGGAGTCTGGCTTATTTGTTTATCTATCTCCGCTTTAGTTGGTTCTTTGGAAAACGATCCTTCCTTAAGGAGCACGACAATCTATAATATCCAGTCCCTAATAGATAATAGTAATTATATAATAGCCTTAATACTACTTTCAAAGTCCACGAGTCTCAAAAGTGCCCTATTCACCGGTCAATGGACAATCAGCAAATTAGTTCCTGAACTTAAATCACTTAAGTCATAAGGCACATAGTTGACTGCATTACAAAGCGCTATTACACTTTCTTCTTGTGCTATTAACTTTTCACCTAAACTCCGAACCCCTGCAGGCACCTTACCTACCGCTTCCGTGGGGATCACTACACGCCATCTGTTCCCTCTCGAAAAAAGAGTTCAAACTTATCAAACTAACTAGTGACGGCATTATACAGCTGGTGTGTACAAAGGACGCCGTTGGTCCGCTATCAAATGCTAACAATAGAATGATGGTGTCGTCGTTCTCGTCATCATTGCCGGAGTCTTACTCGTTGTCTTTTGCCTGATAGCCCCTCAAGCAATTTAACTTTTAATAAGTTTTGTAAACTAAAGACCCAAGTTTCCGCTGGAAACTAAACTAAGCACTTGCATCGGGGAGGGTGTGTTCAAGTAGTGCCCGTGGTGACTAGCAATGAGAGGGAGGGGGGGAATTAGCTTATCGAATTGTAGGCTTTCCGTGGTAGACAGCTGAAATAATCTTCTTGGTAACAACAACATCCTGCAGGCAATAACATACAACTTGCATTAAGAAATATCAAAAGGATATTATGTATGTATCTTAGAGCATATGTTCGGCATAATTTCGAAGCACCCCCATTCCGAATATGGTATTCATGCGTATTATGGGAATATGTACTGAAGTATAAGTCAACAGCAATTTACCGGAGAAGAGCATTGCTCTTGGGGGTTGTGATTTGCTGTAGGGTGACGCGCCGTTTTGAGTCCCTGGTGAAAAATAATTGGTATTTAAGCCTAACCATTTTGGGATTATTTACAAAGTAAATATTACTTGATATTCAAAATTATACGTGTCGACTGTAATAACCCTTGAATACCTCAACGTCTCACCCTGCCAATCCAAAGCAAGTTTAACCCATAGGTGTGTAAAAGTTGGTAACTCTTGTCTTAATTGGTTTTTCTTTTGACTTACTTCGCCCGAGGCTATCCTACAAAACACACCGCAAGGGGCTTAAGAGCACTGCGGGTATGACAAGGGGAAGTTTTCTCATCATTGCGATTAGAAACGATATTGTGACAGCAAATCGTACTAACAAATATGCCAGGTAATATTATATAATTTTTTACCTAAATTTGTCAACAAATGGAAGCAGTGTAACCTCTGTGAGATATCTTCCTCGGAAACGTAAGTGCAGTGACATATTCAAACAGAATATAAAATTCGATGAACGCAAACTCCACAAGGGGTTGTAGGCGTGCGTTTCGCATCGTCTTTTTATAGAATAATTAACATCTAGGACAAATCCTACGACGCATCTGAATTATTCATACCCTGGAGCGGAATTAATTCACCAGAGTCTATAAATGGATACTTCACCTGCATTCATGATATTTGTTTGAATAAGAGAGATTCTATGAAACAAAGCCCTTAAATGTGAATATAAAAATAGTACTCTGGTTCTTACTTCGCAGCCATCGAAGGAGTTCAACCCATATCTGAGGATATGTAAAGACGCATCTATCCTTCGCCTTTACCCCAGAACACGGAAGCAACGTACATACTTTACAGGACTCCCACTTTCATCACCTTTTTATCAAAGAGAAAGCTACCAGGTTCCGTGCCTTTCTACTTCTCCAGTGATAGAATGCAGTCTGCGGATAAATCAAAGTGGAGGATGTTATCCCTTTGGGCATTCTCTCGTTTTTGATCAAGCAGAAAACTCATAGGAACGCATAGATTGCATATTAAATGGAACTACGTAGAAATATTGATACGAGGAAAGTAAGTCGGATATTGCCCATGAGCATATAACCATTTATAATACAATGGCGGAACGCTAGGAATTTCATTAAAAAATTATTGCCTTCGGGAAGTATTCTGGGTTTAGAGAAATTTGAATAATAACAGAAGATTCTGATGTAGTGTGGAGGAAGTCAATTGTTCAAGGTTTTCATTATAAATACTGAGAATACATGCTTAGGTTAAGTTATGACATTTTTGATATTCATGAGAAAAGTAGACCTTGGTTAGATTCCTTTAGATATCTATTAGACCTTCCTTGATGTGGATTTATTCGAAAAATCATTGATCTACTGTCCTCTGTTCGCTTCTGAAATTTCCTCCTTGAAGTTGCTCCAAGTGACCTTCGATTTTTCTCTGCGTCGGGACCATAGCTCTTCCTCCGAATTTCACTTTCTGCCAACAATTCAGTTTGCCATTTTGGAGTGGTTTGGTACCCAGTACTTCAAGTGATGACATTTCTCTTTTTCAGAATTGGATTGTGCTAGAAATCACCGATATTACCAAACTTCAACTATTGAACTTGGAATCTATAGATTCTTTCGCCATAGAATAGACCTAAAGCCAATGGGAGTTTCAGAAATCGTGTAACGATGTATCTATCATTCCGAAGTCTGAAGGTCATTAAGTTTCTTCAGTTCACTCCTGCGATGATGGCTCGTCTCATGGCGATTGAAAAACTGCTTCATCACTGCATTATCCTTTGGAGTAGAGTGGAACACAGTGCGAGTTTTCCTTAGAAAATAAAAGATTTATTGAGCTTTAGGAACTATCACTTAATCAGTTTGTTGCGTAAGCACTTACCTTTTCTTATGGGTGGAAAAAGACGCTGCTTCGCAAGGTTGCAGCAATGTGTGCGATTCTCACCCACTAAAACCATCCCTGCCCCTTAAGGAACTGTGTTAAGTGTTAATTCGGTTCTCTCTGTTTTCGCTCGACCCATCACTGAATTACGCAAAATGATTATATCACCGTGGCTTACCGGAAATGAGTAGTCACGTCGGTCTGATTCGCCCTCTTTCTCCGGTAGAAGCACTTTGCTTCATTCGCTAGAAGATCCAAGGGAATCATTGTCGCAATGACACGCATTGCCTCACACGATATTGTCCTATATCTACTCACCCCTCTCTAATTGACCGTGTTGCCCAGTGTTCTCGCCCAGGCAGGAGCCGCGTATAGCAAGATGGATATCGCTGTCCCTGGGATAAGCAGCCGGCGACTAGATTGTGGCCCTCCAATATTAGGTGTCTTCTTTGCTAGTGAAGAAATAGCCTTTGCTGGCTTTTCTAGCGCATAGTCCAGATGCCCTTTGAAGCTCAACTTGGCATAGATCATGGCAACCAGGTATTTAATGGTCGGTTTTGAAACTATCTCATGATTATCAACCCATATATCGACATTGTTTTTCCTGCGATTTGTAATAAACACCGCCCCTACCTTATCGCTCGCAAAGTTCAGTTTAATCATATTAAAGAAGTCTGCCTGAGAGTTAACTCTAGATTATCCCGCTAAGTAACCGGGGATACCCAGTTTAGTCACGATGCTTTTAATCTAGCACCACCAGTTGGCCCCGACCGCGCTCTCCGAATTTCATACCGTCGCTCCGATAGACCAGGCGCTAGCTCGACGAGCGTTGTGTATCATCCTCTCAAACATCTTCTGCGTAGTGTCTAAAGGACAGACGATATGAAGAGGGTTCGCCAGTTGGTTTTCGCGAGTTCAATAGTAGAACCAACCTCTGCTTCTTCCATTGGGCGAGAAATACTCCTTTCACTATGCGCGATTCAAATATGCTTATGGACCTGATTTCATTTACCTTAATTTGTCCAAAGACCTCCTCGGTCAGTCCAGGGATTGAAAAGACGTTCTGTTGTGCCATTTGCTGAAGTCCACTTTCTTCCTGCTGGGAGAAAGTAATTGCGGTTATTTTGAAAAAGAGTCACGGGCACGTCATTTTGCTTAATTATTGTCCAGGAATCTGGTAAGAAGTGTCGCATGAGTTCATACTTGCTTCAAGGCACAACTGCTTGCAGCAATTCGGCTTACTTTTCCGTATGGTCTTCTTAAGACTAATTCGAAGATCGTGGTATTATTTTTCCGACGTCGTGGCATTGTAAACTCTAGCACCCTCTCCCATTGCGCTAATGATGTACTAGGAGGGCGTAACAGGTTTAGATATCGATACTGTCGACTTCTGCATTTACAAAGCTGGCTCCCGGAAATGCTATTGCTTCTTGAATTGTTTGCCTTCCACCTTCCACTTTTCTAGATGAGTAAGTAGCATTATCTTAATTTCGGTAAGGTTCGCAGATTACTGTCACATCCACTTCGCCACTGGAATGGCTTGCAGATCAAGTTTTCAGCTGCTTTGCAGTGATTGAGCTTGATTTTTATCAACCTCATTTCGCCCTACAATTCAGCTTTCCTATATGCGGGCTTCTGCCACCCTTTGCAATGTACTGGTCATCCAGTCTCTCTTTATATTTGCACAACATGTATTGTAGACCTCTTGCGCAATCTTTGATAAGATGGCTCTTTTCTCCACACTTTCTGCACCTTTCAGACCTATCGCCCTGCCGTAGGAATCAGTTTAACCTCTGATTCAACCGGCAAATTTATAATAACGGTCTGTGTACTTCCATACGTCTTCTTCATCCTCTTTATTGCACTCTCCTCTATTCTGCTAAGAATGAATTATTTTCTTAGTCCAATACAGATATCCTCCCGTGATGTAAACTCGCCTAGGTATTTGCCCTCGAACATAATCTCTTGCTTTCGAGCTTTAATTTTTGTTTGTTCCCCTTGCCGCTTTTTGTTGCCCACTTTTGTCCATTCCTCAGGTTTACGAACTACAGATTCTTTCCCGTTTGTCAAAGTTGAGGCTAAGCTTTCTCCGGCGAAGAGGTTTTTTCTTCTTGGGTGCTTACTAGGTACCAATTATTGTGTCCCTACTCCGATTGCTCGCGTTCTCACCTACTTTATATTGATAATGTGTCACCTGCGTTTGTAGAGTCACTTTGCCACATGATGCTTGGGTGTTTTCTCCTCCACCACCCTAATAGAGGACAACTTAATGAACTGTGTTCGAACACTGATAGTTTGATGCATATTCTCCCTCTCCTTGATGAACTCATAGAATTCATTTATGTGTTCTCCCAGTGAAACAAACCATGCTGCAGTTTGCTGCCCTCTGCGCTCCTCTTTTACAATATATGTCAATCCGCGGACTATCCGTGTTCCTTTCCCAATCCCCCGACATCTCGACAACCTAGGGGAAACGTTGCCGTCGGTGGTGACATTCCAAACTTAGACTTCTGGCGAAAAGGATCCGGTATACATCTCATTTCTACTCCAGTATTATCTCTTATGGCATTATATGCCAAAGCAGCCAAGTTTCCCATTGCTGAGGCACTGCCATCGCTGGTTATTGACCGGTGGGAGACCGTTTGCCCATTCCTAAAAAACACCTTTACTGTGTTTCCGAAGCCCCTTCGCCAGCCAATTTTTATCCACGGGTGGGTGGACCAGCTAGCTTAGAAACATGAGACCGCTTTAATCACGTCTGGTTGGATAGACTGATTTTCAGGTTCTTGGAGAAAGTGTTTCCTAGCTGTCTTTTAAACACAGAATGGCAAAGTTGGGTTAGACGTCTAAAAAAACTACGCATTTATAACTTCCAACCATGAATGCAGTCACAAAAGGGCTCCTTCCTATTTCATGTTCACCAAGCGTACATGATCCCAGTAAGTAAGGAAAATTTCAACAAGGGCAAGAAATTCATCCTCAACAACCGAGAGAGGCAACTCAAATAAGGAGTTAGACCTAACCGGAAAGCGGGAAAACAACAAAAGATTCCACTTCATCTACTCAAGGTGAACAGATAGCACTGAAAACTTATGCTGAAAACCAACCTAGTCCCGATACCAACAAGCAGAAAATAGCAGCTAAGACAAAAACTGGGACTGTCTGCAACAGAATGAAAGGAGTGGGATTTTCAGAATTGATTGCCCAGAATGGGGGCCTGGTCTTCGTCTAATAAACGAATAGCACTGAATAGGGTATGGGAGCCAAACATTAGATAGACCGCAAAGAAATCACCCCGGGGAACTACAAAATACTGAACACGGGCGTTGGACATCCCCGAGAGTCAAGAAATTTACAGCCTATCGGAGCGAAAGAGAATGAATGAGGAAAGTTGGGAACGCATTTATATGCCCCTTCAATCATGCATTCCATATAGTTTTTCCTGCAGATCTGCTCGAAAAAGGTCATCTTCGTATCTATCATGATGCCGAGGTATTTCACCGCCGGTTTCGATATGACCATGGTGTCACCAGCCTGAATAGGGACAACTGTGTGAACCCTCTCCCTGGTCAGCACAACGACTTCAGTTTTTCTCAGGGCTAGGGAGAATCTATGCTCAGCTATCCATCTCCTTACTTATCGCATCACCATTCTCAGTGTGCGCTGAGCTTACACAATCGTGCGTGCGGTAATCAGTGCCGCAACATCATCCGCGTATCTGACCAGATGCGATTCATCAGACATCTCAAGTCGCAGAAGACTATCATATAAAACGTTCCAAAGGTCCGAAGCAAGGATAGATCCCCGAGCCGCCCCCATGGCACCTTCATTAGGCGCTGGCATTTTTCGGTCTCATAGAGTAAGGCACGGTCCTTTAAATATCCCCTCAACATACGGAGTATGAAAGCGATTTCCCACTGCCTCAAGCATGTGGCACCACCTCGCAGAATTGTTTTATGTGAAGCAAAACTTTATTAGAATCGTATGTATGTCTATCTGTCTGTCACACCTGATTTATTCGGAAACGGCTGGACTAATTGTCACGAAAATTGATGAGAGCCTGTGGTCTGGTGTTCCCTTCACATACAGCAAGTGGCGCTATTTTGTATTAAGAGAGAGGGGTGAGAGGGTGCAACATTTTTTTCACAGAATGGGCGATGGGGGATATCAAATGAAAGATTTTAATTAGTACTTTTCGAAATTGGTTCCATATCTGATATCGAGCGAAACTTAAGGGGGTGAGGGATCAAAATATAACCCTTAAAAAAGTGTAACAAGTCTCGTTCTCAAAACCTATCCAACCGAAAAATCTGAAAAAAATCACAGTGGTGTATCTAAAAGAAATCTAGGCAGTGATAGTGGCGACTATGTTTCTCAGCCATCATCAATTGTGGATCGGTCTGCTCTAAAGTTATATTGTCTTGGTGAGTTGTCTCCCGCAGCACGTGTTGCGTCAGTCAATCGTGGGTTGCCCGCTATGTCCAACATACTAAGCGGACGAAACGCTGACGGCGCCTCGGGGTCGCCCTTGCGTTTGGTTACACACACGCGGGTGCGAAAACACCCGCTGTCAAACATGCGTTGAATCCGCCGAGTATCAAGTTCGGCTTGGATTTACATATGAGTTTCAACACTTCGCTGGGAGTACCATCCGGTCCGCCTCCTCTAGTTCCTTTGCAGTGAAGAGTACTGCAGTTCGTCAGTACCCAATCCTTCATCGACAGCGTCAGTTCGGATGAGGCGCACGGGAACATAGAACAGGATGACTGATGGGCACCGAGTTTTTGGTAACCAGCTTATACCTACGGCTCTCTGTTGACGTCATTGATTAGCTCCTGCTAATAGCATGCCTTCTGTCCGTTGATTTTGCAGCGGATCTAAACGCCACCTCGTCCTGGCCTCTTGCGCGCTATGCAATCCGGGGCAGTCTGAGGCAACTCCTTTGTATATTTTCAGTTTCAGCCGTCCACCAGGACACGGGTAATTTCCCGGGACGCAGTTTCCTTTCCTTCCCGATGTTCCACCCGGTTCTTTTTTAAAAAAACTAATCGAAGACTCTTCTTCTTTCAGGATATATCGTACAAATAAGTCTTTAAAAGTAGTTAAAAAAACTCTTCTTTTTCAGGATATAGAAATAAGTTTTTAAAAATTAATATAGTAATATTAAGTTGATCCGGCTTATTTGCACTGACTGTTTTTTCCAAAAACCAAAATTATTCCTTTTGAGTACGTGAACCATTTATTGTTCCAAATGTACGTTTCGGTAGCAACTTGCTACCTTCATCAGTGGGATCCCCCACTGATCCACTATCAATTATCCTACAGTAAGACAGAAGGTACCAATCATTAGCCTGCAAATTCCGGGCATTTATGAACTGAAGCCCTGTACACCTCGGATAGAGTAGCCCGATGGATAGTTTCATCCTGCCCGGAGGTTACTTTAACTTGTTTACCACAACTGCTGAACAAATGCTTTTTTGAATGGCTTCCCTCGGCATTATTGAATCGCTAAGTTTGACCTCGGGGACACTTTCGCTCTTCAACCTTTTCAACCTTTGAGTTTCATTGCTTCCAGTTTTGGGCTGGGGCGTAAATCGCCTGCCCCACTAGAAATACTTCCTTTCATCTGTGGGCCCCCGAAAGTATCTTTCTCGCTAGCTTCAGCTCCTCCGTTCCAGGTTTAGTATCGTCTATGACGCTTCCCGCGGAATGATTGCTTCCGTTGAAAGAGAAGCAATAAAAGGGTACTGACAGTTACCCTTCCTTCCATCGTCAGTGATTCGTTGAATAACAACCGTTGTCGTGACAGTAGGGGGCAATATAGACAGCATTGCGTTTCCCTGTGATGATTACCCTGAATTGGCTCAGGTATTCACACCTAAGTCGACTTGTATTTGACATCTAGTCACGATACAGATTTCTTATTATAGTCCAAAGAAAGAGCTGCAATTACTCAAGATTTCTCAGCAAGAAAGTATGTGAAGAGAGTAGAAAGTCCTCGACATGTATGCGACCTAACGCCCCTCACTTCCCACGACGAACTGTTTGTGGTACTATATACCAACTTTCGCTATTATTTAGACACATATTTAAGTTATGCCCGTGAACCCGACATTCTAATGAGCTACGAGGTGATATATGAACTATAGCTTTGCCTGTCAAGAGGGTTGCCTTTGAGAAAGTTGATTGCCCCAAGGACTTCTTCTCTAGTTTTGTAAATTTCTTTGATTCTTTCCTCCACGAGAACTGCACTTTCACGAACAAACTCTCATGGTACGGAGTCGAACATTACAAAAGAATTGCCCGCTTGATTCTGTACATTCCCAACTATGCAATGAAATTTCTTATTCAATTCGTTTCTTTGCTGTTCATCTTGACTTGCAACTTGAGAGCAATTCTTGCAATCTTCCAAGTTATGTTCTCAAGTAAAATTAAATTTTCAATAACTTTATTGGCAAGAAAAACCGAATTCTTCCCGATATATATATACGAGTGTGTAGTGTGGGAAGGTACGTTATTTCGGTACTTGTAACATCTACAAACACCGATGCAGCTCCGTGTATGTTTGCCTCGTCATAGATCCCAGCTGGATCATAACGACTAAAGTATTAAATACCCCTCAAGGAAAATGGAAAAGGATAAAGCGCCGAGCAGGAGTGGTGCTCCTATCTATGTCATTGATAGCGATACCACAAAAAAACGGGATGCAATAAACATCTGCTACAACATCCGTGAAAAATGTTGCTTCTTTCGCGGTGCGATAAATACACGAGTTCCTTTTCACGGAGGAACTGTGGGCAGGGAATCGTCCGCAAAATGAAAGAGGAAAATTCGCGAAGAACGTTGCAGGAGAACAAAAGCAGGCGAGAAGGTATCAGGAAGAGCATTATCGAAGGCAGCAGTTGAGCGGTTCAAGCCCACCTTCAAAAGCCTTGGCGTCAATTTTCGCGTATTTTGTACAGACGCCACCCTCGGCCCTCAGCTGGGGAGCACTGCAGTATTATAGGAAATGCCGCTGGAGTATTGTATGCTGGGGTTGCTGGCTGAGCCTCACCTGAGTCTAATAAGACAACAGGCTCCGTAACGATGTCCTGCAACCTGCATTTCTACTTCAGGCAGGCAAAGTTTCTTTCCATGGTAACTCGTGAATCCTTTCCTTCTAGTGCCATAGTGGCACTCCAGGAACCTGGTACCGAACAAGTTTCTTTCCTTTCCTGTAACAAACCAACACACCGGCGACTTTACGCTACACTTGAATTGCACGTTGAATGGAATTTATTTCATTTTCGAATTGAACGCGGACCATAAATCCATATTGAAAGTCAAGCGAAGTTTGGCAACGAGATAAGGACGAAAGGAATGATATTAGGAGGCGGGGAGGACAGGTGAGATACTATATCATGCCAACTTCATCACGCTTCCCTTCCTTCCTCTACCGTTCGACGTCAGCGCTGAGGAGGACTATAAATCCTGAATTTAAAGTTGTTGGGAAAGTCAGCAATTGTTTGCCTTTTTGAAGTTGTACGATGCGACTTTCGGCTTTTATTTGTCATTTATGTGTGATTTGAAAGCGAAAAGGTCACAGCATATGGAGAAATGTGAGAACACCCTGAAGATAATAATATCCTTGCTATGAACTGTTGTACGAGAGGGTTATGCCCGGAGAGGCCGTATGCAGATGTAGAAATGAATGAAATTTTGACTCGGGTTGTTCAAAGGAGATTACATGAAAGTCTAGACAGTAATAATATTTATTATCCACTAATTGGATACTGCCAAGGTTTGTTCATTAAATCGTGGAAATGCTGCCCCATTGAAAGGGATTTAATGAAAAGATCCCAGAGAAACACGATAGAAAATGGTGGAATGGAGAATATTCAATAATGAAGCTTTGCTACTTGTGTCTAGAGAATTCAGTTTGCCCTCTAAATTCAGTCAATATCTGTGGACTAAGTAAGTCTGAAACGGTCAAGTCGGAGGACTTCTTAAAAGATTTAGTTTCACTTTTCTTTGAAGATGGGGGAACGGTAGTATAAGATTTAATACAAAATAGGGGAGTGCGGGAATTATTTTCTAGATAACAGCAGGTCTTGCATGCCTTTTTCAACAAAACGAAGTGATTGGGAATGCGAGTGAATCCTTAAATCAGGCCCTTCGCTTCGGACATGCATTATGTTACTTGAAGAGAGTCGCAACTAATTGGAGTAATAGGCTATGAAGGAGAAAGGCGGTTTAGAGCAACTATAAGTCTAAAAACTGTGTTTGGACCACAAAATTTTCACACTTGACGACAGCTTAAACAAGACCGCCCTACGAGTAGCATTTAGGACAGTAAAACAGATGAGGATAGGTTTTAAACCGCGAAACACCCTCCGCAGAGATCAGAATTGCAATATTATCAGCGGCATGACTCAAATAAAAGCAAGAGGTGTTCATTATTTTCAAGACTTCTTGAATCCAACGACGACATGTTTCCACCGTTTTGTCAGACCAGATGACCCAAAGGGAGAAGAAGCACTCACACCCCCGACTTTGTACAAAGTAGAGGCAGCTCTGTTTAAATTTAAAAATCATAAAGTTCTCTGAATCGATGGTATCCTAGCCGAGGAGGGGCAGAGCTCACCAGTCGAAGCTACACTGTGGGTAAAGACTGAGAGAGTATACAGACAACATCATCGGAAAATACCAGGGTGGCCTAACTCCGAACGATCGACAACGGACCAAATATTCGCAGTTAAGCAGGGGCTTGAAAAGTGTTGGGAATTTGGCATCGATGTGCACAACTGTTCGTTAACTTCTGTCAAGCGTATGACGGTGCAAATCATAATGCTCTGTGCAGAATAATGATCGAGCTCAAAATCCCACCGAAGCTTGTCCGGCTAGTGAGAGCCACAATAATTAACAACGAGTGCTAGGTACAATCCAAAATAAACAGACATAAAATTTTCTCTTGTGACAGGACCTAAGCAGGCAGATTGTCACGTCCCCATCCTCTTTAACTTGGTGCTCGAATATGTCGTCAGGAAGGGGGCCACAGTTGATATCAGAGTAACGCTGCTCCTAAAATTCGCGCAAGTGGTAATATACGTAGACGACGTGGGAATTCTTGCTCGATGGATGCTTCGTCCAAAAGAAGTGTTCGAACAGTTCGAGTCAGCAGCGAGTGACGTGGCGTTCAAGAGTTAATGAATCCAAAACGAAATGACCCAAACTTGAAAGGCGGCTGCTAGTATGTAGAACATTACAATGGGCGAGCATAATTTCAAACAGGTGGACCAATTCGTCTACCTAGGAATCATACTCTCGAAGGACAGAAACGAAAAATACGAGATCTAAAGACGGATTACTACTGCAGGTAAAGCATTTCATGCGGTCCTCCCCATAATGAGATGGAGAAAATACTCAGACGCAATGAACTACGCATCTACTAGGAACTAATTCGACCCATGTTACTATATGGACGCGACACGTGCATGACTTTTTCTCTGTCATTTTTTATCCGTTGTACAATATGCTAAATATCCCTTTGCTTTTCCATGTTTTGAAGTTTCTTGCAATCACGGAGAGGCTGCACATTTAACCATCTTTGTCATCTGAAGCGATTGTTGATTTTCGAATTGATCTTGGTCCTAGCTATTATTATTATTCTGTTAAGGGAAGTCGTACTGTGTCTTTAAATAACTATTGCGCCTCTTTTACTAGTGATAGTGTACCTGTTAACTATAGTATGTCAAGCAAGCCTATAACCGTTAGGAATTTTAGTGTATTCCCCATTTCCAAATCTTTCAACTTTGCATCTGGTATTATTAATTCTCCCAGGTGCCTCGACCTACTTTGCACAAGTGCCGGAGACTGTCCCAGAATGTTCATAGAGGTTTCGACACACTCCGCGGAGAATCTGCGGACAGTGTCCCCAGATATCTCTAGCTTCCCTAAGGGATAGTTTAGTCGGTAGTGACCAGCGAGAATTCCCACTATGATTCGGAGGTTCTTTTTGGTGAGGTTTAAAAAGTCCTTTGTACGCTTGGGTTCATATCTCCCACTAAGCACCTTGGATTGCTCCATTCCTGGTAGGCCGGCCCAGTATAGTTCACTCAGACGTTCCTCTCCATTTTTTAATGTCATAGTCGTGAACCTGTGTCCGGTTCCACAGAAGGGTACTCGCCAGTGTAAAGGCGTCCTTGCTCTCTTCTTGGCCAGTTCGACCGCTGTCTCATTGGTTGGACCTAAGTGTCATGATCGCCGCTTGGCTATCAGTCAAGAGCAAAGGAGGCACATCTCTCTATGGCATATATTTCTCCTTGAAATATGCTAATGTGCTTACACATTGGTTCCAGGCACATTTTCCTTGGACCAGTGGCCCTGGCACCTACTCTGTCCACTTTGAGGGATCCGTTAGTGTGCCATGTATTCAGTTGCTGGTAGTATGTCACAGTCTCGCTGTTTGGCTTGTTGCTTCAACGTGTTTCAAACTTCGTATCCAAGTGAAACCTCGTTGTCATATTATCTCTTGGTATTGATAATTCGGGGTACCGCCTAGAAAGAATATCGATCTTCGATCGATCGATATTCTTGCCTGCATCTGTATGTGCAGATGGAGAGGGGTAATTCCACAAGAACCTCCAGGGATGCCGTTGGGCATCCTCATTACCTCTCGAGTGCTCCCCGGCTTCCAGTGGGACTGAGATACCCACAAGGTCTCCGGTCAGGAACGCTCGAAGCAGATATTTTAAATTATGTTGGTTTTTCGCAAGAGGAGGCCCAAACTAGCTGCACGTTTCCTCCTTGCAGAACGTGAATCTGCCTCTCCTGAGCCAGCACTATGCCAATGTTTTCCTTGAAACTTACCTTTTCAATTACCCCAGATGCAGCTCGTGCATGGTGCACTACTTTCCTGTTTGCTCGAGTCCATTCCGCCTCCTCCCTTCTTTCGGGGACCTCGGTGAGTCTTCCGAGGTGTCTTATCTCGGTTTTTGCCTGTGCACGTACACATGTATGTTGCCAAATCTTTAGTTTATATGGCAACTCCGACTTTTGATTGCCTCCAGGGATCAGTCATCCACCTCGATCGTAAGGAGTTTACCCTTACCCCCCACCTTGCTTCTGAAGGCTGTCCATAATCGCGTATGGAGATCCTCATTCTAAGCGATTGGGCCTCAACATCCGTTTCTATCGCTGCGGCTTTAGGAAGAAACACTGTCACTATGTGTGCTCTTGTTATATCATCCCCGGCACATGCCGACAGTTCCGCTTCTTTGCAGCTTGGCAGTTTAGGAGTCCTGAACCGCTCTGCAGCGTTCTCCGTCGCGCAGTTCACCGAAAGCGTATCCCGGTGAACACAAGCTTCGCAGTCCATTTGTTGCACATTTGCCTGACGACAAGGTCTTTGATAGTTTCCTATTCCTCACGAGTGAGCATTTGTTCGGGAAACGTTTTTGGCAGTATGGCCAAACGAATGCCCTTGACTACACTAGCATAGCTAATAACAGCCTTCCCGATTTCTGCCTTAACTCCGGGTACCCGGGTTTTCTCTGCCTTTGGTTTCAGGTTTGTGTTTTTTTTTTGGGAACATTTCCCCCATGTGGGCTGCTGCCCGCTTTCTTGACTCCGATAAAAATGGCTTAGGTCTGTCCTGAATTTTCTTCTTCTCTTCTGATTTCAGGCCTCCCTTCAGATCCAACTGAGGCCTCTCTCCTTCCTGACGTCTGATATATTGATCTTAGACGTGCTTTTGCCTGTCCTTGCTTTTTGAGTGGCCTTTATTGGTTGTTGTCTTCGCAGTATGTCAGTGTTGACCTTGGATCCACTACTTGTCATTCCAACTTCTCCCTTTTTGGATGTGTTCACCTGTATTTCTGTATTTCGGAGATTTTCTCTCGCCTGGTTGGCCAGTTTGTGTGTAGTACTGGGTCCCGCTTGTTTGATGGTTTTTCTTTTTGTTTTTATACGTGGATTCATTGGATTTCCACGAGTATGGAAGTTAGAATATCCGCAGTTCCATAGCCCCCCCCCTCCCCGTAGCACGATAAGGTCAAGCTTTTTCACTGAGGCGACCAGGTTCGAGTACAGTCAATTACCCCCGACCTAGTTCGTATGATCTTTGGATTGGGCAAGGTGATTTTCAACTCCCCAGTCTAGATCCGTAGCGTTTTGTTAATAATAGGGTCACCTCATACAGGGCGTTGCTTTCACCACTCACTAGTGGTCTTGACCCCTGGAAAGCCACATATCACCCTAGAAAGGAGATAGCTCATTCTCAGAGAGAGTTAGGTTGGCCCTATGGAGCCCTATGGTCTATCTTGCAGTGCACTTCTATAATAACTGTTTTAAATTTAAGCTAACTTGTACTAGATTACACTACCATCTCTCTAACACAATCACCGGTCATTACTAATTTCGAAGTATCGTGGAATATCTTTAAAATCAGATAAATTTAAGTAGGATAATTTTTACTAAGTGATGCATATCGCAGACGGATCAAGGCACAGTAGAGTTTTACGTCAGTGTTTTGGTTATATGGAGGTTCTTGAAAATCTGTCGAATCTGCTTGTCCGAATTGTTAAAATGAACCTACTTGTGATAGTGAGTCACTTTTTTTGGATAAAATGGTGATCTCTTGGATGGCTCAGCTATTCTCGGCCTTTATTGATACGACTTTAAGCTTCCTTTTTCATTAGTTTTTGAGGTACTTCTTTTCTTTTCATTTGACATTTGAGCAATACCGAGAGAAAGCGATACTGAGAGAAAGCCTGTGACTGCTGTTTGACGAGTTGACCGTAAGAGCGAAGAGCGATAAAACTCCAGTATCTACAGTGGTTATTCAGCTTGAATATCATGATTTTTGTACCGTTCTCGAATGTTCAGTGATAATTAGAATTAGAGGCCATGTTCTCACTTTCCTCTTGACATTTTTCTTGTTCTGATCCAGCAACTTAAAGATCTTGTTTGAAATAATGATCAGAATTTTGTTTTTTTTCTAAATTCTTCTAAGAATTAAAAGCTAACTGAGGAAAAGGAGGATTGGGGGTTTTTGCAGTTTCCACGGCCTCGCCGTTGGTCGCACATTGTTTGCGCACAGAGCCTTCCATAAGATCAGCTGGGTTTCAACAGAATGATTTCAGAAGTTTATACCGTGTCACGAAAAAACTTACATGTGGTTTCAAATCTTTCGATAGTCTTGTGAAGGACGTTAACGGTCTCTCTTCTCATCCATGATGACGAATAACTGAAGAGGTGGTAGTGGTGTCGTTCCTTCTCTTGTGGATTAAGTAAGTACTGACCGTAACTTGCGGATGAGAAGTGGTCTTTCAACCAGAAGAGAAATCATTTTGACGATCAATGCACTCAAACGGAGTAAAGCCTCCGCACGCCTTCGCACAAAATTAATTTTTATCGCTATACCAGCAGCTACTGCAAATCTGGTACTGTCAAGTGTACGGAAATCTTCGGGATTGGGAAAGGTTTCGTCCCAAAAGAGTGGAAGAAGAGGATGATGGATAAAATTCTAAAGAAGGGCACCCGTTTCTGCGTGTTCTCTGTCTTTGCAAAGATAGTAGCTCAAAAAAATGTTGGAATGCATCAATGAACATGAACATTTTGAGAGCTTGATCAACAGAAAACAGGCTGGTTTCCTTTCTAGATCCTCTTACATTGATCGTATTAATGTCCTGTGGATCATTTGGGAACACAACGCGTAGTTTAAATCTCCGCTTCAGGTGCTTTTCATCGATTGCGAGAAAGCTTTGTGTGAACCGGGAGAGTACCTGTCGTACTCTGGGTAGGCGAAACTAATAGCGAGCGACGTATGATGACGCAAAATGTCGCGCGCTGCATCTAGTTAAAAACGGAGGATTTCGAACTCCAAAGCGGAGTCCGCCGAGTCCGATCCAAATTGCTATTCATTGCATTTAAATGCTATCACCTCCATAGAGACTCCGCAGAGTTTTTTAGTTGGTTATTTTATCAAATGTTAAAAATTCGCTTGGCTTAACTTATGGACTACATACTTGTTCAGATTTCACAACGACCTTTATAGAAGTGGTAAGATTATGAGGAGATTTCGTTTCAATAATTTCAAGTTAGTTTAAAGCTATTATTAATACAGCATGGCATCGTCCTAGAATTCTCTTAGCACAAAGTGTCATTCCACAGTGCCCCGTCACTGATTCACCAATTATTTTCCATAGACTGAAATATAATTACATCCAACAGCCTTCAAACATATTTTACAAAGGATTCATTACTCACAGACTTCAGATGCATCTGGCAGCTTGTAATTAAACTCCGCTACAACCTAACTACATCCTTTTGTCGAAAACTGAGGACAGCTTATGCTTATTATACCAAAATACTGTAAATGTAAATCTGGTCCAATATCCATTTAATTTGCTCTGCGGTCAATTAAAATTCTGAACAGATGTCAAAGCCAGTCTATGACACTGAAAAGCCAGTCCCTGTAAAATCGATGAAACTCTCATATATCCCATCTTACTGTCAACCTTGTCGGAGGAGCTGTCTTAGAGAAAAGTGATAACTTTGATATCCATTAACAACGCTCCTCGTCGCCTCACTAGTCTTTAAATAAAGCACTGGGAAAATTCCACCAAGTTTAAGTATCTTTAAAATTTCCCATAAAATCGTTATAAAATTTGGAATTGGCGGAAAATTCAGAAAGACGTTAACGGCATATCTATAAAGTAATGTCTGTAAAATCGATTGACACTCGATAAGCACATGAAAGTCTCGATTTTGTGGCGGTGGAAAGCAGAACGGAGAGTTTATGGATTATGGTTATGATAAATGAATTTTTACAGAGATTATCTTTCGAAGGCAACTTTTACAACATTTTTAAAGAATATTAAAATTATGTTATGGAAGAGTTTTTATTCGTTATGACGTAGACCCACGCGAAATTTCGATTCTCTGTTAGGATTTAATCTTGGTTGTCCGTGTGGATAGGGTAGGGGAGAAGTTCAGTTGTTGGGTCTTCGTTTCGATTTTCGTTCCTCCGCCTGTGTCTTCTCATAGGTTCATAGGCGGGGAACTCACATAGGAAATGTCTCGTGGATTCTACTTCCTCTTTGCAGGGTCGATATGTATCATCTTGTAAAATTCTTATTCTGAACACATGTAGATCCAGCAAATGAGCTATGGCCAGTCAGAATGCAAACAATACTTCTGCATGACATCCTGCTCTTTGTCAAGATAATCTCAGCAGTATGTTTGTTTGGTTTTGACAGTAAGAGTTTGGTGTGCGAAGTGGCATTTAGGCACTACATGCCACTTGGCATTTAGGCACTACATGCCACTTGTCTTTGTGGGAAACCTGTTTGTAGTTTTTGATAGTAGCGTTTGTGACTGTTACTAATACTCTAGTTACTAGTTCCCGACGCGGCATAATAGAGATTAAACCCGCTTTTGCTAGCGCGGCTAAGATTTCATTTCCCTCTATGCCACAGCTTTCAAGTACCCAAAGTAGTTCTATCGTATTGAATCTGGATCAATTCATATTTTTGAACGATTTTGGAGGTGATCTTGGAACTGTTGCCTGGCAATCGCTGCAGATTACGATCAATCACCTCGATTGCTACCCATCTTTCTATAATCGAAGGTTATCGCAATATGAGGCGACCAACAAACTGGTGAGAGTTCTAAGACTAAAACATTTCAGGGAAAAGGAAGTCACAAATGAAAGCAGTAACAGAAACGTCCTCCCCGGCATTACCACGAACCATCTACGATAACTCAGCAGTGGATCCAATTTGATATGACAAGGAAATATCGGCATCCCGCAAATGCCATGGCGAAGAGAAGAGAGGAGAAAACACCACCGATGCAAACATAAAATTTAGCTAAAAAAAATTAACTGATCCTTCGCAGAAACGCATCAACGATTCCACGTGTAGAGAAAAAGGAAAGGCACCCGAATGAAGACCTGAATCGCGTAAGGTGCACGTAAAAAGTGACCAGAGCTCAATCCGGAGAAAGTAAATCGAGGTGAAACGGCCAAAATAAGTTTTTGTTGTTGGCGATTTGAATTGGCTGGTTTAGGTACCAACTGCGAGAACAGGTATCGTCGAAGAGATGTTTTAAATGGCCTGATTTCGGACGTATCGCGAGAAATTTGCAAAGGCCGAAATTGGAATCCCCTATGCCAAGCAGTTGAGGATCTGTTGTTACAAAGTGTGCTCGAAACTTAAATTGGCTTTTGGTATTTGGAATCAGATAGAAGCGAAAAAGCGGAAATGTGGACCTATGGAAACCAGTCAATGCCATGCCCAGTTTTCGTTAGATGAATTCTTATTGATGATATCCACATAATAATAAGTGGCGGCTTTAACGGCTGGACCGGGGCAACCGTAAAATCAATGCAAGCCTCTTGTAAATTGCTCAATTCGCTCGTCTGAATATATGTAGTTCTCGCAAATACTCTTCGGAGAAAAAATATGAGATAATTGTTAGTGACAAATATTCGTATGATGACCATCGGGCTGACATTTTCTGGATGAAGCCTGCGATAAATTTGAAAAGCTGCAGGATTGATACAATCAGGTAAGACAAGAATTATAATACAAACAATCATTTCATCATCATCAATGGCACAGCAACCTGAGTCCGGTTTGGACTTATCTTAATATGGAACTCCAAATATCCCGGTTTTGAAGTTTTTAGCAGGGCTTATCACATCCTCTTCCATATGAATTAAGTGACCCGCTAACCCAATTGCAGTTTTATTACTTCAATTAATAACAAAGTAGTTTTATCTGGATTTACTGGAAGCTTCCCACAGATCAGGCATTTCCAACTCTCCACGCATTTTGCTGAGGACCCGATGGACAAATAGTACAAATACATTATGCGCGTCTGGGCGTTGTCTGGTTGATTCTGCAGTTCACATAACTGCGAGTTGATGAATATAATTCACAGAAATGACTGTAATACCTATCACGGAGGGTAGCCCCGCAGCAGCGATCTCTTCGTTAGTATAGCATCAATTCATGTAACTCACTTATCATCAACACCAATCTTCCTGGCAATGTCACAAAGTGTTTGAGAAGTCACCACGAATACTCTCATCGAATTATGTCGTCTATCCTGGAAACGCAGGATTCAAAAGCAGACTCATAGGACTTTTCGCGTTAAAAAGCGTTTGGATTTTCAATGATTTCGGCAAGAATGGTGTTAATCTAATTGGTTTGAAGTTCGTTGGGTTTAGATAAGGTTTTGAAAGGTTTTTAGTATGAATATCACCTTAATCTTTTGCTGGGTGGTAGATACGTAACCTAACCAAGAACTACCAGAAAGAGATTTAGAGGTCTCTCTGCGTGCTCAATGATATCGTTCAGCATCGCAAGATAAATTAAATCCATCCATGCCAGTTGCTTTGAAATACTCGAAGGACAGTATAGCACCCTAGCTTTTTCGCTAGTAAGAATCATTCTTGCAGTATTCGAGCTTCTTTCTAAATATCTTCATGTTGAAAAGGTTGCAAATCTAGACTTTGTGAAAGTACCATCTGCATTTCTAAGAGAGTATAAGCTGGTTAACTCATTCAACTTAAGGTCCTTAGGATCGTACTCAGCCTCCCCTCCCCAGATCTCCCATGAGGCGCGTCCTTTCGTGCGAATAAGGAAATGCTCGGCGGATGCGTCTAAATATGCATTTATATGTATTTGGAGCGTACGTGGGCATGTTAATGCGCAAGTCGGGTAGGTGGGAGAAAAACACCCACTCGTGGACAAGAACACCCAGAACAAGAAACAAATATGGAAGAAAAAAGGAGCGTGAAACTTGCGGTGCAGGGCCCCGGAACCCCAATAGCGGTGGCTTTTATGAGCGGACAAGTTAGTTCCCGGTTGTCGATATCCTTTGATTGGAGTTCCTCGATGGATTACTTGACCAGCGTTGCATCTAATACTATAAGTAGTCTTGAAAAGGAAGTAAATATTCCCGCGGGCACCTGTTGCAAAGACGCGAAAAGAGGTTTCACAAACTGGGCATTCGTCAGCTCCCAGTGGGGTGATTACACCTGGTCTGCAGATATCGTACGAATTAGTGCTCGGCCGGCCAATTTAAAATAAGCTCGACTCTCCTGAGATCTCGTCAGAAGCCAACGAGGAAAAACGATAGAGTTGTCTGAATTCATAATGAGCAAACCCAATTCACCAGGCCATTAAAAACATGGCCATTCGAGTTCTGTACAACAATCCCAAGGATTAAATGCCCCGAGAAAAGCAAACATCATTCAGGCAACACAACTGACGGCCCTCAAAATTCGAAGGACGATCAATTCGAAAAGAGTGGAGACAAATGTTCCGTCCTTTGATTCTTCTTTTGGACCCTAGCTCGGGGAGCTAAAAGTCAAAAGGACCTCTCACTGGAAAAGGAGAGCGCCAACAAAATAAGCAAAATTGTGGAAATCGCTTCTCTAAAAAAGAGGTCAAATCCGCTTCGGAATCGATGCACCTTGGGGAAAGCGTCGGCCAAATTAGACGTTTTCAAAAAGGAGATTTAATGCTGAAGCTGAAGAAGTCGGCGGGTAAGACAGCTAAAAATTTCCTCGGGAAGGTGGAAAAGTTTTTAGGAGAAGAGGAACAAGTACGGGCGAAAAAGCAGATGATTGTGATACAATGAAAATACATTGATGAAGCCACGACGAAGAAAGGTATCCGCGAGGTCCTTGAAAAAGAGTTCGGACAATTCGTTTTGCTAGAGTTCGCAATGAGAGGACCCAGCAAGACCTTTGGAGGCACACACGGCAACTATTAGCTTACGTAGCAGCGAAATGCATCGATGACTTTGATAGTTCAAAGAGGTGCAGAAAATGTGGGTGTGAAGGTATTATATCCAAGGATGGCAATATTGATCTTGAATGTATGCTTTGCAAAGGGAAAAGGGTGCCAACTGTCGGCACCTTACAGGCAGCAGTATATGCAAATTATTTAAGAGAAGCTTGGATTCGATGAATAGATGAGGTTGATACAAATCAATCTCAACCATTACGAGGCAGTGCAAGACCTATTTCCACAGGCAATCTATGAAGTGGGAGTCGAAGTGGTCATAATAAGCTAACCTTATCGCAACAATAAGAAGCAACATAAGCGGCAACAAGGGCAAGCAGAAATCAAGCTATCCAAGAAGTTATGGAGTTTCCGGAAGTTGGATCTGTTAGTTAAAAATAGCTGGACTTTCAAATGCAGTTACTATGCTCCAACAAGCGCGACGCTCACAAAATATGGGGTGGGTGGTTTCCGATGCAGGAAGTCGAGCAGGTGATTTCAATGCGCCCACTAGGATTTTGTGGATTGGAGCAGTTGTATTTTACTCAAGACTTTCGCGGAGCTAAACTTGGCACTTCCAAGTACTGGAAATGTATTTTATCTGCTTTCGGAGAGCGGGCTCGGGCTCAATACTGGATTTGACATATGTTTGTGAGTAGCTCATTAGCTAGAACACCGTACACCATAACCGAAATGCCCGTTATAGAGATGGTACCTGCATAAAGGAGAGCGTAAAAATATGAACAAGCTCGAGAGGCAATGCGCTCCAATAATACAATATTGTGTCGTGGTAGCATTGAAAGTAAAAAATGCCTTCAATTCAGTAAGTTGAGAGTGGATAAAAAGTTCATTGGCTACAACGGGTGTTTCTAGTTAGCCCTGTAACGACAGGAGTACCAAAGTGCTTAGTAGTGGGTCCTCTCCTCTCGAAAGTGCTGTACAACGGGGCGCTTGTCCTTTCCATGCTAAAGGAGGACACGATAGTTTGTTTCGCGGATGATCTAATCATGGTTGTCGTCGAGAAACAATTTGAGGACGTTGTAGTGTACATTAACGAAACCATCAGTGCCATCAAATTGTGGGTCGAGATGGTTCATATTGACTTTGCAGAGTAAGAGACAGAGGCATTCTTGATAAACCGTGGGAAAAGGCATACGATTAGCATTCGTATTGGTGACCACATCATTACTTCAAAGCCGGTTATCAAATACCTGAGGGTGATTTATTGGATTTCCGAGAGACACCTGGACTATGTTAGCTCGGATGATGCCTTACATTGGAGGCCCAAGATACAACAACAGATTATCTGTGACTGGAGTGACTTGCTCTACATTATTATACGCCGCACCCGTCCGGGAGGAAGCACTAGCTATGAGAGCAATCGGAGGTAAACATGTTTTCACGCTTAGTAGTGCTAAAGATGTGTATCGCTTTCAAAACAATCTCAGCTAAGGCAAATGGTCCAAAATACTCTCCATAGACATTGTCGTAAGTGATTCACACTGTCTCTATGAAAAAAAGGGAATAAATTTACTTGAAAAAGTAAGGGGGAAGTCGTTGGAAAAGTGCCAGTAAAGGTGGGATTTTCATTCTCTGTATTGAGGAGTAAATCTGGCGACGACAAGACGAAATTAACTACCACCTGGCCCAAATTAGGACATGATGGTTATTGGCAGTACCTGCACTAATACAGGCTGGATTTTCCCTTTTGTCCTAGGTGTAGTTGCTCACTCGAGAACCAGCAGCATGTCGTGTTCTACTGTCCACGATTTGCTCAGAGAGGAGGAACCTGGAAGCCTCTCTGAAAATCAGCATAAGGCCTCAGAAGATCTTCGGAGGAATACTAAAGTCGTAGGCAAACTGGTGCGCGGTGAACTCGATAATTGAAAAGATTCAGGCAGAACTTGGAAATGCGGTGCGCGTAAGGAGGCCGAGAAGATCGGAAGGCTTGATCGCTTAAAGTGCAATCATCCCTACGGAGTAGCTGAAGTGATTGGTAGCGGTTCAGTGGGGAAGGAAGAAAGAGAAAGTAGGGGGAGTTTTAGTTGGTGAGAACCACAGCTATAACCTAGCACGGCAGTGTCTTTCTAAGATTTTCCACTCCATTAAATCAAATTTTTTCAAACTGAGCTTCAATTCCTGAAGGAGTTTTTAGCTACTTAAAGTGCTGGATGTTATTGCAGAGGAGTTCATTGAAATTCACCCAGATAGTTTTCCTTTGATTCCGTTTTTAAGATTTTGTGTAAAATTGGTTTACTGTCTGTCTGTCTGTCCGTCACACGCATTTTTCTCGGAGACGATTCTAGCGATTGACACCAAATTTGGTAGAAAGGTTGGAACGTGAACGCTTAGTGCCGGGGGTTGAAATTGATCATTTCTTTAACGGACCCATTCTCAGAAACTACTTAACCGAAAAATCTGAAAAAAGTCAAGTGGCTGCCACTGTATGGTGCGTAGGTCCCTCGATACCGATCTCTGTTTAAATAAAGTGAATAATAGTACATCACTATAATTTTTAGTAATTGGCAGGAAAACCCCCCTTAAGTTCCTCCTAGAGTCACAATCACAGCAATGTAGGCTACAGCATAGAGCATGATCCTACCAAATTTGGTGAAAATCGCACTATTACTAATAAAGTTATAATAAGTCAAAGCTATCGCTTCTGTGCAAATTCAAAACTTTGAATGTCAATATCACTTGAAAGTAGATCTTCTGACATAATATACAAATGGGACAAATGCACACCCAAATCTCTTTATAAAAGAAATACACAAAACCTTTCATACCTGAAGAGTCTAGCTTCCGGTTTCCCGACTTGTTTTTCCGTAAGCCCGTTCGACTTCAGTAGTCAGTGAATTTTCAATAACGAGGGTCTCTCATTAATCACCTCTACTATTTTTATATCCATTACGTTACTTCTTCTTCTTCTTGCTCCGAAGAACGTAGGGTCTTGTGAGTCCAGTCGTGGGGCTCACTGGGATTATTAGCTTTTCCTCACTTTCCGCCGAGGGTTGAGCTCCCTTACATCTATGAACATTTCCAAACCTAGTGGTGCAGTAACCCCCATGTTCACATTCCCAAGGAGTTTCGCTTTCTTCTTCATTGAGTTCGGCCCGCATCGGCCCGTCACATAGCATTTGAATCCAAATCACAATGTTTTCTCTCCTTTACTTTTCTTGGTAGGGGCGGAAGAGAAGACTCTGATTGGCTAGATTTGCCCTGTTGAAATTTTCTTGTCTTATGCCTTCCTTTTCCATTTTCTGGTCTGACTGGGGTCATAGACACTGAGTGCAGACTTTCCAAGGAAGCGTTGAACATGTCCACAGATTTCTCCTCCTCCAAATTCGGCCCCTGGGCTTTAATTACTTATATTCGCGGGATCATTCGAAGTCTATGACATTTTACTACTTAGACAGTACAAATCCTAGGCTTATATAATAGTGGACTGCTATAGGCGGAATAGTGGACTTCTATCACGTCAAGGTGGCGTCCGAGGGAACAAAACTCTTATGTATGTTACGAAGAATGAACAAACTTTCCAACAACGGTTGCATTGCAATGTGTTCAAAGAACGTTTTTGTGTCATGACTTTCAGTGAGTAAGTTTCGAAGCAAACCAAACTGTCACCGCAACTTTGAACTTTCACATTACTATGGAGAGAAGAATACTCAGTTTAAGGACTTCGATTCATTGCTAATGAAGCCTCGTCCTACGTTCGTAATCGACTATGTTTAACAATAGAATGTAGTGGTCGAAGCTCACAGTTTTAATATGATTCTACATTTGAAAGTATGTCCCCAAAACCCGCAAAGGATACTCGCTGCACTTATCCCAGCATTGAAACCATTGCACTAAACGCTGCACTTACATCTGATTACATTTTAATTATCCACACGAAAATCGCTAACAGTAAACATAAGTTTGAGGCTCAATTAGAGCTTGAAGTGCTGGAAAGTTTGTCTGACGTGTTCCTTTTAAATTGAATTAATTTCCAACTACGACATTGTCGATTCAATTAATTTTATCGTCAGTTTGTCCTTTCAAGCAACTTTCCGATTGCAATTGAAATCGTTTTTGAGCTTTTTTCTGATTCTTGTCTCTTTCAATGATATTTCATTGCTAACGTTACCCTTTGTCAACAGCGGGATGATTGCAATCTCGTTTCCCCGTCCCAGGAACACAAGATTCTCATTCAATTGCTCGTTATTTGGAATGGCACTGAATTAAAAGAGCACAATTGCCAGTCGTCTTTCAAATAAATCGTTTCCTGTTTCAATTTAATTATTTTTTAATATGGTCCGGGTTTGATCTATTTGTTCGGTCGATTTGACTCGCTGGTTCTGAAATTTTTATCAATATTTCTTTCTCACTGAAAATCCATGGTCAAGTCAATAAATTGTTTTTAATTTTTCGTGCTATTAAAAGTGTATTTGCAACTTCCATCCATTAAGAGCTTCAGGTGTGAACGGAGCATGGCAGATCCTAGAGGAAGAAAGGAAAAAAACATTGGGAGTCTTTCAATACACCAACACCCCTTATCTTTTTCTATCAACGCTGCAATCACATTATGTTTAAGACATCCTTCGTCCTGAAAATGTAGGTCCAACAACGTCTTTTGCCGACAATTATATGAATGCTTTCAGAAAAATTAAGAGAAACCACTCGCCAACCCCTTGTGCAATATTATGAAGTGGACCTTTAAAAATTAAAACTACTTTTTCCTCGAATCAGTGACTCCTAGAATTAAAACATTAAACGTTTCTCCAGACGTACATAAAGCAAAAGAAGAGGCAAAGATAGCGAGTCAATTAGCTGATAAGCATTTTGAAATGAGAGGAATTTCCTTGAAAATTCTCAAGTAGATATTTTAATCAAAGAGATTTACTGGGCCGAGAAAGACGTTTAGATGGCGTGACAGCTAGGAAACCGTTGAAGAATGGGGAAGATATCAGGGTTGAAAAAGGGTAAAGTGTTTTGGAGTGTTTACTTGTTTATTTTATATCCAATATTCGTGATGGCATCATGTCCGTTAATAATTGAGCTGGTGACGTTTTGTGGTAATTGGAATTGGGGGTAGTGTAAATGCTGAAATAATCATCAGCAACAATCGAAGTTTATTATTATGAAGAAGTAAGAGGAGTTTGACGAAACTTGATTTCAATCATTTCTATCGAATCTTGGGGTTATAATATCGCTATCGATTGCGTCACCGGGTTTTCCCACGAATGCTGCAGGTCGCTCAAGGAGACTCTTTGAAATTCAGTTGGACGACGTGATTTGTTTGCAGTAAAGCTTGTGCACATTGCGATTACGCTTACGGACAATTGGAGTATTTCTTTCCAAATATAGTATATATAAAATAAATATCTGAGCTCGGTTCATTGGACCGTGGCGCTCCATATTTTTATCTTGCAACCAGGCTGTCTCAGCGTTTTATGACAGCTTGGAAAAACTGCTTCCATGCTTTGTTCCCATTCCGTGTCATAAGCTCCATACCTACCCGGTATGCTTTACATTAGAAATTTTTGATGCCTTGTGTGCGAAACACCGGTCTTGATTAAAATATCGTCGCAAAAGCAGTGTAGTTGATCTTGCCAACTTTAACGTCCTACGTTCGTCTACAAAAACCTTAACTAGAAACGCTTGTTCAATATACCTATCGAATATGGAAGGCTCGTTCAGATTTCATGTCAGTTTTACCTGCTCTTCGACCACTCCACCGGTGGTGAACATAAAATTCGATAACTGTGTTTTAGTCTCCACAAATTATGCATGTGAGCTTCTTCGAAATTACTTCTCTTCAGTTTTTACATCTACTTCGCCTTCCCACCCTTCTTCCGGTAATTTAGATATTCTTTCACCCTATGCCTCTTCCATTCCTCCTCTGTCATTGTCGAATTTCTTATCAATAATTTAGGTATTAATGGAGGTTGTAGTGCTGACGGTGTTCCTAATACTTTTTTAAAAAAATGTAAACAAAATATCTCCCTTTCTCTTTTGCTAGATTTTAACAACAGTTTATCTAAAGGTGTTTTTCTAAACAACTGGAAGGAGGCACGTTCATCCGCCTACACAAAAAGAGATACCTCCTTAGCTGAAGAATACCGCCCCTTATCATTTCTTCACGCTTTGTCTAAAATTCTGGAAAAATATGTCAAAGACTGCCTTTCGTCTTGCTTCAGACATCTCATTTCGAAGGAACAGCACGCGTTTCAAAAAGGGCGTTCCATCGTAACTAATTCATTGGAGTTTACCAACTTTAACTCCGTTGATCATATCCTACTTTCCGCCATCTGTGCTCTCCTAGTTAAGGTCTTATTTGTATGTTATGAGTCTCCTTTAACAGTTGCGTCTCAACCCTTTTTATGGTTTTGTGTAAACACAAAACCTTATTAAATTCGGTTTACGGTCTATCTGTCTGTCCGTCTGTCTGTCCGTCATACCCGTTTTTCTCGGAAACGGTTGCAGCGATTGACACCCAATTCGGTACAAAGGTGGGAACTGTGAACGCTCACGCATATAACGAGCTACATCCTTTTACGACGAATTTAAGGCGGGGTCCCCATACATGCAAAAGAGGGTAGTAATTTTTTTTTCATCAAATATAGTCATGTGGGGTATCAAATTAAAGGTCTCAATTACTTGCAATCAAATCTCGACACTTTGTCCCGCTAGTGTACGCAAAAGAAGTTGGCACTTAATGTAAGTAAATGTTTCACATTTGTGTTTTCTCTAGAATTCCCAGACCCTACATCTATTTTTTACTTGAATGGCCAGCCTCTTTGAGTTATTTCCTCCAATAAGGATCTTGGCGTAACTTCCAGCAGGAAGCTTCGATTTAATTGTCATTATGTTGACATTCTCAGATAAATTTACAGAATTTTTCGTTCTTCGCTCGCCCTGCAGTTTAAGAATGTTCATTTTTCAGTTATCCTGTATAACTCCTTTGTCTGCAATATTCTGGAGTATGCTTCAGTAGTATGGTGTCCTTACTTATGGATTCAGTTCCGAGGAAATTTACGCCATGGTCTAATGGACTGTTGTTTAGCCTCCACAATGCTAACGTTTTTAAGGTGCCTTTCCTTCAATTCCCAGCCATTAACGTCTTTTTTTGCACTCAATGTAGAATGTGATCTGCCAAATTCTAGGTAACCTCTGCAAAATCGCCCAGAACCTTATTTCGTATCTGAGATTACAAAGTCTGCAAACTTCGTCTAGAATCTTCTTTTTCCTCAGTCTTTACCCCTTTCATAAGCGGGGTCGGCTCGTCGTTACCGGTTTCGCCAATTGGCTCTATCAATGCCTGATCTGGATGCAATCTCGAGGCTTTTAAATCCCCATCCAGCGTATCAAGCCACTGTTGTTTCGGCCGGCTTTTTGGCCACTTACCATCAAATTCGATGTTCAGATCATCTTGGCAAGTAAATTCTCGTTAGGACGAATTATGTGACCATACCATCGAAGACGCCTCTCTCGCAATTTTTCCACGACTGATGCAGTTCGGATGCGATCAAAACATGTCACGCCACTAGTCCAACGTAACATCTTCGTCTCCATTACCGCAAGACGCCGTTCATTGTTTTTTATAGTTGGCCAACATTCAGAACCATAGAGAGCGACAGGATGGACGATATTGTGGTAAATTTTAGATTGATACGTCGATCACAAAGTACACCAGTTCTGGAACGTCACTTCATCTAGGTTGCGTCAGTGCATGAAGCAATTTCATAGCACAGTTCTCCGTTGGCTGATAGCGTTGACCGGAGGTATTTGAATCTCTCAGTTCTGGGTAGGTCACTGCCGCTGACAATGATTGTGCCTGTTCCATGGGGATCGGTCGTCAAGATTAGTTTCTTTTGATTGAAGGGGTTAGAAAAGCTGCCTACATTAATCTTTCCAAAATTTCAGACAAATATCATACGACAGTAAGACGTTCTTCTACTTAGAAATTTATGCAATACTAGAAGAGTGTATTTAACTCTGCGTGGCAGCTTATGAGTTATTATCGGTTTGCATTAAAATATACATACATTGTCATGCGTGCACTAGGTTAAGTGGTTAGGTTAGGTTAGGTTAAGTGGAAGATAAGAAGCCCCTACCCCATTCTCCAGGGTGGTGTTCAAGCTGGATTTAATGCTCGGAACACCACCCTGGAGAATGGGGTAGGGGCTTCTTATCTTCCACTTAATTTTGATAGAGAAAGTAATATTCCTCTTAATATCGACCTCGACTCATAGAGGAGGGAGGAGGAATTTCCGAGTTATTCCTTCTTCTTTCATCATTTCCATTAAACGGGATGATAAATGAATAAACAGGTTATTTTGGATTCTCTATGAAGTATTACTTATTTTAACAATTACCTCATGCCAGCATAGTTCCTTGAATTGATTAATTACATTAATTAATTCTTTTCGAGACTTCAAATTCCTCTAACTCAAGAATTTTATTTCACTTTGGGATTTTATGCTGTAGAAGATTTGCGGTTAACACTGGTAACTTTTACTTAGACGGGCAACCAGGGTTATAGAGAGGAGCTCCGAACACAGAATGCAAATTATGGGCCTGTGGCGGGGCAGGATTCGCAGCATTCGAAATTTATTTCGAATGTTGCGAGTGCGAGCGAATAGATGGCGCGGATCTATCCACTTTGCGTAGCACGCCACGGGAGTGGAAGATCGGAGAAAAGTGTGCCATGAGTTCGAGAGAAAAAGCAATACTCCTCATGCCAATTTAATTTGTAATTAAAGTTAAAAATAGAACGAATTCAATAATTTTTCATTTGTTATTAATAAATAATAAATATACAACAATAATTAAAAATAAAGAATGTTAAATACTTAATTAATAAATATACAACAATAATTAAAAATAAAGAATGTTAAATACTTAATTGGTGACCCCGATATTTAAAAAAAACGACAAAATTCGTTTGAGCAACACGGCAGAAATAGAACTTCCAAAGACTGAGAAATCCATCAAAAACATCAGTAGACCGTACGGCAAGCGATTTTCACGCGTTCGCATCTACAGTTGAGTGTGGAGTGCCGTTGTAAACATCACGAAAACGTGTCGCATCTCCACATCCCGAGTCGGAGCAGAGGCAAGAAAAAACGCGAGAAAACCTTCTCTACACAGTGTACTGCGCGACACACGTCGGACCCTCACCAGAAGTAGATTTTCACGCGACTTCCCGTACGCACGCCCTCCTGCACAACACCTTTCACGCACCGGACTAGTCATCATTGTCACAACGATCAACAACAGCAGCAAACGGCTGTCCCCGTCGCCGCCACCGCTGCCGCCACAGACGCCGCTGCCATCACAGACGCAGCAGCTGACACCGGTGCTGCCACAGACGCAGCAGCTGCCACCGCTGTCGCTACAGACGCCATCAACGCAGCCCCAGCCACCATCATTGCCGCAGCCACTTCCGCCGCCGGAATCGTCTCCACCATCGCCGCAGAGGTCGAAGCCGCCGCCGTCACTGCAGCCCTCGCCGTCAAGATCACAAGTCAGACTCCGCCACCATCGCTGCAGCAGAAGCCGCCGCCACCGCCGCCGCCTTCACATCGACGCCGTCTTCACCAAAGAGGCCGCAGCAGCGAATCATTATTGTAATTTATTTTAAGTGAAATTATTGTTCAATACATTAAAAGTTAAAAAAAATAGTAATAAAAGATTGAAATCGCTGCAAGAGACGGCGAGGAGGTGTTTAGCATCGCGAGTTCTCCATTTTCATTGGTGGTGTTTTTGGTCTGCGCTGGAGAGCGTCCGCTTCGCTCGTCGTTTTTTCTCGTTTCGTGCGTGCATTTGTGGGTGCGGCCTGCCGTGTTGGTGTAAAGTTCACCGCGTTTCAGTATAAACTCACCGCGTTTACATCTCAATCTCGTACTTCTCGGTAAGAAAAATGTCTTTTGACAATAAAGACGCGGCAGGCCCATCGGACCCGCAAGTGACCGCCCTCGCCGTACGCGTTCCTCCGTTTTGGCGGCGGAACCCCGAACTGTGGTTCGTGCATTTGGAAGCACAGTTCCAAATGTCCGGCATCACATCGGACGCGACCCGTTTCAACTACGCGGTGGTCGGCCTGGACGAAGAGTCCATACTTCTGGTGTCCGACGTGGTGAAGTCGACATCGTACGTGCAGCTCAAGAGCGAGTTGATCAGGCGCCTGTCGGCAAGCGAGTCGGCAAAATTAGACCACTTGCTGGCGGGTTTAACGTTGGGTGATCGAACTCCCAGCCAATTGCTTCGTGAAATGAGGCAATTGGGTGGGAGCAAGATCGGCGACGACCTGATCAAGTCGCTCTGGCTGCGTCGGCTCCCGGAGGGCACCCAGGCGATCCTCGCTTGCGTCTCCGGTTCCTTGGAGGAACTGGCAGCGACGGCCGACCAGGTCCAGGAGGTGTACGTACGCCCAACCTTGGCGGCCGTTCAACCACCGTCGGATGAGGTGGGTGAATTGAGGCGCGAGATTGCTGCTTTAACAGCCAGTATGGCCGAGATGCGGGCGACGTTGGACGCTCAGCGTTCGGGCGCCAAATCGCGAGCACGCTCGCGGTCTGCCACCCGAAAAGGGCGATCAGGTAGCAGGTCGTCAAGACAGTCCACGGACCAAGGGATTTGCTGGTACGACCGCAGATTCGGGGATAAAGCGACAAGATGTACGCTACCGTGTAGATTCTCTCCTACCGCAAAAAACTAGGTCCGCGGGGGGTCTTGGCGGCGGCCACCCAGAACGCAGCGCCACTTCGCCTAACTATTTTCGACCCCCTCAGCGGGCGCAGCTACCTCATCGATACTGGTGCGGAGGTTTCGGTTCTTCCCGTACCTAGGCAACATCAACTTTTCCCTCAACCGCTCAAACTTGCGGTAGCAAATTCCTCTCGCATAAACACGTACGGGTATAGGCAAGTGGACGTGAGTCTTGGCTTGCGTAGGACGTTTTCGTGGCGTTTCATCCTGGCGGATGTCAGCTTCCCCATACTAGGCGCAGACTTCCTGTGTCACTATGGATTGCTGGTGGACTTGCAAAACAAGTCTCTTATAGATTCCACGACCAACCTTAATTCGTCGGGACATATGGTATCTCACCCAGGCAATAATCTTTCCGTTCTTTTAGAAGACATTACCGACTCTCGTGTTCGGGCACTTCTCCAAAAGTTCAGCCAGATTACTACCAACTGTAGTCTCTCCAAACCAGTGAAGCACAATGTGCAGCACCACATTATCACTACTGGTTCCCCGATCTTCTCGAAGGTGCGTCCTCTACCATCTCAGAAACTGGCAATTGCACGGAAAGAGTTTGAACAACTCGTTCAACAGGGTATCTGCAGGCCCTCAAACAGCTGTTGGTCTTCCCCACTGCATATGGTCCCTAAGCCAAACGGCGAATGGCGCCCATGTGGGGATTACAGAAGGCTAAATGCACAGACTGTTCCTGACCGATATCCAATTCCACTCATCCACGACTTTGCGCATCACCTCGCGAATTGCCGCATCTTTTCGACCTTGGACTTAACCAAGGCTTATCACCAAATCCCAGTAGCTCCTGAAGACATTCCAAAGACGGCAATATGCACACCCTTTGGACTCTTCGAGTTCACCCGGATGACTTTCGGATTGTGCAACGCGGCGCAAACCTTTCAAAGGTTCATTCACTCAGTCCTGCGAAACCTCGAATTCTGTTTCGTATATTTGGATGATGTTTTGGTCGCTTCTTCCACTGAGTCTGAGCACTTAGCCCATCTCGAGTGCATTTTTCAACGTCTCCTTGAGGCCGGTTTAGTCCTAAACGTTGAGAAATGCAAATTCCTTCAACAACAGGTGAGATTCCTCGGCCATTTCATTTCCCCTGAAGGAATACAGCCCGACCCAGACAAGGTGCAAGCGATAACAAGCTTCCCGCGTCCAAAGACAGTGAGGGAGTTGAGGAGGTTCTTGGGCATGCTGAACTTCTACCGTCGTTTCCTGCCCAAGGCCGCCCATCTCCAGTCCATTTTGAACGCGTACTTGTCTGGCCCCAAAACTAAGGACACACGAGAGATCGTGTGGTCTGAAGAGGCTATCTGCGCGTTTAACAAATCTCGTCAACAACTGGCTGACGCTACACTCTTGGCATTCCCTCTGCAAGATGCACCCCTAGCCGTTTTTGTTGATGCCTCTGACATCGCAGTAGGTGCTGCCCTTCACCAAAAGGTGGACCAAGTTTGGCAGCCGTTGAGCTTCTTCTCGAAGCAGTTGAATCCCGCTCAACGGAACTACAGCACCTACGATCGCGAACTGCTCGCCGCATACCTGTCCATCAAATACTTCCGTTTCTCCCTAGAAGGCAGGCCGTTCACAGTGTTCACGGACCATAAGCCTCTCACGTTCGCTTTGAAACAGAAGCCCGACAAAGCGTCCCCTCGTCAGCTTCGACACCTGAGCTTCATAAGCCAGTTCACGTCAGATATCCAGTACGTGTCCGGGAAGGACAACATTGTTGCTGACGCTTTGTCCCATGTCTCCGAAGTTAACATCCCCGCCTCACTCGATTTCTCGGCTATTGCCAAGGCGCAAGTGGATGACGCAGCACTTCAGAGCCTCATGTCCAACCCCAAATACAAATTTCGGGAGTTGCCCATCTTCGGCTCAAACCTCTCGCTCTGCTGCGAAGACTCGGAAAAGGGACCTCGGCCATACATTCCGGCCACATTTCGCAAGGAAGTGTTCCACGCAGTTCACGACTTGGCGCACCCCGGCATCAGGACAACAAACCGGTTAGTCACCGGAAAATACTTCTGGCCCTCCATGAACAAGGATATCAATTCCTGGGCCAGAGAGTGCATCGCATGCCAAAAGTGTAAAGTCTCCAGGCATGTAAGGAAAGAAGTGGGCTCATTCCCCCGCACTACCAAGCGTTTCCACACCATACACCTCGACATAATAGGGCCTTTGCGAGACTCGCACGGTTATAAGTATTGCCTCACAATCATCGACAGGTTCACGCGGTGGCCTGAGGCAATACCTCTGAAAGACATTACGGCGCAATCATGTGCTGAAGCCCTCTGTCGAGAGTGGATACCTCGCTTTGGCGTCCCTGCAGTGATCATCACTGACCAGGGAATGCAATTTGAGTCCACCCTTTTCTCCGAGTTAGGCAAACTCCTTGGTTTTAAACGCCAGCGGACTACTGCATACCACCCGCAATCCAATGGAATGCTAGAACGTTGGCACCGGACGCTGAAAGCCGCCATTATGGCACGCGACGACCCGTCCTGGACTCAAGTCTTGCCTCTCGTCCTACTCGGCATTCGAACAACCCGCCGAGAGGAGTTTGCTGCCAGCCCCGCGGAGCTGGTATACGGGGAGAACCCGAGACTCCCAAGCGATCCGGTCTTCGACAAGAGATCGGGTCTCACGGAGTCGGGGTTGGTGCGTCTGCTGAGGGACAATCTCCGTCGCATCAAGGCGCCACCACCCACTCGACACTCGTCCATACCTGCCTGTTCGCCCAAGGAGCTGGACACTTGCACGCACGTGCTGATCAGGACGGATGCCGTCCGGAAGCCGCTGCAGCCTCCATATGAGGGCCCGTACCGCGTTCTCGAGCGGGGAGAACATTTCTTCCAGCTCGAGATCGGTGGTCACAAAAAGGCGGTCTCTTTGTCCAGGCTGAAACCCGCGTGCGCCCCGAAGCAACGTCGTGTCCGCTTTGTGGATTAACGGCGAACGAAGTTCGGGGATCAGTCGCCGAAACCCCTAGGTTTCATCTGGGGGCGGAGTGATGTGGCGCGGCAGGATTCGCAGCATTCGAAATTTATTTCGAATGTTGCGAGTGCGAGCGAATAGATGGCGCGGATCTATCCACTTTGCGTAGCACGCCACGGGAGTGGAAGATCGGAGAAAAGTGTGCCATGAGTTCGAGAGAAAAAGCAATACTCCTCATGCCAATTTAATTTGTAATTAAAGTTAAAAATAGAACGAATTCAATAATTTTTCATTTGTTATTAATAAATAATAAATATACAACAATAATTAAAAATAAAGAATGTTAAATACTTAATTAATAAATATACAACAATAATTAAAAATAAAGAATGTTAAATACTTAAGGCCCCTCCACTTTCAAATTCAGCCTAATTTCACTAAAGTTTTTATTACCAGACCGCCTGAGAGAAGTCCGGGTATGGGCCAGTTACCCTTTCCTCCCGCTCTCCCAAGAAGCTTTGGTATGTTTGAACGCGTGGACGTTTCAAAAGTCAATTTTATTTTGTAAGTTTTCTCTTGTCTACTTCGTCTTCCGAGAAAACTCGGACTCGGAGAATCAACCTCGTACCTCCTGACCTCCTGAATGGATCTACATTCAAAGAATCTTTTCGATTTTCGGTTTTTGCTGGATTTTACCCCTGCGAAGGCGACTGAGCACCGATTTATGCTTTCGGAAGCCCCTTATCTATGCATTAGCCATCCGAAGTGCTTCCTTGCAGAAGCAAACCTAGTGAGAGGGAAGTGGAAAGAGGGTCTTTCCCGCCAGTCCCAGCAAAGAATAGAAACACGATTGAAATAAGGAAATAATAGATGGAGAGTTGATATTATGCAGAATTTTTTTGGAAAGTTATAAATTTTCAGTGGGTAATTCAGGTTTTGCTAGTATATCAAGAACTCCCTGATTTCGCCGCTGATAACATATTATCGATTTCGATCACAACACTACAGAAAAAGATTTTGGGCATTTTAACATCAATAATCACAAAAAACGTAAAATAACAGTTGGGCTGAAAAGGACGTAGGTTAACGCACAGATTTTTAGTTGACCCTGACCATCAAATTTGACAGCTGCCGGGCTATTAGTTTGTGGAATGGAACATTTTCCACTTTTCTTAATTTGAAGAAACTGGATAAAAAGGAATTTCGTGCGTGCTTTTTGCCGAAAAAAAATACTGTTGAAGCCAAGGCTTGGCTTGATAAACATTATTCGGACTTTGCACCAGGAAAATCACCTGTTGAGAAGTGGTTTGTTAAGTTTAAACGAGTCGAAATGAGTACCGAGGACGGCGCAGGCAGTGGACGTGGAAGTGCCGCGCCAGCTCACAATCGTCCAAAAACAACAACGAATTGACTATTCTGAGCATTATTTGAAGCTCTTCCTGCATAAAAAGCCCGAACTCATGCGTAGATATGTGACAATGAACGAAACATGGCTCCATTATTTCACACCAGAATTAAAAAGATCATCATGTGAGTGCAGGTGGTGAACCGACTGCAAAGCATGCAAAGACGCAACAGTCGCAAGTAGCAAGTAGCAAGGCAGTGATATTAGCATTTTGGGATACGCATATTCACCAACCATCTTGAGAGGGGAATCATCAACAGCGGCTATTACATATCGTTATTGGAGCGTTTGCAGGGCGAAATAGCGGAAAAATGGCACTTTCAAAAATCCTCTCTACTTGCTCTAACATTTTTGCCTGCTATGCGCAAAAAGCGTATAGTTCTTTACAACGGTGGTTTACTAGGGCGCTTCTCGGTTTTAGGCAACAACACTGACGTTTCCATGACGAGGAAAGATCCCCCTCACCAGGAATGAGTAATTTGGGACACATGGTTTCATGTAGATGCGTGACCATCGAATCTTGGTGTGGTTCTTGTTTGCTCCTTAGTGAAGTAATGGGCATCCACACAGTCTGACTGCGCTTCAGTTTTACTATCATCACTGTGTTCCACTGTGCAAGTGGCGAGCACACAGCTACGAGGAAAACATCCATAACGACTGGGACCCGAGCTCAGAGCAGCGAGATTAAGAGGCTGACACTCTTCCCATCGTCCTGCCTATTGAATCGAATATGTATATTACAATTTTGTAGGCGGTCCCCGACGGATATATATTCGCAGCTTCGCAGAATCGATAGCCCGCGATTTCTGGGCTTTTTAACAACCTAGTCAGTTCTACCAATTGCTCTCTGGGTCGCTCATCTAGCACGGTAATTTGATGTTCGAAAGTTAGATAGTTCACTACTCCGGCAAAAGTTGGGCCTTCTACTGGTATTGTTTTCGGTATTGATGCTATTATAACGTATTTTTTACATGAAGGATTCTCTGCAGTGGTGGGTCTGCTATGGTGTCCTGGTCTTGCCAAAATTTCAGCAATATTTGATACTTCAGTATTTTCGCAACTCAGTTTGACATATTTTTAGTTTTCGGACGTATAGACCCTCAACCATTTTGTTTTGCCCAGTGGTCGCTGTCAGTGTTAGTGTTCACGGACGAGCTAGCAAAGGATTACCGAAAGTTAACTTTGTAACGTCTGGTAGACGTCGTCCGCTGGTTTGCACTTGCACTTGCGTTCATTTTGTCTTTCTTACACTTTGTTTGTCGGCAAATCCGCAAGTATTCAGTTGGATGTCACTTATGTTAGTCAAGTGACCATCAAGGGAATAATTCCAGGAATTTTAGTTCTTCCTCTTGTTCTTCGATTTGTGGTACAGGGCCTTGATTGATTTGTCCTTCTTTTATAATTTCAGGTAACTCTACACTTTAGGCCCACACAAAACGAGAGATCAAACCTCTGTTGTTTCAGAGAATCGTTTGCCCTGATTGCTCTTATTATAGCATATTCCTTTGAGTAGATTTCATAATCGAACACCTCTAGTTTTAACTCAGATGTGAACAGTGAACATATATTTCAAGGACAAATTTTCAGAAACTACAGAACTTGAAAATCTGAGGAAAAAAAGATGACAATGCCTTATGCAACATCTATGCCTCAAAGTCCCTAATTTTCATATCATATTGGTAATTACTAGGGGGAAATTTTTTGAAAATTAATATTGGAAATCGGAAACTTAACTCTGTTAATATAGTCCCTAATATAGAATATAATACTAGAAATTTTGGTGACGTTACAGTACCTTATAATAGCCCTAAAATATCAAAAACATTACAGACTCTAGTCATCAAAACCTTACCAAGAACGTTGAGCTTCTGGTTGCGAATTTGTTTTCATTTTGGTTAAGGTTTAGCAGTCCGATCAGCGACGCGTCCCACATCTAAAATGGCAAACAACGTCGAAGAGGGTTGAAGTTATGAGCAATCTATCTTAACCTGAAATAGCCAAATAGCAAGTATGAGGATAGCCTATGTACGAATCACTAGTAACTGGTGCAGGAAGGCGGAGCTACGCGTTAGTCCAGCCAATATACAATACAGTACCATTCGCTAGGAAGCGCAAACTTGCATTAGAATTCATGGCTACGAGGTCAGACGAGTAACAAAAAAGGTCAAATATTTGAGAATCCCACTAGACCAAAAACTACTCTGGCAGACACATGTTGAAAGCATATGTCGGAAAGCCACAAGGGGGATTCCGGGTCCATTGCAGGGAAAAAATGGGAATGTATCTCAAAATACTGCATTAGATATACACTACAATAGTAAGACCAATGATTACCTATGGGGTGCTACTCTCGGCAGACACAACAGAACAGAGTACAAAAGCCAGAGAGTTACACAAACTTCAAAGCTTGGCTTGCTTGTGAATCACTGGAGCAATGAGAACTTGCCCAACGGCATCCCTAGAGATCCTTCTGGGATTGACTCGTCTTCATCTGCCCATGCAGATAAAGGCAAGGGGAGCGATCTTCAGAATTTCCCGGAGTACCAGTGAGACGGGAGGCTGCCTAAATTGAAGGAAAGTTGATATTCTTTCTAGACGGCCTCCCGAATTACTAATACCAAAGGATAACATGACCAACAGGTTGCATTTCGATAAGAAGTTTGAGCATTGGAGCGTGATATGGTTTGGACCATATGCTGATTACCTGGTACGCTGATGGCAGAGCAGAGGGAGCAAACTCCGGGATCATTGGTCCAAGGAAAACCCACTTTTAACCGATGGGTAAGCATACCAACATATTTCAGGTGCAAAAATACGCCATAGACAGATGTACCTCCTTCAACCACCAAACTATAAGGACAGAACATTGCTGTTCTAAGGCACATAGGTCCTACCAGGTAATTTCCAAACAACCAACAAGATGATGAGGTAGCGGGCGAGATGGACAGAAAAAGAATGCCAGTATACAGCGGAGCCATTTCATGGCCACAACACTGAACAATGAAGAGGAACGGTTAAGGGAACTTTATTGGGCGAACTTACAAACAATAAAAAATGGAGCAATCCTGGGTGCTCATATGGGGATACGAACCCAAGCGCTCGAAAGATTGTTTAAACCTCACCAAGAAAAGCCTCCGGCTCATAGTAGGGATACTCGGTTACTGCAGATTAAACTATCCCTTCGGGAAGCTAGGGATTTCTGCGTACATTATCAGTAGATCCTGTGAAGAGAGTGGGACAGTGTCCGGAACTTGTGCAAAGTAGGTTGAGGCACCTGAGAAAATATTTAATACTAGATGTCAAGTTGAAACACTTAAAACATAATAACGTTTTTGTTGGTTTTAGGTTTAGGCGTTTCGCGTGTACCATGCAAACTCATCTGGTGTGTCCTGCGACAACACCTAGTGACAAAGGGACTCGTAAACTGCTCTATTCGAAAAGTAAAGTCCAAAGTGTGGTATATTAAAACGGCGCCGTGTCTTTGTCAGTGGTCATCAAGGTACCTAAGTACCCACTCACTGCTCTTTGTACTTATGGACACTGTCACAAGAGACACCCCGCGCGCTACACATTGCTTTATGCAAATGATGTTTTTCTAGCGGCTTATAGCAAAGTTAGTCTCGAGCAACTTGTTCAAAAATGCAATGATCCCCTCATGCAACAATCGGATCAATGCTATCAGTCAATGTTGAAATGCGTTACGAAATTGTTTCACGCATCAGCGCAACTTGTAAATTCACGGCAGTGTCGTTCGCCCTATAGCTTTCTATGGCTGGGGGGATGTCTGCCAACCCTCAGAGCAAAAAGCAATAGGGCGAACGACACTGACTATAAAAGACAATGGATGCCACCTTCCGGTAATGGAGACGGAAATATTACTTTGGACCAGTAGCGTAACACGCTGTGATCACATACGAAATGAATACAGCCGTGACATTTCAATTGGGATCACTATTGTACTGATCGTGGGAAAATTGAGTGAGAAGTCTGTGTTGGCCTGGACTGAACATATAATTCGCACTGATCTCAATCGCACTGATGCCAAGATTTGTCTGAACATCGAAGTCATTGGGAAATAACCAAAAGGCTGGCCGAAACAACATTAGTTGATACGCTTGATGGTGATTTGATAACCTCTCGACTCCATCCAGATCAGGCATATTGTCACCTTCGATCAAGACGAGCCGACCCCGCTTCTGAACTGAAGGGACAAAGGCTGAAGAAGACGAAGAAGAAACCCTGAGTAACGTAACGTAGACACCTATTTTGCCGTAGGGAAAACTTTTAGTTAATACAAGTATTCAATTTTCATTATTACTTTTATAATTATCTCTTAGCACAAACCTCTGAAAATATATATACAACTAAATTAATTACCTTTTTATTATCTTTTCAGGTAAGTTCAGTAATAAAGCTGTCAATGCGAAATTAACTTCTTTAGGATTCTGTACTGTTCTGTAATTGACGGAAAAAATTTTTTTGGGCTTTCGGTAAGTAAGTGATTTATTTACTGGAAATAGAAGTACATATTTTACTAGGACCTTATGCATAGTTTTTGAGTAGAAAATAGTCTTCTGTATATTTGTCATGAAAAACATTTGCTTGTTGAGAACCGAACACACACATCAGCAGAATAAGGTTAACTGTCACCATGGCTTGCACTTCGCGTCGATGACGTTTTGTTTGCTTTGTCAGACCTTTAAATCTGTTGGTAATGAATAGAACACAGTATCAAGCAATTGATAGCCGGGTTTCTAATAAGGTTAGGTAGATCCAATACTCAAGCGTAAGCGTAATGGACTCAAACCACTGTTTAAAAAGAAAACTTCAAAGAGTAAAAAAAACGTCACTCTACTATATCTACCAAACCATCAATACTAGTGTGTCCATATTATACGAAAAACAGTCAATTCTATTGTCTATTAGTGGGTTGCAGCATTTACATCTAAGTTAGGCAGAACAGAAATTTACCTAATATGGAAATCAAATTCAACAATGAAAAGCCTCATCGGGCTTTGTTAGAGTCCTCTAAAAGACAACAGACAAGGCTAGCGAGCTGAAGAAAACTGGAATGGAAAATGGCAAATTGCGGAATATTTTCTTCTCTGATGAGATCCCACTTGCTACCGAAAAACACGTAATTAAACGAAATAATTGAGTTTAGCCGAAGGTCATACAAAAATGTATAGCTTCAAAATGTCCACCAGGAGAAAGGCGCATCTCTTGGATCGTGACGTCAAAATATACGTAGCTGCTTATCGTGAAAGTGCTCCGGGAGCTATATTGAAGCCATGGGCACGTCTACTAACAATAAAAGGAAAAAGGAGAAAAAATCTGTGAATGGAAACCCGTTACATTTCTCTATCTGCGATATGTTGAAGAGTAAGGTCGGCACTAAAAGGTAAATATACCGAGTGACTAACCACCTCAAGCTAATTACTCTCGAAGAGTAGACAAAAATTGCACAAAACCACTTGCGTCTTAGTTGAAAAATCTTTTCGAAAGGGGAACAAGTTTTCCGTAATCTGCCTATACTTCATTTTCCTCATCTAATTCATTTACTTACTCGCCTATGTCGCTGTTAACATTTAATTCTTTTATTTTGGTCCTTGTACTTTTGACACAAATAAACGGATTTCAATTTTTTCCAGCCTGAAACCTACCTAAAAGAATTAAACTCTCTATATATGATAGTCTTGCGTATTGTTGCTTAATTCCAAAACTTTTTGGGAATTTAATGGTAATTGTAGATACTATTGAAAGAGAAGTTACATCGTTATTACAGTTGGAAAAAAGTTTAATCTGAAAACTTCTTTTATCTGATTATAATCTGAAAACAGAATGGCTCCATCTTATCACTTTTTGAGATTGCTCTAGATTTTCGTTTTTTAGATACAATAATTAAGACTGCTATGCCTCCCAATATTTCCGGAAAATATACGGATTCAAAATCTTATCCAAAACCCAATACAAGAAATCGCATTTCTACTTCTTACCTCATTTCTCCTCCAATTAATGCTTGATTAGTATTTCCGCTAATTTACCAGTAACACGGCAGATTAAAACTGAAACAACGCTTTATAATCAGACGAAAGCGTACAATCATTGAATGACTCCCCAGCACACTTTTAGGCAATTAATTTTCCTCCCCCCTTACTCCAGTGTCAGATTTTCGAAACACTCTCATTCCATTTGATCTATAAAATAACAAGACCTTTAGTCCCATTTTTCCGCAAGCATAAAAAACACTCGCTTCCGCGTACTTTGCCAATCATCACGGATAACACGGAAAATTAATTAGTGAGCGGCGAATATCCTTCTAAACCTCCACTTATAAAGTTATTGGCCGGAGGCACCGCGTTCATCCACCCGTCCACGTACCTTCCTATCGCCAACAAATAACAATGCCATCAGACTCTTTTCCTTCGTTGCTGAAAGTATTGTTATCCTGGCCATGGTTCCCCGATTTGAATCGGTAGTCGTAATTCATTCGCGATGACAAGCTCCAAACTATTTGAATAAACAACTGTTGAATATGGCTAAGTTAATTGGGAGGGCATTTTGAAGGAGGTTTTAAGGATTATTTTGTAGGAATTGTAACGAAGTACGTAAAAGGTTTCATAATTCGCTTCAGCTAAATTGGAGAAAGTTGAAGAATAACTTTTAGGAGAATTTGGAGTATTGAGTTTCAAATATTACTTTGAAATGAAATAATTTTGGAGTGAAGAGGAAAATTCTGAACGTAAGGAGTCTTATTAAGTAAAGTGCAGAGTCAAGTTACCAACATTCCTAGAAAAGCAGCCTTAATTCACATTCCATTGCCAGAATGTATTCTGTCCAATTAATTAGCACAATAACCGTTGCATTGAATAATGGCCCTCCTTTTTGGATCTCCGCATAGAGTACCACTAATAAATCTATCCGCCTTTCTTGGGGGCTGCTCCATTTTGGTTTACATACTGAACGTAGAAACATTGGTTCAGTAGCCTATCCACTTCTGGAGTAGCTATTACTATTTCACATCTTAGCAGAACAATTCCCATTTCAATTTTTCTCATAATATTCCCTAAAACCAAATTGAAAAGCGTAGGCTTACGTTCCCTTCTACTTTATCCGGACGATGGGGTGGACTTCAATGTATCTTGATGTCTTTCCTCAAATGCTGATGAAATTTGTCTGTTATCCCATTGAGCCATGGATCTTGGCCAAATGGCTTTAGGTTTAGAGAAGCAAGTAAGTAAGGACTGAGGATAAACATTAACAAAACCAAGGTTTTTATTCTCACAGATCATCGCACTCTTCGTATTTGCATTAATGGCCGGAGCATTGAAGGCGTTGATCAATTTGTATATCTAGGAAACCTCATTTCTGCCGACCGTGACTCTGAACTTGATGTCGCTCGATATGTTAATGCCTTCGCTGTTTTGTTTCCCAACATCAAGTGGAGACTGCTCCATTTCGTTGCTGTTCGATGGGAGTTTTGCCCCAGAAGAGTGGAGAAAAAATGTAAGCTTCTCGGGAAGCCCTGGAGGAGTTGAAACACATTTCAGTAAACCATGATCGGTGGCGGTTAGGGGTGGTTTACCTGCTGTAACCTAATTAATTCTTGCCGAACAAAGTGTGAAGAGACGTTTTAGCTTCGTAAAGGAACCTTCAAAATTCGATCGATTGATGTCTTCCAAAAATTCAAATTTAGGTATTTCCATAAAGTTTTGATTAAGTTTTAGTGAGTTTGTTCAGCGTGGTTTCATTTTGATTGCCTAACCTGTTGGTCATTACTTGTTTCTTTTTCCACACTCCTAAAAGTCAGTACACGACTTGAATTCCATACTCTAGTGGAATCATTAAACATTTGAAAAATAGTCCACACCGTTGGCAGTTTTTTTAAGAATGTATTATAGATGAACCCAGTGTTTTTAAAGCGAAGCTTACCTTAACTTCTGCTACATCAACGACTCGTAAGCCTGTTTGAAAACGCAACAACATGTATTTCTCCACGCGCTATGAGTCCAACCTCAAGATTCAGGCTCTACATAGAGAGAGAGGTTACCTGGCAGCCCATGGTATCTCGTATTTATCATGGTAGGGTCGCGGCTTTCTGCTGATGAGAGTTCACTTACAAATTTGTGTTCCATGGCACATCGGTTAAGGAATGCAGTGGCGGTATTTCCCATCGTAGTTTTATGAACAGGCCAAAATATGGCGAGCTGTTTACCTGACCCTTTTCCACGTAACATACTTCTCTATGAATAATGTGTTATCGCGATAAATACTAGTTAAATGATCAGTGTTAAACTGTACGATTGCTTTTACTACTCTAGGGATGTTGAAAGTCATACCGAATGTAATGTCAACTCTATGTTTAGCACAAAGCTACCTTACCCAATGAGGATTTTGTCTCAGAGTCTTCGCCTACTCATCGTAGTCAGCATATCGTGCGGATACGCGTTCCCTGGTGACATCGCAAGAAGATACTATTGATATTTGAAATTGTGTCAAGTCCACTCTTCCTTTTCCACAAGGCTCTAGGAAGGCCTTCAAAGATTTTCGAATACACCTTTTGTTTTAGCAATGGAGGTAGCTTATGCTTTGTGGGCGCAGGTTATTAGCACTCTTTTTTCAAGGCTAGAAAAGCGGTTTTAATACACGCTTTTGTTGAAAACGAGGACATGAGAAAAAGAAATGAGCTTTGAAGTTCCGGCAAGTAAAAGGCTCTTAAGGTCACCTGGAAGTGAAAACTTTGAGGTAAAGTATAATATTTTCAATTCTCTCCAAAGCATTCACTTCAGCTGGTGGTTAAACTCGATGAAGAATCGAACAATATGCTGCGAATTTCTATATTGTACAACGGTGAAAGGAAACTTTGAATGCCTATATTAATAGTCTATTTGCAATGGTATTAATTCGCACCACAGCTGATGGTGAACAGTTTAGCGAAGTCAAGCTTTGTTTCACAAAAATTCGGGGCGAAAAAAACCTACTTTTTAGAACCCAGAACAAGAACTTTATACCTGGATAAGAAGGAACATCATTTGCTCTTTTTAATCCCGGTATGTAACATCATTTGAAAGGCTACTTTGTGGCTAGCCCCACTTTTGGCTTGAATCTCCCGAACTTGTATCTTGCATTATAGAGTACTATCTTCACTAAATCTAAAAGCAAGCAACTTATCGTGTCTCCAGTGTCAGCCAATCTTGAGGTCTTTCCAGCTAAGATTGTGAATTTGGCATATGATTGATGAGTTGGCTAGTGGCCATTTCCGTTAGCAAAGAGACGAGCGATTAGCTGTTCCTTCGTCTTAAAATTCGCACTCTGCTTCCGCAGAACCTATCTGATTCTACTGCTTTGGAGTTGTACTTTTGTATACCATACGTCACCTTCACGGAGGTGGGAGGTGGAAGAGGACGCCGATTTCCGTCTTAACACTAGATGTTATTAACCCTAACGAGTTTAGCTCACTCACTGCCTGATACGTCTTAGTGATACACAGCCATTAAAACTATAGTGGCTCTTCCAAACTTCTCTTTCAAACGGGCTTGGGATCATCTACGATAGAGTTGACTGCGAAGTGTCATGGCCTGACACAATTTCAAAGGAAGTGCTCCGTTGGCGTTCGAGTCAGATACTCCTTTGATCTGCAGGTTGGCTGCAAATGGCAGTGGACAAGTTACGCAGTAAGAAAGGGAACCAGTGGAATTCCTGACTATGTCATGCTATCAAGCCCACTATCCTCGTATGAGCGACGAGTGGGTGCCAGCAACATATGGCGCAAAACAGCGGAGGAGGTGTGCAGCTTTCTCGGGAAGCCATGGAGGAAGCTAAGCAACGAAACACAATCCGATAATCCCATTTAACGTCTCAATATGGGTCTCTCTGTTTTTTCTGCTGCTAAATAGCCTCAGAGGCGTCATTAACATCCTTCTCAGGAAATTAGATTATTCCCTCGTTTTCCTGCACATGGTGAAGTTAAACACGTAATGAACTCTTCTAACAAGCGGATTATCGGAAAATGTTGCGACAGAAGACCCTTGGGAACAGGAAGCAGAAAACTAATGGAGCTGTGAAGGTCGCTAGTTTCTTATATCGAATTGCTACCGTAGTAACGGTACAAACGAATAATTATTGAGGTAAACCCATGCGAAAAGAGTAAGAAAGTGTCATACCTTGAGGAATTTCGTTTAAGAATTAAATAGGATACTAACTAAGCTGCACAAAATTTAAAAGGAAATTCGAAGGGTCAAGTAGCCTCAAATCTAGTTAAATGCGGATTAGAAGTTGTGTCGTCCTTTTCTTCCTGTCGGCGATACTAAATTTCCAGCACTAACTAGTAGACCAAAGCGATTTTATTTACGATCTAAAGGTTGTATTTCCTTGCCTTCTCAATTTCAGGTCCTTTCAATATGTTGCAAATCTCTCGAACGACATTCAGATATATATCCAACAAAAGGACGACAGCAACTTCTTCAAACTATCAGCCTAAACTAAACACTATTTTCCTTCAAACTTGGACAATTCCTTCTCCTTAGAGAAAACTGTTCCTCGCCCTGCTGACGAACGTGTTCCTTTCCAATCACAGTCCATACACTCCAAACATCTGGCCTGTAATAAGTCTGCAGAAACGTTGGTTGTTCACCCAGTCTGAGAACCTGATTCGGTCAACAAATAAAGCAGGCACACAAATGATTCCGAGTCCATATCAAAACATTGGCAGTGCGCAGGCTCCTAGAATCTTCCTAAAGGGAAACAACTGGCCATTGTGAAACATCACCACCGTCATGCCAGCTTGCGAGCTTTCCCGATAGGCGTGCTAGAGTCGATGAAACGTTAAAACATTGTGTGGTGAAAATGTTTTCAATGTTGTGTTTACTCCCAGTGAAATTCTACTGGAATAAGGAATCCAAGTCCATGTTGCTGTTGCCTTTCCATTTCATCTCTCTTTTCGTACAGGGCTCTCTCTCCGTCCGAGATGAATGGATGCTTCCCCATATTTCTGCTATTTCTGTATGTTCTGTACACATAATGTGTGCACAGCATCCACTTTCCATGATTTTGGAGCACTCTCGGCGCTCCCTACAAAAGGATATTACGTATTGTGTGGATAGATACGAGTATGGGCATCTACAGATATCGGGGAATAGGATGTTGGATGCAGAGTGGCGTCATCAGTACCATGCTGGGGCTTATATATACCCATGTGATGTTTATACATATAGAAGTACATAGACATTTCGCCGAGATTTGGAAAATTGGAATCGATGCTATTTTGAGAATTCCTTGCTCCGTATTTCTGCTGCTCTCCTGATGCAAAAATGTGGAGAAGAGTGCGAACTCTCATTCTATTCTGTAAAGGATAAACCCTAATTTTTCCAGTCTGTCTTCGGCACGGGCGTCGAATAGTCGCGCGGAAAAGATAAGATTGTTTTTCGTGGCTAGGTCTTGTGTTTGCTGCTGCTTGCAGTGTCGAGGTTTTCTTTCCTGCGGAAATTCGGATCCTAGTTAGAGCCATTATGGGGGTGCACTGCACTGACCGTACGGGTCGACAGTCCGGAATGCCCGGTGTGTGGTGGTGAAGCAGTGGCAGCGTGCATCAGACCCAATTATCGGTTCAGTGAATTGAATCTGTTGAGTCAGAGGAATCAGATACATGTTTCGGTGATCAGGAATAGCGCAATATCGTGTAAAAGTTTGATAAAATATCAGAATGAGAGTTTTGTGTTAGTGCATTGGAAAACACCAAATTACTTGATGTTCAATGGAAATATTTCTTCAGAGTTACGGTGAACACGTTCTTCAGGGCCGTTTCGCCGGAAGTAGAGTAGCCTGTAAAACAATAGCTCTCGTCCATAAGGATTAAAACACATACTCGTGAAAGGATACAAAGTCAAGAACTCCATAACGGCAACCTGCTGTTGATTATTAATATTCTACCTCTATGCTACGTTTTGTGTGTCTGCAATATAGATGATCCACCGATATACATATGTGTACATTGCCTACGTTGATGCTCTAGGCCGTTCCAGAGCCGAGCGCTATTAGATAGGCCCAGCTTCTGCCCTGAGTTCCCTATGACTCTAGATGAGACTCCTGTACTTTGTATTTCATCTCTAATTCACCTTAGCGACGTGACTTTTTCGGATCACATTTTCTCAAGGAGCTTTCTTATGGTTCTTAGTATGTTCTGGATTCGTCACATCACACACAGTTCCTTCATTCGCCTATTTGTCCTCTCGCTCACGAGACTTTGTACGACTGCTTCCTATTCCTTCGCTCGTTCATTTTCTCGAGGACTCTTGAAATGTTTTATTTTGATGTTTTCTTCACGTTTCCTGGGCTGTTTGTTGTATGTATTAAATTGTTGTATTGAATCGTACACGTAGTATATCCTTACGTCTACCTGCTTATCCACGTTGCTCGGCGATTGCTGCGCCTTCTGATCCATCTTCTCAGCTCCTTGGCATGCTTGCACTGTATCTCGCCTGTCTACTAATTTTCAGGCAACTGTGTGATACGCGCGTGTAAAACTTGTTCGTTTCAGAAGACGGTCTTGTATGTTGTATCTACGTACGTACTACATGTGTGTTTACATCCGTAAGTGATTTGGGTAACTTCCTTTTCGATTTCTTGGGAAATTAATTTGACGAATCAGATATGGGTTCAGGGATTCAAATCATGCGACGAGAAATACGAAATCGATTTTCAATCAACTGCTCTGTCAATAATGGCGAAGGGAAAAACTGAATGATTCAATTTTAGCTCTGCCGTATGGGGAGATATGTCAACAGAAATTAGAGGGGTTAGAATGCGGGCGGCTCTTTTCGCGTTCTAGGTTTGATTTGTTTGAAAATTTCATTGTGAATTGAGTACACCGTTCACAATGTCATCGCTTGCGAATTATTTATTATTCAACAGAAAGTGAGATTTTTACGTCCTTCGTGTCAGGATTCGTTCAAAAGGACAATTTTCTTTATGTTTACCAATGGAACACAGAAGTAAGGTGGAGGATTTGCATTATCTGAATTTTCATTTTGTGAGTTTGGTAAGACTCTTGATGTCATCGAATTGACGATTTAACCCAGAGAGAAGTCATATGCAAACTGACAGTGCCAGCTTTCACCCTCACTTGGTCCTGTCTGGGATTTTGTCTGACCTACTCGTGACCATAGTTTGAGTGCACTCTGATTCTTTTGGACTACAAGTCATGTCTTTTTCCCCAAAGGTCATAATACAGGACTACAGGACCGAATCTGATTGTGCTTTAAAATCGCCTTGGTCCTGAACTCAAAATTGGGAGAATGCCCAAGTTTATGGGCGTAGAATCCCTTACGAATATGAAACTCACTTGAACTAAGAGATATTTAAATTTAAAATGTTTCCAGGTAGGCAATCTCAATTTGAATGTCAAATTACATGTCAGCTAAGGCAAAAATAGAAAGTTCACTGGATAATCGAAATGTATCTGGAAGAGGCGTATTTTTGTCAAGTATTTGCATTCATGAATAATACGGAATTCCACTCAACTAGTGATATTTGATATAAATTTTCATGCATCAATAGAGCAAGCGTGGAAAAGAAAAAGTAGGAATGCGCTCCCAATCAATTTTTCTTTTGCAATTCTGCATATAAATTTGGGGTTCGTTGGTACCAGATTAAGGTCTGCACAGGTTTTTGCTTATTATATACCAAAAAGTTGTCCCAGTTTAAGTCGGATTATTTCAAGGTCCTTGCGTTTGTGGCGTAGAAATTTAGGTCAGAGATTCTATAATTTTGTATAAATGCAGATTCTTCCTTTTCCTGTTGCAATTTTTAATTTATTTTTGGTGATCACTACTGCTATTAAACAAGGTTAGGGCTACTCTGTTAATGCTTCAGAAAACGATCCCGAATGTGAATACCCGGTGAGGAAGTTTGAGAGCTCATTAAATGATGAAACTGATCTAGATGGATCGGCGTCTCTATCGAATATATAATATATGAATAAACTAAAGAGAAAGAAGACTTTGTGGACTAAGTCGTCGTTATTCCTTATTCATTGCTAAAAGTTTGTTGTCAAGATTTCCTGGGTGAAACTTTTCACTCAATATCCTTAATAAGCTTGCCTTTTGTTGAAGCGGTTACTTTATAACAAACAATTTTTATCAGTAGGTGAGGACTCCTAGATAGCAACAGAGAATCTTTCGCTCTGATTTTTTGCCAGTGTCAGCCAGAAAATATTAGCCATCATAATAAAAGGACAAGTTCTCCTATCTAGGGTCGAAAATCACAACCGATAACAGCTACGATGATGAAATCTGCGCATGGTTGTCGTCAGCCAACAGAGCCTATTTCAGCTTACAAAGACTGTTCCGCTCGAAACGTCTCACCATAGGGTCAAAGCTTTTACTGTACAAGACTGTGATCTTGCCAGTCCTCATGTATTCCTCGGAAACTTGGGTTCTTAGCAAGAAAAATTGCGAACTCTTGGCCGCGTTCGAGAGAAGAATCCTCCGAATAATTTTTGGCCCTCTACATGAGGATGGACGATTCCGTAGCCTACACAATGACGAAATCTATGAGCGATACCATGACCGTCCGGTTGTGGATAAAATCCGGCTTAATAGGTTACGGTGGGCGGGTCACTTAATCCGTATGGATGAGGATGAGCCCGCCCGGAAAGTTTATAAGGGCAATATCTATGGTAGAAAAAGAAGACGAGGCAGACCCTGCCTAAGATGGAGCCAGACAGCTTTTAGGGATATCGAATTGGTGGATGTCGGGGCAAAACCGGTATGTGTGGAGTCCCTTATTAAGGGAGACCTAGACCGGATACCGGTTGTTGTGCCGTTGATGATGATCATCATAAAAGGACCGTTGTCATTTTTCGGTTACTATTTCAACATCTCTAACTATTGATTTGCTCCTTCCAGCATCTCCAAACAGTGATGTCTCCCTTTTGTTAGCAATTCGTAGTTCGCTTGATGGTTTCTCTTTTGTCAGCAATTAGTCGTAGATATGTCTGTTCATCTTTGTGTTGTCCCGCTTCTGTGGGCTTATTATTTGCATGGCAATAAGGAAGTGGAGGGTTTTGATAAATCTTTGACCAATGGAATTTGTTTTTAGAAATGTAAGGTAGCTGGAATAATTCTACTCCGAAAAAAATTTTGTCGAACAGAATCCATGGCGGGCATTGAATCTCCTCTACTTTTCCCTGAAATTGAAAAAAAATATGATATTCTTGAACTCCACGCTTTTTGCCCCAGCTAAGCATAACTCAAAATTCAAAAGAATGCACACATTTGAAAAATCATTTCAAAACTTTTCCTATTTTTTCTGCTTCAAAGAGATTGTAACTCTTTCCAAAAGATACTGCTCTTGGTTTCGGTTATAGCTACAAGTGTTTAAATACGCTAATTTTTTTCTTCTGTCAATAAACTGAAGAAGGAAGTGTTCCGAGAAAAGCTCAATTTAAAACCCGGAAGTGGTTCATGTTAAATTTGTTATAACTCGTAATTAATCTGAGATGCCTGCTCTCTCTTTCTCTCCTGTTCCTTGTAAAAACTGAATGGTGTGCCGATTCAGCTTTTCTACGAGTCTGGACCTTTTCGCGTTCTCAGAAATCTTTCACACCGATACAGCAATGCCATATTTTTCCGTGCAACTTTTCACTCTTATAACGGCCATTACCTTTAATATCGAAGGGCGATCTTCATTAAAAACGCAGGTAGCCATGTATGTAGGTTTGATAGGAAGCGGTGGCACTCCTATATAATGTGAACGCTGCACCGAGCGACAAAATATCTCTGACCCTGCATCTGTTTCCATTTATCCAGGGCTGCCCTTGCGATTTGCATTGCAGTTCTCTTCGTGCTCTTTGAACCACGTATTGCATTCTGAATCATTTATTTCAAATTTTTGGCATTTTTGGCTAACCTGTAGCAACGGAAGGTCGCGGTTCAAATCTCACTGATGGAATAGGGATTTATATCGGGACTGTCTGTCGGATACCAGTCGACTCAGCTGTGAATAAGTAGCTGAGTTTAATCAGGGTAATAATCACGGGCGAGCGCAATGCTAGTAATATTCCCTCTTACAGGGTGCCATAGTTTTGCAGTGTACGGTTACGGTCTTAAATGAAGCGCTCTAACATGCTTCAAGGTCGAGATCCAATTGAATTGTCGTCCTAACGATTATTATCATTATAATTGTATGATTTCACAATACTAACAATATCTTTTTTGGAGTTTGGGAATTGCCAGGTGAGGTTGATAGCAGAAATTCACCGGAAGGGTTTTTAAGGTTTTGTATAAAACTTTGTGTAAAACAAAACCTTCTTAAAATCAGTTTATTGTCTGTCTGTCACACGCATTTTTCACGGAGACGGTTATAGCGATTGGCACTAAATTTGATGGAGAAGTGGGAACTGTGAACGCTCACCCATACAGTGAGTTACATCATTCTACGTCGAATTTAAGGGGAGGGTTCCCATTCATGCAAGAGGGGTTTTTACCAAATATAGTCATGCATTGTATCAAATGACAGATTTCGGTTAGTGCTTTCCGCATCATCTTTGACATTTGATGAAAAGGTGGGGATTCCGGGGATCGAAAGTGTTTATTTCTTTAACGGACTCGTTCTTAGAAACTATCCAATCGAAAAATCTGAAAAAAATCATGAAGCTGCCACTATATGGTGGCTAGGCTCCCAAAACCCCTCCGTACCGATATCTGTTCAAATATAGTAAATCCTCCTGAAGTTCATTGTAGAATCACGAATTTGTCGCTTCTTTGCAAATTCAAGACTTTGAATATCAATATCACGCGCAATCAAATGCACACCCACATGTCTTTATAAAAGAAATACACAAATTCCTTGCTACTTGAAGCGTCCACTTTCCGGTTTCACGGCTTGTTTATAACTTTGATTTATTTATTTGACTGCAATATCGATCCCGCTTCTCATTTTGGTGTTCACAATATGAGAGTTGTGAGTACACTGACTTTTTTACCGAGTGACAGCTCTACTTGACCCTAGATTTTGCAATTAACATAGCTAACTTTTAGGGAGAAGATCATTTCGGTAGAAAAATTAAACTAATTCTAATTCCAGGCAAGTGTCTAGAAGTAATTAGCACCGCCACAGGAGTATTTTCCGATGAATGAGGCGACTCCAAATAGAGAAGGAAGCCTTCCTTTTTTCCGCCCTGTCATCAGCTGATTCTCATCATCTCCACCTGCTTTCCTCTTCTGTCTTTCGTTGCCCACAATTATATAAGTATTGTGCTCAAAAACTGCATTAATCCGAAAAAAAAACAAATTGATACTTTGTGACCTACCCTCGGAAGTCGTATAGTCAGCGGGTGCGTTGAACAAATTCAAAACAATTCGCAAAGAAATATATTTGTTATTCTTACTTACAACTCTATGAAAGGAAGAATCCGAAAAGCGATGCGCAGAATTTTATTGGAAAGAGACAACGTCGTGGCAGATTTTAGATTTTACAACACTCGCCATTGTTGAAAACATTGTACACAAGATCAGAATGCAGTATCCGGCAGTGTTTGAAATTGACCGCTCTGGTTTCCCGCAATAAGCTTATAAGTAGATTTACTTGTGAAATCAGTTTTTCACTAAGCACTACAATGTTTCCCATGAAAACTACTAGGCCTTTTCCTTCGGGTTTCTTGGTCCTAGAAGTAGCGTATTTACCATGCTTTTTGGTTCTCTCTTTGAAACGCACGAAGAGACGAAGAAAGTCGTGCAGTTTCAAACCGCCTTATAAAGCGCGAAATATATGTCATGGGTCTGATAGCAGAAAATCCGGCTAATATATTAGGTGACGCATCATATGCTTTTCAAATCTCTAATAATTTTTTATGATTATCAAATAAGCGTGTAGCCTCGCATTGCCGTGATGAAACGATTGACGAGTTCCGAGGGTTTGTGGATGAGAAATTTGTTCAAACTGTCCAATTGCTAACATTACTCTTTCGAATTTGATCATTCAGTACTTTGGAAGGAGCTCAAAAAATACCACACCCTCCTAGCCCTGTTACACTGAGAGCATAACCTTCTTTTGAAGTTTCAAGTTAAATTCACCTGAGGCGAATTTACAACGTAGGCTGGGTTGCTGAAGTTTTTCATCATCATTATAAAGAAATTCTTTGGCTTCATTTGTTACGTTTGAGATTCAGGACAATATAGACTTGAAATCCAAAAATGACCAAGCAATGAAAGCAAATATGAGCAGTAATCGCTACCGAAATATTATGGAAACCTAATACCTACCGAAATATTATGGAAACCTAAACTACGGAATCGACACGGGGAAGTGCTGATAATGCCCTATCCCTCGCTTGATGGACTCTCAGCCTGAGATGATGTGCGACTTTGGGGATGATCTCCCAATCGGACAGGTGTCACCTTATAATGTCATATGCCCCCTTATTCTTCCCTTTAGCCAAATCAAACCAGTTGTTTCAAATAATCCAAAAGGATACTTTTGCTAATGAGAGAGCATTTAAAAGAAGGAGAGGGAAAACCAACTTCAAGAGGGAGGAAAATATCCTTACTAAATTTGAAACTGACAATTTAGGAAATGATTCTCTCTTATCAGTTTCAAGTTCTTCAAGTGTTATGTCACCGGTACTGTGTGTCACTCCTCAAAATGTATGTGTACGACATTACACAAATATATAAAAGGAAACTGGTGAATTAAACTTAATTAATTTTATTCATATTGTCATCACATATTTAATAATCTCTGCAAAAACTGCGGAAAGGACAATGTATCGATCGATTCTTCTGCGTCTTAAATGGCACAATAAATAAAAGTATCTTCTTCAACCTCGAAAGGAACTAAAGACACAAAATGGTTATTCTAATCGATAGCCAAGCGGCTATTACGGCACTTAATTTCAATTAGATGGATTTCAAACTGACTTGAGAATACCTTAATTGACCGAACCCGCTTGATTCGCTAAATAAAGTCTGGATACTCTGGGTTCTAGGCCATATTGGGTTAGAAGACAATGAGCTAGTGGATAAGCTGACCACGGACCCTTTTGTGAAGTCGGAGATGCCGTGGGAACTTTACTGGGCGAACTTACTAGGAATGGAAGAATTCAGGGTGCTTATGGCGGATTCAAACCCAAGCGATCGAAAGATTGTTTACACCTCATCAAGAAGAGCCTCCAAATCATCGTATATCACTAAATGGTCCCCTGGGATGTGTACGGACACTGTCAGTAGATTCTGTGAGCAGAGTGGCGAAAGCTCCAAACTTGTTTTTGGGCAGTGTTCGGGACTTGTACAAAGTATGTTGAGACACCTGGGAGAATACTTATGTAATACCAAATACCAGGTTGAAGCACTTGGAAGTATATAGTATTATATAATAAAGTTGCTGTGGGTTATAGGCTTTAATGACATACTATAGTTAATAGATAAACTATAACCAGTAAAAGAGGGTAACTCTTCTAGGACGTAATGCAACTTGTCTTGACAGGATTATTATCAATTCAAAGTAAAGAATTGAAGACTACTTCCATTTTTACTACAATACTCATCGCAAATCTTTTTCTTTTCCCTAAGAAAGAACAAGAAATGGCGACGGATTTTGAAAATTGTACCGAGAAAGGATAGAGGCATTTCCGGAAACCTATCCGGGTGTAATAACTTCGAAATCCTGCATTTCTAGGGCCAATTACTATTTGTTAGGCCTAAATGGGGTGTGATGTCATCTATGGTAGAGGTAACTCATCAGACGCTGCCTCACTTTTGTCCTCGTAGCAGCGCGACTGAAGTGGCTGGAAGGTAATATTTTCTTACTTATATAAATTCCAAAATACGACATATGAATGAATTATAACCGGGTCAAAGCAGGAAATAGCAATTCACAAAATTTTGCAACTTTGGTGATTGCCGAGGACCGACGAGCTGGTGGACCACAACCGTGAAAGTAAGTTGCTTCTCAACTGGTTCGGTTTACCGTCAAGTGGATGGCGGACTCAAAATTCCCCCATTCAATAATTAATGCTAATTTTGCCGGAGAAAAGTTGAGGAACCTCTAAATTACTAGAACAATTAATATAGAGATCAACACCAGTTTTGATGTATCAAAATTCTTTTTGTCCAGGAAGCTAGAGACGAAGTATTAGTGTGAATCAAGGAAGACATTTTCTTCTTGGACAGTGTAAGATTGCCCATCGAAGGAGAGAATAATTGGTTCCCGAAATACGGTACATATGGAACTGAAATAAAGTATTTAGTCGAAAACAGAAATATCTTCTCTGACTCCAATTTTCAAAATTGGATAACAAACTCACTGCATGCCTTTTATAACTGATAACCTAAGCCTCCCGTTTACTTGGCTTTATGTTTTTCAGAGCCCAATTCATCTTCCAATGCAACGAGAATGGTTTATTGGGGGTGGTTCATATACCAGTTCCAAGCAACTTTGTGCTAACTATGGTGATCATGGTGTCGCGACGTTTGAGTGGGAGTCAACCTCTTGATGTTGTTACCCCGGGTTCAGATCCCTCTTGGTCATGGATGTGTGTGTTCATCTTTCTGCTATCCCACTGCTGTAGGCTTCCCACCTGCGCAATATTAAGTGTGATATCTCACGGGAAATTAAATAGGAGAAAAATAATAATACGAGAAAGAGACTGTACTTTAATTGTGCCGTGTAATCCACAAAAGAGTAAACTGGAGATGTACACCTGCTACGGGTCGTACTTTATCTAGTTCTAATGAGCTGTTTCCACTCAAAATCATATCTTGAAAAATGTTAATCCTTTACAGCCATAAAGTCAAGTATTTTACGGCAATCGTTGGCAGCAATTGCGTGCTTGCTTTATATAAGCATTTCAGCGATATAAATTGCTCAAATTTCAACACATTTGAAGGTTTCGTGACTGTAGGCTTTGATGAGACCGTGGGCAGGTTAAGGGTGAAACGATGATCATATAGTTGCCCTCTCTTGCAATTGCCATGTTAACCTTCCACCCTTTTACAGATACTGATTTTGTATCTGCTTACGCAGTTGCCTTCTTAATTTGACTTCAGCAACTCCTAGATTATGTACTAGACTACTCCGTTGGTAGCTCACATCGCATAATTATTTCATCATAAGTTTACACTCAATACCTGTTGAGTTTCCACGAGAGCTACATCTACTTAAGGTAACCTACCGTCAGAAGACCCCATAATAAATTTTACTCAAGCCGCCCGTAATAATTTCTCCTACAAGTATGTGCCTATCATCCACTTCAATTCCTACGTCTTATCCTACCCTACGAGTATGGGAGCTGTAGCACCTTTCACGCCGACATCATTATTTAATGTTGTGTGACAATTTCAAATGGCACTGAAAACGCGTAAACCCTCATTCATATCATGGTATGCAATATCAATCCATGTTTGCAACCTCTTGAAATCTCCTTTAAATCCTGGGAGGGATACAGGATCCCGCAAGATAATTAAACCGGGAAGGAATCCCTGGCTCTCAGCATGTCTCCCGGCGAATTTATGTACCTGACTAGGTTGATTGCGTAACATTTTTGCTCCTTTGACACGTATCAATGTATCACATCATGAAAAGGATTAGTTGTAAGCCTGAATAATTGAAATTCAAGTTTTTCCATGCTTTCTCTTTACCCACACACACATAGAAACAAAATAATGCAAAGCAAGCGTATAAAATGGAGCGGATGATGGGAAAGGGTTATCTCTTTGATGTATCAACAAGATTTCCCTTGCTAATATCCTTCAGCTTTTATTTTATCTTTTTAGTTGCCGGTCTCCGGCGAGATAACAGGCCGGGTGCAAGGGAACTGACTACCGAGTTAACGGGGAGAAAATCCAGGGATAGCAAAAAATAACTGTATAACTTTTGCGATGATGAACCCGGGAAAGGTATGAAGTAAACACAACATTACACTGAAAGGTATGTCCTTCTGAATGTAAACTAAAACACGAAAGGATGGCGAGGCGAAAAAAAATGCTGTGAGAAAGGTCTGCATACAGCGTATACTTGTATACTGCTGGCATCATGTGCAGATCCAAGAATCAATTATTCCGTACAAACAAACGTGGAGTTTCTCTTTGCCTTTCATGTCACGAGCAGTTCTCCCGAGAAAATAATTTGGTAAAACATTTTTAAGATGCGCGTAGAAAACATTGCGTTGTCGTTGTAGTCGGCGGATTAAGGGTTTTTTGTTTACAGTATTATCAGATTATAAACGTCGTCGTCAAAGTCATGAAGGGCTTTTTTAGTCGACAAGGATTTGAACACTTGATTACTCGCCTAAAACCCATACGTGCATACGACTCTTTTGATGAGTTAGAAACCTTCTAAAGAAGTTATACAAAGTCCTCTTAATACCTTTAGCGATTTTGCATAAGTTAGAAGAAGGCGCAGGAAGATTGTGCACCCCCATGATATGTAGATGTAGACACAAATGTTCAGGGAGATATGCGTGAGTGTTAAGTGTGGGATGAAGCTGGTCTTTCCCGATGATTCTTTCAGAGAGCAAAGAACGAACATTTTTTGAGCCACTCTGCTTAGGCGTAATTCATAAAATACTTCTACCGCAAAGGCAAGCTCTGTCGTTCATTTTAATTTATAACTCAGCTAAAGTTGCTAATTGGAAATTATATATCAAAGCCCAACCGTTCTGGTATCTACATTTCACAGATATTCTCCAAGTTAAGCTACCAAATGATTTATGTTACTAGAACCTGAAAAGCATTAAAAAGTAAAGTTCCCGCAATTTGCAGAGAATTCAAGGAGGAATATTTCAAGCATGACAGCGAAGCCCTGTGTTCAGCGCTCCTTATCGCCGCGTGTATCCTGCATGCCCGGTCGATGAGTGCACTCAAGCATATATCATGCTGTCTGCACCATATAGCCTCCACACACTTGTGAGTTCTCCATTCTCCAATGCTTGAATTGGTGCGTAAAAAATGTAGCCTAATTATCTGAATTGTTCTCTGTCATCAAGCTTCGCTTTCACAAAAACCCCTAACCCTGGGCTCGACTGGGCCATTCTCCTGAATACATAAAGTCCCAAGAAATGTCTTAATAGTTGCGATAATTAACAGACGGTTTGCTCTCTTTGGTCGTCGCAAGAGCTTTTCCTTTCGCTTTGTTCATCCTCAGTGGGAGGGATACCTCGGTCCCAATAGTCCCGCTATATATCCATAATTGAATACAGTGATTTGGGATAATTACGACCATTAACTCAACTTTCCAACTGCTCCATATCTGCGTCCTCGCTTGCCCGTAGAGTCATCCTTTTTCGCCTTTTTTCATCGAGTGTATAATAATGTTTTTCTCACTTGGCGGACTTCTTCGGGTAACTGAATTCCAGATTTGATTGATCTACTTCCGATTTATGGACATCAGGGATATGGGAATACTTCATACATACTTTTGTTGAGTTTGGTAAACTTCCAGAGAGACGCATATGGCGACCGGGTCCACATGGTGTGTTTGCAAAAGATTTGTCGGAATAGCATGGAACGGTGTATACATCCTGTTTGCTGAGCAAAAATATGCGAATATACCACAAAGAAGCGAACTTGGTCGACGTCGAATGCGCCGTATGGGTTGGTATGGAAAACTTGGAATTTTTTCATGATCGAGGGTAGTTTGCGAGTTGTTGGCCAACAATGGCTTGAGCAGAAGCAGCAGTTGTGAATAGACGAAGATTGAATTGCTACTTCATGTAGAGCAACTTTCGCCTTTGCACGGCTGTCTTGTAAAATGAGAAAAATGTGTAGTGGAAATCTTTTCCAGAGTTTCCTTCCGTTCCTTTTCCTCCTTTGCAATGAAGTTGTGTAAGGACTAACCAATATAATTAAATTCCATAGACGTAAATCGTTTGTAAGTCGAGGAAAACTTGATGTAAAATGTTGAGAAATGTCTAGGAGCAAGTCCTTGTGGGGTTAGACAATGGATATCATCAGACGAGGAGAGACGGGAGGAGTTGGTGCCGTGGTTGCTATCGTAGTAATCGTTCGAGCTTGGATTTTCGATTAGCTCGACAGGAAATTAAAGACGTCATAAAAATGATATATGGGCTGGAGTAATAGGTACCTAAATGTAATTTATCGCAGAAAGTTTAACTGCATCACCTTGAAGACTGTGGTCTTAATTGATATATTGGAAACTTGCGAAAGAGTGCTTCGGCAAATTATTGAATAACTACAGCTTCCCATTAATATTCCTTGCAGGCTCGGAAATTGGAATTGGTTTTCTCGTTAGGACTATGCTACATACTGTACTCTCAGAACAGCGAATTGAAAATCTGTACATCGGAGGAATTTACTTTTGTGGAATGTATCGAAATGTTGATGGTGACTTTCCCCTACGGATATGGTTTTACTGAATCTTCTAACATCTGATGTAGACATCACGATTTAGCTGCGAATATCTGCGAATTGTTCGAAAATTTGCAGAAATTGATGGGGCTTGTAATGTGCAATCGATAGATCCGTCCTTCCAGTGGATTGAGTTCTCCAACCATGGTCTCACACTACACTAGTATAGATGTCCTCCTTCCGGCTTTTCTTTTTACATAGGCCCATGGCTCTGCATTTGAGTTTTCGGCAGGTTTCGTTATGTTATTATTGGTTTATCCTTGTTCCCCCCCCCCCCCTTCGCCTCTGAACAGGGGTTATTACGAATCACTCATTTGACATAAGGTATCATATAATTACATTTGTTGCCGCTTAGTGGAGAGGAGTATTGTGAACCGTATTTGATACTTTCCTTAGACATTCTTTAGTGAAGTCTTGGCGCGTAAGCTATAATGGAAAGTCGGATCGGATGAACCTTAGGCCCAGTAAGTGACGAATACCAGTGACGAATTGTCTACGATACCGCAAGAAGAATATATGTGAATGAAACTGTGGGATTAAGTACTCAGCAGGTTTAACATTCCTTGGTTTTAGCTCAGCTGATCTGCGGATACAACTTTTTCTTGTAATTGGTATTAAACCCTTTCCGAAGCCGGCCTAGTGTAAAGCACTTTGCATTGAGGAAGAAAACAGGTTGTTTTCAAATAAAAACCGTTTCTCTGTAGGCATTCAACTTTTGCATCTCTTTCTTAGTATTCAAACAGTTTTGAAAAAGGTGTATCCATGCAAGTTAGTCTCCTCCTCCTAGCCAGTTTCTAGTAACAGAAAAGCATAGAACTCTGCATCTTACTGATGGCAGGGCTATCCCATGACTTCGCAATACGCAATGTATTTTGAATCAATCTAGGCGTCCGCTTTCTCTTATTTTTTCCTCGGTAACAAACTCTTCTCAAAACAATCTGTTTTGTAGTCTGGGTCCTGTAACGCTGAATATATCCCAGTTAGTACTTTGATCACCCTTTCTCTTTTCTCATTTGCATAGTTGAGGTTAGCCGTTTTTAAGATGACAACGCGCCATAGCATCTAGTCCTATGTTCTGCAACTCGAACCAAACTTTGAGCCAGCGTGAGAAGCGCCTTGAGATTTTTCTGAATAAGTGCGAGGCGAAATGTCCTAATTACGTGGAGTTGAAATCCTTCCGAGGGTGCTAACAGTTTAATGTTTCTTCATATCGCCATCCTGGCTCCTCAGCTGGAGTGACTCTAAAGGTCGTGCTGAGGTAAGTGTTTTTACTCATCGATGAGCCAAGGGAAAGGACGATATTTTGCGCCTAAGTGCTTGTGCCTATACTATGATTCTTGTGGGTAGTGTGCCTGCACCGATCCCCAAATTATCTTTTTATATTTAACTGGGTATAAGCACCCACCTTAACGCGGGGGGGGGGGGGGGGGGTGTAGTCCGCAGTTCTTGGCGGAGAAGAGCCTGGTACTGAATTTATTTTTTTAGAGCGTCGCACAAGAAGTGAAATTCGCTGACGTCATCGACACGAGGGATCCGCTGTAATACTTTAACTGCTCAGGGCTATTTTGCATATTATCGCGTATGTAATGCTCTTCAGTTTAAAATATTTCAACGTCTCCTCTGGGTTGTTTCTCCACCAAATCAACTCATTCTAAAACAAATCGGCACTACAAACGGGCCACCCTTCTTTTGGCCCCTGCGTGCAGAATTTGGTTTAACGATACACCCGAAGTCGTAGTGGCGGATAAATTGAATACGACACGCAGTTTCGTGGCTACTGAACAGAACTGATATTAAATTCCTCCATGTGTCCTAAGTGCTCTTATTCGTTTTGTGAATTGAATATAGTATGGTTTAAGCTCGATATTGTGCCCTAGTTTGTCTTTCAAAGCAAAGAATCTGCTGAAGACCATGTGCATAGACTACTGTGACTTGTGCTGTCTGTAAATTTGGCTAAAGTGGACCTGGCATATCTTTTCATCAAATGGCGTTGTTGGATTGCCGACCTCGACTTCTTCGAGTTACTAAAATCGCCCAACCTGTCCAAATGTTCTCGGAAATTTCAAGTTCTTTTCTTTTTAGTTAATTGTTTCGAGCTGGTGGACTTTTACGTCTTGTGGTGCATAGTCACCGCATTCTGTATGATAAGGACCGAGCCAAGCCATCGGTACGTGTTGGTACAGTCACCGATACTCAAAATTCATAGTTTAGGTACAAACACCTAGGCTCACGTCACCACTTTTTCCCCTGGCTCATCGATGAGTACAAACGCCACCGATTTCCACTGGTAGAGCATTTTCCTTTGGAAGCATCAAGTTAGTCACAGCCTTTATTGCGTTTGTTGATTGGCTTCACGCTTGCACTGTTTCTCCGACATCCCTTTTACCTGACTTATAATCAAGACCAGTTTGTTGCATATAATGTGCTCCATAGTATTTCCATGCGCAATTTAACAAAAGAATAGTGTGGCGCGATTATAAGCAAAGTAGGGTTCTTTTTAAAGCATCTATTGTAAGTATAAATAAACTAGCCGGACTTTGTTCCAACTGCCACTTCTATAATCATTTCAAATATTTTGCCCAACTCAGCTCCTTTGTTATTCATTAACTTATCGCAGGTAACGATATGCTCGCTCTTGATGATAGCTGAAATATTTTCTGGAGGGTGTTTTTTGGGTGGGCGGTTAGAACAATAAGTTTTTGCAAGGAAAGGCCACGATTCAAGCCCCCCCTGACAGCGGATCGTTTTCATCAGCTTTATAGTAAAACACAGTCCAACATTATGGCAGTTGTAGCAGTTATGTGGGTGTAGGATTTTCACCTCCGTTGCCAGGGTTTTCGAAGATGTCCTTGTTGATCACTTCCGATAACATAACGTCAGTATTTAATTCCGAAATTTGGCATTTGGGAACGAGTATCCTGATTTTCTGCTGATCCATGCATCTAGCTCTCGGGGTGTAGAGATGTGATTAGAAGAATGTTTTCGGGTCGCAAACTCCGGCGCAAAGTTTCTACCAACTTTAGTTTCCGATGTGGCCGTAACCTGAACATGACTCGCTTTCTTTTTGTGTTGAATTAGGGATCTGCTCCGAAAAATCAATGTCTGCTAGCCGAAATTAATCCCGCAACACACAGAGCCGGTCTTCTTCTGTATTCGACTGCTGATACTCTCGCTATCAGTCAGTAACGTCCCCGACGAATTGCATGTACGCATGTTCCATCGGGAAGGTAAAGTTCCCTTGTGGAGACGAATTAGCCAACTTTTCGGCATTGAGCAGGAACTTATCGATTGAGAGAAATTATTTATATTTTATTTCATATTTCATGAGTTATTCTAGTTTTTTCAATTATGGTGTTGACTTAGCCTATTTAACATGATCGTCATTATTCAGGGCAACATTCCTGGGTACTTGATCTGCTTTGTCTTGATTCCCTTGATTGCAAATAATAATCAGCATTCCATGTGGTCCTCACGGACCTCGTGTTTTCTCTCGCATACTGACCACAACTTTCTTGGGTAAACTGCGCTCGAATCTTTTAATTTGGTGAGTTTCGACGAGTACGTATGTGGTTACCTGATTATTTTCAATTCCACCAATTTCGTACATTCAGCATAGAGGTCTCACAAGTTGCGGTTATTTTGTCCAGTGCTTCCCTTTAAGTGGGAGGAGGCGAGGTTGTCCCTGAAATAGGTGTGAGGACATTTTGTGGCACGCTTCTGAGCTTCATTCAACGTGATGTTGCACTAACTTGGCATGATGTTTCCACATTCAGTCGAGTGCTTAATGGGCTACAATGAAGCATGGTTCTTAAGACAAACAAAACCGTAGTAGCAGCTGTCATCCTCATTATTTATAGTTTTGCTACTTTGTAATTTGCCTTGGCAAAGGGTTATAATATCACAAAGCTGTTTAAATACTTCTTTTTCCCCTTCACTAACATATAGAGAACCTGGAAGCTTAAGAGTTGAAGCTGGATGCGCTTCCAAATCCTGTAAAGCGTCTCGAAGGTTCGCCCAATCCATGTTCCTATGGAGCTTATGATATTCCCACTACCAATCTCCTGCGTTACCCCGAAGCACTACGTGAGTGTTCTCTGTCAAAAGACAAGAATTAACATAAAAGGCGTAAAACCTTCTACTCGGTATATATCTATCGCAAAACCAGCTCCCGGCTCCCTAAATTTCAGGCGAATATAGACATGATTTAGTCCGAGGTAGGTGAGAATTGGTTCGGGTGGTCGCAGTGTGATGTTATTGAGAAGCAGCGGTGATGCTAAACTAGGACTCCCGCCTGACATGTTAGGATCCCGAAGGGTCGACGAACGGTATCTCTCGCCAAATACTATCCAGATCAGCCTGCTTACGTAAGATATAAAGCGTGCCTCTTAGTGTTATTTCTGCTGCTGAAGTGTGATCTCTGCTTGAATGGGCCGAGACTTCGCGAGACCGTCCTCCGTTTTCGCAAGGGTTAACGAACGCGGCCACAGCATCTTCATTACATTCAGTTCCACTAGCTATTTCTGGATCTACCATTAGACTCTAATTAAATCCAAATGAATGAATGGAAATGATAGAAACGATATACGATGAAATAATTTCGTCATATAATGTATTCATTCAAATTGTTTGAGTAAGGAGGTACTCATCAATAGTTTGGACCGCAACCCTTTCGGTATATAGGCCCAAACGTTTGTATTTCCATAGAATTTTGGAAAACAATCGAGAAACGATAGAACTCAAGGCGAACACGAAAATGACAAGCTTTTGTGACACTACAGCAAATGGAAAGAAAACTCATCTCTACTAGGTGGAATGGAAATTTGGCATACATTTAATTGTTTTAAGGGGAAAAGACACGCTAATAAAAACTACACGTAGAAGTGTGCAAGTGAATCCTAGTCGGGAACAAAGTTTTGAGGCGGATGATAACTTTACCGACAAGCCAGTGTCGTAAAATCTAACGCGGATGGCCAAAATTTTCAACCGGATTGACATAATAATAATCGTTGGCGCAACAATCCATATTGGATCAGGGCCTTGAAGTGTGTTAGAGCACTTCATTCAAGACCGTAACGGTACACTAGGAGGCAATGTGGTCAGCATTGCGCTCGTCCGAGATTATTACCCTGATTTGACTCAGGTACTCATTCACAGCTAAGTCGACTGGTATCCGATGTCAAATCACGATGCAAATTCCACTGCCACCAGTGAGATTTGAACCGCGACCTTCCGTATGACAGCCTAGTGCTCTAACCCCTGAGCTATCCGGACACCATAGGTCTATCCAAAAATGATTAAAGTTGCCGTGTAAGTCTAGTGCTCAAAACCTAACTGCACACTACTGAGCTTTCCCGTTTATGCTAATTAGCTTTGGAAATGAAAGGGGCTATAGTTTCCATAGGATTCCCCGCCCTCTTCTGGTTGACGTGGCAACTTGATACTTTAACGGAGCGGCAATAAGGTGCTGGCGGGCCTGTAAGGTTACCACCTTCAATGTTTTTGCGCCAGCTCTGCCCATATGTTTGACCACTGTCAACCGGGTTGCTATTAATATACGCACTGACTGTACCACAAGAGAAAGAACATTAATTCCGCATTATTAAGGAGTTTGTTTCTCCATGTGGTAAGCTATGAAAATCTACTCGTGATAACAACGAGAAACCCTTCCCTTTATAATCCACGTCTATCTCACTTGGTGAGCTCCGATGTATATAGGAAAGGATCCTCCAGGGAAGCACTCTAATGAACCCTCATGTGTCATGTGTCATGGCTAGTTTCTAAAATAAAGACCTCCCAATTGGAATTGAAATAATTTTATGTTTGATGATAATTGTGTCTAGACGAAATTATTTTTCATGCAACTTTCTTTCGGCTTTGTTCAGATGGTGGTTTGCCCTTGGTTGGCTTTTATTTTCAAATTAAATTCGGATTCTCTACTTAGTTATCTTCCGAAATTTACCAATTTAATTTTTTTTCTACTTTTTAATGGCTGGAAGTCTTGCTTCTTCCAGGACTGCATTGCTCTTCTTAGCACCTTCTGTTGCAAACGAATTAAGAAGGGTGGTTGAGGTATTACTCGTCTCTTGGAAAAAGTTATTTACCAGCCCGCAAGGCGCAGCAAATAAATTCTATAAATTCTACTATATCGAAACATGATATATTGTGAGTAGTCATTCTTGACTTTTACATTAGCCCCCCCTTCCCTCCCTATGGCTAAATCCCTGTAAGAGAGCTTTACAACTTCGCTTGAAAAAAGCCTGGCTACTTCTCCTCTCATTACTACTTCTGATGTTATCTACTAGATCGGCTAAGTAATTCAACACTCGAATAATATTGTCAAGGGATATTGACAACCGGGACCTGCTCTCTAGAACCATTAATGCTGAGGATCTGGACCCTTACTTTCGGTACCCTCTATAAATCCAGTTCATACCAAACAAGCAGGTCTGCCTCGAAAGTATTGACATTAAGGGTCGTCTGGGCCAACATTAAAGATCTTAAAGGCCTGTCAGTTAGACGACTTCCAAGACTCTCCTTAAACAATCGAAGAAATATTTCCATCTGAAGCTTCCACAAGCTTGGCAAAATTTAATGTCATTTTTTCCTTACCAGAAATTGGGTACAAAGACCAAAAATTGATAAATGCAGACCAACCAGTTGAGTTAATCCAAAACATAAGCGAATCATATCAAAAAATCATAGTGAATAGTCCTCGCACAAAGGATAAGAAAATTTCAGTGATAAAACGAAAGATAACAATCGTCATGTCCATGAGCTTATGATGGAGACATTTATCGTTCTTGGACTGTGTTTTATACTCTACGAAGCATTGGATTTCTTCCAAGGATGTAGACATAGTCCGCATCAAAACTATCGACCGGATGATCGCCATCTTCTGATTGATTCAAACGAATCTACAACCACCACGACTGCACCGAGTATCAAGCGGAAAACATCGAAAGAACCAACCAGTTCACTAAATCCAGTTCCTGAGGAAAATATCTGTTATAGTGGATCCCCTAAAAGCGCTTTCGATCTAAATCGTGTCCATCTAATCAACGAAAATCGTAACGAAGAATATCTATCATCAGATAATGACGACGAAAGCGATGAATCTTGCGACGATGATGAATCTATATCCTCAACGCTATCATCTAGTGAAAATTGTAGAAAAGTTTTTAGTATAAGTGAAAATTTAGATAATTTTAATTTAATTTAGTGTAAATGCGGGAGATGAATGTATCGTGTAAGCGTTAAACAAAGTTTGATGATGAAATAAGAAAATATCTAAAATTGAGTGTGTTTTATCTAATTTTAATGGTGTAAATAAGAAATAATAGTGCGTGTAAAAATGGAAGTTCGAAAGGTAAAAAAGATATCCATGAAATTGATTCAAGAATTTGATTTTATTTTAAGGTTTTATTTTCGTTTTATAAAAAAAAATGGTTGCATTTTCCCGAATCTGCTCATTGATTCCGATACTTTTATATTAATATAGCAAAGAGATACTTAGAGTCTTGGGTTCAAGATATTCAAAGTAGATTTTTCTCCCTTAGAGGGCTAAGGTAATATATATATATCGATGTGCAGCAGAAAAAATGCCTTTCCGATTATAAATCAAACGATCTTAGACACCTTGTAATGGAAAAGGTGACACTTGGTAATTATCAAATATAAACTAAAGTTCACGATCCAGTTGAGGAAGGCCATTATGACTCAGTGTGACTTTGCCCTGTGGTTATTGATGCTTCATGGGAGTTGCTCTTATAACACTATTCTGAACAATATTGGTAGGATATGTAGTTTCACACTCTAGCTCAAAACAAGTTCCGCGGCAAGTTTAGCTTTTTTCTTGTATTTAAAATGTCGCCGCAAATTACCCAGCTAAATCTTTCAAACCATAACACCTTTAGCGACTGTAAACTTCTTGCGAATTCACATCTCAGCAGATGAAGTGAAAGAAATGACTACATTCAAATATGCATCGGTACCATACAAATTTTTGGTTATAGGGCAAACTCAAAGCAAATTTATTTCTATATCAGGAAGCTGACTTCATGAAAAAGATGTCTTTCGTGGCTTAAATAAAAATACATATACCGCGACTGCTGGGAATGACACATAGCCAAGGAAATGAATAGATAGAAAGGAAGTGTGTAGCCACGAGGGGCATACTTAACTGCTCAAAGGGTCATAACGAGTAAGTTCTGTTAGGTGGGGTAGTTAGTTAGCTGGTTTAGGTTAGCTAATCAGTTTAAATTAGACTTGAATATAAGGTAAAATATTACCGTGATCAGCGAACCTTGTGAAAACCTCTGTCCTAATGAACAGAACAGGCTGAAAAGGGGGGTTAATTTCTTTTTTTTCTAAATCCTTTATTTATTGCTCTTGCTTTTCATTCTTTGGTTTCAAAGATAGAGAATGCAACTGTGAAGTGTAAGTCGCGGTGGGGGTGTTCGGGGACATTGAAGGGGCTTTTGACTGTACGCCCTTCAAAAAGCTCTGTGATGCCGCCAGAGAGCATGGTGTTGACGAAACTCTAATAAAGCGGATCTACGCTATGATAACGCAGAGATTGTTGTGTGCTGAAGTGAGAGTTGATCGCTACTTAACAATGGAAGCGATGAAAGGCTGCCCTCAAGGAGGTGTACTCACTACTATGCGAACTGCAAAATCTGTCAATACACGTTCAAGCTTATGCGGATGACGTGCTTGTGCTGGCTGTTGGTTGAGATCTCGGAGTGGTGTGTAGAAATACACAACGCGCCGTTGATTTGATTGACAGTTGGTGTCTCAGGCATGGACTTTCAGTAAATCCAAATAAAACCAAAATGGTATTATTTACGAAAAGGAGGAAACTGAATGGTCTTTGCCTTCCAGAGATGAGGGGTACAACCTTTCAACTTTCCGAAGAAGTGAAAAATCCGGGAGTTATACTAGACAAGAAGCTTCTTTGGAACAAACATGTGTCACAGCTTATGGGCTGTCTAGATGGACCTTTGCCTCGACATGGGGACTTAGGCCTCAGGTAGTAATGTGGATATATCATTAGCCCGATGTTCGCTTTAGCATCACTAGTGTGGTGGGTTAACGTGAAACAAAAGGGTTTTCGCTGTAAATTAGCCACTCTGCAAAGAACTGTGTGTCTGGGTATCACCGGTGCCATGATCGCCATATCTGGCGCATCTCTGAATGCATTATTCAATTTGCAGCCCTTGGATTTGTTTATTCAGAGCACTGCAATAAGAGCAGCTCATAGACTAATTCGATTAAATCTATGGGAAAATAATGGTGGGGGCACAGAGCATTGGAGGAGTCATTTGGAGAACTGAATCTCATACATTTCTTTGGTAGAAGAGATGAAGTTATCTTGAAACCGAGAGAAAACTGGGACGAACTAGAAGAATGCGTGTCAGGATATACTGACGTCTTCTACACCGATGACTCAAAGATAGAAAATGGTTCTGGAACAGGAGTCTGCCTCTCGAATAAAAACGAGAAGTGGGGGTTTCCTTTGGGACTATATACAACGGTCTTTCAGGAGGAAGTGTATGTGATCCTATGGACGGCAACCTGGATGATTGACGAGCGGTCGAAGGGCAGGCGCATCGCAATTTGTAGCGATAGTCAAGCTGCATTGAGGGCGTTGAGTAATACTTTGGTCATTTCAAAAATCGTTCAGGAATGTAGAAACCGATTAAATTCTGTTTCTAGATTTAATGCGGATGGATTTACTCTGGGTTCCTGGTCACAGTGGTGTAGAGGGAAATGAAATCTCGGATGCCTTAGCAAAAGAGGCTTCAACTTACCCCATGCCCGGACCGGAACCAGCAATTGGGGTGTCGGTAGCATTGGCTGATGCTGCTATCAAAAACTGGGAACAAGCTTCCCATAATGACGGATGACGAAGTCTTAATGCTGCTAGACAGACCAAATTCCTCCTGTTAGAACCAAACAAATATATTGCAAGGTTTATCCTGTTGAAAAGCAGGAAGACTTGCGGAAATATTGTGGGCATTCTGACCGGCCATAATTCAGTAGCTGTGCATATATTCAGGATAGGAATTATCCAAGATGATACGTGTCCATCCTGTAATGAGGAAGCGGAATCTATGGAACATTTTCTATGTGGGTGCCCCGCCTACGGACGCATCAGACATCAGATTTTTGGTGCTGATGTGTTCCAACTGGTGCGAGTAGCATCACATCCACTATCGGAAATCCTGCGATACATAAACGGATCCGGAATATTCCGGATTGAGTACAATGGACCATTAAGGTCTGAGTGCTCATAGGATTTGCCTCTCCCCCCACCTCAAACCCAGACACACACAAGCCTTTATTGCGTTCGCTAGTGTGATTCGTCCAGATCGAATCCGACATTTTTTACGTCCATGGGATTGGTTCAGTTCGAGTCGAGAGGCTCTCAAATCACCATCTAGCGTATCAAGCCTGCTGTCGACACTTGGGCCGTTTTCAACCTCAGTTAGTGAGTTCTTTAAGAAGAAAAGAACAGGTTTCCAAAATATTTTTTATGTGTAAATGGAAAAAAAACCTTTAGCCAGGAAAAATGACATTTTGTTTAATTCGCATTCAAACTTGGAAGCTGGCTAACAAACCTCTTCCGTAAATCGGCTCACCAAACGACTTAATGTATGCCAACTGATAAAAAGAAGAACATTTGTCAAAAAGCAGGCCTTATCTACTTGCGTCCTTTCCAAAAAATATTATACAAAAGACAAACCTAAATTAATGATTCACTAAAATTTCCCATGTTGCCGAAATGAATGGCCAAGCCCAAACCTACAAAGAGTTTGTCTAACGTTAGACTAACTAACTAACGCATAAAACCTCGTCGTTCAAGGTACCAACCTTGGATCGATATGGTAAAAGGTTTCTGCTTAGAAAATGTTCGGTTATACCAATTCTCATCAAGATAGCTAAGTTTATCATTCACGTCTTATACAGAGCTCCTTCCTAGCTCATTATGTGTGATTGTCTTGCCAGCTTTGACAGAAACCTAAGAAGTTTCTCATATCTTCATACATAAGTGCTCGCGTTGTGCTTGGACTGTTACCAAGGTGCCATTGGTGATTGTAATAATAGTAATCATTGGCACGATAATCCATTTGGATCTGGGCCTTGAAGCGTGTTAGACCACGATACACATAACGCGTAACGATACACTACAGGACAATGTAGCAAGGCGCTCGCTCGTGATTATTACCCTGATTTGATTCAGGTACTCATTCTCAACTGAGTCGACTGACATTTAATATCCAGTCATAGCTTATTGTCGACACAAAATCAAAACAATATCGTAAAAAAACATGGAATTGTAAAGCAGCTGGCATTTATTTGCAACACGTTTATCTTAGTTTAGTTATGGAGGCTATTTGTTAGCCAGTGGTTAGATAGAGAAAGCAAATTCGAAACGGATTTTTCCCGTATTGGTCGATTTTTTTATTTGAAGCCACAAATACTGCATTTTGGGACCCAGTTGTTTCTTTTATCGGTATGCATACTCAGCATTTATAACTTCAAATTTGGGCCAATCAAGGAAAATTGACTTCGAATTTGTCACTTTTAAGTGAGCGCGTTCGAGGAATATGGGGAAGGAATTGGGTGCGGGATTACGATTATTATCCGTCATCATCATCGGCGCAACAACCGGTATCCGGTCTAGGCCTGGCTTAATGAGGAACTCCAGACATCCCGGTTTTGCGTCGAGGTCCACCAATTGTATATCTCTAAAAGCTGTCTGGCGTCCTGGCCTACGCCATCGTTCCATCTCAGGCAGGATCTGCCTCGTTTTCTTTTTCTACCATAGATATTGCCCTTATAGACTTTCCGAGCTGGATCATCCTCATCCATACTACATTAAGTGACTCGCCCACCGTAACCTATTGAGCCGGATTTTATCCACAACCTGGTGGTCATGGATTTCGTCGTTATGTAGGCTACGGAATCGTCCATCCTCATGTAGAGAGCCAAAAATTCTTCGAAGGATTTTTCTCTCGAATCCCAGTTTCCGAGGAATACATAGGAACTGTCAATATCATTGTCTTGTACAGTGAGAGTTTTGACCCTGTGGGAGACGTTTCGAGCGGAACAGTTTTTGTAAGTTAAAAGAGGCTCTGTTGGCTGCCAACAACCGTGCACGAAATACCGGATACTGGCCTTTTTCAGTGAACTAAATGAGAATGATTTTGTGAGCACATGATGATAATTTCTGGCCAGCGTGACCGTATGGATCAGTACCTTTCACTATCATGGTTTACGCGCTGATAAGTTATCAGAGGTGTTACATAAAATGCCATCTAGAACTGATTAAGTCCAGATGGAAGATTAATAGAGAAGACAACTCTATTTTTCGAATAGGAACATCAACCGGTATGATCCTTTTTTCGAATGTTTTGTTGTTGAGTTAGTCTCTTCGCAAAAGCGTCTCCATAATGATCGTTTGGCCGATCTTGTGCTGTTCTTTAGAGCCTTCTGTGCCTCTTTATGGGGATTCCAACCAGCGGCTGAATCACACTTCAGAGCACGATTGAGGAGCATCCTTGTCGTTCTCCTCTGTTTTACTAAATCTGAGTTCCACCATGGTGTTTTACCCTTCTTTGGCATCTTGAGTGGACAGCTTTTTTCGAAAGCTTCTCTCATGTTAGTTGTGATCATCTGGGTTGTCTTCTCAATTCTAGCAGAGAATTTGATGCGCTTCCCAAGGATCGTGACTCTGGCGCACAGTTATATTTTATACGTCGCCCAATCTGTCTTCCGCGGATTCCGAAATGGAGTGGTTGGAGGTGAATCCATGCTCATTACGAAATCAATGCGTTTGTGATCCGTGAGCTCAGGGCATACCACCTGAATATCGATGACCTCTCGCCTGACCATGTTGAAGAAAGTGGGTTCATTCCCCAAATTAAGGATCCGCAAATAAGTCATAACTGCTACTGTTCCCTGCACCATTTCGCTCTTTTTCTGGAGGCCAGAGGAACCACTTTTTGAATGATGACAGCTCAGAAACCATTTTCAGGGTTAATCGCGCATCCTCCCACGCATCGTTGAGGGAGGAGCAGTACTGCTTGAACTACTCGTTCGTGTCTTCGTCACAAGTTTTCTAGCGGTAAATTAGTCCCTTATAAGAAGGATACGTTTTTAGACATATGTTAGATTCAACAACAAAGTGAGTTGGATTGAAAATCAACGAATTATAAACAAAAACGTTTATGCTAACTGGAACCAACAGACCATTCGGACAAAACCTGATTCTGAGTAATTATAATCTGGAAAATGTCGCCCACTTCCTCGTCGTTCTACCAATCATGAAACGTGTACAGGAAGACAATGTATGCATTATAGAGCAATTATAGGAGGTGCGATTCTATATAGATGTGAAACGCAGTCAGATAAATCACAACACAGAATATACCTTGGCGGTACGATGGCTGAGGTGAATATAAGCCAATCTCTCGATCTCGTTACCCCGAGGTCGAATCCCGATTCGTCATGGACTTTTGTGCTGTTCTACTGTCGTAAACATATCATTTACATAGCATTAAATGTGACAATGATGAAGCGGAAGGACAGTCTAATAGCAAAAAATAAAATAATATAATTTGGTATTTTATAATGAATCCTTAGGGCATCAAATTGCGGGCTATTTGTTTCGTATGATAAACCATCTAAGTCGACCCTCATGAAACTACGAAAGCTGCAGTGAGTTGGTTACTTGTAGAATACCCAACCGTACAGAAGCCCACGTTAAGAAAATTGCGCGGCGAAGCATGATGCAAAAGAGAGGATTCAATTGAAGCACACAGTAGGTCGCTTTTGAGATTATTCAACTGAGAGACACGGTCATTGAACAGTGAAGACGGGAGAAACACTATTTTCAGCTTAAGTTTTCTTTTATTTGACCCAAGCAAAATACTGAACCGAAGATAATTTGAGAATAAATTCTTCTGCCAACTTCTGTGGAACATGGAGTACTAACACTAAGTTGCCCTCTTTCTTTCAAAAAAGCATTCCAAGTAGGCTTAATGAAATTTTTTCTCCAATTCACGCGAAATACTACTTGACTTCTGAATCCAGCAGTGTCAGGTTGCATCTAATATCTCTTCAATTGTCGATAAAATATTTTCTATTGGAAGCGAGAATCATCTTACCCAAATCGTTTCCAATTCACACTATAACTTGAAAACATTCAAGGATCGAACACCACTACTAAATCCAAACGTACACCTCAATTCCATTCAATATGAAATCAGTTGAAAATCAATTGAAAATCAGCATCCTCTGCAACAAACTAACTGGCTTGAGCTTAAGTGCATTTTATGCTGAGAAAGTACTGCAAACTGACAACATCTTATTGAAAACTTGTCTCCTCCACTCAATAAGGACCATTCAAAGTGCTGCCACTCCAGAGAAAATCCAAGCATGTCGCTCAAACTATGTCGGAATGCATGTATGCTTTGGCCTGGCCTTAACTGGCATCTAAGTGGTTTTCTCCATGACTACTCAACCCTATCCATCTTGCAGAAATCGGAGATACTGCATTCTTTACTCTTACAACTTCATGGATATCGTGTCGAAAATCTAACGCCCATTCAATGTTAAAAGCAATTGGCCTTTGAAAGTTTATGGAGACGGGGATGAGGGGGGTAGACAGGTCAGGAGTTGTAGGTGCTTCAGACGTGAGTAAACATTTTAGGCGAAAAGATTTCTATTCTAAAGTTAAATGGGAAAAGGATCTGTGAATGGATTTATCAATACATGGAAAATAGTTTCCTTTGAATATCTTTTCAATTATTTATCGGTTCAGTAGATGAAAAGCTGATGTTTGATCTTGGAGTGTCCCGATTTGCAGGCGAACGCTTTGTATCTGGGTGAGTTTCTTTTCAGCGCTTTTGAAGTTTTAAGCCACAACGAAATCCGCTTTAGTTAAAAACGTACAAAGACTTACGTTTTAAAACTTCTCTAATGCGATTTGATCCCGATGGTGGGTGTATAGGATTAGATAAATCCTGAAGAATAGAGCTCAAAATCCGGTCATAGTTAAGATGTATTCTACGTTTGCAGTGCAACCTCAGAGTTCATTAACCTGACATTCATACAATGTCCTTATATCTCCTGCAGGCGGCAAAAACATACCTCTCCTTCTTTTTGTTTTGCTTCGTTACCCGTCCATGATTCCTTTGCCCAGTGGTATGCTTGGTTTCATATCTCCCTCCCAACTCCGCACTAAATGTGCTATAAGAGTCAAAAGAGAAACAATCTGCAGAAGCAAATCCCGTTTCCATTATTTACTATCAAAGCAGATAAACGGAAGCGGAATAATAACGTCAAAGTGATGGCCACCTACAATCCAACAAAGAAGGATAAAAAAGGGTTTTCATTAAACATTTCGGAGGAATAAATGTAAAGAGAAGGCAAAGCGGCAAAGGAAAGTGTACATCCGAATTCCAAAGAGATCTCATTTCGCGTATTGCCTGGAAGGTTGAATGTTTATGCATAAAACTTTCAGAGCATAGTGTGTGCAACAATGCCATACCTACCTCTCTGGGGTCGATGGTTTGTAAGATATACAAAATCACGATTCATCTGCCACTGAAACCTCAAATGGTTTTGAAGTATCTTCTTCACCAGTTTTTAAAGTTAAAAATTGCAAAACCTCAAAAAAATTCTTTGGAAAAAACTTCGGTTATTTCCAACTTATCTCATTATAAAGGTACCCGAGGGAACTTGCAAATTCATAATGGAATTTCCATTAATCCCATAAAGCGGGGGCGCACCTAAACTTCTGTCTACAACCTTCGCCACCCAAAGAACCCCAAAAGAAATAGATTAGCCCCCGTGAAACAATTTGAGCATATTTTTTAAGAAGTTTAGCCGGTGAAAAACCAGAGGCCGAATTTCAATGTAAAACCTTAACTCAGAGTTACGTTTTTCTGAAAACAATCTGTATGCCACCGGCGGACCAACGGAAAAGGAAGAGGGACGCATAGTTCCGAGATTGCTGCCAAAGAAATCATGAAAAGTTCAACGGATCTCATTAAGAACAGTTAAATAACACTTACCGCACTTTAGCCAAAAGCTTCCACTGAGATTTACTTGCCCCCCTAGTCCGGGATTCTGAGCAGCGTATTTGCCGTGGCAGAGCGTTCATGATGGCGTCCGGGATAACGTTGCCTGTCGAAAAGAAAGTCAAAGGGACTGGGACTATCTTCACATCCTATCGCGCGATATTTTTCTCTGTGAGTACATTCTGTATCTAAAGTGTTTTACATCTCACTTGCCTTTGCCCTTCACAATGAATCAGCATCTCATTTATTCGTCGTGGATATTGCCGCCAGCCCCTAAATCAGACGGTGGGGTGCCACGGAACTGTAGAAGGCCGGACTCGGGGTAGGTTAGCTCATTTTAATTTATTGAACATGCGGAGCAACCATGCCTTCCGGCAACAGCAATAAATATTGAAAGCATGACGTGAATAAAATTGAAACTGCTTAAAGACTACTCGAGCTTTTATTTCTGTCCTCGAAATACTTGGTTCAAAGATACACTGAAAATGGAATATGTTCAAAAATGGCGGAGAACACATCTCGTAGGGATCCGGGATAATTTCTTTGTTGTTTTCGTGTGTTCCATTGGATTTAGTGTCTTAAGTGTGAGCTATCGTTGTTAGCTCAATTTCTTTCAATTTAGCCATTAGTATAAGCTTCTGTGAATAGAATTTACGATTATCTACTGGCAAATAGGTTATAATTTTATTAGGGGCTTTATTGCGTTATTTTTTATTGGAATTATGTGAGGGGATGCAGTGATCACGCTCTTACTTTTAGCCTCATATTATCTGTATTGTGAAATATTAAAATCGGAATAATGATGATGTGTTGGTGAAATCATCATGGGGGTGGGTCAGAAGACAAGAGGGCTGATTTCTAACAGCAAGAATTATTGTGTACTTCCTGGAAGTTCTTTGTATTTCAGGAACTGGTCCTCGAACGAAACACTGAATAAGTTTCAAAAGTGGTACATTCTTATAAAGGCATCACCAAATATGAAGTTTTTCAAATGAGTCCTTTAAAATATCGGGGCACCAATTTGACTTTGTCAGCCCCTGAGAAACCGGTTAGAAACCGCTATTGGGCTTAATCAGCTGTACTTCATTTTACGATGAAATCTTCAGCATTTTAGATGTCAAAATATACACAAAAGCATCACACGTATGTTGAGGCAGAGAGGTTTTTCAAAAGTTGTACCACGAGTTCGTTTAAAGGCAGGGAAAAGTCTTTTGATGTTCGAGAGCCCTTAAATTCAATTATCAGCCAGAAGTTGGTTTTTTATTTTGTTAACTTCCTAATTTTTCTATCACGAAAATTTCGGATGTCTTCCTCAACATGGGAACCGTACACGTCATATTGAGATCACAGAAAATCATATCATATCTGCGGGTCCAACCACAACGAAAACGATTCGTCCTTTCAGTTCTGTTTTCTGGGTTTGTCATAATCTATGCTGACTTCAGTTTGCTTTTGAAGACTGTAAATTTACCACCACCAGTTTTCAGCTAAAATGTTTTCTTTGCCTTGGATATAACTATATATGGATGATCATATTGATGACCTTTTCAATACACAATCTCATCTACATCTTCTTGAGGATGGAGGTGGCTTCCTGTACAATGCACAGTTTGGTCTGCATATTTTTGAGGATGTAGGTGGTTTCCTCAACATACTTATTCCCCTTTTGGATCTATTCAATATAATGGACTGATTATTGAATAGCGGAAGGGACACTAGCTTAGAACCCACCATTTATTTTTCTAAAAGCGTTTGACCAACGAACAACCATCATGCATAAACAAAGAAGCCAAGAATATATAAACGTCAAGTCAAACAAAACTTCCGGTGGGGTCTGTCACGAAACCGCATTTGCCATTGTCGCCAATATCGTTCGAAGCAGATGCCGTGAATTAGACAGTAGCCAAACACTCATCACGCCATTATCGCCAGAAGACCTGGTGAATTTTATGGAGTCGCTGCCATAATTTGAATTCGTTGCCTGCAAGATCGATCTTCGTCTTCTCCCGGAGATAATGCGAATCTGTTGTCTGAGTCATCCAAAGAGTTGTGGTAGGCCTAGAGTTAAGATAAGTCTGCTCAAATCGTGTTTAATTACCCCACCCAGAGGAACTGCCTTCTTACCAAACCGGTCATAATCCTCCTTGGAGATGGAGAAACATGTCTGCAGATGACATGCTGGGCGTTTCCTAAGTCGAAGATCCCGCTAAAGGGTTCTCTTTGTACCGATGAAGGCCATTCTATAGTCCTTTTATGGTTCGGTGCCACAGCCTTGGCGTCTGGAGAAACCTATGTGCCCTGGAAGCTGGGAAATTACAAGAATGTGCATGACAAGCGTAACCCTACATATGGAGATCGCCCAATATACTTTCTGGGTAGTGCGAGAGCGCTTAGTGCCAATGCAAAGAGTAAAGGAACCATAATAGTCGATTCCTAAAGCCAAGAGAGGGAATTACGCTGTCAGCATTTGCGCTGCTTGGAGCGGTACCACTTGCTGTTCGATAAATCTCTCTGAAGAAGCCGGCATGAACCCGAGTTCGTGCTGCTTGTCGCACTTGCAACCCTCAGCAGTGCGTGCACACTATTTGCAGCATGAGCTGCACCACACCGTGACAAGTCATAAGGTGTTCCTGATGGATGATGAGCTGAACCAAAGCGTCGGCCTTGGGTAGGATGATCGGAAAGTGCTATTCGTGCTTCAGCTTAGAGTGTACAATTTGTCCTCTTATCCGCAGTTGTCCTTAATCTTCCAAACATGAAGTGAATGTGAGGAGAGCACTCAAATCGCCTAGTGAGAGCTATCGCAAACTACCTGAAATTCTGCTGCAAGTAGTTCAGTGCATTTCCTAGTTTATGGGTGCTATTTATCGCAATACCAAAGAAATGTCGTCGAGAAGGGTTCCAATGTCGAATGCGAGCCATGATTTCCAGCAAACACTGAATTTAAACAAATAAAGTCAAGATGAAAATTATTATATTGCTTGCTTTGCTTTGCACATAGAAACGGTGGGTGTGCGAATAATGGCCGTTGCTTTTGAAGTTAAGCTTACTCGAAGTCGACGGGGGAAGGCTAACGTGGAAACTGCCGTCGAAGTGGTGAACCAAACTAAGCCTGCCCACTATAAAGGATGGTTGAGAAGTTCTGCAGCTGCCAATGACATAACGCTGATCCGCTGGCAATGTGAGCGCCTGGATTTTCATCACACAACTACCCGCATAAAGTTTTAATTTCGTTGGATGTTTTTGAAACCGGGAAAGAGCGACCTGGGAGTCTGCAATATATGCAACGAACACGAGTGTGTTGAATGCATTTTGTCCACAATTGTTACCAGAAGAGGCACTGTGTTGTGGTAAAGTGACCCGTTGCGTAACTTCAAGAGGAGGCATCTTTGCTCATCATGTGATGAAGGCAATAAGAATTTGGTCGACGAAATCATGAATATGCGCGTAAACAACCGTATCACAAGCCTATATACTGGGGTTTGATAAAGAGTGACGTGCAGTCATGCGGTAAGGTGCTATGGCTGAATGTATAGGTGATTGAAATCATCAAATTCATTAGGAAAAGTAAGCCATGCGTGCGCAGTGATATCTCAAAGAGGCAATGCTGGATCGGTCAAATGTAGTTCTCCAAAATGCTGGGCCAATTTTTGCTGCTCAAAATGATGGAGTAATTATCGCCATCATTCGCTCCGTTAGGTATAAATTCCGAGTATAACGAGTCAAGAGAGATACTTGACATCCCGAATGAGCGAGCAGTATGGGGCGCTCCTACACTTACCACGTCCACATCGGTTCAAGTTTTTCATAATTCGAATCGGTGTGCCAATTATAAAGTAACAGAACTGCAAAGTGCTAGGCCTAAATGTCAATGCCGAAAGTTACTGAAAGTGTAGGCTCTGCCTAATGCATAACCACCTCGCAGTGAGAAAGCCAAAAACGGCTCACAGAGCGGTGGAGTCCTAGGTCTGACAGGACTCGTCTGTGAAGTTGCGTCTCTCCATAAACTTTAACAAATCCTGAAACTTGGGGATCTCGGAGGTAGACGCTGCCATTTCTCCAGTGCACTGTGATGAGCTTAGCCACTATAGTGGGCACGACTAATGCATCCCAGAGGCCAACTGGAGCCTGCTCAGCATCAACCACAGCATATAACTTGGGTGGCCCTTCCTTCACCGCCTCGATGTTGCTAAGTCATGCAATGCATATTTCCGCTAGTTGGAGTGAAGAGCAGGCTCACATGACCCTCCACGCTGGTAAACACGATGGTTTTCATTTGATTAGTGCGGCCTTAGAACCTCTACGCGTATGCGATGTTCAACCAGTCTCGCCAGACATTTCAGCAAGAATGATATTAAGCTGATCTGTCCGAAGTTTTTTCGATTTGAATAGTCATCTTTCCTAGGCTTCGGTATGAAAACTACATTAACTTTATGCCAAGGAGCATCGTCGGAACTGTTGCTTTCAAAGTGTTCCAATTCCACTTGCAACACTTTCATCTTGAAAGGTTTGTAGAAACCGCCAATCCTCTTTCTCCCACATTTGTCACCTGTTCTCCCAGATTCTGTACTTCCAAAAAAGCCTGTATAAAGACAACTCTGGAATACTTGGAAACTTTATCCGGTTTTCTAATTTGACTGACTCGTCCCTTTTAAGGGCTCTGCGTAGTCTTGAAATCTCCTTTTCGGGTTCCAATGCCTAAAGGGTCTCGCTTCGAACGTTTTACGAACCACAAAATCTGTTAAAAGTTCAAGGCCATTTGATTTTGCATACATTACTAGATAAATTGGTTCCTATATCTGTGGAGGACACAAAAAAATCACAGCGTAAGTAAGCAGAAGCAGCTACAACATTTATCTTCTTGCTATAAGCTGCTATTGTAAGATCACCCTAATCAGGTCCTGGGAAGAGGATTGTCTTAGCGTGGTTGCCTTTCAAAATTTGATATCAAGACCCAGACTCTCGGTCTTGAAGATGCAAACCTCCTTTACTGATCCAATACCACAAATTCTGTTAAATTGAACCCATGGTCTTTGTATTAAAAATGTATAACGACATTTCTGTAACGTTGCCAGCTTTGCTGCCAGCAGGTAGGAAGGGGCTTCCGTTGCTGCTAGTTAACTTGAATAATCTGGATGTTGTTAGACATAAGTTTAGTGTGATTTGTAAACCGCCGCCAACTGAAGATACTTCTGCCCGTTGTTTCTCCTCCTTACGTCCGAATTCTCTGGATATTGCCACACCTGATGATGCAGCAATGCTTATGTCCTTATTTCCAATAAACTTCGCTACTTTCGTAGTACCTTCCACTGTAGTCCACTAGGAGCCTTCTCAGTTTCCATGTTGGTCCGTCTGCATGGATCCGTTTCCGCATACCGGCATTACACCAGATGCGTTTACATCACCTCCACTCTTTTGGTAGCGGTAGGAGAAAATGTGCCAAGCAAGATTTAGACTGTAGCTTTCTGTCCTTTTGCGGCTGAAATTTTCTTCTGTCAAGCTTTCCTCTTCCGCTTTCTGGAAAAATTAGGGGGGCTGACCACTGAGATTTTTCAACGGTGTTTGATTGAGAGGATATCCTGTTTTCCCTTCGTGCTCTCCCCTTCTGTGAGATAGGATCCAAAATTTAATGTTAACGTTTTGAAATGAAAATAGCCACACTTTGAGGCGTCATGGGTTTTCTAGCAATGGCCGCCTCATTTCTTTAACGGAATTTGGAAGAAGGGACCTTGCTATTTCTTCTATGTATCTTCCAATTAAGGGGACTTATTTTTTAACGGGGGTGACTGGCTGGGTTTGAAAGGGGGCACCTACACCTTTGTTGTCCATAAACCTTTCACCTTCCACCTTCCTCCGGGATGGAGCTGAAAATTCAAACTTTATCAAATCAAAATACCAAAAAAATATCCTTATATGTCTTCAATAATTTCTTAGTAGACCCAAGAAGTTTTCAGAGTGGAGGGATGAGTGACATAGTATAGCTATAGCTTGGAGAGGAATCAGTTAGTTTTTAAGCTATAGCTATACTATACCGATGTAATCTTTCATATTGGTCGATGGGCTTCATTTGGGATGCCTTCAAATTTACAGGGAAAAGACCTACATGCATACCCTAGTTAGGTCATGATATACTTTCAGTAAATTAATAGAAACATTTGCGGGCGTAAGCGCTGGAAAAGGTAGCCTCTAACCAGGACTGCCGCGAAGGTTCAAGCAACTTTATCTTTTCATTTGCTGCCTTTTATTAAATAGCCAGCGTTGTCCACGCTTTATTTCGGGGTCACTAGAGATTTGGCTTCTCGGAAAAATCAGTGTTCAAATTGAGTTAGTCAAATAGCTTTCCATCAGCAACAGGCCCAAAGTGCCTGGAATTTTCATTAAATGCTTGCTTGTCTGCTGGTTATTATATTCTTCGCTTCGTCTCATTTTTCATATTTTAATCATTTCTGAGAAGCTTTTATTTCGTCCAAGACATCTTTTGTAGCAATGAATTGCGTGCTCTCAATAAAAATCAGTATTATTCGCGTCAAAGGATGCTCCATTCAATTGGGACGAAAAAAGTCATTTCTACGCGGATAAACCTTCACAAAAAGGGGGTGGATTTGCAAATCCGTTCATCAGCTAAAGAAGGATTTTCCAGAATACAGTTGGCTCTAAAGTTTTCAAATGGAATTAGAGTCCTTCCTATTAAAAGTTGGTGAAAAGCTAAATGACATGAATTTTTGTTCCTCTCTCAACAGAAGATCGAAAAGGTTCCACACAAATACGAAACATGTAACATCCGCGACTCTCCTGTGAATGCACTTGGCATGTCAGTTTAGAATAAAACTTTTTCATGGTTTACCCTCACGTCAATATTGGAAAGCCCCATTTACACACGTCACCCTTACTGTCGCGTGTAACACCATCTTAATGAGAAACTGGGTTAATGAGAGCGACTGTAATGCGAGGAAAATTGCAACCATTTTTTTCCATTATCCATCCTTTTATTTTTCCGTCATTTTCTCTATTCTCTTTCATTTCGACAAAAACAAAAGCAGGGAAAATTAAATTCAAATTTGAAATAATTGATAAAAGTGCGTTGCGAACGAACAAAAAACAAAATCAAGTGTGGAAACAAAAAGAAAAGTAGAAACCGGAATCTAATTTGTACCGAACGAACGATATGAAATGAAAAAGCTTTTAGAGAGATTCACTCCATTTTCATTTTCCAACATAATATGCTGTATTGCGACGACGAAGCTCCACTAGCACAATTTTCACATCTCACAATAAAGCAGACGTTCAAGAGGGAGGTGGTCCACCGGGCAGTGGTAGCCGTGCTGTGTATATATGAGAAATGTACAGAGAAAATAAGTGGAAAGTTAAAATATAAAGTGGGAAAGTAGGACCATTTTCCTGGCCAGCGACTGCAGAGAAGAATACAATTCATGAAAATTAAAACCCTTTTTCGTAAACGAGGCTGTTTCTGAATCTCTGCAAATTTTTCAAATAAAGTACATACCCTTTGCCAGGTTGATTCCTGTGCAAACGGAGAAACGAGATTGGGCTCGGCAAACAAGTAAATAAATTAACTGAGGAAGAGATCGGAATTTTATCGCGAACACTGGAGCACGTAATTGCGCCTGAGATAAAACTCAAGTCGGATTGCAATTATTTAGTTAACTCCTTTAATGTTATGCCTACACGGAGAGCCCTGGAAGTATTGGCCGCACCCGTTTTTCCGACCACATCTGGCTCGGAAATTGCTACATTCGTATGCATACCTTCACGTGCAGCTATGATCAACGTTTGCATCTCCTCAAAGTACGTCAGCCACAAGTCTCCTCCTCCATCCAATCCGTTTGAAAGCGTAAGGGTTTGAAAATTCAGGGTAGTGGAGCGAAAAAAACGGCAGAAAAAAATTCTGGGAATTTTTTCATTTTACAACACGAGGAAAACTTTTTTCATTCCAATCTCTGCACTTTGTAATTTTTCCCTCGAAAAATAGACCAAACCAACGGAAAATGTGCGATTTTACACCAGCAAAAAGTACTGAAACCACGTTCAAATTTAGTTTAAATGCCAACATCTCGAACTATTTGAGATGCCTTGATCAGGACTACAATTTAAGGTAGTGGAACTTAATTACCGAGACTGTGTGTGGTTAGAAAGAAGTGTCGAAAGAGGTGGTGATGGTTTTTTATTATACCGGGAAACGTGAAAGGATTCTTGTTGCACGCGATAGATAAAAACTACCAAAGAAACTGAAAACTTCAAAGTTGGAACACTGGAAACGTAAGAAATTATGCATTCCCATAAAGCCAACATGGACTCGTTAGAGCGTTTAATGCGTGCGGCCCCATTACCGCCTAGTCTGCCCGGAACAAAAGGACAACAACGTGCCCTGGTTCATGCCTCGTTGGCGTCCGCGGTCGGTCGTAAGGGACGCCATTTAACCGGTACGTTTTGTTTAACGGGCGATACAATGGAAGGCATTATCCAGTGTTTGGTGTTCCTTAAAGCTTTTTCGGTAAGTTTCTAAAATTCCAATTTCTACTTTAACTTTTTGTTTTCAATGAAAGGATAATGTCGTGTAGTGTGAAACTAGTTAGATACGCATAGAACTTGACCCCATGCATTTCATTTTTCCTGGTTTTAGTCTATTCACTCACTTCACATTTGTCTCACTCATTTGGTTCCTAGCATATATTTTTTTACTGCACTATCCTTTATACGAAATTGCCTTTTTAGATTTTGTTGATAATTAAATATAAGCTTTTTTCTCATCACAAAATTAGAATGAAAATCCATCTGCTTATAGAACTCGATTAGATTACAATGAAATCCCGAAAATCCATGCATCATCTCGTAACCCCTCTATTTTTAGGAGCCGGAAGGTATTTAAAATAATTCGGAAAATATGTCAATATTGTTTTTTGAGGAAAATATGAATATCCTTTTACCCAGTTTTCTCTTCCTTGTTAATGGGGAAAAGAATATTTTGCTAAATTATTTTTGTTGAATATCCCACTTAGTAGAGAAAATCTAGAGAACAATTTAGCGAGTCCTTCTTTTTAAGAAGGCTTTACTTCGTTAGTTTATATTTAGCCCAAAACGAATGTTGATTTTTGGTTAAATTGCTTGGACTTCCTTGAAAAAGTCAGGCAAAAAATTTTAGAAAATTCCTTGAAAATTTCATCAATTTTTGAAGTATACATGGTTGAAATCGTTTAATTTATTTAACTCTTAATTTTTTTCACTATATAGTATATATTTATTATCCCTGACTGGATTTGTGGTCCTTGTAGTCCCCAGTTGAATAGGTGCATGAAGTTAGATTAGGAGAGGAGAATATATAGTTATAGTTAGATAAGTAGAGCAATCCTAGATATTTTTTTGTAGAATGAGTGATGGCGTATATATAGAGTGAAAATCCATTTTTTTAACTCTAGTAAGTAGGAGTCCTGATTATACGAAATAACCCTCGGAAAAGAAGACTAAACACAAGAATGGTAAATCAGATATCTAGAGAGCATGGAATGTCATTTTTTCTTCACCGGGTAGGTACGAGGTAGTTAACTGGTCCATAGCCCTTGTGGTTCAGGTATTGGTATGTTGGTATGTTGATGGCACCTATACGGTTTTCTAGTATGCGTTTCCTCATTTCATGTTGCAAGACATGAACTGCTAGGCTGTATTACTTTCATGGCAATAACAATAATTGTTTTTCGCACAAGTTCCAAAGAAGATCGAATGCAATGATTTTCTTTCACCATACAAATTCATACAATGCGCCGTGAGATAGTAGAGTAGGAAGGGGGGAATCAGTGGCCACCTCGAGAAGGCTAATTAACGCTGCAGGGCGCTATCTGATCTCACAATCTCCTAAGACCACTGTTATAAGAGCAAAGATGCAGAGTTAAGTCGGCTCAGATCTTCAGAGCCAGCCAGTAGCATTCAGGAAGGAAAGCAGCTCTCCCACCATCCAGTTCCCCTGATGTTTTCAAAGAATGGTTCACCTGTTGTCCATAGCCTGGCACTGGTTAGAGGTGGACAATCGTAAAGGAGGTACCTGAGGTTTGCCTCCTCTTTCCCGCAGCTTCGGCAATGCGAATTGTTGTGTATGCCGAGTCTGGCAACATGATACTCTATAGGCCAGGGCTCCGTGCACGGCGCCGTAATCTTGTATCTATTTGTCTGTCTAGCACACGATCAGGTTTTCAATAGGCGGACCAGATCCTCCTTAATTTAGCACATGTGGTGGGCCTTCGCCAACTGAGGTCCGCGGCTGCTAAGTAGTGCGTGTAAATTCCGCTTTTGACAATCGCTAGCAGCCGCGTGGCCAGCCCGTCAGCCTGCTCTTTCCGCTCTATGTTCTATAGGCAGGAACCCAGAGGAGGGCGACCCTGAGCGTGCCGCCACGCTATTTAGCGGGGGATTGGGTTGAATTGGTTTATTGATCTTCAAAAAGCCGGTTCTGTTTCCAATGCTGCAGAGCTCCACCTCTGGCGAACCAACTTTCAGGCTCCTCATTACTAACCATGCTTGAATACACTGACACCCACATCAAAATTGTTCAGTCGGCCTGGAATCATCGACTGGCTTTATATTATCAATAGCATGAGAGCTCTAATTAAGCTTTGGGCTTTAATATGATTTATTTTCCATTGTTCCAATCTAACTGTCGCGAACTCCACTACTTTCCACGCTAATCTAAACCTCCCAGCGTCCATGAGGCTTTCCTGTCCTGCGTCTGCCAGATGTCTGTCCTTTCCTGCGGTGCGGCCCTATCGGTTTTTGCAACCAATGTCAAGACTAATATTGGTTTTGAAAAGTATTAATTCAATATCAGTATTGGTTATTTTCGTAATTTGAACTGTCAAACAATGATTCGATTGTGCTGGCACCCACTTCAGAAATGTTTCCTTACAGTCTCTTCGTCGTGTCGTTTTAGTTAGCCGAGAATAACTATTACTATACTGGCAACTCATCACTGGTCAAACCGATATTATCATCAATAGTTTAACATTTCAACTTTCGCAGGTTAATTAGAATGAGTTACGCTGGTTGGGTCATATATTTTATACAGCCCATCATTATATGTAATACTATGGTCTTCACTTTCTATTTTATCGTCGGCAGGAGTGACTAAATGAGGTCTATTATTCTCTAAATGAATACGCTGCTCAATGTTGCCCTTTAAACTTCAATCTTTATTGGGATATAGACCAAAGTAAATGAAAAAATCTGCGTTCTCCGTTTTTTTGGCTTCATTGGCCATGGGACTGAGTTCTTTCATTGCTGAGTTCAGTTTTGACGTGTGGCAAGACTATGTTCTTTTCCAGGCCCGAACCAGTGTTGAAACTCTGTGCTGGCTTAGGAGTCGGTATCGTTCATGGTTATTTCTGTATAGCAGATTAATTTTGACGGTATATTCCGATATATGGAGTTGTATGCTTTCTGGAAGCCAAGAAAAAACACTACAGTCTGAACCTCGAAACCTTCGAACTAGGCGCAACCGTAGAGTGGGAGACAACGAAAACTAAAAATATATCCTCAATTTTTGCTGCAGAATACCCTAAAATTTTGGAAAAAATTTTGCAGTGAGAAAGAACATCTGGAAACCATATTATTGCGATTTAATTTCAGCCCAGCAACAAAACCTGATAGTTATCTCATAATAACAGCATTTTCTTCATTGGTGCCTCTTGGCGATGAAATCGTTCCTTTGCGAAGTAACTTCGGTTCAGCAACTAAGGCTAACCACGGTTCTATGGCAACTATATCTCTAATGCATTAGGCAAAGCCCAACTGCGGAAACCTTGTTATTAGTTCAGTTTGCAATCCCGTAATTCATTGACATTTTTAGTTTAGTGATCACAAACTAACATCCAAAAATAACTGCAAAACTGCAGCCTGAGCTTGTAAATAAAAGGCTGTATTGTTCAGTAATATACATAACTGGCATGGATGCTCGTGCACAAAACCGCGTTTTTCCCCAGCTTCTCTTTCAAAATAACCGATATCACTGGATCTATCAATAGCGTCGCCATCCGAAAAACAACTTAAAATACACAAGATCGGTTGACTCGATTTTAATTGAGTCCATGATTGGTTTTGTATCTGTTTAGCGAAATTTCCGATCCAAGAAATGTGAGCAAACTACGACTTTCTACACAAGTCAATACCACCCACTTTGCGAAGCGTGATCTCTGATGATAGGCAACAATTCATTCAACAGCTGTATCACCTGGATGAATATCTTCTTTTCTCGGTACCAGGTGGTAAATTTCAAAATCAAAATCCTGTTTAGATATTTTCGGGGGTCCCAGTAACATTTCTTTCGGCTCATTTCACCGGAAATTTCCGCTTCCGGGCAATGCACCAAACTGTCATAATTATTATCTTTCAGAGGCTTCATCAGATCGCAGCGTACTTTGTTGTGACACTGTTGTATCTGGCTTAAAATATTCTACCTAATGTTTCGAAATGCCCAGTGGCTCTCTATCACTGCTCCGTTCAGCGGTAAAGGTCCTCGAAATATCGTAATTGTAACGATCGCTGCGTCATTTAATATCGTTCGAAAGCAGCTACTTACCCTCAGGACCAGTGTTAACTTTTTAGGACCAAATGTAGTCCACCATATCATAAAAGGTATAAAATAACACACTATCTTGGACATAAAGTGGGACGATCCACTTCGACGTTATTCGGAATTCACACAAAAGTCTGCTCATGCACGGGCGGACAGGTTCACTTTTAGAAGATGCACGAAAATGGTTAAACTTTTGTTGCTTACGGTTGAGTCCATTTCTTTGCCTTTCTTTTTTATCTGTATTACATGGGAATAAATCTATTGGTCTTCTCATTGTATCGTCTCATACGTGTTTAGATGTGCGTTCTTCAATGTCTTTTCTACCAAAACAATTTTTCGCATTGTCCCAACAATATTGGCAGCCGCATTACGTGATGTACATGGACATGGACATGACACAAAATATAACAAGAGCAGAGGCGATTTTTCTTTTTCGCTTGAACTTAAGTACGCTCATATAAAAGTATTATTTAGTACTTTTTTGTCACATTTTGTAATATCATGATTTTTCCGCTTCCAACAACACTGCTCAGGATAGATATCCTGTATTGCTGGACTTAGACGACCAATATTTCATCAATCTGCCATAAGTCAATCCACCAAAGATGGACTGATGAAATGACTGATGGATTGACGTGTTTAGTATAAACAAGACGACAAAAAATAACTTTTGTTGCATCTATTTAAAGACCCGAAGCATTTGGAAATCGGTTGGATTACCAACACAATGACAACTGCAATACACTCAACTAATTGTCAGTGCAGCCAGTCCGTCAGATTTTATTTAGAAATTTAAATTTTAATCAGTTCATCAGCCATTGCCATACAAAAATGCTAGATGATTTTGTCATTCTGACTGACGCCAGACTGATAAGAAGGTCCGCCATTGGGTTCATAGGGTTCTTCTGATTTCCTTAGCCGTTTATATCGCGTTCCATCGCAACACGGCCGCGGTCCATTGTGTGCTTTGTTCGGAATACTATTAGATCCCAGTGCTTTCTCATTGCCTATTTTCTTGCATACTTTGAGGAATTCATCTTTTATGAAACGACGTACGTTTCCTGAATTGAGTACTACGATTTCTTCAATTAGTGCGTTCGATCTTCAGTACCTTCACTGTTGATCTCAGCATTATCAAGTAAATTCTTTGCTGTGATTTTTTCTCCTTTATTTCAGACACTACCTCTCTGTAGGCTGTGCCCCTACGTCACCTTCGCTATAGGGATTTGAAGCCGGCCCCGTGGTACGTGCAGGCTAACTGCAACCGCAATTTGGCCACAGACGTGCAGTCTCGCTGCAACCAACAACTTGCTTGACAACTTGGTTGCATGTTTGTGCTGTTTGTGCCTAGTATTGAGCCAGCTCCATATATTTGCTGTTTGCTGCCTAGCAAACCTCCAAACCTTCGCAAACTTGCGATTTGAGGTGCAATTACATCATACACATGATGTGCATACATCCTATCTACACATTGTTCACGACGCTTTGTGGAGGTTAGGCAAGTATGTGGACATGCCAGATCGCTTGCAAGGGCTAGCAAACCTACAGAAACCAAGCTGAATAGCCTATCGACACGTTAGCGTTTGTGACTATTTGTTAAGGTTTGGCAAACATGTGGATGCACCAATAAAGCTTCTGTTTTCACTTTCTTTGCTTGCCTTCGGCGGGTTGTCCCTCATTTGTTGCGAGCTGCTTTTAGAAATCCAGCCTTATTCTTGATCTCTATGCGATTTTTTGGGCTTACAGGCACTTTGATTTGAGTATCTTTATTCCCTCCATTCCAGCATTTCCTGTTGAGCGCTTTTCTCGATGTTGCTGAAATGTACGGTTTGACGACGGAATGAATTAGCTATTGAAGCGAGTGGCACTTGATTCATACTAGCGAAATTTATTATCCCCTTTACTTTGGATCTGCCAATTTGGGTTCTTGCCGCTTTCTGTGCTCTCTTCGCCTGATAGTCGTTGTAATGACCCAGCATTTCATCTTAAGGAGAAGGTAATAATCGGCGAAAGTAATGTTAATGGTCCACACGGCTTTATTATATGTATTTGTTTCATCCTTGTTCGGAATTGATCCGTCTCTCTAATTTGTGCCAAGAAACCCTGAACTTTTTTGCAATAATTGAGATTTGTCTATATTACCTTGATAGACTCCAGACTCGTGACTTCGGATGTTTATTGTTGCCAGTAATGTGACTAGGGTTCTCTGCCTTGTCTTTTCTGCAGAATGTGCTCAAACTCTCTATCGGACACCCATTTCTGGCTTGTAACATTTGCTTGCTTAATTGGATTTTCCGTTATAGCCTTCGTTGTCACTTTCTGCTCCCGTTTCGGATACGAGGACTCTACACTCGCGGTATGCTTCCTCTTTGTTACAGCGCTTCTTCGAGCTTCAAATCCCGCCATTCCAACATCGTTTATGGGATTTTCAAACTCCGTTCGACCTCTTCTTTTCCGAATTTTAGTTTGCACTTTTTCGTACCACTGGTGTTACCAATGTTACTTGCATCTACATATATTAGTTGGATCCACTTTCAAAGCTGTTATCATTGTTCGGGTGTGCAATTATTTTTGAATCACATAGTTATCTACGCAAGTAATGAGTTCATGCAAGACGTGGTAGTCTTGTCTTCAGGTCAGATCTGATTTTATCAGAAATATGCACTACCATTTTAAAGGTGCTGAAACATTGAGTCTGCCAAGGTTTCTGCAGGGCGGAGGCTTAGGTTTATTTTGCAGGGTGACGTTCCCCTAGCTTTTTATACCTACTTCCGGGTATGGCATAGGTTCTTGTTTCTCGGTGCATGGAAGCCACTGCTCTCTCTCTCTCCCGTTGGCTGCAAATACCAAATTACGACATGGAAATTAGAGTAGGACCAATGGTATTTGGAAGACTTAGCGGCCCATCGGATGAAGGCTCGCTAAGACCTTGTCCGTTTTTGCAGTGAATACTAGCTTCTGTTTCTGCCATTGACGAGAAGATTCCTTCTTAGTGACTGCTAGAAATACTGAGACGAATATTTTTAGTACTATCTTGACAGCTGATTTTAGATTCGCTGTGATGCTGTTGGGAACTTATCACTTGCGCAGCATGAAGTGTGCTGATAGTGAAACTCAGGCATAGTCTCACTGGAAATTTACAAAAAAGGGGAAAAGATTCCCCTAACGGCATTGAAATTGTGTGAATGTCCCATAATCCACACAGAAGCCAAACGATTCTATGAACCTTGCGAATTTCGTCAAACTCGTGTCAGGACGGTCTTAGACACGTTGTTCACAAGCCAAAAACAATGATGAATAGGTCAGACATTGAAAGAAGCCGGTTGTCTCAAATGCACAGCCCAGAGCAACTGACGACAAATAAATGTTTCTTGGAAAATTTTGACTTTTCGCAGTTGTGTTTATAAATATTTTTTGCCTGAAATTCCATCCACTTCTAAAAAGTTTTACTGTAGCCCAGTCACAGTGAAAAGAGCCTCCTCCGAGTTTGTGAATTTCGTTTTTTAATCTGCGGAGCCAACTTCCACCAGCACCAGGAGTGTCGCTGAAGTCCCGAATTCCTTCACACCAGAATGTTGGGTGCTCATTTTTATAATCTACTTTCAAATTTCATTTCGTTTTTCCGCAAAGTTTGAAACTTAATACCACTTGTCACGTCATCTTCTCTCCCCCACTCCCGCGCTCTCCAGCCTCCCAAGTTATATCTTTTTGTTCATGTCCATGCTTTTAAAATTAATTTTCATTCGAGCCGTGTAAATATAAAAAAAATCTCTTTTACAATTGACTATGGGGGCGAAAACAGAAGCCTTCAACACTGCGACGAGTGGAATCATTAAAATCCATATAATGTAAAATGAAAAAGTTTTTCATCTCAACAAAAGCTTTTCGAAAATCCGCTGTAGAATCATCATCAATTGCTTTTCCCTACTGAAGACGTACCAGCTCCGGAAGAGAGTTTTTCGAGCGTACCGGGTACAACAGGACGAGACTTTTGAAAACATCTCGATCGATAGAAAATGAAGAGATTTAGTCGGCTCTTACATAGGAAAATGAAAGTAGAGTGAAAAGTAAGAAATCCGTAAAAATAAAACGGAGAAAATGTAAGAATAAGAAGACGAATCGAATAATACTTGGCACTGTACAAAATAATACAAAAATAAGGAACAGGACGAATTCGTTTACGGCACGACAGCATAATCCCGGAGCGTAAAACTTGTGTTGATTGAGTTATAAAACGTGGAAATTTTTTATATTGAGTGCCGAGCTGGATTTGCATTTGTTGAGGGTGTTGGAGGGTCGAAGGAGTGGTTAGCGTGACTGGCACGACTATCAAGTTTTTGAGCAAATTGCTGCAGTAAATAAAGGAAATTGATTGAAAATGAAATTCTCAAGACGGTCGTGATAATAGAAGTTGATATTAATAGAATAGAAATGAAATCATTTCAGATGAGAGCTTTGTGATATCCGACATTATGGGAATAGGACGCTTCTTGCAGTGAATGAATGAACTTAATGCTATGGATCAAATGATGCGATTGTTCACTAACTTGAGAAAATATGGGCGGATATCGATTGCTAAAGGATAGGGAGTGTTGATTTGATTGTTAAATGAGTATCTTTTATCATCTTGGGAACTAATTTAAACCTAGCTGAGCTCACGGTGTTATGCGATGGAGGAACCTAGTTAGCATCTTCTGAATGTACCTTAACATTGTCAATTTGAGTGGATTACGGACAGTCCCTGACTGGGACCGGATCCAAGGATGTAGTTTAAAAAAATGGTAAAGATTCAATCTTGATAATGGTTTCTCTTAAGAAACTTCTCTGTAGATACTAAAACTAATCTATAAGGTTCTATAATACTTCAATAAACCATTTTTGTTTTGAGACAAATACATACAATAACCGTAGCAAATGTGGTCGCTGCCTGAAATTTGGGCACTCTAAATTAGGATGGCGAGGGGCGCTCTACAGTTCTCCTTCTTCCCGTCGTTTATCTTCCCCTCTTCTTCCATATATTCTGTCTTTTTTTTCATATCGCGATGTTTCGAAATCAATCAGCCATGATCAAAACCAATATTCCAATCTGTTGCACTAGATCGATCCTCAAACTGCTCGATTATTCTACCCTCACATCGATTCATATCGTTTGACAATTTCATATTTATTGTAGCTCCTGCACCAACATACTTTGTGGACAGAACTAGACACGTGAGCTATCAGTGACAAAACGCGTAGCAGCGCTTTCCTTTAAAGAGTTAGCTTAGCAGTTTAGCATCAGCCTTAAAACCGAGCTATTTTTTCTGTTCTAGCATGGAATGATTACCGCTTATTTGCCCTTATATTGGAGTCGTTCGGCTAGACGTAAATCGATCTTCAAGATTTTTTTCTCCGGTATTCTATGCTAGTGAAAGTGGTATTGAACAATCTCCTTTGTTCCTGTTCTATCTGATATCTGAATTCAAAAAGTGGTTAACGCCAGTTACAACACCAAACAGTCACCATTACATATTGCGTATGAAAGTTTGATTCGGACATGTGTTTCCTAGCCTCATTGCCGTTGAGCTTATCTGTGATGATTATAGTTCAATATCTACTCACACATCACTCATAACAAATCACTATTATCTGCAGGAAGGTATCATTTCTGTTACGAAAGAGCCTCTTCATCTTTCCAAGCTGTTGCAAATGTCGGAAAGATGTTGAATAGCATGTGCCCAGTTTGTCTACAATATCTCTTACAGATGTCCGCATGTCAGTTTTCTCCAACAAGCGCAGTTCGTCATTGTGACCATATGACCATCCACATCGCTTGGCCGAAGTTTTCGAACCACCAGCGTGTCTACTCCTAATACCCAGAAAATATTCCTTTTGGTTCTGTGTATTTTCCTGCTCCTCATTTATTTCAGCGGTTTATCCTGCATTTTTACAATTGCGAAAGAAACTGTAAGACAGTCCTCTTTTGACTTCACTTTCGCCCCAAATGTAATTACTGGCCTCTCGACAATTTCCAGTGCTTGGTTCAGATTTTCTCTCTTTGTCGGGAATTTCGACCAGTGAATATCGCATTCTCTACATCCTCCGATAAAACAATGTATTCAAGACAATTCGGTGAAACATCCAGCTCGAAGCGATGTTCTTTGAGCAGTTAGATATGTTGATCTCCTCGTGTTTTCGCTGGAACCTACTCGTTCACCGAGTTTTCGAAGACTCGCTCCATCTTCGTTGCCAGATATCGTACGACTTTGATCTTGCCGCTCGCTTGGTTCTGAGTTACCCTTCATGTGCTTTGCATGGTAAAGCATGCATGCTTCCTTCGCTAGAATGTCCCCTGAGATCACTTCCGCAACAATTCGTACTGCCTCTTTTGAAGCGGTTCCAAAAATGCTGCCAACCGTCATAGCTATCCCCCAACAAACTGAGTTCACCTGTTTCCTTTTCTGAGATTTTATATGCGCTTCCGCCCAAACAGGTGACACGTAAAGCAGAATGGCTTGACCACTCCTGTTCGAAACAATCTGCGAGAGTGTTTTGGATCGTCAACTTGCGGCATCTTTTCTGCAAAGGCGGCGGTGTCACTAGCTGCTTTTTGACACTCTTACTCTAGGCACTCCTCAAAACTTAGGTTTCCACGTCATCTAGGTACTGATAACAATTGTTGCCAGGTCATCATCAAAGTCGAAAACCTTAGTCACTTCTGGGACGGGAAGAACAAGCACTCCATAATACATGTCAGTTCACAGCATGGCACCCTTTACCGAGCGCTGTGGTACCCTCGCTGTGACGATGTACTCTTTAAAGCCCTCATCCGTCGTGTACTAGACTTGCCAAAACTTATTTTGTTCTTGTTGCTGGAATTGGAATTGGCTCCCCCAAAAGCTTTTGCGGCAAAACCAAATATAGGAGTATTTACACTTTATTGGCCGATACTACCAGGAAGAAGAACACCAAAACCGTAACCGACTTCACTTCATTGTGGAGTCAGACATTTCGATTGTAATAACTCAATACCTGAGGAGAGTTTTCCTACCATAGGAAACTACCAATTTCTAGAGCAGGTGTTCGATATTCTGAGTAAAGTTATAACAACTACTTAGTATCTAAATAAAAACAGTTGATATCTTCCTAAAACGAGATCGGTTATTTATTTGCAAATACTTATTCTTTTTACATGATCTTCCCTCACAAAAGCATGGGTATATAAGAGCGGAAGCAAGTTGCTCTCCATTTGGCCCGGTCCAGCGTCAAGTGGATGCAGAGGCAGAGGTGAGGCAGCGTCTAAAGAGTTGCCTCTGCCCTGGTAAGAAATCGTACCTGTCTTCCTCCCTCTATTAATTTTGGAAAGTTGTATGTTAAACCCAAAAGGAGGAGTCCATTGATAATCAAGTGTGGGAGCAAGTTGCTCTCCAGTTGGTCCGGTTCGGCATCAAGTGGATGCGGACTTGGGACTCCTCAATTCCTAAAAAAGATATAAGTGGGATTTTTTGTAAGGTGTAAAAGTCCTTGACCGATTATAGTCTGCACGCGCACACAGTTGTAGTGCTTTCATCGATGACCTCAGATGTTCAAAAAAATGTCATGGGCTCTGAACTGGTTTCTTTCCCATAAAGAATTCTCCGTTTGCTTGAAGTTTGTTCCTTAGACTAGCTCTAGTCCTAGACTAGAGTTCCTAAACTAGCTAGGTAATTGAAGTTCCCATGTCTTCTTTCAAACTGTAATGTAATGTGAGTAGTACGATGGGAAGTAGTTTTACCAAACCCTTCGTTCCGTGACACCTGATGGTTGTCAACATTTGACTCTCCCGTTTGAATTACTGTGATATGCTATAGTTTCTTCGATTCGGTTTCAGATCCAATGGATTAAGGCATCGAAAAGTTATGAGTAGAGCTGCGATCCGTTCTTATTAGTGTTTATGTTCTGAACCGTGTCATTCACGTTCCAAAGAATGAGTCCACGAAGGTACTCACTAAAATGCCTTCAACTGAAAACGCCTCTCGTCACCACGCAAAATAATGAAACATTTTAGGGTAACATTTGTGCCCCCAGGTTTCAGCTTTAGTCCCGACGAAATCGATATGGATGTGGAATATGTTGTGGGATTTTATCAAGTATTACTTCCAAAGTTCAAGGGGTTTGCATGAAATGCAAATGTCTTCATGGTTTTGTTCATCTTCAAGTTGAAGATTTGTTTTAGTTTAACCTCTTGAATGTTTTCGTTCTGAGTGCTTTCCTGATATATAGTTGAATTTTGTTCTTTGAAACATAATATACTGCGATGTTGGCAATGGTGTCGTGATATTGTTATGGCAAAGCTGTTTCAAAGCAAGAGAACCTGGGTGTGTAGTTCTTTTAATCCATGGTTTCATTTCTTCGCAGCACAAAAAATTGTCATCATCGTTATCAAATCTATGCCTGAAAAGTCATCATCTGTGAAGTCATCTATACGGGAAATATGTTTTTCTCATATACAAGCCTAATAATAATAATCAATAGGCCAATAATCCAGTTTTCTATCTAAATCTGGATTTTGAATCGCAGCAGCTCCCTGTTGTGTGCGTAGCAATGTACTTGCACGGTATTGAGTTTCTTTTTTTAAAGCCAGGCAGTTGGCGTTGTTCATTTCCCAGCTCCTCACCGACTCCTGGCTTCCTGATGGCTTTCAACTTTTGAAAATTTTCTATGATTCCATGTTATTTATTTCACGGCGCATCCATTCTGCCCTAGTTCTGTTGAGTGATCAAATATTCCAGAATACAAGAACATAAACCGCTGTTGTTTTCGTGGTATCAATCCAGTCCAAGGCTCTTCCTTCTGCTGTACATTATGTTATGTTATGTTTTTGTAAATTACAGGTCGCAAACTTATTACTATAGAATCTCCAACCCAGAGGAGTATTACGATTGCTGCCATTTTAAGGCCCTTGATGCCCTTGATACCCTTGATGTTTTGGAGTTGTGGCGAGCTCCCAGTCGACACCGCTTGGACGTTGAATATAACGCATTTATTTTCAGACGACGTTCTAAGTACATCGTGGAGAAAATTTTGCGTCTGTATAGCTACCGTGCGAACTTTTGAATGTGTAATACGAGGTATCTATTAAGTAATTGACGAAGGTTTAACGATTCCATTTTTCACCAAAATTCCTTTCTACCTTGGTGGGGTTGGGTGAGGCTTAAAGGGTGTTTTCATCATATAATAAGGTAGGTGTCTCATTTGTCATATCTCTGAGCAGCTTCTACTGAATATAACCCGTATCATGCTTTGAGATGGCCAGATTCTCTTGTGTATTTAGTTTCCTGTTGTTGCTACTATGTTTATAATTATTGTCCCATGTGATTCTATGTTCTTTCTGTAAGGCATGCCATGCTGTCATCGATTTCAAAAATTTGCTCTGTCTTTTACTATTACGGACCGTTTTCGTTTATCTTGCTATCGTAACGAAACCAGTCCTTTGGTTTGTCACATGTAACTCTTCTATCAATCTGAATACGTTACTCTGGGAGATTATAACTTGGCTTTCATATAGGGTATCCTACTCCATGGAAACATATCGACTTTCAAGCCTTTCATCAGTCTTGTGAGTTTTGGCGCAACCGCTAAGTATGTGCCCCCCATTTTCCTCTTGGTTTCGGTGCTGCTAACGAGGTATATCTGAACGCACACTTCTTAGTGTCTCGCTTCTTCCGTTCCTATGATGGTTGGAAACCGTTCGTAATATTGATGGCCATGGTATACTCCTTTCCGTTTATGAATCTCTCTGCACTGAGTGACACTAAGAACCATCTATTGGCCGTTGCACGAAAGTATGCACTTTTTGTAGCGGAGAGTGGTTCGAACTGTTCCGTAATCATTCGTTAGGTGAAAATAGGTTTCTTATAAATTTTAAATTCACAAACGAGAGTTCTCCATCGCCTTCATCTTCTATCGTCAATGGCAAGTCCGATGCGCTTTGTTTAGAACCTCCAGCATCTTTATCTTTCTGAACGATAGTAAAAATATAATTTAAATTTCTATTCCAGATTTCAGGAAGTAGGTCTTTAAAATGTAGACCATTCTCAATCCTATTCAGAATAGGTCAGTCAAGAAGGGCCATTGGCAAACTTTTGGTTCCTTTGTAAAATTTTCTTAAAATATAAAGTAACTCTCTGTCATGCATATCCCGGTAAGTTCCATGAGCATACCGGCTTACCGTTTCCACATCAAAGATGTGAAATTTTGCCTTAATAACACCATCTTCACCGTCATACTTGAAAATAAAACTTCCACATCGAATGGATGTAGATAAAATCGGCAACTTGAGATTGATATTAGGAAATATTTCGTTGCGTTGCTGGCGGTCTCCTTGATGTGCCCTGGCATTGGCAGTTAACCGACGGTTGGATCCATTTTCACCGGCTTTCTCATATATATGCTTTTCCCCGGGAGCTGTAATTGTTGAGACTTATCTGGGTGTACTCCTAATTAAGTTCCGGTTTTTTTGTGAATAAAACACATAACACACAAGGGAACCGTAATAGTTATTTTATTTGAAATATTTTCCATCGCTTTCTACACATTTTTTCTACCTTTCTGATAATTTGTGAATACCACGCCAGTAGAATTGACTGTCTTTGGAGGTGAATCACTCAGTGAGCCATTTCCGCAAATTTTCGTACCACTAGTGGCGCAACGAAGCAAAGAGATGGTAATCCGATGGGGCCAGGTCTGATGAGTAAGCCGCATGGTTAAGCACCTCGTGGAACAAAATTACCTTCTTCTGTCTTTGTTGATATTCTAGTCGGTTTTCCGGAAAAAACCCAAAACGCCCATGGCTTGTAGACGTTTCGAAATTGCTTGCTGTTGAACTCCCAACGTATCTGCAAGCTGTCGTTGCGTTTGGGTGTTGTCTTCATCCAATAATGTTTGCAATTTGGCATCATCAAACGATTTTCGCTTGCCGGAGCGTGCGGCGTCGTTCAGGTCGAAATCTCCATTTTTGAATTGTCGAAACCATGTTTCACATGTTCGAAGTGTTAATGCACGATCGCCATAAACTTCCACAAGTGCACAGTGGCTCCCGGACACTTTTTTTTCTTTGATTGAACATGAAAAGCAATGCATGGCGCATACGCTCGAAATTCGGTATGTACGCCGACATTTTTGACGCGCAATAAAAACTTGGAGGAACTTTTTCGGGAAGCATCAACGCGGTTTAGATACTCGACAACAACTAAACAAAATGACAGCTATGTGTGACCAACAGCGACACAAAATATGGAACGCCATCTATCGAAATAAACCGGAAATTAGGAGTACACCTGATAATTAAAGGTTTCTATTTCCTTCTTTTAATGTATGAAAATGTGCGTCATCAGGGATAGTTTGGCGAAGTTTGCTTATTTTTGCATCAAGGGTTCTGCTGGGCTTGGGATTTGTTCTGCATTGTTTTCCGAACATTATTCGGTTCGCTTGCTCCGCAAGGCCTACCACATCTCTAAACGCGCTTATTGCGATAACGCTGGGAATTTGTTCCAAAAATAAGGACTTGATTGCGCATTCCTTGCACTGGCCTCTCACCATTGCAAATGAGCTGCTGGAGTCGCGATCAATTTTTGTCACTCATTGAAGAAGTTGCCGAAGATGCAATTCCGTTGACACTTGAAATACTGCGATTGTGTGGAAATCGATATTTCGAGAACCACTTGTATTCTTCTCCAGTGCTGTTTACGGCATGTACGCTGTTCATGCCATATTCTGCGTGCCGCTTCCCTTATCTCGGTATATTACTCATAGAGCTGACAAATTCGCATTATTCCAACAGATACACTGTAAAGGGGACTTTCTTTCAGTCCATAACGTTAGTAGTACATATTTTACATATAGAGAATGAGGAAAGTTGTTGCTCGAAGAACACTATGTCAGACTTCCTACCGTTCTCTGTAGCCCTTTGATTTTTCATAGACGAGACAATGTCTGATAGAAAAAGAAGACGAGGCAGACCCTGCCTAAGATGGAGCGATGGCGTTGATCAGGACGCCAGACAGCTCTTAGGGATATCAAATTGGTGGACCTTGGCGCAAAACCGGGATGTCTGGAGTTCCTTATTAAGGCAGGCTTAGACCGGATACCCGTTGTTGCGCCGTTGATGATGACGATGATCAGACATTGGCACATGTTTTCATAATAGCTATTGGATATAGTTTATCTGCACTTACACTTAACAACACTGACATTAAAGTCGAAATTTGAAGGTATGGGAAAGATATTATTGCTTCATAGATTTCTATTCGGACGCCGTTTATATCTCCTTTCGGAGATAGTTTCACAGAAAATTTAACAAAAACCATCTATATCCTTTGAAAAAATATAATCAAGTTTTCCTTGAAACTAAAACGTTATCCTTACTGAAAATTTATTTGTAAATTGGTTAGGTTTGAATACATTGTTGCCAGTTACACTTTCCTGTACGGTCACCCTATATTCAATACCACTTAAATGTACAGATGTACATATATATTCGCATATTTTTGCTTTGTTTTTAAAAAGATGTATTTTTTTCATTTCTGTTTTTTATAATAGAAATGTGTTCTTCTTTTTATGCTGCAGGTTACATGCCACCACCTCTTCTAGCTAAACTAAATATTGCCTGCATCCTCTGCCAGTCCTCTCTTGTCATCTCTTAATTTTGGATGAACGCAAATTGTTCTTCATCTACTAGAAATTTGTTGCTCCATTTGAATCTTTTCGTAGAATATGCAAAAAAACATGAAGGAATCCCTATTGTGAAGTCAGAGGATGGCTTATGTAATAAATTTTTCAAGTAAATCTTTCATAATTTCTGGGCACTCCAACTTGAAGCTTCAAGTTAGCCGGCGTAATTGTTTATTCGTTGGACAAAGAGAGTTTCACTTCAAAGAAGTTTTATTTTCAGAAATTTTCGGGCTTTCTTAAGTAAGCGAAGCTCTAACAAGTTATTAAGGACTCTGCTGTCTACATTATACATTCCGTCAGTTCCACATCATACCGAGTCCCAATTATTGTTATTCTCCAAATGAATTTTGCAGTGATCTCCTTACCCTCGTCGGCATTCAAACGAACATAGCGAATATCACTCATTGAAATTATTCTCCCCCCTCCTCCAATTGTCCAACAAAAGCGAACATAACAATTTGGCAGCGCTTAAAAGGCACCACTTCTGCGTCCTTTCACGGATATTACGGACGCTACAATTCATTCTTCATTTTTTCGTGATATATAATTCATACCATTGGACATCAATGCATTTTCCGTTTCGATAGAGACGAATTGTGGGGATGCTGCCACAAAGGTTTATGTGTTCGCTGTGCATGCGAATTATTGAAATATTGTCCAGCGATGCAGTCGCAATGGTTGTATTGCATTCAAGAGTTGAATGTGAAAGTCCTTGAATCGGAGCAAATGTCATGGATGAGTATCCTGTCTACTTTTAGTGCTGTTGTATGAGTAACTGTTCGTACGTATGTTTCTACTTAATAGGTTTTCATAAAAGATTTTTTTTTGGATCGCAATTCTGATGATGATTTTTGGCACGAAAAGAGATGGTTTCGATTATATTAAATTGAGCGAATTGTTCACATGATTTATTCTCAGGTTTCATAAAAGTTTTTATTTTGGAAAGACCGAATGGATTGAATTAAAAACGATTTGATTGTACTTTATAAAATATCATAAAACATTTGAATAGAGGGAACCACTAGCAATAGTGCTCCAACGTTTTTGGAATAAACATTCTCTAGAACTTGCAAATGAAAATCAGTTTCATATTCTGGTTTAAATATATGCTCTCGTACAAGGGACTGATGTCAAGTATGTATAAATACACTACTTATATAACGCTACCAGATTTCGTAAGGATATAAAACGACAATCTTCTGGGCAGTGGAACCTAAGCCTGTATCCGATAATCGCTCTCTTCTAGCCCCCCATATAATCTAAAAGGACCACGAATTTCGCTTTGAAATTTCTGCAGCATATTCTGAGAAAGCTAGGCTAACGATTTATGGAATAAAAAAAAGTCGATTCACAAAAACTTCTAATGTAGTTTCCCCCCTTAAAGGCTTCAGTGTTGGAACTGTGATTTCCTACAAATAAAGGCCCTGAAACGGTTCTCAGGAGCCGGCAAAATGCTCTCGCAGTATGTGTTTATTACGTTAGAATACGCAGTTAAATATGTTTCTGCAATTTTTCGAAGCCTGAAAGTGCTTAATTAGTTAACTTACCTAACAACCAGACCAAAGTGTCAAATTCATAAGCCTTCGGAAATGCCAGAATTATGCAAGCTACACTTCTCTCCAATAGGACCGTTTTCTTACTGGCGAATGATACACCTCAAATCACAACATATATCTTTCGCGTTCTTCGCTTTTCGAACGGACAGGAAAAGTAAGGAAGGGGTGCTATAATATACCCATCAAATTTCATATCTAAATATCAAGATTTCTAAATGGTAGCTGCCTGAGAGGTATTCAAACGGATGGGTAGATAGTGGACCGATTTTGATAAAATTTTCTTTTGCCAAAAACTTTGAAAACCTGTATTAACCTCGGTCATACTAAGAGCGCTATACCAAAAGTCCTGCGACGTCGAGCATTTACTTGAGAAATATATTTGATCCATCGACCAACAAGAATAACTAGAAGTGGAACAAGTGTACAGTTTTAGTTAAGGTTTAATAAGCTGGATTCTGGAAAGGAGTTCTTAAATAGTCTCCATAATCGGTAGTGGTCCTTATCAATTCTCCATGGTACTTAAAATTCACGCATACTGATTGAATAAAAAAAACAGAGAAATTCAAAATCTTACCTCTAGGGATTGCAGAAAGCTTGAATGATTTTGATGGTAACCGATGAAGATATGGAAGGGAGACATCAACCCTTTATCCGAAAGCCTTTGGCCTAACAAGGCTATGCTCCTGTATACCTTGAAATGGTTCCTGAAAATGCTAATTTTGTAGTAAATTTAAAATACATACGTGGTTGTCATGATTGTATCCAGGCGAACGAAAATGTGGTGACGGAAATTCCAAGGCAATAGCCATGGTAATTTTAAAAACCATTTTTCTGCACTATATGTGTCACCCAGCCGATATTTTCGCCCATTCGTCCTTGAAAATCATTTACATTAATATGATTTTGCGCTAAAATGTTCTCTTACGGCACAAATATCGTATTCCGGGACTACTTTTTTCCTTCATCCGTGTGACAACTGATTTCCGAAAAGCAAAATAAAAGAAAAATCCTTTCCTTAATTTCCTGACCAATTTTGGTGCAATAGTGTTAGCTAAAAACTTCCTCTATAGATTTACTATGACCTATCTCACATCCAGCCGAGAAGAAGAAATCAATTTTCAACATAGCCAACACCTTGGAAACTGCTTCTTCAGTAGGTACCATTTATAGTATATTCCAGGAACTTCTTCTTGAATGTTGTCTGCTTGTAAGCATTCTTTACGGGCAGGCCCGAAGAAAACTGTATGGCGATCCCTAACAAAGCCAAACAAGGCGAGACATAGTTGATGTATTATCTTCCGTTTAGGTACTTATGATATGGCATTCACACTAAAAACTTGTCACCCCATTAACTGTGTCTGTATCAGTTGGACAAACACAAAGAAGGACGGGGACACCTATGAATTGAACTATGAAGTCGTGAATTGAAGGCGAAAAACTGACACCTAATCGCCACTATGCTGGCTTTGGCAGAACATATGCTAAAATGTAAGTGTTTCAGAAAAGCCTTTCGAATACTTTAAACCTAGCCATTTACTGAGTTCAGTTTCTGTCCTGTTACCAAGAACGATAGATGGATGGGAAAGACCAGTTCGATACCGACTTGAAAATCTGCTTCACGGAAGCAGTTTCATCAATTCAACTGAAACGCCTACAGTTTACTAGGCCTTGCTGGCTTTGGTAAGGGAGAGCTCTACGTACTACAACTTGCCATAGCTTCTTATGGCATCCTGGATATGAGTGCACTGAGAAATTATGTTTAGTAAAGATTACTCTTATGCCACTGCTTCTTTCTTTGGTGGTATTAACCCTTTATAATATAGGGATATCGTCGTTCTTATATGTGGGAGAGCCAACCCTGCTCAGAAAAAATGTTCCCACTTTTATTTGGTAGCCTCAGGAACTGGGGTTAATGGACCAGAGGAGAAAGCAATCGAGAGTTTTCATTAAAATTTTAATGAAAGGGAATCTTTGAATCTTGACAAAACGAGTTGATAGTTAAAGAATGTCATTTGGCCATAGACGCATCAAATTATTTCTGCGAAAAGTGGGAAGCTACGACAGCGCTAAAAAGTAAAGTATGGGGATAATCAAACAAATGCTAATTTCTGCAAAGTGATGGATTTGTGTCTAAGAATAGGCTGTACATGAGCTGACAGCTGTGGCATTCTATTACCTTAGTACACGAAACGGCTTTTAGGTTAATGGTACAGCTGCCTCCACTCCAATAATAATCTTAGCGTTTAAAACTATGCCACCATTAAGTTATCAGTGCAGGCTCAGTTGAGATGGACTGGTCCCGCCCTGAACACAAACCCTCATAAGAGGATTTGTGTCAATCCAAGCATGTTCTTCCTGCTCGCATAGACAATCACGGTGATTATTTAAGGCGACTGTGCATTTTAGCGGAGATAGCGGGTTGCCGCTGGGACCCAAACTAAAGTCGCAACACTATCAATAATAGCAGCAATCACAAACACGACCACATAGCCGAAAATAGCCGCTCATCGCTTCTGGGAGTTCTGGGTCTTGCTACGCAAAATCCAGCGATGGGTCACTGGATGTTTAAAACAGAATAATGGTGATGTTAGGACTGCCGAACCTTATTGCACAAAAGTAAAACTGCTTGAAGACAGCCGAAGAGGAGTTGAAGAAAAACACATATCGTTGGTACCAGAAAACGCAGCAAAACGCAATGCCCTCAGGCCGCCAAAGGGGGGATAAACAATCGACAAAGTAGGCGAGGGGAAAAGAGCGTGAATCTGCAAGTCATAATATCGTAAGGTGGTAATCAAACGAAACAAGTAGCGACGAATGTCACTTCCGGCCCCCTGTTTTACGTGCAGGGCATACGGACATATATCAGGGGCTTGCAAAGGGCAGGACAAAAACACTTTGTGTTACAAGTGTGGCGAACTCGAGCACAGAGCGAAGATTTGTAAGTCGGCAAGGTGTTGTGTCCTTTGCGTAGACCGCGGTTTGCAGAAGGAAGATGTGGCTCATGTTCTGGGCGATTCCAAGTCTTTAAAGAAGAGTTAGAAAGAGCGAAAAGCCAAGCACCATGATCCACATCCTTCGAGCAAATATTCATAGGAGTGCAACTTGCGGAAATAGCTTCGTTTTGGTTCGTTGTGAGGAAGAAACGTTTTTCAGCGTTTACTCCACACAGAACGAATCTATGTCGGCTTTCCGGAATAGACTTTGAGGATAAGATGAGAAGCATGGAAGAGAGAGTTCTAATCGGAGGAGACTTTAACGCCAGAGTCCTCGAATGGAGCATGCCTCAACCAGATTCTCGAGGCAAACAAGTTGCTCTTATACGCAATGAATTTTTATGTCGCAGTTTACTGAATAACAGTGGTAGTTCACTATTAGTCACTGATAGGGATGCTGTCTATTTCATTCGGGTTTCGTTGCTTTCCGTCCAATCCATGGTAATGTACTTGACTCTTTACTCTTTAATTCATTGTGAAATAACTAAATATTTACTACCAGCCGAATTTATTGTAATCGAATCTAATCTTAATTTTATCTGTCTATTTTCAGGTGAGTTTCAGATCTTTCCTTAATTCAAAAAAAAATCTACGTAAGTATATACTACTGTGTCCACAACGTAGGACCAATTATTATATATTTCAAAATGTATTTAATTATTCTTTCTAAATATATTTCATCGTTTTCAAAGTAGTCTTCTCCACACATAAATACACTTACGCCAACGTATTTTCCAATTCTTGAAACAGGAGTTAAAGTTGCCTTCTGGAATGGATTTCAGAGCTTGTATCGATTCACGTTGTATCTCTTCTATCGTCTCAAAACGATTTCCCTGCAGAGTTTCGGGAATAGCCAGAAGTCATACGGTGCTAAATCAAGCTCATACGGTAGTCGTTGAACGATATAAATCGAATTTTTTGTGAAATAGTCGCGAGAAACGAGTTTGTCAGTGTGAGAAGGGGCATTATCGTGATACAAAAAACAAATATTGTCTGCCCACAATTCAGGCCTCTTCTTGCGAACAGCTTCCCGCAAACGATGGATAACACTCAAATAACAATGGCCTAATAGAAGGAATTTTTAGAGAGAGAAAGCATCTCTTCACACATTTTTCTTTTGCCGAAGAAATTGAGTTATTTTGGCACCAGACGAGACTTCTCACGCTCCAGGCCCAAAATATCTTTTAAAATGGTATTGACAGATCTTTCGAAATACGAACAGTATCAGAAAGGTCTGCAGCAGTCATTCTACGTTTGACAAATACAAGTTCTTTGATTTCCGTGACGTATTGCACTTAGGTAGTGGTTGATGGTTATCCGGAACACTCTTCGTTTTCAACCCTCTCAAAAACTTCTTTGAATTGCTTTTACAACTTATAAAAATTCCTTTGAGACAAAGCAAGGGCTCGAAGGCTTTCTGCATCAATCAACACAAAAATGCTATACTGGAATGGAGGACGTAGTAAATCCATTGAATGACAAAGGATCAGCTATCCTCACTGAGATCACCCTGAATATGAGGCAGCAATTAACATCACTAAAGGCATTGTACTCTGAGGTTCATTAAGTCCTTTAATTATGAACATAGTTAAGAAGACATTAATCATACCCTGAATTCCAGTTACCTCCAGACTGGGTTGTAGGGTCTTAAAATCTCTCCACTGGTCACTGGTCTTAACGAGGAAGAAGAACTTACTCTCTATGATCGAAAGATCAAACAAATATGGGCCCAGTTAATAATCTTAACAACATTAACTCAAACTTCAAGTTGATATGAACTGCAATCAAATTCACTTTACCATCTAATTCATTATTAAGTCTTCAAAAGCACGCATTTATAAAGCAGCCATTTGTTCTGTGTTAACCTGTGGAGCTGAGATATCTAGTGCGAATGAAAGTTGCAAAAAAATAAATCCTGAAACATCCATTAAATAGAAAGTTGTAATAAAAATCTCTTTCTAGTTAAAAGAAGGGCGGAGGAGTGAACACATTCACTGAAGATTCTTTACCATCATCATCATACTCACAAGGGATTCGAAACCACCAGATAAATTAACCCCAGTCAGTCCACCGAAGCGGTGGATACCAATTTATTCTGAAGCTTAGTAGCAGATTAACGGGTCAAAAGACATCTTCAAAGAAGAGAAATAAGATTGAAGATGTTATGAAGTTCGTCAAGAACCCAGTGTCCCTTTCTTTTTAATCCAGAAATTTAAAGCGAAAGTCTTAGTTTCCTGGTCTCTAAATTTGGTTTCTCTTATAGAGGTTATGTCTCCCTATAAAATGTTGCTGCCAGATAGGGAAACATCTCACATCTTCCGGGTGCCAGAATGTCACACAGTTTTTAAGGACCTCGAATTGGTGGGCCTCAGTGCAAACCCGGAATGTCTGGAGTTACTTATTAAGACAGGCCTAGACCGGATACCGGTTGTTGCGCCGTTGACGATGATAATGGACTTTCCGTAAGTGAAGTAAAAAAGATCACGCTTATTTTAGACGCCTATTATGAAAAACTACGGAAATGCAAAATAACAGCTGAACCTCAAGATAGTTAATATTTTGATAACTGTTCGAACAAAATACTGTTAGTGGATTTTATTCTATGAATTTTCTAGAATACCGCATTCTTCCTGGGACTAATAAACAGTCGTAGATCCTAATGTAGAAAAGAGTACTGGAAAGTTTGCAGCAAATCCTATTATTTTTAACAAGCAATCAATAGTTTTTGGTAGAACCTGTAATAATGATATGAATCTATGTACCATATGTTAATAGGAATTTCAAAAGGGGCGAATGATCGACTCCTTCACGGTTACTTTTTAGCTCTTTACACCACTGAAATTCTAGGCAGAGTTGCCTCTCTGAATTAACATAATAAATTCTGTTGGAACCAAAAAATTCAAAGAAACAACAAAAATTGTTTATTCTCAAATCTGCCGAAAGGGAAAAATATGGCTGAAATAAACAAACGCCAGGCACATACTAATGAGATGATTAAGCTCAAATTTAATACAGATGTTAGTTGAGGGTGTACAGTTCATTCGAATTACAAAATCCTAGTACTTTTTAATCTGAAGGTACACCAAGTACGGAGGTGCATATATTATATAAATTTGCATGTCAATTTTGAACATCCTAGGGATGATGATGGGCGGACACTTAAAATGTTTTCTACATACTCCTTGAATTGAATGAATTATTTTTATTTATGAATATATAAATAAACCGTTTATCATCCATTAGCGAGGACATTAAAGGGAACGTATAATGGTTGGAAGTGGGGGAGGCGAATGAGCGCATAAAACCTTTGAAAAAAATCTCATATGAGTATTTGAATGAGTTAATAGCCTCTTCAGTTTTTTGGTATGGAGGGATAATGCTCGCATTTATATGCAAGGACGAATTTTTGGGATAAATGGATATAATTTGGGATGAGTTTGGGGGAGAATTATGTTGGTATTGTAATTTTTTTTAACCTTGTAATGGGAAAGAGCTTACTCTTTAATGAGTTCTTTGCTAGTGGAGACTACACAAAAATTTTGGCAGTTATAAAACTTTCTAGACTTTGGAGTGAGTTACTAACCATTATTTTATAGAATGTTTTTCCTTTTTTTAATAGAAAGAAATTTATTAGGGAAATACCCTATTTTGGGAACTAGTTTTTCCTTTCTTCATTGTTTTCTTTCTCCTTAACAAATTTAAATTTAGACTAGAACTTTCTCTCAGTCAAAAATATTCAATTTGTTCTTCCCCACTTTAGGATAGTTTGCCAAAGGTTGAAGTGACAGTGTTCCTCAGATTATACTTTTTTGTGTGCAACGTTTGAGAATATCGTATTCGCATTTTCATAGCTTTTTAATTCAGACGATTCGCCTTACAAATCGTGCAGTTCAATATTGTATCATATACACCATTCTGAACCTTCTCTTACTGGTCTCAGGACTTGTAGTAAGATATAGCGTGCTACAAATCTATCGTCTTTTGTTATTTGCCTAAAAATATCCAGACAGCCATATAGTAATGCAGGTCTTACAATTGTTTTATGTACATACGCAAGCTTTGTTGCTCTTACCTTGACTTTACTGATAGCGTTTTATATGCTTGAAAGATTTGACGCTGAATTTAATTCTAATCCTGCATGTTTGCCAAGGTTGATGTAGTAAATGAAATGATTTGCATTTTCCAAACTATAACTTCCCCGAAATTATTACCCTGATTTGACTCTAGTACTCATTCACAGCTGAGTCGACCGGTATCTGACGTCATATCACGATACAAATCCCACTGCCACCAGTGAAATTTGAACCGACGACAGCCTTGTGCTCCAACCACTGAGTTATCCGGTATTTCAAGTGGCTTAATTTTTTCTTCTGGAAAAAAATGAAGATTGCCGAGATACGGGATTTGTTTAAAAAATTACGTTGAAGCCAAAATGAGATATTTTTTTTTGATTTCAATACTTCGAAATTTTCCGTGAATTCATGCTGGACTTTTGAACACGGAGTCTCAATTTCTGCACCATCGAACATGTTTGCAGAATGGTTTGAAACAGACTGTGCGAGAGTTCCAGGATATCTAGGGAAGCCGTTAGGACTTTAGGTACAACACCTGTAGCGGACAATATCATGTAAACTACAATCGCTTTGTCGAGATTCTAATTTATTTGATTTTCCATTGCGTGTTTGGGTATTACAGCGATGCTATCAAAAAAGAATCAAAAATCAGATGGTCCAATGTATGTAACAACAAACCTTACATTCTGCGTTGGCCATTCTCCACTCCCTCCTTCATCATAAATTTTCTAAAAGTGTCATTCTGGATCAAGCACGTAAATCTCTTCATCTCAACAAAGAGATCCCCGCCACGGCTCCCAGAGCCAATTTACCTATTTAGCGTGTATTACCTTTGACTGGTTAACTCCTCCTTCTCCTCGTAGAGGGTTGAAAATTCAAATGTTCTCATTGAGTGGGGTCAGTTCACAATCCGCCTTAAAAATAGCCGCACGCGTGGGACTTGCTTGCTCTTTGCTGTAAAAATAAGTGCGCAACGCGTCGTATTGGCGGTGATGTTGTACGGTAATGTGAGCCGTCGCTTTTAGTGCCCAGTGTTTTCGTCAAATATTTTGATTTTGAAAATTTTTTGAAGAGATCGCTGCCCTCGATGGCGCATTCAATTCTACTTATATTATACCACTTGAATGTGAAAGACACCAAGACGAAGCTGCTGGAGTTTGGGACCCATTCGGCCTCCGCAGCGCACGATGCCATCTACCTTTTTGAAGTTCGACAGTAGAATTTTTAATTCAGAGTTTCTTTATGAGTAAGTAAATCACTTGTCGCTTTTCTCTTCCACCCTCTTTAGCTGAATATTTTTTGATGTGCTGTCGGATATTCTTTCAGTTTAGTCTACCATAAAGATGTCACGGCTTTACTTTTAGTTCTCACAGGGCTAATGGATTCTTGCTTCGCCTTACAGTTTAATTAAGGTCCCCCTTCTGATCTGTTTTTTCCAACATTCGTCACTATTGATTCCCTTTAGCGCCAAGCAACTCGGCACATCTTAGAATCGATACTCTACGTCTTTTCCCTCTCCCTTTGACTACACACACTGCAACCACGATGCAAGATTTCGAAATTATAATTTCATAAAGCTGATATCTTAGGTCTTCTTAAGTTTCTTTCCTCAGATGATTGAACTGCAGCTATTCAAAATTTGTCATCCAACTATGCTGTCTTGATATTTTATAATTTCCTTCAAAGATTTCTTATTTGCTTGGTTACCACCTCCCATCCCAATTTGCGTAGATACTCATTTTGGATCACCGTGGAAGTATATGATTCATTACGCTAAAAACATAGGTCTCGGCTGAGATTGCGACGTAAATAGGAAAAAAAAGTAGGAAATACAGATGGTTAAGCCAAATGTTCGTTCACAAAAACCTTTATCAACAATGCTTGTTCCAAATATTGAGGGTTGTCCGCTCCTTTACTGTTTTGCCCAATATAAATTTCGTGTTGTACTCTCCTCATTCAGCATATGTGCTTCTTCGAATTTTTTCTTCTTTTCTTCTGCATCTACGGTGCAACGTTTGAGAGGGTAAAGCGTCAGCCTCTGAATCTCGCTGGTATGGGCTCGTATCCCAGTCGTCGTGGGTGTCTGTGTTCGTCTTGTGTTTGTCTCACTGCTGAGTTTATCCCTTACACAGTATTAAGTATGATGATAGTGAAACTAAAGTTGAATCTGACTGTGTGCATGCTCTATACTCCTCCCATTTTCGGCACTTCACCTTATACCTCTCCATTCATCTTCCGAACCCCGCCATTGTCGAACCTCTCACCGACAGGTTTATATTAATGACAATCGTGATTCTGATGATCCTCCAAATCTCTTTTTAAAAAATTGGAGCAGTATATTTCTCTGCCTGCATTCGGTTTGTTTTAACAAAAGTTTATCTAAAGGACTTTCTAGGTACGAAGAAGAATGCCAGTATCATCATCTTTCGTAGGAAAGGTGATGCAACTATGGCTGAAAAATACCGCTTGCCTCTATATCCAGAATTACTTTTTCGAATTTGCCTACTTCGTCGCTAAGTTCGTGAATGAAAAAAGGATGTCTACAAACTACACGACTCCCCAAGTGGCCCCTTCGTAAGGCGGTCAATCATTTGTTCTCTCCGGGTTGAAGTCTTACCTAAGTGGTGAATAAGGAGACTCTCCTTGAACAGGTTTTCTGCTCATATGGTGTCCTCCAGAGTTCTATTCTTTGTCCATTCCTATTCTCGTTGTTTATGAATGAACTATCTTTCTTATTTACTTGTCCCTATTTTCACTACTTAGGCGATTTGAAATTTTTCATTGCTCAATCGCCTGTTGAATGGAAAACGACAGAGGGATTTGTATTATGGTTGGATGTCAGATACCCGTCGACTCAGTTGTAAGTCACTTTAGGATCATAATCAGTAGGGCGAGGGTAATGCACACACAATGCCCCTAGTGTACCATTATGCTCTTGAAACGCAGGCCAACGTTCATTATTATTTTTATTGAATATAACCGTCTATAATCGAACCTCGACGCTCTGCCTCGTTGGTATACACAAAATAAGTTTGCATTTGAGGTCTGTTTTTTCTCTGAGCTCTCCTTCCCGGCCACCTTTTTATTACTTGGATGGTCAGGCTTTATCAGTTACTGTGATTACTTTGGTTTAATCTTTACTATGTTGACCTTGCAAAGTGTCTGGCTTCATTTTGGGTTTGAAATATTATCAGGCCAGCGTAATAATACTACATAATAATACACTGCAGTGTTCACGAAGGGCTGGAGTTTTTGGGTACCAGTGGTGGTCATTTTCCATGTGTTACTCCCATATAGTAGCACAGAACAGTCTCAATTTGATTTGGTATTGAGATGACTTCATTCCGAGGATTTTAAACAAGCCAGTGAAAACGGATATTGTTTTTTTATGTATGTTTGTATAATATTCTATTGCTTTTTTCTATATATTGTAGATTTGAATAAATAAACAAAATAAGTGAGTATGAAACCCAAAGGAACTTAATGAATGTCCTTTGTAAATGCTTCTTCATATACAGATGACTTTCGAGGTAGTGATACCTTCAGATGCGCGTTCGCAGGGTGGCATGTCACCTTTGTATGTTTTCTTTGATCTGTAGTTGCTTCCCGAGATGTTAATGAAACGTTCTTTGCATCCCTTTGATCAAATTCGGTAACTCTTCTGCTCCTCGCAGAGAATTAGTCCTAGATGGAAGATGCTAAATCTTTCACTAATAACGGACGTTTTGAATTTGGGGGTTGGCATGCATCTAATCAATCCTGTGTTTGGGGCCTCTTTACTATATCCTTTTTTGGGAGTAGGTATAATAGGTAATTCCCGCAGTGAGGAAGGGCGAGAATTCGTCCAAGGCATCTATTAGCTTCGTTCTTCTTCGACCTTTTTATGGTTCTTCGAACCGGGGGGAAACGGGGGGGCGCAATGCTGACCACATTGCTTCCTACAGGGTACTGTAATCCTGTAGTGTACCGTGACGGCCTTGAATGAAGTGCTCTAAAACACTTCAAGGCCCTGATCCAATTGGATTGTGGCGCCAACGATTATTATTATTCTTTGGGGGTAATCATCAAAGCTTACCCCAATATCCTTTCACTTCTTTTCCCCGGAACTGAATTTATTGTATGCTATGAAGGGATTATTTAAGTGATCTGGGGTACGTGGCCTTTTGAGTCTGAAGTGACTTTTACCATACTGTTGCATTTAGCTACATATGCCAGAGAGATTTTGACTCAAGTGCGTCAAAATTTTGAACTGTTGAAATTTCATTGGAGTCTCAGTAGACTCTCTGCGCTTTACTTCTCCTCCATTTGGTAGCATTGCCGACACTAGTTTGAACATTGTTAATGCCCTGTCTCAATGCGTCGCTTCGACGTTCTAAACGAATTTTTCCTTTTAGATTACTTCAAGTCAATAATCTCAAAGTAGATTTTCTGACCGTGCATCCTGCTAGCCACAACTACCCCACAATACACAAATGACAGCAGTTGCTGCAGCGACGTATCAGTAGACAGTCGTGATGCAAGCTTCTCCTTGAGATAGTAAAGATGACTACTTCATCATTGAGAGGGAACTCATAGTGTTCCACATTACTTCGATATGAACTTTTTGACGCGAACGATTCAACGTATTGGTTTAAGATGGAGTGGCTACAGATAAATAAAGCTTTGAAATGTCTGGTCGGTGAAGATGAGTGCTTTGGCGAGTGCTGAACCTGTTGCACACATTACGGCCTGCTTTTGTCGCATCCACCCTTGGTCACTACTTACCGCGTCTTCAAGCCTTATCTTGGTGACGTGGAGTAATAAAACGATACTGGTCTACAACGCGCTGTTCGGTGTATTACGATAACGGAATGCTCACGATTATTATTTTATATAAAGCTGACCATTGAGTTTTTGAGTTTATTGGGTATCTTACTATGGACAAAGTCAATAAGATTCTGTCCGTGGCATTTTCTAGGCAGATTGTATATCCTTGCTGCTTCTCTATATGTTTGCTGCCCTTAGACCTGTGCATTGAAGTCCGCCAGTAATACCTTGACGTCAATGTATGGTTATCGAACGAACACTACATATTTTGGGAGTTAAAAAGCTGCAATGTCCGATATCGACAATCATATCCAAATAATCTGCTCATAATCCAGATGCAGTTATGGTTTACAGTAAAAAAACGAATCCCAAGATTAATTTTTACGGGTTACTTACCTGACATTTCTTACCTTCTGGTAACAAGGGATAATGTCGAATCCAGATCCATAAGAATTAAAATGACTCTGCAGATTATTTGATGTATTGGAGTGGAGTTTAAAATTTCGAAGTCAATTTAATCTGCCCTTAGTTCAATTCCTAGAATATTCTATTCTTACTTAGGATATAATCCCTTCTTCTCATTCTTCACCCTTGCTATCAATCACTTGCCCAGGTTGGATTCTCTGAGGGCAACATCATTATAAAATACTTCAACGATCAAATTTATAAAAAATTGTTGGAAATTTGATCTTAGATGTAATCTGACACTTTTCCGTTCCCAATTTTCACCTTTTCTTTTAATCTTATACCCAACGATTAAGGAGCTAACTCCATGGATTTTGCACATCACTCTCGCTATTTATTTTACCTTTGCTTCGCAAAATCTCCCAAACCCAAAGTTATAGTCAAAGTTACAACAATTGAAATTTTGTCGGGGATTTGAATTTTTCGCTTCAACGCAAAATCCCATCAAAAGGCTCAATATCAGTGACCGATGAATTTGCATTCTAATTGTGCTCATCTCATCCTGTTCAGTGCGTTCTTCCTGGATACCTTCATATTTTTGCATTGCCTCCATTGCTCGTGAATCCACAACAAGAACTCTGTGAATTTTTTTGTTGACCATAAAATTTTTACAGCATCCACCTCTCGCATTCAAGGAGCGAAAAAAAATCCGGTCTAATAAAAATCTCATTTTTCTCGTCCTTCCGTTTCATTTATGTCCCATCGTATTCTGCTCCAGCTTAGGGATCTCTGTATAATGTCTAAATATCTATGGCTGTGTAGGGATGAAAAAGCAAACACATACAGGTACACCTGGTACACATGAATACCGACATGTGTCATATACTTATCCAATATCCTCTTGTGAGTTCTCAGATTTATTTTCCACTTGATGTAGTCACCTATTGATACTTATCGCAGTGTGTTGTGCAAATTCTTGTCCCCGAGGTGTCAGGCTTTTCAGGCACCGGAGGTGTCATGTATCTTTTGTATTCATCCTCCTTACCTATCTACTTATCCGTCCCATTGTGCTCGGTGTCCTGAGATATATACATTTGCATGTCAATTTTGAACATCCTTGGGATGATGGCGGGCGGACCCTTGAAACGTTTTCTATATGCTCCTCGAAATGAATGATTTATTTTTATTTGTGAATATATCAATAAATCGTTTATCATCCATTATCGAGGACATTAAAGAGCACGTATAATGGTTGGAAAATGGGGGGAGGCGAGTGAACGCATAAAACCTTTAAAAAATCTCATATTTAGGATGAATTAACAGTACTTTATCGCCCTTTCGATTTTCTGATATGGCGGGGTAATGTTCACATTTATATGCAAGGACGAATTTCGGGGAAATTGTGAATATCATTTGGGATGGATTTAGGGGAGAATTATGTTGGTATTATAATTAAATATGTATGATTTTTGCTTTTGAGATGAATTCTTCGCACCTGGGGGATAAGAAAAAGCTCCCTCTTTAATGAGCATTTTGTTGGTGGAGGCTATTCCAGCATTTTAGGGAGTCTTGAGGCTTTACTTAGGATATTTGCAAATTTGCGTCCATGGTTGAATGCTTGAGTACAATTTAATTTAGTCTGAATAAATAAGAATTTTGGAGAGCCCAGTTGCAAACATTTTGTATTGAAATATTTTATGTGGGAGTTCTTATGAATTCTTTCGTTCATTACTATCGTAGGACGCACGCGCTATACCTGTTGTCATGAAATTTGGTAAAAAGGTTGGAGTTGCAGAAATCCACAAATCTCCCATCAATATCGTTACGGGTGCCAAAACCATGTTTCCTCATCACATGTTCGAGCAAGGTGATGTCAGAGCCCACCTTGTCATTCAGATCACCCATCATCGACGCAATATCATCTCTAGGAAACCTCTCCAGAACTGCGTGTAATTGCTCGTAGAAAGCATCTTTTTCCACTTTATCGGCAGTCTTTGCTGGTGCATAGCACTGTATGATTATGATCCTCGTTAGCCCGGACTGGAGTCTTGCAGTCGTCAGAATCCGGTTCGCACGTCAAGGGAGCATATCTTGCGGCATCCATCAGAAACAATTCGACATCGGCGGCGTCTGCTACCATTGGGCTTTCTTGAGTACAAAAGCACAGCACACAACAAAGCCTGTCCTGGCAACAAGAAGAGGAGTACTCTCTAGAATCCCGCCATCTTACTTCGCTTAGACGCAGAATGTCCTGCTTATATCATTGTCGAAGAGAGTGCACACATTCCAGAAATCAATCATAGTCCGTTTTCGATAGCCAAAGATCTTCGGCGTGAGATCATTCTCTATCTCAAGCGTTATTGACGTTTTAGAAGCAATAAAGTTTCAAAATTTGTTGGTTGCTACTTCACAAATTTCTATCCCTTTAGTCGCTATTTACGATAAGCATTGAAGACTTTGAGTGTATTAAGCCCCAACTCACAGCGGAAATTTTTATAGCTTGAAACTTCCATAGAAATCAACGAGCGGAGGATAGCCGATGATCTCAAAGATTCCCACAAACTGCATCTGATGGCAAAAGAATGTGATGACATTGATATTAGCCAGTTCAATAATCTACAGGTTACATGTTTCTCTTAGTAAAATGGTTTCTGAGGTAACTTATCTAATTTAAAGTCGTACTTTTTCAACTCCTCGTTCATGCTTGCTTTTTTAAACCAACATGCTCAAAATAACTGGCTTAAAGTTGAGGTGGCCCGAAGCTATCATCATTTGTGCTCAGGATATCACAAAAACATCGGGGATGGACAAATCCTGCTTTTTTATACCCTATAAATCGAATCAGTCTTACCGTACAGAAACTTACTGTCCGAGTCAATTGGCGTTCAGGATACGACTGAAACCAACTAGGGAAAACAAGTAGGGAAAACGTGGCACATCGCTGAGAAAGTGATTGTTATTGCGAAATGGATTTGGAACAAAACAATAGTATTTACTTCCCGAGAAATACCGGCTCCAAAAGCGAATTCCGAAGCCTACAACCTCCTTCTCCGGAATGCTTCCATATTGTTGAAAATGCTACCCTCTCCCCCAACCCTTAGTTTTTCCAAGATTGGTGCAACCCCATATCGATTACAGATTCTTCATGTAGGATACGATTATGGTACCTTACATCACTGGTCCAAAGCAACATGTTCGTCTCTATTGCCGCGAGGTGCCGTCAGTTGCCTTTGGTAGTCGGTTAGTAATTAGAACCTCTCAAGTTACGCTGTTGCATGAAACAATTTCATAACGTAGTTCGCTATTGGCTGCCGGCGGATTCAAAATGTTTAAGCCGTTCAGTTTTCGACTGGTCACTGCAAATGACAGTGATGGCGCCTATTTCATTGGAATCGATTCTCGAAAATTTTGTTTTACGCAGGTACAATTCTAAGCAGTTTTTTATTCCGTATTTAGAAAAATTGCTACAGAGCAGTTTTGTTACGTGACGCTAGGAAGGCAGCATGGATAAAGCAGTGTATGGAGCGCTACTCGTTGCATGTTCCGTGTGATAGTGCTCATAACAAAAGTAGAGAGTAGTGGAGAGGGAGCGCTTCCTTGATGGACAGTGAAGCTGTTTTTATTTACTAGTCAGCCACATTTCAGACTTTACTCTCCCTATCTTAGTATATCAATTTAGCCGCGCGTAGGAGTTGCCCTGGCACTAGGTGTTCCCGCAAACTATATTGAATACGTTTGTGTGGCGCACGATCAATCGCCTTCTTTAGATCCGAAAATACAATGTAGAAAGGGTGATATTTCGCGAGTGAGTAATCGCGCAGCGTGTAATGCGCCAGTAATTCCACATTTCTTGAGAAATCCAACTTTGTTCACTGTTATTTTGAAATGTAAATGCACTATTATTAATATATTTAAGTAAATATAAGGATGGGATGGAGTTCGAGGCATGCATTTTGGACACACATATCTATAATTGATAGTGACCCCTCCGTCTACCAAGCTTACGCATCATCGTTGCCAATAAAATGTGTTTCTGTGTTTTTCTTCTCTCCCCAAGATTTCCCGAGGAGTTCATACTACTCATGTCTGTTCTATAGCACGCAACTCCTAAGTGTTCCACTCGTCGGCCATTCTGGGAAAGCACATGAATTGCATGGCGGAGCCAACAATGGATTTGTCGCCTTTTCTTAAAGTGTCAACTTCAGGCTGCCTGCCATAATTGTTCGCTTGCTATCTTACCGGGCCAGACAAGACATGCTGTAGACAGCTATTAATATTGGCTTATTGCTTTCAGTGATAACTACCTCCAACTTGCGGCTCTTTTTTAGTAGCACAGGGAGAACATTCGCGCAGAGCAGCACCAACATTGACGAGTTTTATTGGTGCTCATCTTCAGCCAGATAGATCAGATAAAATTGCGTCAGCGTTTTTCAGATGTTTTGAGAAAGAACATAAAAGTTGATTGGAACCCTCCAGGTTTTCCTGGACAAGGCAGCGGCGACAACGTCACATTATGGATGGATTTTAAACTACTCCCGAATTTTACCTGGATGCAATACGTTATATTTTGCAAGGTCATATGTTGCCCTGGTAGTAGTTATTAGCTTCCCTGGTATGCCACTTGTGCGTAGAGCACTCCATCTAAACTATGCAAAATGGGCCACAATGACACGAAGGATATTGTAAAGGATTCACGGGGGGAAACCAATTTACTCTCTGTCGATTGACCTTTCGATTTTTTCTAGGATGTTTTCAAGTCATTTGGCTTTTTTCAACATTGGAGCACAATGATCATAGTCCTCCTTAAACCCATTGGAAAATATTTCAAATTTGCAGAATTTATGGATAAGTGAAAGTAATAATTATGTTTCCGGACGACAAAAAATATTTTATTTTCTATTTCGAAGAGAAATGTGTATCCGCATGTTGCGTTAGATCAGTCCATAAGAGATAAACCCCGGATTCACCGAATTTTATATGAGTGAGATTTATAGTTCTTTTTAATGAACTAATCGTTATGGTGGACGTCGTTAACGTTCTTGATACACCATCGAAATACTTATGTATACACCATCGAAATACTGCGTCCAAGTTCAAGTGAAACATGTGTGGGGGATGCGGTGAATTACATTACATTACAATTCCACGTTGAACCTAAACGTGGGAGGGGTCCTCATACACCTAAAAGAGGGGTGAAAAATTTTTTATTCACCAAATAGAGCCATGTGTAGTCCGAATAGCTGAGTGGTTAGAGCACAAGGCTGTCGTACGGAAGGTCGCGGTTCAAATCTCGCTGGTGGCAGTGGGATTTGTATCGTGATTTGACGTCGGACACCAGTCGACTCAGCTGTGAATGAGTACCTGAGTCCAATCAGGGTAATAATCTCGGGCGAGCGCAATGCTGACCACATTGCCTCCTGCAGTCTACTGTAGTGTACCGTTACGGTCTTGAATGAAGTGCTCTAACACACTTCAAGGCCCTGATCCAATATGGATTGTTGTGCCAACGATTATTATTATTATTATTAAATAGAGCCATGTGGGATATAATATGATAGGTCTCGATAAGCACTTTCTGAAGTGAATGTTGGTTTTGAAACTGGTTAAAAAAGGAGAAGAACGGTGATCCGAAAGCAATCAATTATTTAAAAGAACCGTTCTCAGAAAATACCAAACCTAAAAATCTGAAAAAAATCATGGTAGACAACCTACATAGTATCTTGGCCTTAAAACAATCTCCGTTTCGATATTTGGTCAAATAAAGTTAATAATAGTATCTAATTATTCTTTGAAAATTTATTGCCAACCCCCTTAAGTTCATCGCATAAATATAGCTCTTAGCATGGGGCGTCATATCGAAAAGTTTGGTGGAAATCCTATTATTATTAACCAAGTTATATGGGTCAAAGTTGCTTTTTTCTCATCAAATTACTACTACTACTAAAGATAAAATGTCAGTGGCACTTTGAGTTGAATATCGGGTAGATATTACGTGTTACTACGTATACTACGTATACTATGATCTATATATAAATGGAACCATCATGCACCCAAATATTGTTATATAAAATTCAACAAAACCTTTGACGCTTGCTAAGCTTCCGGTTTTCAACTTGCTTTTTGCTGCAGGAAATCCATTATGAATACGCATTTGGAACGGGGGACGCACATGCCGTATTCTTACCGACTAAAACCTTCCCTACTGTCTTCATGGGACTACCGTTTTGGTATTACTTCGCGGGGCTGTTCATGGATTAGCTTCTGCTGCTTTCCGCAGTGTTAATTGCAGTAGCTTCTATCCCACCGTTCAGATTCTCCTTTTAGCCGTTGGTAAATCCGTTGCAAATACCGCATTCGACGCGGTATCCGGTTTCACCATATATGTATATACCAGATTTTTCATTGTTAAGGAGGACGGAGCTCATTCTCGAGGTTTCTCCTTGGGCTTTGGCATCTTAGACATGCGAAGAAAATGCACACGTAGGCAATTCATCCAACCCGAATCTGTACAGGTACTTCTTGCACCCCCTTGTCCGCTTAAGAATTGTGTCAAATCGTAGCTCGTGTCGCCGTAGTTTCGCGTAGTCCATATAACCATCTTTGGGATTAGCCTATATGACCACTTCGCTTGGTCCCATGCTGTTTGTCATGCTTCCTATTTGTCATATACGTGGCAAACCACACACATCGACTAAAATATCTACTGGAATTATCTCCGCAATTACGCATGCTGCCTCATACGATATGTAGCTTGAAGCTGTTTACGACTTTCTACGATTTTTATCGCTGATGCATACAGTGATGTCGCGTATAAAAGAAAAGAGCTGACGACTCGCGATAAGAGTAGTCGTCGGCTGTGTTTCGGACCGCCTGTATTTAGACGTATCCTTGATAATGTTGAGCTGACGGTTGCTGCATTTTCTCCAATAAGCTTCAAATGGGGTTTAAAGCATAATTTGAAATCGAAAGTCAGTGATAGCTTAAATAGCTTAAATAACTTTCGTTGTCGGAAGTAATCGAAGATTATACCTTATGTACAGTTTAGTATTTGTCCCGCAATGAACGCTTTGATAACCTATGTTATAAAATGCTGGCTCACCTTTCGGCCTAGCTAACTTCGCAATTAATATAAGCTGTTGTAATTTCCACTCTGTGGGAAGATATCCGTTCTTTAGGCAGCCTGTGAACAGGCAGGAAGCGAGTTTCTTGATTGAGAAAGCTTTACTCGCCATATTCATAAATTCTGTCTAGAGAATTTTTTGTGAAGAGGCTATTAGCTATTAGGCTATTAGCTAGCCTAGTTAATCATTGAAGAATCTTGAAGGGCTTGGTTTCATTCGAAAGAAATCATGGAAGTGCGTTTTACAGAGGCGGTTCAACTTTCCTTTTCATCTGCATTGTTCCAAAAATATTCTTGCAGACCCTCTGTAATTATCTAAGTGGATTTGCTAATGGTCAGGGCTATCCTAATTGGCCGGAGACGACCAAGAGGTGAAGCTATCCCAAAAACCTTAAAACTTTAGGAAATTGACCGTGGTGGTCCGCCCGCAAATATTAAAGCATCACTGAAGTGTTCCAACCCTCGAAACGCTGGAAATAAAACAAAGAGGAAAATAATCGCTGAACCGCACGCGTGGAGCCGTAATATTCTGGAATTGAGTGCCGCGATCGGATGGGAAGAGGCGCGGCTTTTGGAGTTTCCACCATCCCTTGGCATCTTTAGTACTGGCGTGCAAAAAAAATGCCGGGCATCTGGCCATCCAAAACGGCAATCAATTCCTCCACTTGAGTTCATGTTTTTCAAATTTCGCTCTTACACAAAAAACCGATGCGTCAAGGATACCTCTCGACTGAACTTAGCCACAATTGTTCACTTGAAATTCCTTAATAATCTTGTTAAACGATTGACTTAAACGTCAGCACTTTCTCTCGCGATTGCAGTAGTGAAACAGCTTGAATTATCACGGTACAAAATACTAATTACACCAACCTTTTGTTAACTTTTAAATTCTAGACTCTTCACCAACAAAATGCAACGACACCACCGGCGTCCCAAATTTGCACGTGTCAAATCAACTGATTACCCATTCAACTTTTATCAGCTACCCAATGTCCCGCTATTTTTTTTTTTTTGTTTGGCCTCGTCCATAAACCCGTCTATTGAGAAAATAGTATGGATATCGCTTTAGCCAGAAACAAACGCTAAGAATACCACTGGTAATATGCAGCATGACCGAGCCTATGTGAAAATAAAAATAAATGGGTTAATAATGGGAATTTGAAAATATGTATATAAATGGATTTAAAGGTTTTGGGGTAAGTTAAAAGGTGATAGGGTTTACAAATAAAATTATAAATAAAACTGATCATTTTCAATTTTCTTTTATGAATGAAATTAATATGATGGGAATTAGGAAATTGGAAGGAGTGTATCGGAGAAGCTAAGGGATGCTAGGACGTGGAAAAGCAAAATGCTGCATATTAGCAAAAACATTTTCTTCTCAGCTTATCACCGGAAAAAAACAAACGGAATGTTTCACATGCCACGAAGCCGCAGACACTACAATTATTCTTCGTCTTCGCCCTTCTTCCTCGGCACATTGAATAAACGTCCGGCGTTGAGTTCATTAACATTGATCAAAAAGAATTTCCCTTCCCCCTATTTCAGTCTGCGATGAAGAAACTCTCAAATATTTTGTTTCAAAAAAATCGTTTTAACAATTTCCTTCAAACTAAGTAGCATCATAAGAGTATTGAATCTGTTTACCATTCTGATTTCGAATCGACATTAGATTACGAAAAGAAAGAATGGGAGAATGAAGGCTACAATCCAAAGATGAAAATTTCTTCCCATTATTCGAAGCTTTGAACATAAATCACATATCCACTTTCGTTTTCTCACACGTAGAAATTTTGCAGCATTGAAGCGCTCGCACATTGAGATTTTCATTCCTTCGGTTTTTTGTCGTGATTCTTTAGACACATGTCTGCATTAATGAGGAATCCTTAAGTGGTGGGATGTGAGCTCAGCCTTTTCTCCACCATTTTGATTCATTTTCCAATTTTATTTTTGCATCCGCACGTATCGTCACGTCAGACATTTCAAGTCTGAATGATTTGAATTTCGAGGCAGATCCCACACGGTAGACATCCTTGAGCACCTTCTATTTATATGGAAGAAATTAATATCTAAACCTTGCAAATAATCACGCCTTTGTTTCTCCTTACCTTTGGTATTTTTATGCGTCACTTTGAAATTAAAACTGAATATGTAGGTATGCGAAAAAAGTTAAATTGTATTCTCATCAATTTTGGTTTTTAAATACTTTTTTTTTGTAAAAAAGGATGATAGACATATGTAGATATTTTAGTGGGTGGTTTTCGATATTACAGCTACCCGCTAGGCCATCGGCGAACTTCAATTGGTTTTTCAATACTCACTAATGTTAGCAAAGTTCCTGGGGATCCCAAAAACCTGCAATGGTTGATATTTGAATACCGGAAAGGAGTGAAAAAATTACTTAGCTGATGTGCAGCTCCAGAGAAATATTCTCCGATATTTATCGCATACTACTATATAAGTCAGTTTGGGGTGGTGGCCGAAGGATCTCACACTGTCGTTGACGAAAACTTTCTTAATAAATGATTAAACAGGAACATTAATAATAATTATTCCGAGTTGTCACAACCTTGGCTGCTGCCGGATTTTACCTAATACTAGCACTAAGTGCCAAACATTTAGGCTCGGACTATCCTACCTACTTAAATTATAACGGGGCGCTGATGGTGGTGGCCGGTGGTTAGTCACTCGGAGAGAACGAACCAGCGGCTCATAGTTTACCTTCTTCTCCACGTATTTCTGTTCAATGTTGCTATTATAGGGGAAGCAACGCCAAAAATATACGCGGAGCGACCGGTCTTGTCAACTAACAGTACGTCGGGCTAGTTATGTGGAATATGGCGATCAGTCAGAACTTGCCGGTCCCAATACATGCTGTAATGTTCCGGTGATAAGCCCCTGCTTGTATGCAAGCTTTTGATGGATAACCTTACATACAGCATTACGCCTGGTAATGTATTGCACCGGTGCCATAACAGTGCAGCCAGAAATGAGATGGTCTACCGTCTCTAACGCCGAACCACACATTCTGCACTGGTTGTTCTCTACCCGTTCTTTCATGATGACCTTTCTATAAGCTCGGGTAGCGACCACACCGTCCTGAATGGCAGACATGAATCTCTCCGTCTCAGCAAAGAGCTCCCCAGCACACATCCATGTGTTCACCAAATGCAAATCCACAAATGGCTGCCAAAGACAATTCACGTGTTTACCGTGCATTACCTTCAACTTCCATTCATCGATCCGCTCTTGGTCTGACTTTACCTTACTCAGAGGATTGAAAGATCGATCCTTCAAGTTAAGTGGAGTCAATCTACAGTCTGTCTTACAGATAGCCGCATCCAAGGGACTCCCTGATCTTTGCTGTAAAAGTAAGCGCGCAGCGAGTCGACTTGGCGATGATGTTGTGCCGCTTCGTCAACCACGTATCTACCTTCGATGTCACGAGGCAGGTTCATCCGCTCCACGGCAGACTTTGGATGATGCATTCCAAATTTGGACATAGTTCTCCGTATCCGCCGCTGGACGTTTTCCAGATCGGTCTTCCTCCACGGCAAGTGAAGGAATAGCAAAACGAATAATGCGCTTATTTTATTCTTCCCCGAGAGATGCGACTTCAGTACCTATTATGGGGAATAGCAACATGAATAATATAGGCGGAGCGACCGGTCTTGTTAACTAACAGTACGTCAGGCTTGTTGCGTGGAATGTGGTGAACAGTTAAAACTTGCCGGTCCCAATACATGCTGTAAGCAGAACTATCAACTGCTGCATGCGATTCATACTGGTAAACCGGATATGTTCCCGTGATCAGCCCATGTTTGTATGCAAGGTTTTGATGGATGACTTTACATACAGCATTATGCCTGTTCGTGCATTGCAGCAGCGCCATAACAGTGCAGCCAGAAATGGGATGATCCAACGTCTCTAACGCCGAACCACACATTCTGCACTGGTCGTTCTTCACCCGCTTTTTCATGATAAGCTTTGCATAAGCTCGGATGCCTTTATCATTATTATAGGGATGAAAGTTTTCACAAATTATATTCTCCCACTACAGTTTATAATAATATGTTCATGCGTTTTCGCATCAGTCGAATATTACAAACAAACCTACCCGTTTTTTTAAATGCCAGAATATGGAATGAACGAGGCAGGAAATTTCTTTCTCATTAGAATTATTTTTCTCTCCTTGAAGTTTAGGTAAAAGCTCCATTTATGGCTCCCTATTCCAACAGAGGAAAGAAACGACCAACTTTGTCAGTCGCTGACAATGATAAAGGAAGGGGGAAATATTGATGGTAACGTTACATTTTCTACCTTTCTTCGTCAGTGCAAAGGAGACATAACCTTCCAACTTTTCACATTTTCTCATTGGTGGCACTTAAAACCGGTATTTGTTGCAGGCTTTAGGCAGTTTACTTGCCGCATAATGCGAATATCTGTGGACCATGAAAGTGGTTCTTACTGAGGTTTTCGCCTGCCGCTTTTAAAGCCACCTTCTTTCATCTAAATTTTAATTAAATAATTGCAGCCTATTGATACGTAATAGCAAATGATGGTCTTCGGAAAACCATTTGAATTAAGCCCAAACCACATTATCTAGAATTATATCCGGTTTCTTGATGTGAGTTTCATTAGAAAGACCTATTTATCTCCATATCCTGAGGTTGGATGTACGCATCCAAATTAAATTATCGGACCATCGTGGAATATCAGTATTGAATCGTTCTCCTTCATTGAACATACAGTTTGAGTACGAAAAAAATATTTCTATGGAAAGTTATTGAAAATTATGGAGAATAGATATCGGCAATAAAAGAAATTTCATGGATTTTTCTATTTAAAGATATATGTAATATCTGCAAGAAATTTCTACACTTGGAAATTGGATTGGAAGATAAAGAAAGGCCAGACATTTTTCCGCATAATTATTGTTTAGATAGATAGTTTAGGTAAATAGTAGATAAAGATAGATTAAATATTGCGTCTTAACTGGGTTTTGTCTGATGTTTTTGAGGCGAATAAATTACCTGAAAAGGAGCTCCATGTTTTGGCGAATTCCAGCAAGAGTTTTTCGCAATTGACTACATCCAGCTTTAACCATTTGAACTCACTACTCACTCACTCATGGTTAGCAAGTTCATGATAATTTTCTGACGTTACATGTTACATTAAACTATGTATATCGTATACACGAGTTTTTTAGCAAGCTGGACTGAAATTAAATTTTTCGGATTAGGTTGGTTAAAAGAAGTTTGAATTCTTTATGTCGAAGAAAATTGTCATATTTATATTTCTCCCATTTTCTACAAATAGCTAGCTGATACAGATAATATCGCAAAAGTGATATCACTTTAAAGTGTCATATCACAATACCATCACCGAGCGCGACCCAAACATTACAGCATCACCGCATTACCTAATATCAACGCGTTCTCTAACATTACATTAATGCATTAGAAAGGTGATGTTGATATTACTTCTCTGATAGGTAATGTTTTGTGATATCACCACACCGCCTAACAATACCGCTTCTTGTGGCACAAGCGGCGGCGGGAATTGTCGAGTGTCGAACTGATGCCGACGACGAGTATCACTTCCGAATCTATTGTTGCTATTGTTGCTTCTTCTTTGGACTAGCTTCGGATTTATATCATTGATTTGTAATATTATAGCTTGGAATGCACTGCTTCGGAACCTATTAATCTAGACCTTTCATTTGATTGCATATATCATTACAGAAATGATAAAATGAGATTGAATATAATGAGGCGCAGCCGTCGAGGTTTCCTCCCTACTTTGGCATCCTCAGGTCATTCCATTGGAGGATGTCCCTTATTTGTTAAACATGAATGACACGTAAGAGATTGAAGTCTTCAAAGGACCCCACATTTCCGAGCCTGGCTAACATAGAGGCATGTAACCACGTGTTGACGACACACTTTAATAGAGTTTTAATATTTGCGGACGGACCTTCACAGTAAATTTTGCCATCATTTTAGGTTATTGAAATAGTTACCCCTCTTGGTCGTCTTCGATCACTCAGGATGGTCGCTTGACCATCGCCCATTCAATTTTGCCATTATAATTCAGTGGCAAAAATTGTATATGTACATTCTCCTCCCCCTTCACATTTCTCAAAATAGAAAAATACGGATGGCTTTCGGAAACATCTTGATGCAACAGTAATTTCTGCTGCAGTCACCAGAGAGTAACAATTGCAAATCCGCTGGAAAATAGAGCACAACAAAACTGCGGACTTAGGCGGTAATCGAATAAAGCTCCTAAGTTGGCGGTGAAGTCTAAACCATATATATTTCCCGAGTTGTTTGAGCGCGCATATCCGAGGATATTTTTCCCATTGTGGAACCGGAAAAGTTTGTTGCTGTTGCCTAAAGATCGCTCTAGAGACCCACATGTCTTGTAGACACCATGGGGAAAATGCTGAACCGGGTCCTATAAAATAGATTGCTTTTAGTTGTTGAAAACTAAGGTGGATTTTCTCATCAGTAGTATGAGTTTCGCAGAGTTAAATCAACCATCAATGACATACTGGCTTGGCGAAATTATAATTTATGAAAAGGGTACTCCTAGCAAATACTGTATGGTGATCACCGTGAACGTGAGAAATGCATTTAATTTGACCAGTTGGAGCTTTAGACGGAAGTCCCTGGCGACGATTGGTACTCCCAGCTGTCTGCTATTGTCGTTATCTACTTAGAAGAAAGAAGGCTCTGGCATGGCATACTTGGAATTGATGATAGACGCGAGGTTCAACTTTAAAAAACATTAGCGATATGCAGTATAGCAAAGTATCAACGACGAGTATGGATTTGGCAAGGATGATGCCTCACGTAGGAGGGCTTATACAATATATAGGCTGACGAGTTGCATTCTGCGCTATGCCGTTCCAGTTTGAGAACGTTAGCGCAGCAATAATGTTAGCTAGTTGGCATTTTGACAGATAAAATGTCGAACATATACTATGCGACATGGAGGATATCGTCACTACGTCTACAGCTTTGAATAGGGACCTTCAACTGCTTATCCAAACTGCGATGTAGTCCCAGGAGGCTCAGGGCTCATATTTTCCCATTGAGATTCATTAAAAGAAAGCTAGAGGACACTCTAGATCAAGGCCTAGTATCTGCGCTAGCAAGGCGGAAAAATTGGAATGCGATTATCTCCATGATCGGATATATACAACGTAAACTGCAAGAAGTAAAATGACTTGCTAGAAAGCAACCTCTGCTGTCATGTCTCATGCTGGTTTCTCTAGGTATAGGGTATCGGAGGCAGCTTTTGTGCCTTGGGTGTCTAGTTTAATCTTTTGAAAATTTGCACTTTATTATAAAAGTTATAGATAGACGGAGAGATGTACGGACTGCCGGACAGACAGTGAACTAATTTTAATAAAATTTTTTTCCTAATAAGGCCATTGACGAACGTACCCTTGATAAACGGACGGGAATAAAAAAAAAGATTTAAATACTGACTTTTTTATTTGAAACGGGCTTCGTAAACCCTGCGAGTATATCCTGCTGCACCCAGGCATTCGCCGCTTGATACCTTCTCAAAATTCACTCGGAGGAAACCTGAATTGAATATTCCTTCCCACTCAAAAAAAGCCCCTGCGTCAGATTTGTTGGTGTTAGTTTGTTGTTGGAAATTATTGAGAGATAATATAACCGGAAAAATGAAATTATGAAATATATTTATGTGAAGGGTAATTATGAGAGATAATGAACAGATAACCGAACCAGAATTAATTCATGACGGGCTTAATTTTCATTTGGGATAATCGAACTTCGAAATTTTAAATTTGGCAAAATCCATAAAAGAGTTTAAAATTAAATTCATTTTCTTTTCAATTTCCATTCAACATTTTTCCGTAACTTTTCCCTGATCAGATATACGAGTAGTACTCAAAAAGTTGTTGGAATTCAGTCAGACAAAATTTCCTTCCCATCAAAGTGACCTTCTTTCAGCACAAACTTTTAAACATCTTCTCTACCAACAAACACACACATGCATATATAATAGATACATACAAATAAATAATCTTTATTGCCGTGGAAAGCATTAAACCTGGACATGATAAGGACTCGTATTCGATACCATTCCACATTGGGGGTCTGATCGATTTCATTGACTACCTGTACGGAGAACTTAAATATGTATGTCTGCACTTTCATACAGTATCTATTACGCCCCCATAAATATCTACAACACTATCATAGATTCTCAACAGAAAACACTAATTCGTTCTCTTTCTTCATTCTTTTTCCAGGTAAGCGAATGAATTGAATTCAAGATGATATCATTTTAAAGAAATGTCAAGTTTTATTGCCGAGAATTGGAACGTTGTAAGTAATAAATGTGCATCTCGGTCTTAGGAAGGACAGCGAAAGGAGTAATTGCCATTAAAATAGAATGACAATAAAATAAAATAAAAGCTTCGGATAAGAAAAATGTGATATACGGATTTAGATAAAGGAATACATGTTTGTATTCTTACTGGATGACGCAGGTATAAAGTTTGAAGTGCTCCTTTAGCCACGAAGGTTTGCTTAAATGAAAAGGAATAGGATTCCAAATGATATCAAAACTTTTTACAACTGTAAGTTAAGTATGGAGTGTTTATGAAAATTAGGACCAAAAACTTTGTTCCATCGTAAGATATAGGGGGTGCGTTATTGGATTATAAATTGAGATTGCGGTTGACTTCTATGACAGTTATACTCAATATTCTATCTATTACCAACGGAAGATTAAGATACAACAGGACAAATGCAACTCTGTAGTGATCCTGATTTACAGTGCATTCAGCTCTCTATCTTCAGAGAATTTTGTTTTCAATGGTATCGGATCACATATTCCGATTTGCAAATTTGATCCTTGATTCTGCTAGGCTCTCTCAAGAATTCATAGTTCGTTTGACTTTCTATGCGAGGAATTTATGTTCGTTTAATTATCTTCCGGAACTGTGATATGTAAGGCTTATTAAATATTTTGTGCATTTTTTGTTTGCATTTAATTCGTCATTAGTCCTCTCCAGCTTTGGTTAACTGAAGAACCCTTTTTAGAAAGAATTTCGGACTTGCGTGCGGTACTGATTTGTGTTTCTGCAAAGTGTGCGCAGATCTAGTTTGTCTACGAAGATATACTATATTTTGGTTTTTGGTAACGTTTTGGCGCTTTACATACTATGCGCTTTTGTGGTAGATGCAAAAACAAGGACAACTTATGCACTTTTGAATTGGTCATCCGTCTTCCTAGTTCGTTGAGCAAATTTCGCTGGAATTCCAATATCTAAACTTTTGTCTGCATTTATTTTCTATTCTTTGCTACTGACTTGAAGCTGGCAATGAGAATGTTTGGAAATTTCCAAATAGTGTGGTTGCGCCAGTGCGATGTGAGAAAGAGTAGGAGATGGCCAAGCATTTCATATTCGACGGCGCGATGGTTGAGGAGACCATTTTCCAATCTTGCTACTCTGGGTTCGAAGCCCAGTCATCATGGGCATCCGTGTTCGTCTTGTATTTGTCACGTTGCTGTGTGCTTATCACTTGCACAGCGTTAAGTGTGATGATAGTGAAGCTGAAGCACAATCTGACTGTGTGGATGCCCTACACTCCACTAAGGAGTAAACAGAAAGCACTAAGCACTTCATATGCAGGTGCCCAATCTTTTCAGGCTTTAGGCGAATACACCTACCTCGGAAAGGTTCCTTTCTATAAAGAAAAGTCTGCCGACGCGTCGCAGGAGACCATTGAATAAGCAATTTTAGAGGATAATGCAATGAGCCTAATAAAAGGCCTGAATGATTAGAGCTGCTCTCCTCAGTCTCTGAAACTAGCCTACTAATCGCTTAGCTACAAAAACCTACTTAGTTTTGAAGCCTTGCTTCACTTTCTAGCCTTATATTGTGTATAATATTTTTTGTGTTTTAAGCTCTTCCTTTAAACTATTCCTCTCAGGAAGCCAGTGAACTCAAGTAATTTTAAAAAGATGACACTTTCTAGACGGAGTCTCTCTATTGACTTCATTATTTTTTCAACTGTCGACTGTTGACTTTTACCTCATTAAGCATTATTGTTGCTTCGAATCATTGAGCTTGGTTCAAATGAGCTAAAATCATCGAAATCAATACTGTAAGCAGTTCTCTTTAGATATGGCCGTGGTGTAGCAAAATTAGCGGGAGAGCATAGGTCTGCCAGTTTGGCAAAAACATACAACCTTACGTGCAAACAAACGGAGGTGTTCATTGATTTCTTCAATAAAGCATCATTTAGCCTGTTTTTGTTAATACACGAAGGCATAAAAGCGGTTGCATATGGAATTTACACTCAATCAAAATCAGCCCCAGTTTCTCCGTCCTTTGCACCACGGGCACACTATTTACTTTTCGGGATAGGTTTGCTCTTAGGCCTTCATATTTTGCTCTTAGGCTTCATGCTTCAACTTCAGTTTCCCTTTTTCCTGCCCCTTCAGCATCGCATTTTGTACTTTTACAATTGGGGAGGCAATCAAAAATATGTGCTCCTTTGACCTGAGCATCTCACAAATTACACTCTCCTGCCTCACTTTCGTTTTCACCCCTTTAATAAGTTCAGGTTTGAGAGTAAGTGATTTTATGTTGGTTTAAAGTCTGTGAAAGTTTAGCGTAAGCAATTTAGTGTTGTACTAATCAGCAAATATCTTTTTTGCTGAAGCCATTGTGGTGATTGTGCTGTTCTCTTATATAATTAGTATTTAATTCAGTACCACGTAGTGTATCCCTATTTCGTAGCGGGTTGCATCTAAATTCGATTTTGGTTTCGGTTTCTGTTATCTGTGAAGGTCTTAACTCCAGATTGGTTTCTTTGGTATTGATTCAGAGGTAATGAAGTTTTTAGAACTCAGTCTTGTGCAGTCTTCTTTTTCTTTCGTGTGTGTTATCCTCCAGTTGAATTTCCTATCAAGCAAAATATTAAGATACATCAAGTCTTTATTTCCATTGACCTTAATCGATCTAGATGTTTCCATGCTAAAAGTGAAAGTGGTCTGCTCCATTTTACTCTTATCAATTTTTGTTTTCCACCGGACCAGTCTAAGACCTTGCTGGCAAGTTTTTGTAGTTTTCTCACGTCTATGATCGGATTTATATGGACTTAGAAAATAACCGTGTCGGCTGTGAGGGAAGGGGTTCGACCAATATAGTAAATATAGTAGCGAACTAGAGAGACTTCCTGAGATTATCTTTAAAGCTTATTCTGGATACGTGATTTTTTTAGAATAGAATAGAATTCTCTTGGAGGCTTGACTTGTAATTGGCGTTTGTGTCTTTGATCCGTATCCTAACCAAGGCTTGAGGTATATTCAGAAACAACCCTCTAGTGCGATTCCCTTTTTCTGAACCGAAATTCATATAGCTTCTCATAGGCTTACTCGATTGTACAGGGCTATTCAATGGAAAAAGACTTCTGAATTGGTTGATACTTTGCGTTGGGGCTATACAAAGAAGTGTCAATTTGTTTGAAGGAAGGAGAGGTATCATAACGATAGTTTGGTCAATGTAAAGTAGTATTTTCGCCATGAGTCAGTTTTTGTGGGTAACGAAACATTTGTACACATTCCGTTTCTAGTTCTTGATTGGCAAAGGTGGAGTGATTCCCAACAGTAATTAAATCTTAATATCTTTGGTGAGACAGACTGTTTCTTTTTAAAAAGGGAAAGTTTGGACACAACAACTTCAAACATATTGACTTATTTTTTGCAGGGAAGTTTGGTAGGTCTCACAGCATTTAGGCTTTGTCTTGCCCAACACCACCCAACAAAATCAACACCCCGCTATATATTTCTACATACGGTTTGTCCGTCACGACATTTGCATAAGTTTAGGCATGTATTGGCTGCTTTTGCAGTTCACACAGTAGTGAGTCGATCAACATACCCTATAGAAGTGTCGTTAGCACCTCCAATAGGATATTCTGACACAGGATTCTTCCTCTCTAGTTCATATAGAACATCCTGTCACCTTTCCTTGATAAGTAAATTGAGTTGTTGGACGAGTATGAGTTTGGACAAGTGCACTTTAATCAACCTCTAGGAAAAATCCAAACGATGGTTGAGGATGAATGTAGGATCGGTGACATGTAGCAATCATGTCTCCTTCTTGTTTTTCTTTAGCTTTTGTCCCATTCAAAAGCGGGGTTGACTCGTCGTGATCGGTTTCACCATTTGACTCTATCAAATGCCTTATCATATTACGCATGTCGTATCCTTCCGGAGGGAGGATAAACTCGACTTTTGGATTTCGATTGTAAATTTACGACCGGAAGAAATCACGTAGTGCGCTTCCTATTTGGCAGCCTATATCCCCATTCGCAATTTTGTAGTTGGTTGACAAATGTTAAACTGCCTTAAGTGTGTTTCTGCGTTGAATAAGAAGATGTTGGTATACATAACGTTCTTCTGGCGATAGTGGGTATCTAAGAAAGCGCGACATGGACTTTGCCAGCTAAGCTGCAGTTTGCTGTCGTTGGCTACGTAACATTGTCGTAGTTGTCTGAAAAGCCGATGATAGACTTTTTAGACATATATTTCATACTCTGCCACCGAAACCCTAGAGGCGACGGAGAAACTGGGATGATTTTCTGGGACCTCGTCCTCTGCACGCTCTCTTTTCCTGACAAGCACACAATCTCTTTGTAAGTTGTCCACATATATAGATGTATGAGCTATCTATCACCAACGTTTTAGTGATATCGCAAACTTTTCTGCCGTAGATTTGTTGTGTTATATCTCAGGAAGGTTGCCTCCACTATTTTGATCCAAACTTCAGGATCACAAAGCAAAGTATAGACCGTCACTGGTAATGAGGAGTCTGACAGACTAGCTCGCCAAGGTTTTAGAAACTATTCTGAAGGTTGAAGTTGCAAAGGTGCTCACAGGTGAATGCAGAAATTTAGATTTCTAATGACAAGTGAAAATCAGTATAACTCGTTACCTCTTATAAAAAACAGTTCCTCCAATCCTGTTCTACTTTCGCTCATAGTAGTTTTCATCGCTTTTTTTACGTTGCAATCCCCGGTAAGCTTCGTCTGATATATTCTGATATTTCTTTCTTCAGGTGCTTGTAATAATGTAATACGTGGTTTATTCAGATGCAATATCGATACGCAAATTGGGACGCTGGCCAATAAATTTGCGATTCTCACTTCAGACCAGCGCTAATCATTCTTGCATTTCTTGCATGGGGGGAGTGCGGGAGCTGGAAAAGGTTGTTTCTTTCGCAGACCCATTCTCAGAACCTACTCAACCTAAAAATCTGAAGAAAGCTAAGTTGCCACTATACGGTGCGTAGGTTCAGAAATGCCCTCCATACCGATGTATATTTAAATAAAGTCAACAATAGAATATTACTTTAATTTTTAGTAATTGACTGTCAAACCCCGTTAAGTTCATTCTAGAATCACGAAATTTCGTAGCAATGTACGCTATAAGATAGAGGATGATCTTACCAAGTTTGGTGGAAATCGCGCGCCAAATTTGTCGCTTCTGTACAAATTCAAGGCTTTGGATGTCAGTGTTACGTGAAAGTGGGCATTCTCACATAATATATGCATATATTACTTGCTAAGTTCTAATGGGACAAATGTCCACTCAAATATTTTTATATGACACTAAACACACACTAAACATTTCACATTTGAAACGTCCAGCTTCCGGTTTCCCCACTTGGTCGTATTGTTCTGCTTCTATTCCATTATCCTCACACGCAATGCTGTAGATGTAGTAGGACTACAGCAACGCGACTTTTAAAAGATGAGGACAAACATCAGTGGCAAACTTAGATTAAGAGCCGGAGTAACGAGTCCGGGAAACTGGCGCTCAACGAACTTGATTATCGCATTGTGGCAAATCTAGTAAATGCAACCAAGCTAATGTAAATGTCTCATACGTACTGGCTTCGATTGATTTTTTGCTTAACCAAATATCCAACGCAAATAGCATGAAATGTTGACTGATAAACAGTTCTTTCAGACTCTTCCCAATATTTTGCATAGCTTTAGCAGGCAAATCTCTTGGATAATGGTTCCAACTCAAATTTTTCATGGTTAGTGTTTAGCTGTGGACTCCTAAATAGAAATGTGCGAGGCATTACCTTAGAAGGTAGTGTCATACTACATCACATATTGAAAAAAAAATAATCTTATGCAGTAATATCACAAATATCACCATCGTCGTCATATTTTGTAATGTGATATCACATCGGTGTTGACATTACAAAATATTACTTAAAGTAATACAATCATCTTCATTTCTTTACTGGGTGTGTGTGATATTGTCACGTTAAGTGTTATTGTAATGTTGTGATGCGAAATAATGCTGTGATATTTGGTGATGTTTGAAAAGCTCTCTGTGACGGTAATGTCTAACACTTTAAGATGATATCGCTTTTGTGATATCACATACATCAGTTATCTATCTTTAGTGAGAAAAACATCTCGTCTGAGACTTGCCTAATATTCCAGTCGTAGATCCCTTATCGCGTAACCCGGGGATCAGATATTACAAAATAAAATGATGTGCCTAACTACAAAAATATACATTTACTGCAAGAAATCAATGCTAGATGGGTTGGTTTTTCGTTTGTTAAAGGCAATATAAGCTGCCTAGTAAGAAGATTTGAGAAGTACTCATCGAAAGTCCTCAACAACACATGTATTTTACCCGAAGCTATTACCATTAGATCCTCAACACGGATTTAATTTGGAATTTCGTCGCAACCATTCCGTGAATTCATTTTTCAGGTAGACTCAGACTAAAAAAGACTACCAAGAATTGGGGAATTTTAAAATCCTGACGTTTGGTCTGGAAGGTCCCCACGTTTCTTAACGTCGCAGAAGGACTCTGGCAGGATACATACCATATCCTTCAGCTACAGAAAATGCTTATGTTCTTTCTTTCTTTTTTTGATAAGTAGCCATAATCACGTCGACGCAATGCTTCGCTTTGTGATATTTATATCTACAATGTAATACTTCTTCACCAAGATGACTTCCATTGACTACTGTTGGCTTATTTATAAACCCCAGTCGGTGTAACTTTGAATAAAAAGATATGTTGGGATGAAACTGCATGGATGTGATCTACCGTTTGTGTCGAATAACTAATTGGCATACTTTTTCAAGAAATAAAAACAAACTTACAATTGCGTGGGAGACCCAAGATTGGTAAGGGAAAATTCGGTATTAGCTTTCGAAAACAACAAAGTAGGTATAAATAGCACTTCAACTTTCTTCGTTCCTCGAAGAAAACCACTTACAATTTCATTTCACCGAAAGAAAGCTTCGCAAGAGTTGCACAATTGAACAATACCCCAATTTTTCCGACTACGAGACCACAGAACGAAGAATAAATGATCCAGGATTAATGAAACGCGAAAAGTGAAGGGAAATAAACTTTTATTACAATTGATGAACGAGCAGAAAAGTAACTGAAGGATGAAGCTTTGTTCACTACCCTTCCTCCTCACTTTCCCTGACACATAATGCTAAGAGTCAATTACCCCAAATACCCTCGAATTCCTCCAACTCAGAAATCGAAGCCACCAAAGTACATCAATATCAAGGCATTCTTAAATCTTAGATGACATTCTTAACAATCTCCTCGAGTTTTTGATAGGCTTCAAGTGAAATCCTTTCTAATAAACCAAAGATGACAAAAACTCCAAAGAACAAGCCCCTGCTAAGGGCAAACTTTCTTCCCTGACAATTCTCCCTTTTCACTTGACTCATAATTAATTATAAAGTTGGAATGGTTTTTGGCAAAAACAGACGCATATTATAATACATCTTGCAGCCACCCATATTTAATATCCTTGGCAATCGAGCTTAATTAAGATTTCAAATTAATGATTCCGTACCATAAGTACCAGAGATGTATGTGAGCAAGAAAAATTGTGCGTTGATTCCGATTCTTTCGCTTTTGGTTTGAACAAAAGAGAAGATCCCGAGGAGAAGTCAAGAGGAAGAATTAAGTCAAGGAAGGATTTCGTTGGGCGTTGTGTAAATGGCAACTCATTAATGTCTCATTTCCCGAACAATTCCTGGAATCGTATCGAATTATAGGAAAATGAAACGAATCTAATAACGAGAAATTTCAGAGAGAGAGCTAGACTAATCTAATTAATTTGATAATGAACGTTTTATAAGGTTCGAATTGTATCGTAGAGATTCCGTTCGATTTGAACTTTACAGGAATTTAAAGTTGAAAATGATTAGTTAATTCTGTTTTCTTGCTTTGAGCCTGACGGAGGGGTGATTTCTGACGGTTGTCATTCATTTGAAAGCTTTATTTAGAATTATGTGTTCCAGTTTGAGGGTGGGAGTAAATGTATTCAGAGGAATTCCTCTGAAAATAGCATTAAAGATGATTCAACTAGTTGGACTGAAATCCTTACAATATTTTAATTATTGGAATGGTTAGCCTTTAACAACCTGATTATAACGACATTCAAAAATATCTGCGGCGAGCCAGGGAATTTTATTTGAACATATACAGATTTGGGTTGCCCTTCTGAAAGTATACGTTCTAGGAATATTCTGGAGGGTTATGCTTTCGGTCCAGCGGTTGCCCCCTTACGTGAGTTTCATGACAGTTGTGGTTGCGCCCATATCGCCTTGTGGAGTCAAGCGTGGAACTCCTCTACTAGACACCCTATCCCTTAATTACAGCAGAGGCGGTAGAAGTCTTTGCTTTCACTGGTGTGAATGCTGAGCCTGCACTTAGTATGGTACAAAGCAGTACCGGTGTGCTGATCACGGCAAGGGTCTGTTCGTGTTCGCCAAATCAATTCGTGACCGAAGCAGACCGTGGAAATATGTATATCTATATGGCAGGTACTCATATTAAATGCCGACGACTTTCATGCGCACGTCCAGATTTATGCTCAATTTATAGGATGGAAGAATCTGCCAGAAATTGTCACCTGTGCCTGTTATTGTTGTTTCATATTCACCTGAAATTATGGCATTTGTGTGGGGGGGTTCATTTTTGAAGATGGGTTCTAAAACTCAATATCTAGTTGCCAAAAGTCTTCAATTATTATCGTTCGTTTTTCAATATTCAACAATAGCAGATTTATAAGTTAGGCTTCAAAAGGGTGTCGTTTCCAAGAAAGTGATATTGCTACAAATATTTATAATCAACGAAAAATGTTTGTACGCATTCCCTAACCAGTTCACATAGCGAAACTTCCCTTCCTTTCCTCTTCCAATTAAAAAGCTTTGAAAAATAAGACTCTATTTCAACCGGTTTCACTTGATACCTGAGCCTACTTTATTTAATAAACCTAAACACCATTCCCTCTTCATCTTTATTTACTGGAGACTTCCTTCCCTACTATTGAACTGTATGGAAGTAAGACTCTATATGAAATTGGGTTAATACTCTGAAATATTGCAGATAAATTCATGGGTGCATACACAACCACCGTTGGAGAGTATCTAACAGGAATTTTGCATTTGTGGTTAAGTCCTGAAATGTGCGCTGGTGGAGTTGTAAATTTATTCCTATCTGACTTCAGAATTGAGGGGATGCGTCGCTTTGAATTCGAAGCTGAATTGAGTACATGAAGGGTTATGTATCTTTAGATATTTTCGTTTAAAAGATTCGATTCAACTTATTCCAAAAAGTGGGCATTTTAGGTGGGTGTATGTGGATTTCTACTTAGCGTAAGCCATAAGAACAAATTACGTTTCGTGACTAACTTGTTAATAAATTCACTCCAGAAAGCTAAAAGTAAGGGATGCTTCTCGAGTTGTTTTTAGCCTAAGTTGAGTTAATCAGTTGATAAGCTTGTTTGAGGAGACAAGTGAGCTGCAAATCAACAATGCAATTCCTTCTTGAAAGACAGATAATTTCGTATATCTCCACCCAAGTACTGCCGCATCAAACAAGTGCGCGAACAACCGAAGTGGTACTCGTAGATACAAGCCAGTGGAAGTGCATTAAATCACCCAAAGGCTTATGGGTTTAGCTGTGTGTGGAATTCGTATGATTGAGGAAACGATGAAGTAACTGAGACTTTTGCATGACAATGCTTCCTCTAACAAGTCACTGAAAGGCATCATTAAAGTTGATCAGTTAGCCTTCTACTTGCTTTCTCATCGGAGGAACTACCAGGTTGTTGATACATAATACTTTAGTTCTCCACGTTAGCCCATTCTAACTATTTTATTTGCTTTCTTTGTTTTCAACTTTTTTATAACTTACAATTTTTCTTTGTTTGAAAATCATTGGTAATTTGATTAAATACTACTGCACTACGCGGACCGTACTGCGAGAAGAAGGTACCGCTCCACACAGGCCTATTGATTGGCCACCAGATGTATCGGTACTAGTTCAGTGAATCGGAAATCAAACGCCTGGACGACCTCTGTAAGCCCATGAAACCTCACGAGAGTTTTTTGTTTTGGGTCCAGAAAAGTAAGCGTTAAAGTGTGACCGACTTTGAGCAGGAAACGACCGAAGAAGTTTAGCATACCCAAGAACCGTCGCAGATTCTCACCGTGGTCGGCAGGGGAAAGATTTTGATCGCCTCAACCTTGCCTGCTGAATTCCGTTAGGGGTGATTATGTGGCATTTAGGACAATACCAGCCAGGAGATGTTGAAAAATGCACTCGAGGTGGCCCAAATACTCAGATTTGGAAGAAGAGGCGAACAAAACGTCATCTATCTAGACGAAACAGAAGTTTAAGTTACATAGGGCAGAGTGGATGAACCCCTGAAAAGTCTGCGCTGCATTCCATAGGCCGATTGTCAGCATCAGTAGTCCATAATGACCCAGGATGTTGCGCCTAAAATGGGGGTGTTAGTGTCTCATTCACGTTCACCGGCCTGTATCAGTAAGTACCCCCCCCCCCCCAGATGCAAAGCTGAAACTTCTGGAAGTGGGGAACATACTAAAGTTCCTAACGGTTACTGGCCTGCTTGAGATACTATGATCAACAGGTACACTATAACCAGCAAAAGGGGCACAATAGTTCTTCAAGGACGCGGTGCGACTTTCCCTTAACACAACAATAATAATCAGTAAGTACTAATTGGAAAGGAGTTCGCGACAGCCAGTCGTAAGTTTTGCGATACTAGTGTGTTTAATAATAAAAATAATAATAATCGTTCGCTCGATGTTGCGAGGAGTGCTCGACGGATTCTCCCACTGACCTACCACCGGCCACCACCACCAGTGCCCCTTTAGTTTTTAAGTAGGTAGGATCGTCCGAGCCTAAATGATTGCTAGTATTAGGTAAAATCCGGCATCTGCCGAGATTGTGATAAATCGTTCGCGCAACAATCCATATTGGATCAAGGCCTTGAAGTGTGTTAGAGCACTTCATTCAAGACCGTAACGGTACACCACAGTACACTGTGGGACGCAATGTGCTTAGCATTGCGCTCGCCCGAGATTATTACCCTGATTTGACTCAGGTACTCATTCATAGCTGAGTGGACTGGTGTCCGATATCCAGTCACTATAACAAATCCCACTGCCACCAGTGACATTTGAACCGCGACCTTCCGCTACAGCAGCCCAGCGCTCTAACCACTTGAGCCATCCGGACACAGTTGGTCGTTTGGTCGACTAAAAAGCAACGTCTGCTCAGAGGGTTGAATATTACAGGGCGACGTGGTAGTGCACTTCGTATGGTCGCCATCGAGGCACCTAGCGACTACCCGAATGGCCATTTAGGGTAACAGACCTCGACCTTGACTGCGATCGAGATCTAACTCCTGAGAGCAAAGTTGTTTGCCTTACGTCGTTAACCTCTCGTCGTGTATACCTGGATACCGACCACGCGACCACGGGGCGCGCCTACACCTCGAGGATTTTGCAGACGGTGGCAGACATCACCTCGCGACCCCGAAATCGTGCAGGCCAAGAGAGCGCGGTTGCTTTCTTGAAGTCACTGCATGGAAACTCTTCTCTCAATGAGATACTATAGCACCTATACCAGTTTGATGGACTAGTGTGAACAAATTTCGGAAAATCGAAGGCAACTTTGTTTACCGCCAAAAAATGGTTTAATTGTTTACACTGGTGGTTGTTGGTTGTCTAGAGTTCGGGCGGATATGGTAGATGAGGAAGAGTCTCATACATCAATTTGTTAAATTTTTTGGCCATTATTCTGGATATGTGAGATCGTTGGTTGAGCAATTTAGGTCATTCCCCATATTTCATGAATTTTATTGAATAGGGCGCAGTGCTTCTGAGTAATAATCGTTGCACCACTTTGCAAAAAAGGAATAATGGATAACTCCCGCTGCAGATCACCGAACAGTCATCCTTACCTTCTTCGGGGAAGGTTTGGATTTGTCATATGTTTTGCAGTTTCATCGGTCTCTAGCGATTGTACCGACCTCAACGAATCTTCCTTTCAGAAAAGTATACTGCGGCTAGCTGGCGACGATAGGGTTAGGACCTCTCTTTTATATCAAAGTAGATAAAGAGCTAAAGCTGATAGGATTGATTTTCTTCGCAGAATCGTAGCTTTACTTCTCAGCTTTTGGGATGAAGGAGACTAGCGCTCGTCTTCGGGGATATGGAATATAGTTGGGCCAAACATAGTCTCCGGAGACCCCTTTTAGCCACGGGGCTATCGGCAATATCCCGTTAAAGCCATGGGACTTGTATGGTTTTTATTGTTTCTTCTATAGGTACCGATCGAATATTTACTCAGCCTGGTGCACTCATACTTAGTACTATGACCTGTAATTGTGTGTAGAAATACGCAGAGCGCCGTCGATTTGATTGACAGTTGGTGAATCAGACATAAACTTTCAGTAAATTCAAATAAAACCACAAAGGTGTTATTTACAAACTGAATGGTCTTTGCTTTTGAGGTGAAGGGTACAACCCTTCAATTCTCCGAAGAAGTGAAACATCTGGGAGTTATTCCAAAGAAGAAGCTTCTTTGGAACAAACATGCAGTAGTAAAGATGAAATTAACTATTCCAGTTTATGGGCCGTGTAGGCAAACCTTTGCCTCGACATTGGCACCTAGGCCTCTGATAGTAACGTCGATATATGTTGCTGTCATTAGGGCGATATTCACTTATGCATCCGTAGGGTGGTGGGTTAGGGTGAAATTAAAGAGTTTTCGCTGTAAACTAGGACTGCAAAGAACTGTGTGCCTGGGTATCACCGGTGTCATGAGCATGACATGGGGCGAAGCTCTGAATGCATTACTCAATTTGTAGCCCTGGGGTTTGTTTATTCAGAGCACTGCAATGAGAATAGCTCATAGACTAATTCAATTAGATCTAAGGGGAAACAATGTGGAGGCACAGAGCATTGGAAGAATTATTGGGGGAATTGAATCCAGTTTTCGCAATGCCTCCTGATTCTCGGATCCGCATACATTTGTTTTGTAGAAGATTTGAAGTTATTTTGCAACGAAGAGAACACTGGGACGAACCAGAATAATGCATGTCTGTCATGCACTGACGTCTGGCTCAAAAGCAGAACCAGGTTCTGGGGCAGGAGTCTACCTGTCGAATCAAAACGAGAACTCGGCTTTTCTCTTGGGACAATATACAACGGTCTTTCAGAATGATGATTATGCGATCCTACGGGAGGCAACTTGGATGATTGACGAGCGGTTAGTTAAGCTGCATGAAGTGCGTTGAGCAGTCCTTTGATCACTTCAAAAATTGCTTGAATTCTATTTCTAAATTAAATTTCTAGATTCCGTCAAGAGCAATGGATCTATTCTGGTTACAGTCATTGTGGTGTAGAATGAAATGAAATCTCGGATGCGATACAGAAATGAATCCGGGATATTCCGTTAGACGGAGGAATTGTGTACAATGGACCGCTAGCTTTCGAGTACTCAGAGGCTTTGCATCACCCCCACCTCAAACACACACACATAACCTGTAATATAGAAGAAATGGATGTATCCAAGTCCCGTCCAATTCCTTTAGAAGGGTTGCAACTTGTTGACAGCTTTGATGGCCTTTTTAAAAATTTCAAAGCGGTTTTTATATACATATATGGTTGCCACTATTCGCTAAATGGGAAATAGTGCGTCAATCACACTTGCATCACGGTCAATTTCCTGAGATATGACCCAGCTTTTGCCAGGTCGTCTTGAGAAGCGCGCACTGCTTTTCTATTGTTTTGCACCACACTAGTTCTTGCCTGGGTATTGATTTCCATTGATGGTATAGTCAACAAAGGAGTTGCTACGCTTTTTTAAAATGTAACCTATCCACTGTCATTTCCGCTTCCTAATAGACACGGCTACTCGTACTGGGTCCATATGTTCTTTGTTCCAAATTGTGTGTAGCCATAATATTCTGATAAAATGGCGGAGTCAGCTGTTAACGATCACTTGGAGCTCCCGACTGAGAGCGGTTACATCTCAGAGAGGACTTTGGTACGGAACAACCTGAACGTGATGTTGACGTTCCGGTACCTTAATATCCTGATTTTGGCCAAAATAGCCAAAGCGGATCTAGTGTTGTGATTGCATCGAGTAATATCGAGTTGAGTGCCACGATCGATAAAAAAATTGAATGACGCCTTCAATTCTCTTCCCGTGAATGCAGATTGGTTTTGTTGGTATTTACCTTCAGTTCGATTTTGGTTGTTTCCTTCTCTAGAACCAAGGTTCATGATTCGATGTGAGTTTATCAGTTTTTTAGATCAGAGATGTCTTGTGTTCATTGCTTTGGTAGGAGTTCTATATTGTTCGACCAGGAGGGCATGTAAGCTCCCCATATATCCTTCTCTAGGGTTTTTACTTTTGAATTCAATTTTCGTGGATATATCTCAGATGTTAGTATTGCTAACTTACATCTAAAAACCTGGCTGGGTCCTGTCGATTCTCCCGGGGATCCTGTAAGGCTTCAAAATCTTTGTCTTAGGATTTATATTGAAGAGAGTTGGTATCCAAAAAAAGACCTCTAGTCGTTCACTTTGAAATTTCCCAGTCTCAGCCATTACATTTGTTTAAATTTGTCAAGGCAAACGTTGGAATTCCACCTTTGTTATAAACTGGAAGGATATACGGTCATTGTTTCCGTAGTTCGCCTCTAGGGAATCCAAGATATTATAGACACAAGGTCGATGGATTTGTTACCAACCACTTGAACGCATTTCATATCCTTTTGAATTGGAATAGTAAATTTATGGTAGCACACTGCCAGGATAAAAATGTCCTTTTACCACATGATTATGTCTTTCGCTTATTAGTTGATTCAGAGGAGAGTATCTTTAAAGCGTACCCTAAATGGAAGGGGAGACCCTAAATTACATTAAACTGTTCGTTGATGTTTAGGTTTCCGGTTTTCGACTTGTCTATTTTCGAAAGTGACATATCATATTTCTCGTCTTCAGTTCGATAATATATCTCTCTCTATCAGAATTATGAAGAAGGACAGCAGAAGGTTAGTAAATGGATGGTAACTAAATTTTGTGCACTTTCCATTTGCGTAAGCGCGATAAATGTGGGTCAAAAAATGTAAATAAATGATCCCTTTTGAGGACTTGCAGTGCGATACTGTAAGGTCACTTCAGTAGATGTCAGCAAACCCATCTGAGGATATTAACAACAACCAATTTTTCATCTAATATTAGTAGCAGTTTCTACTACACAATGTCCCCTATCAGGTGACTCCTTTTATAGTATACTTAGTATAAATCGCTAAGCCTCATCAAAAAGCACTTTTCTGGCCGTTATCATATGATATCTTCATGAATTATATGTTCCGCAAAAATATATTTTTTTCGTGTAAATTAGAGCAAGTCACAAGAATAAATTATCTTTAATTGCTTGCAGCGACTGTAAAAAACTACATGCACTCCATTTAAATGTGACAAATGTTTTCCATGAATCCTGTCAACTCAGCCAGAATTTATAATCCGCAGTGAATGCTTTCTCCACAACCTCATCAAACTACGCCCCCTTAACCCAGTGTGTGAATAACCTAAACGACTCGTGATATGAAAGGAAAAGTTTAATTGAAAGTGAACATATGAGAAAGCACGAAAAATGCTCACAGGGTTATTGAAACTACTAAACTGTGGTCTAAAAACGTAAGCGCAAAGGATGGATGAAGGGTTCTCCTTGATGTTTTGTGCGGTGTATATTTTTGTACTGGCTTAGCACTTGACATATTTACTAAAGTGCACAATTAGAATAATTTTTAGTACGGGAGAGAAATAACGCCGTCAATTCGTATCATAAATTTAGATTAAGCTCTCCCTCGTTCAGGATTCTACCTCCATCTTTGAACGTGCGAGCAACCGCGGAGGGGAAACAACTTACTCGAAGCGTTCAAGGAGTTTGAAAGTCTGAAACTCATTCTTGGCTACTCCTTGGATTTTATACTGCTCTAAATTTCTTACGTGAGGATAATTTTAAGATAGCAAACCTCCTTGTTGGAGTAATGTGGTTGGGAATATTAACCCTAGGTCTTACAGGTTAGAAAGGTGCTCCTCATTTTTTATTGACTAGGGTATCACTTTCTCGAAATCTGATTTCTGGTCGTATACCACTAATGGCTACTGAAATGATGAAGAATACATAATAGATGTTGTTCATCTTCCGTTCCGTAGCGTCTACCGCTATTTTGAGCACATGTTCCTAGCAATTTGTTGCGGTAGCGAACATCTGCCTCGAAAACAAGCAAACTTTGTCTCTGGTACTCCCCCATATCCAAGGTAATCTGAATTGAAACTCACTTCAGTTCCAGGAATAGATTAGAACCAGCTTCGGCTGCCGAATTCATTGGGTTAACGTAGACATGTAACCACGCGGCAAATCTTATCCTCATCAATCTTGAGTGAACCTATCTAACCACAATTGCTAACGAGCGTAAGGAGAACTTAAAGTGTAGACATTGTTTTGTGCTATGAAGTCAGTCGGGCTGTAACTAATTGCTAAACTCACCCTGATACTCCACATATACTCGTATTCAAATGTGAAAACATGCTCCCCACCGATCAGGGTGACATAGTCGGAATCAAAACTTCTGGAACTTGTTGACGGAACTTTTATAGTGTTTCGAGTAAGTAACACAGCATTTTCCTGGTTTTGCGGTAAACCATGCGTGCATACCAAGTTTCTGTAAGTATGTACACTTGTACACCTTTAAATTGAAAAATAATTCATAGGGAGGGGGGAAGTGAAATTTTGTACTGAATATAATGTATGTACATGGGGTTGGGTGGAAGTATGCGGAAACGTGGAAAGAAATTACGCGGATAAAATCAGAAAGTGTGAATTCCAGCGGGAAGTTAATAGTACCGCAATTGTAATTTGTTCGTTAACGAGGAGTTCATGCATGTATGTTACAGGTGCCTATTTTTGAGTTCGTCTAGATCGTAATGAGATTATCCTTTAATAATTTAGTTCCTGGAAGTTCATTTAATTTTTTCCTGTCAAGATATACTCGATGCATTCTTTCTTAAAAATAGAAAGTAGTTTGGCTAACGGTTTCATTACTTAGGGCAGAGACAACTCATTAGACGCTGCCTTACCTCCGCCCTGGGAGCAGCATGACCGAAAGTGGTAACAGATGAAAATTGCTCCTTTTAATATATGTAATCGCATATCCAACTTAGAACCGCCAGTACCTTAAGCCAAGCAAAAGCAAAATTTTTTGTTTGGAATATAAGAGATTCGTAATCCACATCTTGTTGGTGTTGGACCGGAGAAGATGGAGAGCAACTTACCCTCTCACTCGAGGGGTTCGTGTACCAAAATAGTCATAGTAAATTGCTCCCTATCTGGTCCGGTCCGACATCAAGTAGATGTGGGATTAGGATCCCTCATATCCGAAGCAGAAAATTTTTACTTGTTTGGCAGAAATTCAGGATTATTTTAGCAGCACTCAAATTGTCACACTCAAAACGCGTGCCATTCTTTATAATCTTAACGATTATGGCTAAACCTCACAGGGTTTGATACTGTTAAGAACCATGGTGAAGTGCGTCTTCCACCTCTTCAACGTCATCGTGGATGTGGAGTCGACCGTTACCATCCTTCACAGGACCATCAAAAGATTTGCATGTAAGTATTTTCGTAAGGCAGTATGCGCTTCTGAAATCATTGTATTCTGCGGCATCTCCCGCTTCACTGACCAGCGTGATAACAGATTTCTTTTTGTAACGGCGTACACTATGTTGATCTTCCTGAGATTTCGTACGGTATCGGAGTTCGAGCGCATCGCGTTCATCATCACTCGCCACTTTTATGCCCTTTCGTTCAATAATCCACTTCCCCAATTCCGTAGTTAAGCAGACCTTACAACGTAGCCGATGATCTGCGTAGTTTCCGACAGTAGAGCATTTTTGATAGTGATCCAATCTTCAGCAATATCACTGACGAGCGACAGGGGTCAATATTGAACTTGGGGGGTTGCAGCTTTCCAACCTTACGAAAAGAGGCGGACACAACACGGAAAGGAACGTAAGCGATCACCATCTAGATCCCTTTCGAGGCCGATATCGCAAATCCATTAATAATAATAATAATCGTTGGCGCAACAATCCTTTTCGGATCAGGGCCTTGAAGTGTATTAGAGCACTTCATTCAAGACCGTAACGGTGCAATGCAGAACCCTGTACGAGACAATGTGGTCAGGAGTGCACTCACCCGAGATTGTTGCCCTGATTTCACTTAGGTACTCATTCACAGCTGAGTCGACTGGCACCCGACGTCAAATCACGATACAAATCTCACTGACACCAGTTAGATTGAAACCGCGACCTTCCGTACGACAGCCTTGTGCTCTAACCACGCAACCACTGATGATCGCAAAGTGGTCAATCTGATTATTCCTACAGTATCCGATAATGTCGAGGCGGTGGAAACTGTAGAAGTCCACAAACCTCCCGCCATTATCGTTGCGTTGTCAACACCGTGTTTATCTATTAAATGTCCGGGTAAGGTGTTATCAGAACTCCCCTTGGAATTTAGATATGATCACAACGTCACCTTTAGGAAGCCTCCCCTGAACTGCGTGTAATTGCTCGTTGGAAGTATTCTGCTACACTATATCGGAAGTCTCCGTTGGTGTGTAGTATTGTGAAATTGTGATGCTCCTTAATCAAAGCCGGAATCTTACAGTCACAATTCTGTCAGAAACCGACTCCTTGGCCAATAGACCTCGCCGTACGGTAGCCGTCTGAAATAATCCTACACCGTATTCACGTCTGTCACCACATGGCTTTCCTGAGTGCAAAAGCGAATTCCCAAAAGTGTGGCCAAAGGGAACGGAGTACTCTCCAGGGTTCTACAATCTTACTTCGCTTAATCCAAAATATAAACTGGCATCTTATATCTTTGGAAATTTTACTGGAATTAGTGCAAACGGGTATATTGGGAACCCACGATACGGTTGTTGAGGAGCGTGCACACATTCCAAAAAACAACCATAGTCTATTTTCGATAGCCAGTAACAGTAAGTCTTGGAAATTTGCAGGTTGTTACCCCACAAGTTTTCAATCCTTTTAGTGGCCTTTTGCGAGTGAGGCCTTTGAGGGCATTCTTATATTCCAACTCCAAAAATTGTCCAGTAGTGGCGTCATATTTTGAAAACAGCAAATATATTCAGCGGTGCTAATACGTCGAAAAACTTCGAGGTTTGAAAATACCGTTGGTGAGAGTAACGCATCACATTATTGTTTGTTTTGTGAGTGAGCATCCCCTTGCCTTTGGCTCTAAATCCAACGGCTCTTAGAAGCATTCGTTGAAGGCCTGTGTCTGAGTGTACCACTCACTGAGAAAGGTCTCAGATCCCCAGGATTGTCGAATAAGCGGTAGAAGCAATTCTAAAAAAAAACTACACGAACTGCAAGGAACGTAAGGAGACAACTTGGTTCACAAAAAAGTGGCAGAGCCTCCAACAATCCGTTATTTTTGTTTCTGTTGTCGATAGAGCAAAAATTAGCAATCGGATTGCGGAAATGTCTAAAGTTTAATTTGGGGGCAGTCCTTTCCTCTCTCGTCCCTCGCCTTTTCTCTCTCCTAAAATATGTATGTAGTCGAAGTCCAGGCTCACAAAACATAAGTCTATCACCGCCCACTATCGCTGAGCTTACCAGAATAGGATAGTATATTATTAAATGAGGAGAATGAGTCTAGACCCAGAAAGTCTAGTCAATGTGATTGAAATTCTTCTTCAAGTTGTCGCCCCTCCTTAATGTGGCCCCTGTCCCACCCGCTCTCAAAACGATCCACAAGGTGTTGATATGGTTAATGCAGGAGGATCTAGTGCCAAAGCCAAACTTCTGGTGTCCCTTGATTATTTTAGCTACTATCTTTACGGCGACAGGGAGTACGCAGATACCCCTCCAATTGTCGCATTCAAAATGGGTGCCCTTCTTTGAAATCTTAACGGTCATCCCCTTTTTCTACTCTCTGGCAAAAATCGTGAATTCCCTGTATTTCCATACGAGTGGAAGTAGCAGATCTGCAGAAACTGTAGGTGCGCCCATAAATAACTCTGCGCAGAACAATAGAGGAGGAGAACAGGTTTGGCTTGGTTTTTCTAGGTGAGGTTCACACAATCTTTACAGCATTTGGGCTCATATTCCCCATGAGTCCCCTGGACTATTTCATTCCTGGTAAGTTCAGCCAATATAATTCCCTCATCCGTTGTTTTCCTTTTTTCATCTCAGTAACCATGAACCTATTTGTACCAAAGAATGGCTCTGGCCCGTGTGGCGGCCTCCAGCTCGCCCGACGCCTCATTGCCTTCTAACCCAATGCGGCCTGAAACCTTAAGTATCGAGACCTTACTAAGCGAACCAATGATATTCCGCCTTAAGCCATTCCTGAACTAGTTTGAAATTCACCTGGCTGTCGGTTGGAATAGCACTATTCTGCGCCGTACAGTTGCTTCCGGGCTGAAGGCTGGAATATGCTAGTACGTTTACAAAATCAATGCCTAATTGAGCCGTAAGTAAACTAGCAAGCAGTTGACCTGATTTAGATACACAGCCGGAGCCTATACTCAAGAGATGTATAACAAGGGTAACATTACAACCTAGGAAACAGTAATATTGTGGGCTACCGTACCGTAGATCCTAATTCTGCGCGGTGGATGGTGGGCAAACACGGAAAGTCTAATAACTAGGGTCGTTATAATTTCTTATTTTCGTGAAAGTTAAATGCGGTTTGTATTTCATGCGTTACAATCGCACTGCAGTCCGCCTTAATCCTCTAGAATTTCGTTCATGTCATAGTTCCTCCAGCCATACAGTTCCTAACCTTCATTGGTTCTCACCTCACTGAGCTTATTTTAGGTTTCTAGCGGTCTGAGGAAAAGTACTCATCAGAGCCGAGCCGAAGATGATTTTCCTCTGAATAATTGGACTCAAATTGGTTTATATATCTGCTAGGGAAGCCTATAGGTTTGGCAAAGTGTTCCTTATTGAACACTTTCGAAAGATGTATACAAAGTCGATTTAAACATTCTGTTCGATCCTCAGGAGCCAAAAGATAAGTTAAGCCACTGTATTTACGAAAAGAGCCAATTTTATGGTCTTGGGTAACATCCGCCTCAGATGTTTTTGTATTTGCTGGCCCCCAAATGAGGATCGTCTAATCCTGTGGAATGTGGGCAATGTATAGAACATTCGAAAAGTGATATCACCTTAAAATGTGAGGTGGTGTTACCATCACCGAAGACGATACGCGTTTGATAAAATACTACAACATCTCCCAACATCATAACATCACTTAAGGTTACAACATTGCTTCACATTACAGCGCTCAGTGATTCAATTAGAATAGGTCATGTTATGTACTATTTGTGCCGATGTGATATCATATTACAAAGGATCACCAAACATCACCTAGTGGTGGTGGTTATCGAGTGCCAATTCCGACTATCGCCTGCGAATCTATTAGTCTTATGATTCCCTGTTCTTTTGACTAGTTTTGCCCTGGAAAATGATTTCGGGTTTGCGCGCGATTACTTCTGACTGTGCGAATTCTTTGAAAAGCCCAACAAAGTGCTGGAAAATGCTATCCTTCTAAGCGATAAGTAACGCTCATTCACAAGAATCATGATTCTTTGTATGTGCAAATATTTTATAATACTATAATGCATGCTAATTTTTTGTTTTTTTTCCTTCTCTTGCATAAATGGTTCATTTTTCATTCATTTTGTGCTATGAATGAGGCAATGCAGGGCAATATTTGATGACATCGGCTGGTGAGTGTAATATGTGATGTTCGTGATATAACATCATATGTTGGTTAAGGTGACGTTTGTGATACTGCTTTGTAATATAACTTCTCTCAAAAGTGGAGTGAAATCATATTACCTATTAAGGTGATGTTTCACGCATCTCTGGTATGATGTCGGAGAATTCAAATATGCTTCATCGATCACGACTTCGCGAAAGGGAATACGTTTTGCATATAAAGGATACTGTCCTTAACTTATGTAACTGGGTAGCCTTGACAACCAATGAAAAAAAATACTATACATGTATATAGGTCACTATCTCTGATGATGCAGAGATTGTACGCTATGTTGACAAAAGTTGACCCTAAGAGTCATGATGATCCTTAGGTATTGTATGATTTCTTTTGTCGTATATTTTCTAAAAGTTTATAGTGAGTACTGATTTTTGTCTCAAGATTATTTTTTTCCATGAATTTATGATGCTGTCTTTCTTTGAAAAAGATAACTCGGAAGGAGGCTGAAAATTACAACCCAAGTTTGATCTCAGCCATTCCAATTCTAAATTTTAAAAGCGTATGTGGACGTGTTAACTTTTCAATTTTTTCATTCTCTTTACACGATGCTATCGCTGAACTAAATTAGAATCCCTAATGACGAGAGCAAAAGCCAAGAGTTTGAAAACATCTCTTTAAAAACGAAGACGAAAATATGTAGACCAGAAGAAGAACTATCAAAGGAAGTTTGTACCGTGAAAAGAAACGTAACCACTTAATAGTCTCTACATGCGACTGCCACTCCGTGAGAAAACACAACATTGAACTTAGCATCGTCAAAGTCAAAGGTTCTTATCCTTAATATCTTTATCTTGAGAAAACCACATCTGAGCACACACACGTACACTTAAACGATTTGACTTCAAAGGCTGAAGAAAAGGTTTACTTCTTCTGCAGAATTATCTCATCTAAGCACTTCCGCGGTAACCTTTAACTCGGAGTGCATTCTATGCCACTAACTTATTTTCACTTCAGACTTGCTAACGAAGATTCCAACTCTTTGGTTTGATTCTCGCCTTTTGCATTTTTCGACGTCATGCACATATCGTCTTAGCTTCCTCCAGCATTTCGACTTCAGGTTGCTTCCGTACCAGGTCTTGGATTTGAATGATGTCGCACAAGACTAAGGGAATAGGAAGGCAGGAAGAGTGGATGATTATTGCTGAAATGCGCCTTGGATGCAGCTTGTTTCTGAGCAATCTATCTCAGAAGCCAGCAGTTAATTTATCTTGCAAAAAACCGAAAGTCTCCGCTGTATCGTACAAGAAATTATGTAGTATTTTCGTCGTCCCCGTAAGTACCTTACATGTGCTAACAAGTGAATGAGATCGTATAACATCCCCTGAAATTGAAAGATGCAACGCTGAAATGATAGCATCCTTTATTTGTCAAAGGAGGAACTCCTCAATGGGATAGAATTTATAGTGAGAGGAATGTGAGGTGGCTGAAGAGGTTCGGTAGTAAGCAGACAGCGAAACACGCTGATAATGGGTGGCCCAAATACAGTTTCAAACACAATATTTTCGTAATGCGCCTTAAGGGAATTTCTTAAATTGAAAACTGTTGTTACGTTCCGTGCCATGGTGAGCACAAGAATGTATTTGCCTAGGAAGTTTCGCAAAACAGCTCAAAAAAGAATATTGGACTTTGCGCCTGTAGAAACCCGCGAAGGTATCACAATGTAAGCAAGCACAAATTGTTGGGTTGCTTCTGGCAAATAAGTAATGGCAGCCGAGATATCGAAAATATGGCTCCGATCCTTGTAACCCTGTACAGCGTTTTCCATCCACGCCCTTCTCAATTTACATCGCGTACGTAAACATAAAGCAACTCTATTGATTTCTTTTGATACAAGATGATCCTATCATCCCCGCATAGAGAACTAATTCAAAAAGAACACCCTTCCCGCTTCAACATTCAAAATCTCGATGGAATCCTATTCACTGAATCCAGTGTATATCAACAGGGCATTAATATCGAAGGATGAATAGCGTCAAGAATCACACTTGATTAGAACTCCTGACTTCCTGTCTATATTCCTTTTTTTGAAAAATAGCGAGAATAAAGATAAAATAAAAGATATAAAACAATTCGATAGCATGTGGGTGGAAATATTGATTTCAATGAATCTGTCGTTCTATTCAGGAACATGACAACTGTAAAAAGAAACTTTTGGCGGGGAGTTGAGGGTTGGAAGTAACGACTAAAGGATATGAGAAGGCATAGCTGCTTCTGCCTGGATCTGAGCTTAATAAAGAATTTTCTGATTTTTTCCTCTACATGCTCAATTGAGCAGCAATGCGACGAATTGTAGGAAGATCAATCAAAATCAGATTCACTTCAATTAAGTGTAAGAAATTGTGAGGCTTGGATTTGAATGGGACGTGTAGGATGGGATTATATGAGGATAATATTGAATTTCATGGATGCTGGTAGGTATGCGGGGAGTCATTGAACTTTGGCAATCTACTGAGCTCATTCATTTGTATGCCTTTCATATTCGAATTATGGGTAATATACATACGTAGCGTTCAGAACTAAGTGAGGAAAAAACGAACACGAAATAAATGAAAAGGACCAATTTCCGTAAATAACTTTCGCAAGAAATTGCCGCATTATCCATGTGTTCTGGTAGTTTTATGTCATTGATTTATTGATCATGGAGCATTTCCGGCGCTTTCTAGCAATCCTGAAGGTTTCCTATACAGGCAGTTATGAGATTTCTAGATAGACATCCTATTTAAAGATTTTCAAAAGCGCTAGTCTCCCAGATATCTAGGGTGCATTTCATATTTCGTGCGAACTTAAATTAGAGATTAATTATATCGATCCATGCATTCTCAAAGTCGAAACCTGGATATCACTTGTGTACTGAATTTGAGTCCTGAAGATACTCAGGATGAACATCCGGGTTGAACTCAGGGTCAACCAAGGGGCAGAGCGTAATAGCTTTGCTTTGCGAGGCGGGGTTCATTGTCTTTGGTAGTCAGCCAGTATTCAGGACCATCGAATAATAGTACTTTTGAAGATGATTTATTCAAGTATATTTGGCCGACAGAAGGAAATGATTCAGCAGTTGGAGTACTTAAATTTTTACGTTTTGGGGGTAGAACTTTTCGAAAAATACAGAAACAAACTGCAGACGACAATATTTAAACGCTAAGAGTAAGTTTTTCAGATATAATATTTGATCCCAGCGCCATATTTTTTTTTAGAATACATCGCAGCAAAGTACTTTGAATATTTTTCTCCTAGTTGAGACGCAGCAAGTCACCCTTTTAGGACATTTTTTGAACCATTGTAGTGGTTTTCACCCCTTGTTTGTCTTTAGTTTCTACATTTTTCGCCATGGCTTAAGATGCTGTTTAGTAACCTTTGCAGTTAGTGTCCAGTCCAGCGCTATTTCGATTTTCTAATTTATATCGCTATCAGTTCATAGTTCGTTTTCCATAGGCTGTTCACCTTGATCAGAGTGTTCCAAGTATACTTCTTAAGTATTAGTTGATCACTTTTAATCCGTTGATGATGTTTTAAAGGGTCCATGCGCAGGGTGATACTGTTCTTTTTCACAGATAAAGCTGAAAGACGTTGCTGCATTCACTCACTAAACCACGTGAGTTCTCCCCAAACTACTGTGAAGTATTAATTCGCGGAATACTTCACGGGAAGGGCCCTAGTCCAGCACTAGCCAGCACATCCGGGTAATGTTTATATCGAGGTTTCTGGGTTCGTTCTAGTTCCTCACGCTTCTTTTGAACAACGGTTATTGCAGCATTTCCAGTTTACCTCTCAACTCAGCACTTCCTTTACGAGGTTGTCGGCTCCAACGCCTATATTAAAGGCCTCGTTTAAACGAACTGTGTCAGACAATAATCTAATTTTCTGTCGCCTCACTCGATCAGTTTTTTAATACATGGAGTCAGTGTATAAGCCCAACGGCCTTCGTCAGAATTATCCGACTATTTGCCATTTTCTGTACAGTTCCTTCCTAGGACTTCTTTAGAAGTCAGCAATCATACATTAGAAGATTATTACTGCGATAGAAGGCACTGCCTCTTCTGATGCTGTCCTATTGTTGTTCACTGCGTCTGCCGAAATAGTAGCTTCATATAATAGAATGGATTCAACTACGCTTTCGATGAGTAGCCTATGACTATATTTTCGGCCCCGATATTAGGTATCCTTCTTGTTATAAATGGGTTTGCCTGATTTGATGATTTGATTTTACATGAATGGTTTTATTTCAATATAGCTTCATGCGAATTAGCAATGTCACAACCACAAACCCAGTCCGTCTATAATACAAAAGTCAAAGCTAACCACTCTATATTACATAACGTTCCACAACGAAGGTCACTATATAGAACCTTGGCGAACACCTGCCGTCATAATTTATTCTTTCGGTTCGAATGCTGCTTCGTACTAGAGAAGCCTCTGTTTAGTTCCTCAAATTGGACGCATTCCTGACATTTAGCGGCATAACTGCGTACCACTTGCCATGGCCATGACGGTTTTCAACACATCGAATGGAGAACAGGCTCGCGAAAGCCCCTAGAATGGCTATAATAAACCATACGTTGGGCGATCAATGAAAGCAACCTGTTCTGTATGACTCTCTCTAACATCTTGTCTAGAGTGTTGAAAGGAAAGATAAGACAATAAGAAAAGAACACATTGGGTAGCGCTTGGTCCTTTGGTAGCAAAATGAATTTCTGCCTATTCCTCTGAGTGGGAAATACATACTTTCTTCAGCGTGTACGGTGGCTTAACCTTTGCAGTCAACTTAGTTAAGATTTTCGTCCAATCTTGGTGCTGTGCTATTTCCAATATGCCCGCAGATTTTGAATAGTTCTCCTTTGGTAATTTCCACAATCAAGAAGGTACTCTGTTGAACCAGTTACTGAGGTACACCCTCTTCCTATTGGGAAGAAAAGATTGTAAGTATCTTCAACAAGAGCCGCGGTCACTTTACTCAAGGTGATACTCTCATATGTATCTTGTTCATTACAAATTTGTAGGCATTACCTCCAGGGTTCGTATTAAGCTGAATACTAGTTGCTTTTAAAAATGTTGTTTGCGGTCTTCGCGGTTTGCTCATGAAATCTGGGTATTTTTCTGCCAGCTCCTGATACTCTGCTTCGCCCTTGCCATTCGGAAACGTCTCTTCTAGCGGAAACAAGCTCAATATCAGGATCTCCTGGGTTCACTTATAGTTGGGTTTCATACTGTGATGCAAGCGACGTGGGGGTATTATAGCTTCATATGCTTCAAATACAGGCTGACACAGTCGACCTACCTTTCGAATCGCTGTTCTCTTCACTCCTTGACCCTAAAGCAGCCCGAAATGCCTTCTCCATAAAATACCGATAGATCAACCAACTGCTCTTTAGCGGCCCACAGTTTTGATGGCCACTGATATGGGCAGTTTTCCGAGGATAGCATGGATCCGCTGTCAGATTTATCCTAATAAAGTAAAGCAAAACCGGGTGAAATAATAAGACGATGTTATCCCAGCGAGATATTAAATGGAATTCGCTGTAAGCTTGTTAGAAATGGAGGAGAGATGGCTGTAATCATGATGATAGGAGGGAATGTCAAGATGACAAGAAGTTTCTTCGAATAAGCTCTTACGACCCTGTGCTCCGCAAAGAAGACACAAGACTTCAGATGGCTTCGAATATGGAAGCAAAAATATGGTTAGAAAAACTGAGACTTATCTAAGATTTATTTTTGTCTCCACGATATCTGCACTATCTGGTAATTCTAACGCTTGAAAAAACAATTGTCAAGACGATAAAAGGAAGCATTTCGCGATTGTTCTAAAAGTTTCTCTCCCTCCAATGAACAATTTCTTTATCAAATTAAAAATTTCCTTGGTGGATTCAAATCATTCTTTTGGAAAACGCTTCTAGCGGAGCAATTTGACCCAGATTTTTGAAATATGATGAAAATATTTATTTCAAAGTCCACGGGCGCACCTGCAATTCCTTTTCTCGTTTCCGACTATCGCAGTTTACCTTCTTATATCCGAACACCCGCAAAGGGACGTCCACGGTCCCAAGCGTCAGTGACCTAACGATTGAGTTCCATTTTTAAGATACAAAGAAACTAGATCACAAAAGAGAATATTCTCTTCGAAATGCCTTAAGCTAGATATGAAAAGTAAAAGCATTTGACATTATTTTCAACATTTCTTTCCACGCAGATTCGGTACAGTTGTTATCTCTTGATTCCATTTCACGCTGAATGGAATGAAAAGTTAAAAGGAAGAAACAAAAGTGCTCTTCTGGCGGGAAACAGGAGGCGCATGTAAAGGACTTTGGAGTGAACTGTTTCGCACTAGTAGTTTCCATTCCGCTTTCCCTGAAGGAGACAGCGGGTACCTTTGTATGGCAGCTTTCAGTATGGAGACATTCTTGAGCAAGTACAGAATAGATTTAACGCAAAGTTTTCACTTAACTTTTCTATTTGTGATCACTAGAGAAAAGTGGTTTTAATTTTTTCCTCTCAAGCTATTTTTTAGAACTTCGAATTTGTACGCTTTGAATTCTGGGGAAACTTCCCAAGGAAATTCTGAAATTTAATATGAGTTCCCTCCAGCGTTCTCGGAAACTTTTCAATATTTACTAGCAAACAGTGCCACTTACATATGTGCCTTTTGTATATTCCCTGCTATTACAATGATGAAAAGCGGCCATGAGGACCCTCAAGTGCATGAGTAAAACTTACCCAGGAATAAATAGATCAAGTGTGGGAGTCGATATAATATTTGCTGTTTTTCCAACACCTCCCAAGACATTCAATCGGCAGCCTTTTAATGTCTTTTGCACTCCGTTCCCTCTAAGGACGTGTAACGTTACATACTCATCTGTGCCCACCTTTATGGCAGCGCGTTAACGGGTACCGTTGGCAACAATATCAAAGTGGGAAGAAATTACGTCGGAAGACAAATAAGAAGGAACGAAAGGCAAAAAATGCGCTTAGGGCCTGGTTCCTAGGTGCCACCTTGTCGCTACCACTTATCATCGTCGTCCCACCTTTTATTCTGCTGTTTCTAGGTCTTGCTTCAAATGATGGCATAAGAATGGTGGTAATGGTGGGTAATAACGCCATTCGTTTCTTTTGTTATCAAAGGGTATCATGTTGAAGAGGGTAAATGCAGGATTTTTTATAACTTTTTCTTGTATCGCGGCTTAGGTATTGAATACTTTATCGAAGAGAACGTGGTGCGATACTTCGGGAATTAGCTAGAGTCCTTTTTGGTATTCAGAAATGAAAGTGGGACACTTTTGAAGCATCGTTTTTATTGATTTGGTATGAAAAGTATGGAAGTATGTCGGTGGTTGCGTATTCTTAATGAATCGAAGGGTTGAAGATATTATGTCGTAACAAAATTTGGTTTCAAGACATTTCTCTGGTACTAAATTTTGAGATACGGCATTCAAAGAAATGTGATGTTTGCCTCATGCCATGTATCAATGAAATGGGGAGAGTCTCATCTTCTTTACACGCTCCCTTCTAACAGTATATTTTAGCTTCGGTTACATAGTGCAAAATTTCGGTTAATAGATGTGATGCTATCCGCCGCAATTGGAGTCTTTTGTGTCCATTGCCAGGTCACATATAGGCGCCTTTGCTTCGCTATTATAGCAGGGAAAGGATTAGCTATTTCTATTTTGGACACATGTCCAGCAAGTGAATTTTCGAAAATCAGACTGTCCACTATATTACTGCATAGTTTCTTAGTTTTCGATAGGACGAACTCTATAGTATGTTTGTTTGGTTCTGACGGGAAAATCTTCGTGTTTCTACCAATATTTAGGTGTTGCTACTTGTCATAATGGGAAGCCTGTTGCCAGTTTATGATGGCAGGATGGGCAACTGCTATCAGCGCTTCAACTGCTTGCTTCACTCTTGGCATGGGAGAAACTGAATTCTGCTAAGGAGTCGAGAAATCACTTCTCTCCACGCCATAGTGACGAGGAACCCAACGTAGTTCCACTGCATTGAATGTAGATGTAGAATTTAAACGAGTTGTGCATTCCTAAGGTGAATAATGCCCTCAAGGCTGCCTGGCAGTCGCTATAGATCGTTCGTCATATGCTTCAACCTGAAAGGCCGTGTTGCACAAAAATCGAAAGGTAAACCCTTGATGCAAAATCCTATTCCGCTTGCGAGTCATGAGTGTAGCAGACTCCTTCTCAGTTTTCTCCGCGGTTACGGCTAACTCAATACTTTTACTAAACAGATAAAAGGAGGCTAGAGGAGTAAAAAGGATCAGAAAAGTTCGATTTAGTTTTCTCAATATCTCTTATATAAAGTCTCACTATTCTCATTGCATCGCTTCACCGAATGTCACGTTTGTTAGTCTCATGTGACTAACTTACGGTGAAAGTGCTTTTGCCTCTTGCCTTACGATAAGACACCCTTTTGAGACAACTTTTCGTAGCTTCTATCGTTAGGTAGTGATCAACACCCACTTTAGCACGCATCCATCTTTGCATTGGGATAGCGCAGATCCACTCGACTATAATATTACGCGAAGCAGGGGAGGCACACAGTCAAAACTTCCGTCAATATCCACGAAAACTCCCAATGCATACACGTCTTTTCAAGTAGCGTTCTCTATTTTAGAAACCAAGGAATCGAGTAGGCAGATAGGATGTTTTGAGCTATTAAGCATCTTGATTTTCACCGAATGAGTACGATCTTAGCGCTTTATCGCGAATGTGGCGTTCAACTAGTTTTTCCAGACATTTCTGAGAGAGTAAATGTGAAGTTGATTTTACTAAGTTGTTTGGGTTTGATTAGTAATTTTTCGCTCAGGCTTTGGGGGTGAAGACCATCCGAACTTTCTGTGTAGACGTAGGCACTTAGTCTAGATCAAGATTCGACAGAAAAAATTGTTCTTAGAAGTTGATCTAGGTGTTCCTATTCTCTTTCAGGATGCGTTGGAATGCTTTCATATTCTCAAAGGATAATATAATAGTTTCCGTCATTCACAGAATTCATAGTGTTCTAATTTCTATTCAACAATTTCTTGTTGAAAGGTTTCCAGAAACAAGTGTTTCCTTCCTTTTCAATTCTATTACCTCTTCTCCCAGCTGAGTTTTGGGGTCTAGGATTTTGCTTTGTGATCGATCTGGTTTTGTGAGAGAGGGCAACTCCCACTTACGGACTCTCCTTAGATTAGAAGTCTCATATTCGTTATAAGCGCGATTCAGAAATTGTCTGGTGAATTTCCTGAGTTTCTTCAGTTTTCGATTCCACTAAGTCTTGTTTTTCGGGTAATAGGACAATCCTCTTTAGAGCACTCTAAAATTGTGAAATTCAACGTTTCGGATTCTATCCTCCTATCGTCGAAGTCCTTAGTTGCCTGAGGACCTGCGGTTTATTTCAAGGCAAAGATGGCTTACGGTTTCGTCTAGGGCAGAGGGACCCATCAGGTGCTACCTCATCTTTCCTCTTTTTTTTATACATTACAAGGCGAATTATGGCGGATTTATATCGCGGAGTATTTTACGAATGTAAAGAACACCAATGTTAACACCTGGGAGCCGCTTCGGTCACGCTGTTCCTCCTAAGAACAGCCAAAATAAGTGGGAGCAAGTTGCTTTCCATTTGATCTGGTCCGGCATCAAATGGATGCGGATATAGAATCCCTCAAAACCTAAATCCAAATTACACTTTAGTACCAAGAAGATTGTTGAACTCCATCCAGTCTGCTTTCCCTAGATTTCATCCTAGTATTACAGTTTAATCGCCCGTAATGGTCAACCTAGCTCCAAGCAGCTGTGGTCTGCTAGTGAAATTTCGCTGTGGCCAACTTCTAATCAACTCCATCATCTTTGAAGTACTAATTATGAGGTCAATTACTCCACTTCTACCTTCTTCTACCTCTCTATGCGGTGCTCATTTCAAATAACTTCTCTTTTTTAGGAGTAAATTTCCTACTTCGCAGCGTATATATTCGCATTAAAACCTATTAAGAGTGAAAAGAGGGACGAAGATGGCCACGGTTTCGTACCATGGTAGAGGCAACTCATCAGCCGCTGCCTCACACCTTTTCACGCAAATCATTTTCGTGTCGTCATAAGCTCACATCAAGCAGGCTCACACTACGAATAAAAATTTAACCCGACAGTTTATTGCTAGGATGGATTTCATATGAGGCTCTTAGGCACTTTGGGTTCAGTTCAAATGCAAAACGTAAACCCTCTACTTCTGTCCTTCTTGGCACTCATGAACTGTACGTTCCAGCATCTGAAATCAGTGCCTGGATTTTCTTCAGTAAACATCTTAATGATTTCTTCTTCTTTCCTTTGAGGGTCGGGTATCCACTATCCAACATGCTTCGCCCTGTATAGCTCGGTGTCTGCGTTGAGGAACTTAAGTCGACAACCAGAACTTATTGCTGGTATTGCCTATGCGAGCCAGCTTAAGGTAGCCTTCATCAGAGCACTCAAGGTGAACCAGTCAATCGCGAAACATTAATCATTGGACCTTGGCTTCCAGGCTCCAATCTTGCTTTCTCCACGTGGATTCTCGCAATATATTAAATTGTGCGTATGACATTTTATGTTCCGTAGAGATAAGATAGAGGCAACGGTCATAAACAAGACTGCAGCTTGTGCATTCGACCTCTACTTTCTCGCCTTCATGTTAGTGCTCCTGTAGAAGCGATCAGTTTCATTAAGATCCTGTCTGCTGATTTGAATACCTCCTCGCGTACTAGTCGCTACCCAAGGGGAAACTTTGGAAGTGTGCTCTAGAGCATCATTCATAGGAGTATTATGGAAGTTATTGCAGTGTTTCTTTTGTCTGATTATGCCTTGGTATGAAGTGTAGGCTTTTTAATGAAGTGGAAAGCATTTCCTCCATAGATTTCGCTGTAGAGAACATGAACTTAATGAGACCTCCAAAATCCACCCCTCAATCGGGACTTGTTTGCTCAAAGCTGCGGATTAATTGGAACTGACTTGGCTTTTTACTACTTACAGCGTCTAGTTTCTAAATCTTTGTCTTGGACACCAGTGGTAGTAAACTACTTCCGGTTGCCCCAACGTGTCAAGGTGGTATCCGAACGGAGACTAAGGTAATTTATTGATGAATGCCACTCTATCTTCCACAAGAAAAAAAGATGCGACTGTCGTCGTCCACCACTTCCTTACAGAATACACAATCGGGGGATCGTGCCCTGCCAATCTTATATAAGTAAGGTGCTTTGAAGCTGGTGGACGAAATAATCAACCTCACCATACTTGCGGTTCAGCCGCGAACCTAAGTTGCCGATGAGCTGTCCATTGCATCTGCCTCTTCACTCGTTTTTTCATGAGAGTTGCCATTCATTCAAAATATGATGTCGTTCCTCCTTTATTGGGTCTGTTTCCTTGCGATTGTATATGACTTCGCACTGTTAAGCAAGGAGAGAAACGAGGATCATTCCCGCTATCACCATTACAGCCGATTCTGAGACAGTACAATAGGCAGACGCCATTCGCAAGCTCCCCGATACGATACCTTTCCACTGGGACAGTGATCAACAAATTATTCTAGGCCAGAGTACCAGAAAATTGATGCAAATAAAAGATATGTATTATATTGTTTGATTGATCCGACTTCAGTATTCACTTTGAACCCAGTGAGTCGATGCTTCCCTTCGATACTTGCAGGTCGCCGACCACTTTCCGATCGATCGACAGATAACTCTCAAATGCTTCAAAGTATATTCAGAGGATACGATTAGAAATGGGCCCGTGGAAAAGCAATGAAAAGCGGAGAAAATGCTAAGAAACAATGATTCACAAAAGCAGCACATTAGTACTAGGTTCAATAGATAGTAACCTACCTACTTTCTCACCAAATAAGGTGACGTCCGTCCGAAAAAAAAAACATATCTATCTGATATTTTAAAAGGACGACGTGTTTACCACTACTTAGTATTCGAAAAGAAGGGATTGGCGGGCCCTTTTTACATTAGATTACAAAGACGTAGCTCGTACCTCCATTGAACTCTCCACCTATTTACTTTTATATGGGTGTGGATGCCTTTTAGTTTTTATGTTTAAAATGTGAAATTTGTGGAGTGACTTCGCTTAATTTATAAGCAGTTACCCTTTGACAAAGTGAGATCACTGAATATAAAAATTTGTAATTTTTCTCTAATGATTCCAATCGTACATAACATTTTTTTTATTTTTTTAGTGACTGCAAGTATATGAGTAAAAGTCTGGCCAAATGCCACAATTTCCTCACATGAGGTTCCAATAGTGGACAAACTGATTTCCTCGCACCAATTCATCGCATCAACAAATAATAACTATACTCATCCTCCTCCCTATTCTTCTCCCGATTGGAAAAACCTTAATCAACTCATATTCCTGGAGCTACAAGCTTCTAAATCTATAGGATATTTCATGATTTGGAATTAGTGCTTATATACCATCGGTAAAGGAAATCATATTCCTTTCAGATTTGACCGTGGGATGTTCACAATGTTGATATGAGGTTGACACTAATAGCTAAACCCAACTTATGAAACGAACCACGAGTAGAACAAAATTTAATAGGATTTTTCCTTCCTGGAAAAACCTGGAGGCAATGGTTCATAACATAAGTAGAGCCAACCCAGCCACGAACCTTCCCTAGTTAGGTTTTTGGCTTTCCCAGCTTAATTAGACTCTATTGAAAAGAAATTGCTTCAGGATAGGATATTTACTCTAACCGTTGTATCAGCTTCACAGTTCATCCCACATTCCAGGAAAACCATTGATGGGATGCTGAAAAATATTAGACTAACATACCACTATGCTATACTCGTTCGGCTTCTACAAGGAAATTCTTTCGAAATGTGCATCCCTTTTGGGAAATCAAGGACACAGTTTTTGTTATCCATAATATCGACGTAAAACGTGTCTTGCTTGGTATGGTTTCATGGATTCTATTGACTTATCTCTTTCACTTGAACTGAGCACGTTCCTATACATATCCATAATACGCATTTTTACATAAAAATTTGATCCTTATAGAAGATTTCCAAAGAATAGATCCTTATTTTTGTTGGAGTTATTTCTGAATCATGTAATTTTATAAACCAACGTTCATATGTTATTGGCAAATCGAAGGTCATGTCTTACGAAGGAGTATGAAACCAAAGTCGAAATAAGATTATTATTTTCCGTAATAGGACAAAATGATACAGGACTCCCTGGAGTAAATTACATACCTTAATACCTACCTAAGAAGAAGCAAAGAAATACAACGGTTATCTATCCTCCATTACGCATGAATCAAACCTATGAATATGACTGTCATGTCCTTGCAAACTTGTCTAATATCAACTTTTATTCCGTATCACCTAGTCCTTGATTAATTGGAAAACTTTTTTCATTAGAAACCTGAAACTGTGACAACTTTTACGAATCGAGTGAAAGATAAATTCACTGCCCTTTGACTTGTAAGATGGCAATGTTTTTCGAATTCGGATGTTATTAATATCGTTTCAATTATCTTTAGAAAATTTATTTCACCTGCATTTTCCTTGGCTATTCCTTTGAGAAATAGGTGAAATACAAACCAGAAATAGTTCTGAATATATTGCTTTTATGCGTAAAGACGTAGTCCTTATAGGTTGTAGTTACATATTGCAATTTCATTACCTTGGGATTTCTGTAGGCGGGAAGGCTTATTCACCATCTTTAAGGAGGGAAAATTTCAGTGCTAAATACAAATCCAATTTATGCTTCCTGTTCAATCTTTTGTGAGCATGGAGCATCTATTTTCTTTTATCGGTAATTTTCCCTTTTTGATTTTCGATAAGATTCTATTTCAGTTTTATTATTCATGCTAATTTTCTTACAGGAGATAAGTGTATAGTAGGGAAGGATATAACTGAGTGTAACCACGCGGTATTTGAAGCGATTAAATATTTGAAATAATAAAAACTTGTTTTTCCTATTCGCTAGTGTTGATTTATTTGTCTTACAATTACCGATATTTCGGGAACCACTCCATTCATCAGTGCTAACAGGTCCAAGGACGAAATTTGCAAGACAAATAAATCAACACTAGCGAATAGGACAAACAAGTTTTTATTATTTACAGTGAACACTAACTCCTATTACTCAAGCAGTTGTCGAAAACGAAGCCAATTGGTCGAGTGGCGTGCGCCCAAATAATTCCATCATCGTACCGTTTACCATTTCAATCCAAAAAAGAGAGAGGGGAAATTAAATTTCTTTCGTTTTCCGTTTTATATAAGGCGTAGGATTAGCTTAGAGGATTATATGGCCCGTGATTCACCCAATATCAACTTCTCTCTTGTGATGCAATGCCTTAAGTGCTCCGAAATTGGGGATGTTTCTAGCAGTTCTATCCTCTTAAGCCACAAAAAAGCTACAAAGCATTTCCGGAAAGAAGATATTTTTGCCTTGTAAGACGGTAAGCAATGGCCAGTCGCAGAGAGTGGCTAAATTGACCGTAGAGGTCTGCTTGCAATTAATGTCTCGTCGATATGCATTTGCGTCTTTCTGTGGTAGCCAGTTCTAGGGATGTGAGAGGAAGAGGTCCTTTTGTTACTCCAGGCCCTTTCAGGTGATTTACAACTTTTTCAATCTAATTCAATCTAATTAATCTAATAATCTAATAAATCTAATTTGGGGACCATAACAAAACCTGAATTACAATACGGGGAATGTGGTGAGAGTCTAGAGAAAAATGCACGCAAAACTTTCTTTCTAAATGAAGAAATGAAAAGACCCGCTAAAATGCCATATGGAATTGGAAAATTCGGAAACTGAGTGCCGCAATCGTGAGGAAACATCCACAACGCACGGTCTCAATTGGCGTTTCTCCTGCATCAGATAATAAGGATGTTGTGTTTGGTGTTCTCAAAAGTATACTCGGCAAACTGAATGAAAATTTCCTGTTAGTTGCCGAAAAGATTTACATTCTCTATCCAATTGTGGCAAAATTTCGTCGCCATATGCTCTCAAAATAACACTTCACAGGTCCTATTTAATCTTCGCTCCTTTTGTACTGAACCCTCCCTCATCAAAAGCTGTGTCTGTTCTCTCCAACAAAACTTCAATTAAATTCTCTTTCTTTAAATTTCACTCTATTTTATAAGGATTCACTTTTTTGATTTTCTGGTTGCAATAATGCAAAAATTTCCTTAGTTTTTCTACGCCCTACTACTAACTCTCGTGTAATTTCCAAAATTCGCTCCTTTTCCGGGGATTTCAGTGCGCCGCCCACTAAAGATAAAAAAACAGCATCTGCTGTGCTTTCCCCAAACAATAGTCCGAAATTTCCATTGAACCCACAACAACAATAACTTTGGAGGACCACAGACATTCAGTTTTTTTGTAAGAAATTATAAATACATGAATGTTTTCCAATTGCCCGAACTGATCCGCACGTCAACATGGGTATGTACATAACCGGAAAATGTAATTTATTGGGGAAGCCAAAAAAGAAATTAGTGATCATTTTGATTTTATGTAATGGTTAAATAGGCTTTAAAGTTCCGGGGAATTTATATGTGAGGGGTTTTGTCTTTAATAGAGGATTAAAAAGGATCAGTTATGTATAAATAGATATCTAAAATATTGTACCTTAATGTACATTTACAAATGTCGAGTCGGGATGGGATTTAGGAATTTAAAAAGGGAATAATGGATGTGGATAAAAATACTGCTTGGAAAAGCTGCTGCATACAGGCAAATAGATTTTCCAGTCATTCAGTGCAGGACAGAAGCGATTCGATTTATATGTCGCGACACAATGAATACTAAAGGTTTAATGCTAATGCTTGTGCGTGATTTAGAGAAGCACCGACAAGTAAAAACCCCTCAAAACAGAGTCGGGTTAAAAAATTGCTCCAATTGACACAAATTTCGTTTAGACAACAGAAGGTGGCGAATACTGATTGTGTAGGGATACTTCTTCCAAATTGCAGCTTCCAAGAAATATCTTTCCGCTTGCATACAATTATGCCAGCCTATCACATTTGCCATTTATATTCTTAATATCAAAATCCAAATATTTGAATCTGTTGTTGTATTCGGAAAGGAATTCCGCCTAACCGAAAATACATTCTCGATTGGTCCTCAAAGATATAAAAGTAGGTAATTCAGTTGCTATTAGTGCTCCTTAATATGTTAAACTGAGATCTTTTCTTCTTGCCTTATTATTTCATCTGTTTTCTCTGAAAATTAACATATTCACTTTCGTTAATTTTGATTGTGTTGCTTGCAAACGGCGTAAACGCTAAACAATGAGCGCTGAGTCGCATTAAGGGTGTCTACCTTTGAGGCGAACGAACTTGTCAGCCACTCCTAAAAGAACATCACAAGACTGGTTTGATAGCAGAATCATGATGACGGATTGATACGGAACTGGGAGCTCTGTTTATGGATGTGCAAGAGGTCATATTTTTTTTGTTGGCTACCTGCTCGCCGCTATGATCGCTGCTTCATTGGCCGTTTCACTGTTGTTAGCCATAGGCTACGGCAAATTTATGCAGAACCGACAACCTTAAGTTTAACGCTACAAGAAATTAAAATAAGAGAACATACAAAAGAATGGGGCAGTTGGTTCCTGAAATACGGTATTTGTTTTACCTCAAATTTTTAGCCAATAAAGGAAACAATCTTCTCATCGTCTCATTTTATTTAAACTTTGGCGATGGCGTAGGTCAGGACGCCAGGCAGCTTTTAGGGATATCGAATTGGTGGACATCGGCGCAAAATCGGGATGTGTGGAGTTCCTTATTAAGGCAAGCCTAGACCAGATACCGGTTGTTGCGCCGTTGATGATGATAACTAGCCACCTCCTAACTCAAACCAAGAGATGTTGAGATGGAGGTGTTCAAAAGAAACACGACTCAACCAAGAACACCAAAAACGAAGACGAAGAATGATGGGCTGAAAGGAGATCACTGGCCAACAAGTGGTTTCGACATCCATTGCATGTGTTCAAAAGATACTGCGGAAACAAAAAATGAACTCATTGTTGGGAAGCTTGTCAATTCTAAGGTCTGTTCCAATATCAAAAACGGTAAAAGATATACTTTCTGGAAGTATAAAAAGTAGCCGAATCAAAACCGCTAGAAAACAGAGTCCTAATTCGGAATAATCACCAGCTTAGAGCAAAAATATTAAAGCTGTCCGAATTTACTACCGTGTGCCAAGTCATCAAAAACATGGTGAGAGCTATTTAGGTAATTTATAATGAGTCGTGGTAGATAGAAGGAGGTCTCAAGGAAAAGCCGAACAGTGCTACAAGAGTCCCAAGAGACATTGGATGACACTGCCGCTGACTTGTCCCTCAACAAAACAATGCTGGATAAATAGGGGAATCGTTTAGTTAATGTCGATTAGCGTTTAAAAGGACAAAAGACATTCTGGCAATTCAAAAAAGAAACTAAGTAGAAGGGGGAGGGAAGAATTGGCTAACGAAAAAAATCCAAGTGGAATAAAAGCGATAGACTGACCAAGATTGCTAATGAAAAGGCGAGATCAAAGATGTGGATTTGCTCAGAGGCAATTGTAATCTCCGACAAAGGCAATCTATCGTCCACGGTCAAAGCAGGCTCTGAAGTAAAAGACGGAAACGTCAGGAAGATGCGAACTGCCCAGCAGGGCGACCTACTGTTTGAGCTGAAACGATCCATCGTGGATCAACTGGATGGTTTTCATAACCAAGCTAAAACTTTACTTGGGGAGAATGCGTTGTAATTCCCAAAAACATGTGATCTATATTCTGTTCAAGGAGCACGGTGAGGTGACATTTACAAGAGAAGTCTCCCTTGAGAAAACAATTTAAATTCGAGGAACTTGAATGTGGGTCTGGAAAAATCCTATAGTGGTATTCAAATGGCCAAAACACGACTACCAGTGTATGCAGCGGAGAAATTGTTGACCATAGGAAAAACTCGAATTGAATGAATCGTTTGCCCTGCAAGAGAAGTTTCAAATGTCTCAGAAAGGCATTAATTGTAATTCTCCTCTTTGTTGTAGAAGGGGAGCCGATGGGACTACCCATTGGACACAGTAGGGGAAAATTAGTTATAATCTGATTCATGTTCTCTGAGGGGATGAAGTACACCATCGGTACCTCTACAAATTTGAATTGAACACTTCACCTGATTGTTCAAACTACGATGCGTCCTGGAAGAGCCAGAGATTTGCAAGAAAAGATAAACTAGAGGAAATTCTAGGTGAAGTATTATAACCCGGAAATCCTGTGCGGAAAATCTTGTGTCAAAAAAACAGACAAGGAGACAGCTAGGCTAGCAGGATCACTCTCGAGACCATTCGACATCAACAACCACCCAAGACAAGGGGATGCCCTATCATGCATTCTCTTCAACCTGGCCCGGGGGAAAGTGATTCCCGATACAGATGTAAATGCAAAAGGCGCCATCCTCTTCAAGTCCACCCAACTACTGGCCTACGATATGACGCCATCATGGGAAGAACAACCCGAGATGTATAGTCGACCTTCATCTAAATCGAGCAGACGGCGGGGAGAAGTACATGGTGGCAACGTCAGCGCGCAAATCGAAAGAGCGAACAACATCAAATTGCACTGGTCAAACGAAAACAATGAAGATAAAAGACTTCAACTTTGAGACCAGAATTTTTCCTATCTACAACGAAATCCGCGCACGGTTGTTGGCAGCCAACAGAGCCTATTTCAGCTTACAAAACCTATTTCGCTCGAAACGTCTCACCATAGGCTCAAAGCTCTTACTGTACAAGACAATGATCCTGTCAGCCCTCATGTATTCCTCGGAGACTTGGGTTCTTAGCAAAAAAAAACTACGGACTCTTGGCCGCGTTTGAAAGAAGAATCCTCCGAAGAATTTTTGGCCCCCTACATGAGGATGGACGATTCTATACCCTACATGGCGACGAAATCTATGAGCGATACCACAACTGTCTGGTTGTGGATAAAACCCGGCTCAATAGGTTACGGTGGGCGGATCACTTAATCCGTATGGAAGAGGATGATCCAGCCTGGAATTCTTTAAATGCAATATTTATGGTAGGAATGAAGACGAGGCAGACCCTGCGTGAGATGGAGCGTTGCCGTAGACCAGGACGCCAGGCATCTTTTAAGGATAAGTTGGTGGGCCTCGGTGCAAAAGTGGAATATCTGGAGTTCCTTATTGAAGCAGACCTAGACCGGATACCGCTTATTGCGCAGTTGATGATGCTGATAATTACGTGCTGTCTGCAAATGGTCAGTCGCTTTCGCTCTAATATGTACGGGTGTCAAACAAGCCGTCTATATTCTTGTGCAGTAGTTTTATTTTCACACTCACCTCCACATTCTTGCTGAAAGGACTTAGAGGGTCAAAATGGAAAAACGCTGTTTAGTTAGAAAGCCGACAACCTGATCCGCGTGTGTTACTAGATTCGGTGAGGGAATCTTCTACGGGAATCTGGTTGAAACATTGCATCCAAGTTTGTTCACGAAAAAGTGACTGTCCATTTTTCTGCAGCAACGAATCACAAGCTTCGCCGTCTAGCGCAGCACTAGCAAATCATAAACGGAGACTAGGCGCTCTGTAATGACCGGTTTCAGATCCGCTTCAATATCTGGTTGAACTTACTTACCTCGATTTGGAGAGCTATTCAAGTTTGAAGGCCATTGCGAATTGCGATTATTGGAACTGTGATTAGTTTGCATCCACATCGTCACATTTCGGGTTACTCATCGCACTCTGCCTTTTTCCATAAATGTTTTGGCCTACATGGTCCTCGTCCCATTTGTTATTTGTCCATATTAGGGTCGATATGTGCTAGACCGTTCGTATTTTTCCAGTTGTAGGACTGACGAAATGGAAATCCATTCCACTTCACTGCAAGCTGTGTCTTTTTTATTTGATTACCTTATTCGTAATAGAAAGCTTGACATGAAGTTGTGCCCTATGTATGAATAATAAGGCTCCGTATGGAAAGATACTTTCATTTCTATTTTTAAATAGAAGTGATAAGACTTCTCTAATTTAATATTTTCTTTTCTTTAATTTGATAAAATCCCATCATAACAGATCACCAGGTGAACTCCTTATTTACGCTGCTAAAGCTGCTAAAGACTCTCATAATGTTTTTGGCTAAGAATATCTTGCAAGGATTCCCCGCTTATTTGTCCACGTTCCAATCCCGTGAGTTTCCTATGCTGTAGAAATACTTTCGTGGTTCTATTCATCACCATTGGTAAAGAGTTTTCTGTCCAATTTCGTTGCTTGCTTTCCATTTTTCTGGAATTTTTAAAACCGATTGGTTGAAGGATGAGTTGCCCACGGCAGTAGTAGTAAAGCTCTAAACTTTCATCAATACCCTGTTTGCGTCGTATCATCGCTGGTCTGACACTATCTCAAACTTAGTCGGCGCACAGGCTTGGCACTCGTACGCGATGTGATCGGAAGATGGAAGTGGCAGTGGATAGGTCGCACTGTAAGGAGGGACGTGCATTGTGGGCTACGCCATGCAGTGGAATTCCCTCTTCCAAGATTGCCGATGATGATGGCGCAGAACAGTAGAGGCGAAGTGCGGACGTCTGGGGAAGCCGTGGGGGGAGCTGAAAGGCATTTCAGGTAACCAGGAACGATGACGTATAAGTGTGGTTGACACGTTATACCTTACCAAGGGGTGACAACCACATATACATATATGTAGTAATTGTTAAAAATATTCTATTCAGGTAGCATCTTCATATATGGGTATTCGTCAGAATACAATGCATATTGATACTAAGTACGAAGATTTTCAGCCTTCCTTATTGTTTCGCAACAGTTCAATGACAGCAATATAATTACTGCCCACTTTCTTCGGAAGAACTTCATTCATTCTTGTAACTTTAGACGCCGCACAAAAAGACATCTCTACCCGAAACTCTCTTAATGTGATCGATACATTCATTGGACTCCCGTCTCCCACCTCTACTCATCATAAAGCTAAATTTGAAATTCTACACTTATTCTATAAATACACTCATGCAGAGTGTACACTGTACAGTGTCAGGATAAATAAGAAGCCATCAAAATATGCATAGTTTCTACGAACCGCCTATACCACAGTCAGGATAGCTACGACGAAAGTGTCGTCGACATCGAACAAAAAAAAACAGAAAAGTTCCATGTCGCCAGTCTTCCTGGCGATACTTTTTCAACCCCCAAGGCGCGATGTCTACAATATCTCGATATTACTCTCTATATATGCACATAATCATATATATTTGTGTTCACTTGAGTTGGAGCATAGTACGATAACCTTTTCAAAGTAGTAGGTACACTACATTCAGCAAAGTAGAGGAAACTTATCGTTTGAGGACCATCTACTTGGTAGCAGGTTCCATCGACATCGTGAACCATCTCCACTCTCAGTTCATTCGTGTTGAAGTTGGCATTATGTCTAGGGGACTACAGTGGATGCTATTTTTGCTCGTTTCATAGTTATGATGGTAATAGTCCTGAGCTTCCATAACGACTGACTCTCGAGGGTGCTTTGGGTTCAAATTATCGTGTGCCAGGACGAGCACAGAGCATGAGTAGCCAAATGAAGACCAAATGCAAATAATTAGAGACTTCTTACGTGGAACGTCGACAGCTTCCAGATCATATTACGCTTTTTGCTCCAATTAGCTACCCCAGACTCCCTAAGTTCTAGCTAACTAAAGCGTCTGCTACATTATTTTTTTACAAAAAATATCCTTGAAATTCAGATATGACTGGAGCCATATTGCTCCCTATTCTTACCTGTTTTTTTAATAAAATGAACATAGTAGCATCGATACCTAAAATTAACTAAATGTACCTACACTTGGAGTATATCCTTGACATTGTCACATATAACTTCCGTCACCGCCCTTATCCTTTCCAATGCCCCCAAATCTTTCTTTACGCCGTCGGGCTGCTGATGATTATGATGGTGGTGATGATGATGGTAACAAGGGCGCCATTAGACAAATGGAAAAACTGTTGGAAGTGATGGTTGGCAAAATGAAATTTAATTTCAGGTGTGTTGTTTGTTGCCAAAGAGAGAAACAGGCTGCGCCATTTTTGCCACTACCCTGACAGGCAGACACGGTAAGGGGATGAAACAGAGACTCCTATGTAATTAATTTTGCTGGAATAAATGAAAGTAGAAAGGAGACTGCTGGGTGTTACACAACTCGCAGTAAAAATTGCTCTTGCCCAATTACAGGATGATTCCTTTAATGAGCGAACTGCAACGTTGGGTTTTGGCACGAAGTGAAATAGAGCTGGTCTGCGCACTCGATGGAAATTAACATTTTCACCATCGATGTAATTCCCTTAATCTCATTTAGGAGTATTTGCGAAATGTGCACTTTTCATCAGGTTTGTTTCTTGTTATGAAGTGGAGATTATATTCAGGATGTTTTGAGGAATGGAAACGTTTCGTGACATTCAATTATTTCGAAGTGTTTTGCCTTCTGTTTTCAGAGCTGATAAAGGGTTGCTTATGCAATTTCCAATATGTAGTTATTTTACACAATTTACATCAATTTACACAGAGAAAAGCATTGAAAGGACAACTTCACTGACCAATTTTTTTTCTATTTTTCAGGTAAGTGAATGAATAGAAGTTCACAGACTCATGAAACAGCATCTGAAATCTGAAATAAGCATCCTGCAGTGATAAGTACAATTTTGTAGTTAATCTTGGAATTAGAATCGTTGGTCTCTATAATTAGCTTATAAGTGTCTCTTGTAAACTACGAGTTTTTTACTGATTATCAAATAAGGAGAAAGAGAGGCAAAAAACCCGAAATGAAGCCACAGCATCATTGATTCCACCAAAGGAAATGATAGGAAACTCTGCTTTACAAGTTGGGATGCGAATGAAAAACGAAGTCGAGTACACCTGAAATCTAGCCGGGGCAAAGTAGGGAAACTATTGTCTCTTTATACGGCACATCAATGAAGTAGGGAACTGGAAAAAATCATCTTCCACAGGTTCATCTACGTGGAGCGAAACGATGCCTCGCCCTGGGCATAACGATTATTGGGCCCCAAGTTGAGCACCATTTGTATTGAATTATGGGATTGATGTGACTGGCATGCGGCTGACATCTTGAAATGAATCAGTCGGCAACCTACGGTACAGGTCTTGTCGGTTTTAGACTTTAATAAAGGATGATCCGCAAACCGTCCCAGTTGACCCAGGCCAGTTATCCCAAAAACATGAACACAGAAAGTGACGTGACGTGGATATTCTCTATTGTACAAACCGAAGATGGAAATATGTCCTGTGTGAGTTCGATCTTGCGCATAAAATCAGCATCAAGATACAGATTTTATGTTGACGACGATACAAGGAGTTCGATCGCGAAACGTGTTATCAGTCGACACTGCGCCTACTGTCGAGTCGTTAGTCACATTTGCTGCCTTCAAACCCATTCGTAACCTCTTCCATTTGTGACTATCGTCGTTGATGATCTTCCATGCCAAATAGAAAGCCAAATAACTTACGATGATTCTGATGTCAATCAGTCCGGAGGTTCAATCAAAACTGTAAAATCGCATAAGATCGGATATCACACATCGGCTGGGCCGATTGGTGAGGAAAACAAAGTAATAAAGATGATGGTTGCGTATTATTCGAGCAGGGCAAATCAGACCTAAAATCTTTGGACTAACTGCTGTGGTGGATCATATTAGCCAAAAACTAAATAAGTTGCCTCTGAACTTCGGCTCTCAGTCAACCACATAGCAACTCTACTAATTTATCTTCCGTTAAGTAAGTTTCTAGTCGCTTTGCTAGCTGTTCGTTCAGCTTTAAGGTCGCTAACGAACGCACAGCATTAGAAATTACATGAATGTTGGGTGTGACCTCACATAAGTTCAAGGATACTCCAGCTATCCAACCGGTATTTAAGCTGTTTGCGATGAAAAGAGGTTTAGTCGATTTGTCTGGCATACTGCATATTAATCCTTATACCAACCTGTTGCTCTACTTTTGGAAAAGATGCGTGCATATGTAGGTTTGGATCACCCAATTACCCATGCGGAAAAGTAACTAGTTGATGGGCAAAGATGTTGCTGTGTCATCATATAGCAAATCCTAGAGGTTACCGATTCTGCTTGTGGTATCAATACGTGTAATCAAGTCCGAATTCGCATCATGTCTGTAAAAGCTATGAAGGTCCCGGAGGTTCAACGTGAGCGCCTGCGATTTAGGCATAATCTCACGGTTCTCTTCAGATACGAATTGATTCCCAGGAATTCTCCCGGAAAATATGCTTTCAGGGGGTCATCTCGGTTCTCATGGTACTAAATAATTTCCGGTGAGGCAAATGCCATTTCAAATGAGTCCCATTAGAGACTCGGACTTCATCGTCCTCCTCAAGTACATGTGTTGAAGCAGATAGCTGCTGTGATGCCTGGTGTACTGGTTACATGTTCGGGTTCGAGGGTTGAACCGCAGCCAATCGCACCTGAACCAATATCTCAACTTGTGATGCGGTGTAAGCGTCCATCGATCCTACATCCGGCGTGGAAGGACCATTGCAACCAGCAGGATGTATCCTCGTGTCCTCATTCCACTGTATGCGCTGTGTTCCGAAGAGTAAGCCTAAGGAAGTTGACGGCGACGTCGATCGTGTGGCAAGTGACCTCTACCATGCAACATGTTTCAGGTTACCTAAGAACGAGAACGCCAAAAAGTTGTGCAAAGGTCACCCAAAAAGGAGAACATAAAAATTAGAGTTCAGATAATGTGGCTAAATCCAAAAGGAAACGAAGAGATTGTAAGAAAAGGAATAAATAAAGCGGAAAAGCATAAAAATATTTAGAAGAAAAAAAATATTCAAAACGCAGATGAAAGGAAAGAAAGCCTGTGAGGCTTGAGGACTCTCCTTCCCAAATTATTCATTATCGACGCTCAACCGCAACCCCAAAGTTTGGTAGCTTCATGTGCACAAGAAAAACTCCCGGACATAATGCATTAGTTAAAAGAAGAAACTTCAGTTGAGTTGCTCCCCGTCGTAGGATACGTGATAACAAATAAAAACGAAAGAGAGTCGCAAAAATTTAGTTTTCCTCATCTAAAATTCAAGAATAAATTTAAGTCTGAAACATTGATAGCGAAAGAGGCATATCTTAAGTCAACTGGTCCGTGTTCCATCGGAGTTCCATTTCACTTGGCACTTCATCGACGAATAAGAAAGAATATAATATTTTTGAAATAAACAAAAGAAGCGATAGTCATTTTATGGAAAGGTACTCTTCACGAACGGCACAGGCCCGTGTATCCATAGACTGGAAGGCCATCACCTAGGAGACAATTAGTCCCAAATCAAACACAAAAACGATAAGCTCTTGAGATATACTACCAAAGGAACGAATGAGAAACTCTACTTTACAAGGTGGGATGGTAACGAGACATAGGAATGCTTACTTCAGGGGAAAATGCCGAAAAAAAACCATAATGCTTAGCTGGGGATCATAGTTGGCAAAATGTTATCTCTCTATCCTACACACTAAAACGCAGTTGGAAGCCAGAAACGGCTACCTTGCATAGGTTCATTTATTTTGGGCCAAACGATGATCTCGAAACTAACGAATGTTGAGTCGTGTGGCTTATAAGATTGGGCGATGGGAACGTCATTGCCGAAAACCAAAGAACCAACAACAATGACTGGCGCTGGTTAAATGAAAATAATAAAGATACAAATTTGAGATCGTTGATAATTTCTTCTATTTAGGGTTGAAAATCACAACCGATAACAGCTACGATGATGAAATCCGCGCACGGTTGTTGGTAGTCAACAGAGCCTATTTCAGCTTACAAAAACTGTTCCGCTCGAAACATCTCACCATAGGGTCAAAAACTATGATCTTGCCAGCCCTCATGTATTTCTCGCAAATTTGGGTTCTTAGCAAGAAAAATTGCGAACTCTTGGCCTGGCGTTCGAGAGAAGAATCCTCCGAAGAGTTTTTGGGCTCCTACATGAGGATGTTCGATTCCGTAGCCTACATAGCGACGAAATCTATGAGCGATACCACGACCTTCTGGTTGTGGATAAAATCCGACTCAATAGATTGTGATGGGCGGGTCACCTAATTCCTACTGGTGAGGATGATCCAGCCCGGAAAATCGACAACGGTAATATCTATGGTAGAAAAAGAAGACGAAGCAGATCCTGCGTGAGATGGAGCGATGACGTAGGTTAGAACGCCAGACAGCTTTTAAAGATTTCAAATTGGTGGACCTCAGTGTAAAACCGGGATGTTTGGAGTTCCTTACTAAGGCTGGTTCAGAGCGGATACCGGTTGTTACGCCGTTGATGATGATGATCGTTAAAAACGATCCTAGTTGCTTTTGGTCATAAGAACAGAGCATTACATAATTACCGTGTCCCGTTACGAAGTATATCAAGTAGTTTTTACTATTCGCTATGTCGTCACCTGTATGCGTGTTGTTAGTGGGTAGCAAAGAGGAATGGTGATTTATTCAGTTGAGTTCAATAGCCGTTTAAGAATTTTTCCTACGCTGTTTCCTCTATCAAAGGTTCTATCTGGGACATTTCTCCTGTGACACATGTTGCTTTGCTTGAAATTTTCTTGAAAGCTCTTTTCTGGAAATCTCTGCTGTAGGAGAATGGGTTAGGCTCGACATTGATCCTTCCTTTACCGTGTTAGTACAACCTGGTGAATAAGGCGATGCGCAATTCAGAACCCCTGCGATAGACGCATTAAGTACAAAACACTTGAGCGTCATTCGTCCTGTCGCTCCCTGTGTTTCCAAATGATAGTCAAGGGCCAAAGATAATGAACACTATCTTGTTGAAATGAAGATATTCCCCAGGATCCGAAGTAAGGACGTTCGCCATCAATTTGACGTTGCGCTTATCGTGTAGAGGCTGCAAAAGGCCTTCGATGGTACGGTAACGCTCTCCACCTATATGATAACTCGTTAGCTAATTTTGATTTAAACATTGAATTCAGAGCGGTGGATTTATAAGCGTGAAGTCCCAAATCCGATCCAGGCGAGGCGGCTTCACTAGCATTTCTGTTTATTGATTTCTTTTTCTCTGAGCCAAGCTTTATCCACGCCTCCGTACTTCTTTTTCTAGGCTTTTTTTCTCAAAACACATAGAGGCTAGTTTCGCTATTTCTACAGGAGCAATAGCCTTTGGCTTTCATTGGCTTGAATCCCTTTTGTTTTTTGAAATCTTGTAAGGAATCGAGAGGCTCATTCCTGCCCTCCCTACTTCTCCTTTCGGCTACTGCGTCCTCCGAATTTTAATCTCTTCGTAACGTTTTTCTCGGCCCTCGTATTGTTATATAAAAACCTGATAACTGATCACAATTGTTCTTAATGATTTCAGACTTTTCTTCTGACAGGAAGAAACTCGACCTTCACCTATTACTACTTTTAGTATTCGTAGAAATTGAATGATTGACGAAGTTCCTCTTAAATGGGCCTATTTGTAATTGTTGTGAAATCTTCCCAGTAGATGCGCTTGCGTTTTTAAAGTTCTGTGTAAAACAAAACATTATTAAAATCGATTCGATGTCTGTCTCTCCGTTTGCCTACACCCAATATACTCGGAAACGGCTAATTCAATTGCCACGAAATTCGGTGAGAACCTGTCTGAATACATTTACATACAACGGGTGGTATCGTTTCGCCTTAGGTCTAAGGATGTAAATTCCTTTTTTCACATATGGTCGTGTGAACTATCAAATGAAAGGACCCAATTAGTACTTTTCGAAATTAATGATGTTTTTGATACCAGGTGAAACATAGGGTAATGAGGGCTAAAAATGTGTGCCCCAAAAAGTATAACAAGTCTCGATTCTTAGAACCTAACAGAAAAATCTGAAAAAATCACAATAAGAAATCTATACCTCGAAATACATCTTTGTGAACTTGATGTATATATCGTAACTTTCAGGTATCTTTTTTGGAATGTCCGTCCTCTAGCCATTTTGGGATACAAATTTGATATGTGCAGATATTGCCATATCCACTGTGATTCAAAGGTATGCCTCAAGAAAATTTTAACAGGACCTGTGCCTGATGGGAGATATCGCAACATCCCGTAGGTCATACAGAATCCAAAGAGTCACTTCGGATATCATTTTTGAATAAATTGAGAAAGTCGAGCTGTCATAACTGAAGTCATTCATAAAAAATTCATGAGTGCGGAACTATCCCATTTGTACGCAACCTGTATTGTATGTACATATTTAGCATGTCAAATTACTCACTTTAGTGTGTGGATATTTCACATTTTGGGTTGCAGTAATTTGACAACTTTATTAGTAGTAGTATGATTCTCCAGATTTCCAACAAATGTCAAAATTAAGACCAGCATCAAAAAGTATTGATTGAGACCTTTCATTTGATACCCAACATGATTATATTTAGTAAAAAAATAATTTACACCTGCCTTTTGCATGTATGAAGACCCTCCTTAAACTCAAGCTGTATTTAGCAAGTAGTGGTTGGTAAGTGCTATTCTGTTAGTCGTAGGGAGAGCGGAAAAAATTCTTTTTATTCGTGTCTATCTGTATGCGGATCGAGGACTTGCTATTTCACTTTTGAATAGATGGTATTGAGAGCCTGTCACTGATTAGTTTACACGGATATAAACCAAGGGAGAGGTAAATATTTGGGACCTAACCTAATAATCTCGATAGAAATAACACCTGCAAATCGAATCATAGAAGTAGTAGAGGTTGCGAAATAGACCATCAAATTGAGTTAAGAAACGCAACATTCCTAGTTAGTCGGAACGACTCAAATTATTCCTCTTCAGTGACCGCTTGAAAATGAATATATAAGAATTTCGGTTGCAAAATAGCAAACCACCTATTGCTACTCGCTACGTTGGGGCTCACTTTCCCCTGTTTGAGGAAGAATTCCAGTGATCTCGACACTTTAGGTCTACTCGAAGAGTGATTGTGCCGTGGTGAGTATCCACTTTCCTTCTGCGGCGCTTAAGCTGAAGAACGAGTTCTAACATCCTAGGGGCATCTTTTCCTTTTCTGTTGGTCTAAAAATTTTAGAAGTCATCTGCTGTTCATGTTAATGGAATCATCTCGTCTTTCACATGGCTTCTCTATTGGTTGGTTTCCTTGGACTCTGCCTTTGACTAATCGTCCCGGGTTTCGATTTTCGTTTTTTCGTCCTAAGGGGTCGGTCCATTCCATTTGCAAAATTGAATTAAGTTGGACCATTAAACATCAAAAACAACACGTGAGAGCCTTAGATTCGAAATGCTCCTCCTTCATTGCGCTCCATGTGTTTTTCAGAGCACTTCCCTCTCAAATGCGTCAATCTACTTCTCCGACGTCTGCATCATCGTTTAGGCCTATTAGGGTTTTTCAGAATATCTTTATTTTGGCAGAGGGCCGTTCGCAGTTTCAAATCCTGTTTGTTTGTTTGGGCGTATTGTCAACATCCTTTTGTTTATATTTCATCAAGATTTCCCTGTTTCGGCATGCATACTCGTACTGTGTTGCCTGAGTTTTATCTAGCTGGTGTTTATCATTCACTTGGTAATCGGCAAGCTTTGTTTTCTTGGCGGTCGCTTTTTGGAATTCTTCATCAAATTAGTTCTTTTATTGCTCTAGATCAGCTTTGCTAAGAGACGCTGGGAAAACATCACAAGGGCACTTCCTTGATGAACATTGAGACACGGACTGGTTTTGGTATACCACCACACTTCGAACTTTACTTTTCAGAGCGTGGTAAACCAAATTAACCCAACGCACCAGTTCGCCTGGTTCCCCAAAGAATATCAGATGAGTTTGTGTGGCACACGATCAAATCCAAAAACACAATTTAAAGAAGTCGATGCGTTTCATAGTGTTTCTCCATGAGTAAGCGCGCAGCGTGTATTGCGTCAGCAGTTCCGTAGTTCTTAACAAACCAGGCTTGATTCACATTTTTTAACGACTTTATTCAATTTATTACTTCTTTAACTAGAGTGGCACTGACAGTTATGTCCTCCTTAAGACACGCGTTGATTTTGTGACCGCAATCACAGCCCGGCTTTCAGAAGCCCAATGGTACCAGTTTATATGAAGTGCAAGCTCGTCATTCATCTTGGTGGATGCAAGATTTATCTAAAGCTTCTATCAAAATAAATAGTACGGCATCCGAGTTGTGCAGCACAACTCCACGCTTGGCACTCGAAGAACTTTGTTCGCGATGTGGACATAACCACAATCCTCATAAGCTCCCACTAAGGAGGCGACTCATAAATAACCAGGCCGAAAACACATTCCACAGGAATTCTCTTTTGACGCCGGACTACCTCTATTCCCATGGTACCAGCTAACCTCTAGTGAAGCAAAGTATCGTTCTTGTCACAGGTGTTCGCTATTCTGTATGCGTTGGTGCCAACTTTTGCTGATACTGGTCCTTCTCACCATCCCGGCTGTTTATCGCAAAGGTCTTTGTAATGGGCCGCTCCGATAATAGCGATCGTTTTCCTTGCTTCCCACTGGGCATTTTTATAAATTCGGAACTTAAAGCAGAGGCTTTTCTTTCCAAAAATCTTCATTTTGGACATCGCCACTCCAAAACCAACTATTTCGGTTCATGAACTGCTTGCTACGCCTGGTGATCCCAGGGGTTGCATTGTCGCTTTGTCGATTGTATTTTTTAACTTGGTTCCACGATTCTTCTTCATTCGTAATGGTTGGTGAGCGCGCAAGTGTGATCATTTCTTCTTTCTTCTCAGGAAACTGCAATCATTTAATGCGCGGTATTGTGGAGTAACTCTAACTATACTTTATTTATCTCTTTTCTCGATCTCGGTCCACAAATACCTGGTGTTTTATATAAAGGGGTGGATAGAAGCGGAGAAGCCAGCAGGAGTTGTATCCTAACGAGAAATCTGGTTCGTATTGTTTCAGATTTGGAACAAAATGGGAAGTAAGGCTGGGTCATTGCGTGTTTCGAGAACAAAACACTTGAGGAGATATGCAGTCTTCAGGGACGATCTTTTAGAGAAGTAATGGCTTGTAGAGATGATTGACAGACTACATCCTACAAAAAATCCACTTGAAACAAGTATATTCCGGGGAGAGCACGAGCTACTCTGAAGATCAAGGAAGTGTATTTACGTCTGAGTACGCAAGCCTCGACATTCACAATATATTAGATGACGTTGTTTATTAACGTTTGGCTTTGTAGCCAATTCACAGAAAATATTTCATAACTAACTACTCACAACTTGTACCTTTTGTACGAATGTATCTTTCAGATAGGGATCTGTGCGCTGGACTTTAAGTGTTCCTTCCTAACGGCATAAAGAAGTGGTTTCGTTCCAAACATACGTTTGGGTTATGGCCGACAGTAGATTGAATGCCCGTTGATGAAGTACAGCATGATTTCTTCCTGGTTGTTTTCCTTCATTTTGTGCTGTTCCAGAGCAGCTCTCCATCATTATATGTTTTTATAAATTTCACTTCCGCTTCCCTAAAGTATCATCACATGTTCTATTCTTTCCCTGTCTAAATAGAAGTCTTTATTTGTTTCTTTGTCAAGTTATGAAATAATATTTGACAAAGGCAAACAGCAACTGGGACAGGCAACAAATTAACTTTCATAATTTAATTCACTCTACTTCTCCTCCGAAAACATTTGAAGAAGAAAACCGTCTCCAATTGACTTTTTCCTAGCCAGGTTATCCAAGGCGGAATTCCCAAGACATTGTTAATGATTTTATGCCGCCCACAAAGTCCTTCGAAAGGAGCTTCAGTGAAAAATGTCTCAACTAAATTACCGTAGCATCTCCTGAAAGCGTTGACGCAGTATGAAACCGGGTGGACTCGTTAAAATCTACCTCAAGAGTGGTGAGAGGAGCTAAGTTCGTGACTACTTCGTAGGCATTTACTAGAAGCCTGGCGCGGGATGTAACGAAACAATTTGTAACACTGACAGTTTCTAAAACGTTTCTCAACAATTTAATATAATAGGTTCGTCACTCATGGCAGGCATTTTGTGGAGTGTGCATACTTGATATTTGGTTTGATCACGTTCTCAATTTGAGTAGACATTGTTTACATCTTTTTCGAAGGATGTAACGAAAAATAACACTTGTGCGAAGGATTTCTGTGCTGTCTCTAGTCTTCTGGTGTAGAGAGGGAGCACACTCGACAGCAAAATAGACGGAAATATTTTCAATATTCGCTTGAAGTAAATTTGCACGGTTTCCAAGCTACTGCTTTGAAAGAGTCCTTTCCGTAATGAAGACAACACTCACTTTTTTGATTACATGACTAACTACAGTTTTATATTATTCTGTTTGCTCTGTTTATTTTTTATGATTTTATTATATTTATCCTTGCCTGTAAGCGTTCCTCCCTTACGTGCTACTTGAAGTGATGCATTTAACATCTTTCCATCTATCCATATCTTTTAACTTTCTCTGCGCATCACTAACGCAATCTTTTCAAACTAAAATGTATCTGCCTGAATGCGCCTATTCAAATGTATAACGCGTGAAAAAATAAAAAATCTCGCCGTCGAGGCCAATCGACCCACGTCGACGTCTACAAAATATATCTCATAGAAGCAACGAAACAATTTATTCTGCTCAAGAACATTATGCTTATGAACGTAATATTTCAAAGCCCTTGAGCCTTATAATGTATGCCGGTCGCAGCTCACATCAATTTTCCTCTCCAGTGATGAAGACTCCCGATAGGAAGTGAAAAAAAAGGAAAAAGTTTTCACGCATCCTATTACTATATTCCGGTCTATTGTTGCCGTAGCCGAAACCTTGCCATCCGAATCTTGAAATAGCTCAACTTGAAAGAATATTCCGAAGGACATGGGATAAGGGAAACCGTGCTGGAAAAAATGTAAATAAAATGAATATGTCATTCCTCCTTACCGACAGATCCAGACACCTTCCCAAAAATAATATCTTTTCCATAAAACCTGCCTCATATACGACATAACTAAACCTCACCGAAAACTGTGGTCGTCGTATCTTTCGCTGCATGGAAAACCCATTCTCGTTTCTATCAGTTTTCCTTTCTCCTTGTCGACTATCTATGCGTGCGTCTATCATCTTTCCTGTTGTCGGTCGTGTTCTCGGTAATTCCCATCATTCTGTGGAAAATAATAGACATAAGGAAAATTTCACGTATTGCGGAGCAGCTTTCATCAGATTTAAATTTCGTACACGGGCCAAAAACCTCAAGGATAACAGAATCACAGATTTACTTACTATTATTCCATGTCCTTGCTCCATACAATATGGTCGGTATTTATTCGGGTTGGGTGGATGTGCATGCTTTGTAGCTGGCTTTCGTGCTCCCAGATTGGTGCTTTTCGCTTTGCAAGGACTAACACACTGTCGCATATCCTGTAAGGGGTTGATAGAATAACAAATCGGAAGGGACAACCAAAAGGTTTATCTTCAGTTTTTCAACTCATAAGCGATTATACAGGTCATGGAGGAAAGGTGAAAAATGATTTTAGTTGGCACGAAACATCAGGGCTTAGCTGCCAGCATTACTTTTACGCAGGTGAATTTTGGCCTTTGTTTCGTCAACAGCAGATGCAGGACATTTTTTGTGAATGGAAATCTGGAGTAAGCATAACATTTTGTCACCGCAAAGGGATTAAGAGTTTGAATCAGCCAAACTTTGGTAGATCTACATACTTCAACTTCAGCAAAGCTCTGGTTTTCCGGTTCCGAATTTGGAACTTATCCGTCGACCGTTAAGTTTTCTCGATATGTTCAGTTGTGTTGGATTAATTAAATCCAGGTAACCGCAATATTACGTTCGACGAAAATGTCATTAAGCTTGCTGTCAATATCATGCCACAAAAACTATTTCGAAGGAATATACTTTTTGTTATTCGTCCTTCAACATGTCCAACTAAAGAATGTCTCCAAGGTCGATAATCTGCTTAGTCCTAGCTGAAATTATCTCCTATCAGCAGCAGGAAAGTTTTATATTATGTGGGTGATAGAAACTTTACTCGACAGAATTTGAGGAAGGTATTCGCATAACATCTTGAATGGTAAACCAACCTCTGACAGGCATACGAGTCTGAAGGTAGTGTTCTGATATTCAAGTTGAAAGGAATTCATCGAAAACTTAGTGAAAACTTTAACGAACCAGAAGAAGTTTTGGATCATTTGTTTGATAGCATGACAAAGCTGTTCTTTGAGGTCGCACGGGTTTGCCGAGTTTTCGTTTTTGGTGAATTCAATTTATATTATGTGATGGTAAGTGCTGCATCATCCAAAATTTATGGAAAGAGCTCCTTGTTTTGTTTTTATATCGCATTAATATTATGGCGCGGAAATGCGGTTGAAATACTATGCTCCATTTAGGAGACAATCGCAGCCATTTTTTTTGGTCCCCTATGTAAATGCTAGCTAACCATTGGGCCAGGTGAGGTATGGTTTTATTCTTTCACCTGGAGTTCATCTTCTCATCAATTGTAAGTGTAATGTACTATATATTGTAATTTTATATCATATGTGTATGTGACTGGTAATTTTGAAACTGTTTAGGAAACGAACTTTACTTGGCCAAGATTGGCCACATTGAATAATGGTGGGTAAAAAACAATATTATAGCAGCAGGGAGATTGGATGCATTATACTCTACTAAAGAGTGAAGGGGGAATTCCATGGGGGAAGCAACGTGAGAGAAGGATGCGGATATCTGTTAATATTATGGCTTAAATCATAACACACCCTATGCAATAATGCTCGACGTTGTGGTCTCGCACGAGGAGGCGGTGAGCCTGCAGAAACGTCATTCTATGATTTTCCTGCATCTACACGGTATAAAATATATACATTTAAATATATACATATGGGTGTTTGGTATTTTAAACTATTGCCTTTAATATGATGCTGACATTCCATTAACGTGTGCGGTGAGTTCATACGAAAAGTGCAATTTTGATCTGATGTTATTTTGTAAATAATAGCAGGACTCTTACCAAACTTTCAAGTATCGTGCCTTCTGTTACATTGATCCGGCTGTTGCATTGATAGGATGGACTTCCTAATATTAATTTTAATTGACCATATCGAAATGGATAGAGAAATTATGATTTTTTTTCAGACTGGTTTCTTCTGTCATGTCTTTATGTCTGAAATCGATGACCCTTCGATCCCCTTCCCACTTCCCTTCCCTTGCAAGTAGTGCCAAAGGAAACTTTCATCAAGTTCTAATCGAGGCCTTTCATCTGCTATTTCTCATTACTATATTCGGGGAAAAATTAATTAAATATTTCCTTTAGATAATGGTTGGTTTCTTCCTTAACTCAACTTAAAATTATGCCGTGGATATTTGTTAGTTCGCATCTCACCAGATTTCATATCGTCATATATTGGCTAACGAAAGTGAAGCCATGAAGAAATGCCCACACGGCTATAATGACGAGACTCAGAACCATGCATCTCTACGAATCACATGCATTTCCTTCTGAGATTCATTTAACGTTTATTGCTTGAGGAGAGCGGATGTAATCCTCATCTCTGGAAACGTTCGGGACCATGTTGGTACCGGCGTACCAGGACGGGGATGGAAGAATATCGAGAAAGTTCATGCCAGACATTTTCCTAGAGTTTTTTGAGGCATGTTTGGTAGATGAGGTCCTTTCTGCATCGTAGTAACGCCAGAAGCTGGTTTTGGTTTCTAAAGCGATAAACCACCGGGCGAATCATCATTGTATTGGCCCCCTCTCTGAGAATAATAGCTCGACCACGAGTGCAATACATGGAAAAAGTAGTACAAGGAAATATTGTTCAGAGATTGTCTTCGCTGCAAGCAATGCACTAAATTTGGTCATTTGAGGCCTAATAAAATAATTCTTGGAAACGACAGGTGTACCTACTTCCTCTGCTACACTTATCTGACAGGACTGCCCAACGAGTACGTCCTCTTCGCGAGCATTTCACACGTTCCATCATCGCGGTAGCAAGTATGACGCCAACCGACAAAGCCCAGTGCAGCAACCACACACAACCACAACCAACCGGGTAGCCAGCCCTAAAATTGTAGTCAGAATCATTTCCGATGATGGAAATGCAGTTCCTCTGATTGGCACGCGAAGATTCCTAATGACGGAAACTGTTAAATATGTCGCAACAATGATAGGACCGATCGGAAGGAGACCATTGGACTTACAGATTAACGTTTAGAAGAAAGGAATACAAGCAGTTAATAATTGTCATCTTATCAAATTTCTGCCGGGAAATAGAGGATGGCTTTAAAGACGGCATTTACCCGTCTCAATTTCGATGAGAGCTAGCTGGAACGACCTGCTCTTCGATGTTCCATAGTTCAGACGGCACCTCCATGGAGCCTATCTATAACATATTTTACTGAGCCGTTGAGAGACTTATGAGTATCACTCTCAAGCTCTTTGGTAATTGGTGGTATACTCTATCGAAATTTATATCATTTGCGGCAGCTTCTGCTTCTCTGATCAGGACAATTGAGTACATTTTATTTAGTTACCGCAGGACACTTTACACGATTTCCAATGGCGTTGAATAAGATGTTCGTCATGTTCACCCTCACTTATAGCGGATAGTCGAACAATCTGTTCACGCGTTTCTGTACTTAATCAAGTCTTTTGATTTCCAGTTTGGTGGTGTCCTCGAATTTTATTAGCGCTATAGAAAAGAGCACTTTTGACGGCGATGACTCCCTCTCCAGCTGCATATTTCAGATATCTGTAGTCTGATCAGGAAGCTAACCCTACTTCTGCGGAATAACAGCTGGGTCATGAATGCGCTTCGTCTTGAATTTAAGGGCTCGGAATGTCCCACCCCTGCGACTAGACGCGTGCTTTCGACAGGATTTCTAGAGCGCACATATAAAAAAGGTGAGCGCGCTCCAGAGTCCCATCGTCCTATTTACAATAACGAGCTTTTCAGTGGCCACCTAGATCGTGTGTACACATAAAAAGACCATCCTTGTCATTTAACCGATAAATCTGTCTTTATCCGAGGTTTTGATAACGCATTATTAGCGACATGTGTCCAGCTGATGAGTAGTGTCGCGCCCTACCATTGAATGTCTCATGCGAATTTTGTAATTGAACGTGGGCGAAAAGTTCATGTAGATGCCATAATAGCCATGGGATTGGGTGTAGTCAAAATATCACCCGAATTGATGGTTGGTAGCTAGCAATAATGCAGTGCTATAACTTTTTTCAGAATATTAGGGAACTTTGACCATTCAAGTCCACTAGTGCAGCTCCACACAGTTTGATACGTGTGTGCTCTGACATTTCGGTTCCTCACATGGCATCAAAAGAATGTATCTTAATCTGGCGCATTTGGGACTTGTCTAAGGCTAATTTTGGTAGAAAATGTAAAATCGGACTTGATATAGTATGAGTTCTTATATTTTGCTAGTCCTGATGCCGCAATTGAACGAAGGAAACTACACCGGATCCACTTTCTAATATCATTTATAGATTCCTTACCGTGCTTGACCTCAATAAAAATGGAGATAAATCGTGGTCATTTTACGTGAGTACTTGTCTGTGTACAGCGTAACTCTATGTTTGGAGCTCACAAGGAGCTCTGCCCGCAAAACGGACATAATCAACATAATAAACCCCCATGAAACTCTTACAATGTGTCGAACCGTAAATAACTGGACCCAGAACACATACTCTAGGAACTTTCCTAATACATATGAACTCGTAGGGCTATCCCGGTTCCTATCGTACCAAATAACCTCTGATGGGTTTTTATGGCCGGAGCGACTTCAGATGAGTCCTCGTACTGACTCGGGTCGGAACGCCCTAGCGCATCACGATCAACAAACCGATTTAGATACAGCATTTCCCGGTGCTACCGCTTGGAGGTTCTCCTTGCTTAGGGTTGCTACGCCGTCTACCTCCTCGCTATCTCTGATCACCTCAATAAATACGCAATACCTGATTAAAAACATAAATCAAACTATGTTGAAGTGGTTAATTTGCAAACATGCTTAATTCCACGGGCGTTTTCGGTCACCACCACGAAAGCCCTTTTGTTTCCTTTCAAGGCTCTTAAAGTCGTACGAGCTTAACAACTTGGCACTTAAAGGTTGCATTAGGTAATACACAACAATACTATGGCATTCCAGATATAACAATAATGAAAGAGGATTGCACTACGTCCCGAAGAGCTGTTGTGACCCTTCGATAGTTTAGTATATCAGCCACTCCCGTAACCTACAAGTATATCGTCTACTTTAAAATGCTTTTCACTTGCTTTTAGGTATTCTTCTGTTGGACACGAGGGCCGACCATTGCCTCAGCGTTTTTATGTAAGTTCCACTGCTGCCCCCATCTTCGAACTATGGATTATAAGCATATCCACCATGATCGTAAAATCAGTCATAAACGTTCCGGCAGGGCTATTAGTTACACCGAAACTGTCTACATTCCATCTGACTGTCTCGTGAACTGAAAACTCAATTCAGGTGCCGGCAAGCTGAACGGTTGAACTCTTGGCGTGAAAAACGTCGGACATAAAATTAATATGGGGAACTGAATGCTTATTATCTGTATCTGACGTCCCGGCTTATCTGAACCTTCTTCAAGTCAGCCACCTAGCCAATTAATTGTTCAATCGATAACTGTCAGCCTATATATAAAATCGGAACTGACCGATTGGTTGCAACTCACACATGTTTCGACCACCGGCTGTCTTTGGACTTTTCAAGGGTCACTGCTAGGCCTGCTGGATCGTGTATAGCAGGGTTCTGCTGCATAAAACGGTGTCCCTAATCTGTACTTTGTTATCTTTTTTGCTGATTCAATGCCTTCTACCCAATATGGCTTGGAACCCATGCTAACCAGACCTTATTGTACAAAGGGAGCGCATTACATTTATCACGATATTCCCATACTAATTCGAAGCGCACCTAGTTGGATTTGACTGTCTTGTCATCCTGTTTCCTTTGGAAATTGAAGTCAATACAATTCTCTATGGCATCTGCCTGAAAATTTGGTTTTTTTTCTTGTGCGTGCACAGAGGTGACAAATTTTTGCGGCATCAAAGCAGGAGGCAGAGCGGACGAGTGTGAAATTCGCACCCACTAAGAACCACCCAGCCCCGCCTCAGCCCCGCGAGGACATCATTTAGATATTACTTCGCAGGGTGAGTTTTCCTTTAGGCACTTATCCTTCTGCTCCTTTCGGCTTTCCTCCTTCAGTAGCATCTCTTGTATTTTCACTATTGTGGAGGAAACCGTAAGCATCTTCTCCGGGCTCCTGCTCAACACTTGGTTCTAGCTTCTCTTCTCCATTGCAAACCTTGGGCAATGAAAAATCACATGCTCTGCATCCTATGAACCAATACAAAGCGGTGCAGATACTGCCTGGAGTAACCAGCGTATGCGGTCAGGAACTGGGTAATATGGTAGTTGGTCTCCCCACGTTCACGCTCAAGCCACACCCTAATGTTGGGAACGAGCCTCCATCGACACTTCACAGACTCGTCCCATCCGCTTTGCCTGAAATCATTCGACTCTGATCTTGCACACGTTCTGTGTGCCCGTCCATACATCTTGCATGGTACAGCACAATCATTTCTTTCGTTAGAATGTCGACAGGGATCATACCCGCCACCAGCAGTACTGCCTCATCTGATGTGATTCTAAAAGCATTGCAAACCCTCAAAGCATCAGCCGATAAACCGAATCACCTTCTGTCTTCGAGAGTTTACAAGCACCTCTGCCAACAAAGGTGATGGGTAAGGCACAACAGATCGCACCACTCGGGCTAGAAGCAACCTCCGACAGTGTTTCGGTACAGCAATATCCGGCAACATATTTGCTGGTGCCACAATGGCATTGACTGCCTTTTGGCATGCATACTCTAGGTGTTTCCTGAAGCTAAGTTTGGTGTAAGTTATCCCCCAGGTGTTTGACACGACCACTTTCATAGTGTTCTTTCTCCTGCGGTTTGTTATCGAAACCGCTTTCGTTTTCATGTCGGCAACGTCAGCTCTGATGATTCTAGCCAGAACTTTACGTCCGCCTGAAATATGCTGGTGTGCTTACCGATTGGCTTGAAATATATTTCCTTTGGCCCCAAAAACTCCTGCGCCTAATCTGTTTGCCTTATTGTATCTAGTAGATTCAGGCCAAATAAAGGCTTCTTCATAACTGAAGTCTGCGGCATATCTTCCTGACCAATGTTGGTGATCCTGCTCTGTCACCTGATGGAACTTCTATTCGGCTAATGTTCAGCAATTCAACATCCAAGTTTCCCATTGAAGACTTACTTTGCTTGGTGACTTATTATTAATTCTAGAATGCGTGCTCAGATCCCTTCTTACTGATGCTGCTGACCAATTAAGGGGTACGTCTGTATTGACTGCCACTGACGCTCGAACCTGAATGGTACTTTCTGGTCAACTTTTCTCTTTGCTCCATTCAATTCAACTCACTTGCTGTTAAAATCCCCTTTGGGGACTCTGTCAGTTCCATTTCCATTTCACTACATTAACCACAGCAAAACAGGGCATCTTTAGTAAAATATTATATGATTGCAATTGAAGCTTACTTACGAGTATATGGGATTCTCAGATCCTCATTTTGATCCGATTTGCTATAATCGATTCCATTTATATTACTTCGCCGGGTGGGTTTTAGAGAGAGAATGGGAAAACATATTAATTATGCAAGTACGTTTCAAGACTTCTGTAATTTACAATTTAATGTAGTCGTCATGAAAGCTCATTTACATACATTTACCGGAGATGATTATATGCAGAAGAGCTTTAATCTGAAATTGAAGCAATCTTCAAAGTGATTCATGCTGACGCCGCCACTGAACTGCCTCTGAATACACCCCTACAAACGAAGGCCCCTTCTTGAAAATTGTCTACTTTGTCTTCAAAAAAAGAACGCAAAATATATCGATCTCCATATCCGCAAGCATTACCTCCATATTCAATTGCTTACCATAATTCCTACGTTTCTATTTCTATTTTATTGTTACGTGACAGACATATTTGTCAGAACAATTGAGCGCCCTCGTTTCAAAAGTGACTACATCAAACCGCCATTAATCATAATCTTTGCTGGCGAAATAAAAAAATATCATGCGGCGAAGTATATCATAACAATCAGGAGACAGCGGGCGAGATATCATGGATTCCACTTCATTGTGTGCTGAGCGTCTGAGTCCTGGAAATAGGGAAAGGAAGATATGTCATTTAAACAGCTATCAATCAGTCTCAAGTAGTACCGTCTTGCGGAATTGTCGGTCATTCGATTTCTGACTCTGCGTCTTCTGACGGGTATGGAGGACGGGGTATTGATAATATTGTTGTTCCAGGTCGTTGGACAGCATGTGATTTATTTCAGGATTGTAAGGGGATGGGGTGAATGAGGATAGATGGTCCATTCTCTTTATATTCGGGAGATGATTTCAGATAAGAGGTGGAGCTTCTTAGTTCGAATTCATTACATTGGTTAGGTTTTCAGCGCGTTCTTCTAAACCAAGCTCATTATTTCCATCATTTCCAGTTCGGCTTCTGGTCTACATCAGTAGTGCTATTTCCTGGAGTTCTGTTCTGCTTATTTTAAAAGATCCGCGAAAGCATCTTCTCCATACTCCGAAGAATGGCTGTTAGTTACCACACCGCAGTTAAAATTCACCGCAGAAATCCTGGTGGTGAGTTGGAACGTTGGCTTATTCATATTCATCGAACTCATTACACATATTTCCGAAGTTTGTTCCGTTCAAATTAGGTTGATTAATGGGTTCTTTGGCTTCACCGTTCAGAATAATGGTTGCTATTTGTTACGAATACTTTCAAAGACTTCTCCCTTGAAAAACCCAGTTTTCTTCTTACTGGGAGCCACCTGGAAATTAGGAAGAACAATTTAACTGGAAACCAAAAAACATCATTTAGTGTCGAGAATTTTTGCATGAGTAGTTTGGTGTCTTAGCGCTTATAGCTAGATCTTGATACTATATGGTATGTTTTATATAAAAGGAATGGATTACAAGGTAAGACGCTATCATTCATTCTTGATAGACTTTGCCACAAAATCCTTCAAAAATAGTTTTGAATAGGCAAAGATTTTCGTAGTAAATTCAAGCAGTGGTTTTGATCTGGTGTGGTCTGATTGATGCGCTATGCCTCACATTGGAGCATAGTGTTAGCAGGTATCCGCAAATATATTGCAATATTCCGAATTGTCTCAAACATTTCAGGCAATGACGTGCTGATTGAAAACTCTGTCTCTGTAGTTGGATGAAATATTCTAAACTGTACAGATTACATATTGAAAAACCTCCTTTTTGGGCTGTACAGTTATCCAGCAGGAATCTTCGGATTGTAGTACTAGTCGTAGAATAATGGCTTGTGTGTAATACAATGAAATAATTTAACACTAAGTAGTACTCAAAAGAAGACATGGGCTCTCCTTTATGTTGAGAAAATTAGAACTGAAAACCCTACTTTATAAGGTGAGCTAAGAACGAGACAAAGGGGCAATCGTTTCATAGAAAAGACGAGAAACCCACAATTAGAAAACGAACACGGTAAAAATTGTCCCTGTGGCTGATTCCAATCAACTTGAATAGTAATTTCAGCTACCTTCAATATTCGTATTGATTAGAAAACTTCTACATGCTTTTTCATGAAGAAACAATAAATTCTGTGCTCTCCCGTCTTCCATTTGTGTCTCCTCTGATATGTTGGGGGAATGCTACAATTAATAATAACCAGATATATATTGAACTGTGCCTCGTCTACACCACATCGCACGTTTAACATACCTTCGATATCTACCACGGCAACATCGACTTCATCGATCTTCAAAAGAAGCATTCATCCTATTCACTCCACTGGAAGTTCCTTACTTAGACAACTTTTTATCTATGTTAGCATGTACAGCTTTGTCGGTCGAGGTTTCAGATTGCACTAAAACAAGATTGCCTTATGTCCTTTGTCACTTTCTTGTGTTAAACTGATGGAAAAGTGGCATTCTCATCATTTAAGTGACCTCTGTCAAACCATTCTTCCTAGTTGAAAAAGAATATGGATGGTCTTATTTAAATAATGAATCACAGGCAAATTTTGGATCAAATGCCTACATATATGAACCCTTTCTGAGCTGTAGACTTTCCTATCAAAATGTGAGGCAGTTAACTAAACAATCAAGTTTCAATTTATTAGACCTAGCCTTTTCAGGTCATACTCTATACGTTCCAAAAATTGACTAGATGAAAAAATGTTGTTTTTAGTTACTCGACGGATAATCTCGTTTCTTGCTGAGAAAGAATGCGGCGTAGTTTGGTCAATCTACCTATCAAGGTGTTTTCATCGCCATTAAGCCTCCAATCCACACTGAAGTCATTTTATCCCTTATTTACGATCGTGTTATCTCCGTTGTCTGCTCTGGGTTCGAATCCCAGGCGTCTTAGATGTTTGTGTTTGTTTTGCTGTTGTGAGCTTATTAGTTGCCCGGTATTAAGTGTTATGATAATGAAACCCCGTAAACCTCGTAAATGCCCTATACTCCATTAAGGAGTAAGGAGGAAGCTCTAATAGGCCTAATCTAGATGTATTCGGGTGACTCTGAAGCCAGAATTTCAAATTTCGAAATGAATTATTATTTATTTAATATCTTTCTACTCTTATCCACACTGGAAATCATTTGCTTGGCTCTTCACCAAGAATCAGTTGAATAGTATCCTTGATGTTGTCATCTCCAAACTTTCTGAGCGCTGGTTTCTCTCATCCAACTTTCAAATATGATGCTGAAATCTTAACTCAAAGGTTGTACACGATCCTACTAAATTTAACTTTCGAGGGAGGAATTCCGATGGTCTGAAATTACCCTGGAAACAGTCTACTAGATTTACAAGCTGACTTCTTTAACGCGGCATTAAGCCCTTACTACTTTTATTATGGCCTGTCTGACCTGCTTCTTAGTTACGTCATTTTCTCTTACAAGTATCTACACTCTTCCCGAATCAGATTCCCTATTGTCTAAAGAATGTAGCAAGTACAGAGTTTTTGACTTCTGGAAACGAACTGACTTTGATTATTTCACATCTTCGTTGTAAAATCTTCAATAGAATCTTCTGGAATCTCTGGTTACTGGACTACCGTCAAAAGCCCTCTTAAAGTGCATGGATTTGAAACTTTTCTCATCTCACATCTCAGTTCTATCCTACTACTACACTACTAGCTGCCCTAAAAAATCCTGTAGGTCTTCCGAGCCTTATTCTTCTAAATACTCATCGGTGCATTCCTTAGCATAGTTTTTGATAGGAAATTTGAAGCAAACCAATTGCCTAGCCAAAGATTATCCTTATTATTCCCATACATATATAGATAGATATTCTCCACTATCTTGCCAGGCCGGATAGCCCCATACGCCCAGAACATCATTGACCCATACCAAAGAGGCTTCACTCCAGGCAAATCAGCAACAGATCAGATGTTCTCTCTGCGGCAAGCGATGGAAAAACTGTTGGAATATGGACAACAGTTGCACCACCTGTTCATCGACTTTAAAGCCGCCTATGATAGCATAGCCAGGGTAAAACTGTACACGGCCATGGGAGAATTCGGTATCCCGACGAAATTAATAAGACTGACTAGGCTGACCCCGACCAATGTGCGAGGCCAGATAAAAGCAGCAGGATCACTCTCAAGACCATTCGACATCAACAACGGTCTACGACAAGGGGATGCGCTATCATGCGTCCTCTTTAACCTGGCCCTCGAGAAAGTGATCCGTGATGCTGAAGTGAATGCAAGAGGTACGATCCTCTTCAAGTCCACCCAACTACTGGCCTATGCTGACGATATCGACATCATGGGAAGAACCACCCGAGACGTACAAACTGCCTTCATCCAGATCGAGCAGGCGGCGCGAGATCTTGGGCTGCACATCCATGAAGGCAAGACAAAATATATGGTGCCAACGTCAGCACCGAAGACGAATCAACCAACAACATCAAACCGCACTGGTCAAACACAAACACGAAGAAGAATAAGGATAGGAGAATACAACTTTGAGACCGTTGACAATTTCTCCTATCTAGGGTCGAAAGTCACAACCGATAACAACTACGATGATGAAATCCGCGCACGGTTGTTGTCAGCCAACAGAACCTATTTCAGTTTACAAAGACTGTTCCGCTCGAAACGTCTCACCATAGGGTCAAAGTTGTTACTGTACAAGACTATGATCTTGCCAGTCGTCATGTATTCCTCGGAAACTTGGGTTCTTAGCAAGAAAAATTGCGAAGTCTTGGCCGTGTTCGAGAGAAGAATCCTCCGAAGAATTTTTGGCCCCCTACATGAGGATGGACGATTCCGTAGCCTACACAATGATGAAATCTATGAGCGATACCATGACCGTTCGGTTGTGAATAAAATCCGGCTCAATAGGTTACGGTGGGCGGGTCACTTAATCCGTATGGATGAGGATGATCCCACCCGGAAAGTCTATAAGGGCAATATCTATGGTAGGAAAAGAAGACGAGGCAGACCCTGCCTAAGATGGAGCGATGGCGTGGGCCAGGACGCCAGACAGCTTTTAGGGATATCGAATTAGTGGACCTCGGCGCAAAACCGGGATGTCTGGAGTTCCTTATTAAGGCAGGCCTAGACCGGATACCGGTTGTTGCGCCGTTGATGATGATGATTACCATACAAATATAAGTCGGAAAAGTGAAGCTCAGCGTTTCAGGTATTAAAGATTTTTTTTTTTTATATAAGAATATTTGGATACAAGATGGTTCCTTTTATACATACCTTGTTGTGTATATGCATTGAACATCCCCGACGTTCAATTCAATATAATCTGACGTGAGAAGGACCACTTCAACCTACTATAACATATAATAGTGGGATTTCCACCAAACTTTCCAGTATGATGGTCCACAATAAAGCTATATTGCTGCATTTTATGGATTCAGGATGAATTTCAGGATGGTATGCAGTAAATTTAGAAAATATAAAAATATATTATTGTTAACTTTATTTGAGCATATATCGTGGTGTTGAGCCTACATGGCATCATGGGCCATCATTTTTTTTCAGATTTTCTAATTAAATACTGAACAGTGAGGCTAGGTCCTTGAAATATTTGACCCTTTTTTCTTATCTTGTTAACCGTTTCAAAGAAAACTGCGCGTGATAGACAGACAGATATAGAGACGAAGACAGACAGCGAGTCCAATCTTTTTTAGAAGCTTTAAATTATGCTGTCTCAATGTCACTGATTCTTCATTTGGAATGTTGCGCTTTATGTTATGTTCTTCTCTCGACCTTAACTCGATCCCCCCTCCGCTGTTATTCGTCGACTCCAAGAATATGTCAGGGTCAGTGGTCTGTAGCTTGGTCCTTTAGAACCCTTTTCTTAGTTTGGTATACACCGTAAGTTGCATTTCTTATTTTATTCTCTTCTTATAGTATCACATATCGATGAAGTGGAAGCTACGATCCATTTGTCATCTTGCTTATAGTTGAATAATCTGACAATTTTGCACACTCATCTACAATTATGAAAAATTTATGAAAAATTACGTCATGGTGATTTATTTTAATCTCCCTTGGAACATTCAAGAAGAATCTCAAAAAAAAGAATTCTTTTCTTCCACTCTTATTGAAACTTTTTGTTTCTCCAAGTGGCTAGTAACAGTGTTCATCACCTCAAAGTAAAACTCTTTACCCAAAGCAACAAAGGGCCAAAGCGAGCGATATTGCATAGAAGCTTGAAAGTTCTATTGTGCTGTCTCTCTCTAACACACAGAACCTATTGGCAGGGTGTGCCACTTACTACTTCTTATGTATGGCTGGAATTGTCCCGGTTATTGTCCTCTTCTCGCTTTGCAGTTGTGAGTGGGAAAGAGATTTGAGATCTAGAAGAGTGGGGCCTATTATAAGTGTTCGGTCCAAATATTTTTTAGGAGAATAGCGAATGCAGTCTAGTACGATGCTTCAGGCGAACACCATACTTATATTTGGGATAGCTCATCTACATTTAATAAGTTCCTGGGGACCATGCAAATGAATTGAGTTTGGGGAGTCCAGCCCAACAACGCCATTCCATTGTTCTTGAACATTTGATGCCTTATATAAGTTCGTCAGCCAGTCAGTTTCATTAAGTATGCCCTTGGTCAGCTAGTCAGGTTCATTGAGTATGCCCTTCCGTCCTCCATAACCATTATCCCTTTCGGCAGCGGTAGGAGGATAGGCTTGTTTAGTTCGCATCGCTGTCTGTGCTCCATGAGCAATGTGGGCGAACCTATGATCGAAATTAAAGCTTCCAAGGTACTTTGTTGTGATAATAACTATAGCCCCCATAAATCTCTCCAAAGCTCAGATTATCGGAACGAAAGGATATACCCAGGATTTCTTTTGAAGCATTAGCTCAATGGAAGCTACCCGCATTTCCATCGCACTAGATAGCTTGGTGACAAGAACCACTTTTGATGATTTCTGGGTTTTATTACCTCTCATTGGTTCATGGAGATTTACAAGTTGTCTTCATTGTTTTAAGTGACACTTAAAATCATAGAAAGCACTCAACTCTAGCGAAATCGCTGTCGCTGACAGTTACATCAGGACCATCAGAAACTGGGCTTCCTGAAAAATAAACCTCGGAACGTGTTGCTGGAGGCAATCATTTCAAATTTTAGTGGGTTGCTTGTTTGCTTTGTAGTGAGAAGCAGAAGTTCCTCGGTTTGAGGCACCTTGAATATCCCGAATTATAGTATCCAAGCTTCACCAAACCGATAAGTTTCCTTAACACTAGATGCTGGTGGATGGTTCTTATGAGTATTTAAACTCAGCAATGGAATTAGACGGTGGTTTGCAAATATCATTACATTGTCTTGTCAGTCAGATTATGATCTGTCTTCCTCAAAACGGCTATTGAACATTTCACTGAGCCAAGTCGTCATATTACGGTTTTCCATTTTCCATAGCTCATCTATAATGTTTGGAGGTCCTGTCGTTTTTTCTTCGTTAAAATTCACTGATCTCCATTCGACTTCTGTGACGATGATAGCATGTTAAATTACACTGAATGTTCTCAATGCTTCTGGAAGCTTTTCTTTCATTTCTATACTCTATGCAATGAGCACGTTGATGTTAGTTTTTGACTAGACGATACGAATCTTGTTCATTGTCTCGCCATGTTTGCCGCAAAGTTATTAGTAGTAGGCCATCATATAAACAGCAACCGCTTCTTTGTTTCCAAACTTGGCATTCCAACAGATTAGCCGGTGGTTTATTGTCCCGTTCTCACTGACCCTCATTTTGATTTATCGATTCTACGATGGCCGAAATGTGTACAAGTCGGCTGTCTTGGTTATTTCACTTCTTTTCTTTGGGAGTTGATTCCATGTGGTTCGCATAGGGCAGGCCGACATGCAGAAAAAAGGCAAGATTGTTCTCAGTAACGGCGGTGAAGTCTATTGACGATATTGTCGACCAACGTCACAACTTTCGGGACTACTCCTCAGGGGTCGTCAATAATCTTTAACGGGTCGCTTATGATACGGGGAGTGGCGTCCCCGCGGTGCTCGAGCAAGTAGTCCTACCCCCTAGCGGGCAAAATACCTGCGTCCTAGATAGTAGCCCCGCGAAAATTTCTCGGTGAATAGCAAATTGCTAATGACCGATCCATGCCAGTACACACTAGGAGTCCCTGGAGCCGTCGGCAACTCGACGATGTCGATGAGGTGATGTGAGCCTAGCTCTGCCAAGGTGGTAGTTGCGGCATGTATCAGAAGCCAGCCCCTTCGGGACCCTGGTCGGGTAGCATGCATTGAGCCGGTATTAGTAGACCACATTGCAACCAGCGAGCGCTGATCACTCCGTGAGTTCCGGGATCAGTTAATCTTTAGGTCAGCCCTCAGGAAATTGAGGTAGGGGCTTTATCCCCAAAGGGTATACCCGTTTCTGAGTATTACGGTCCACTTCCTTGCGCACGATGCGCTGAAAAAACTTGAATGGCGAAAACAAACAATACGAACGAGGATATAGTGTGAATGGAGAATGTGTTGACTGCGTTTATACGATGTTGTCATGCACGTCGTGGATGACGTTCGGGGAACGGAGACACATAGCCGCCGGGCTCGACAGGTGGTGCTCCCTGTAACGCTTGACGTCAGAAACGCCTTTAATTCCGTACAATGGAAAAACATTCTAGGCACACTAGACAATACTTTATACGTGCCGAACTATCTATCATGGATATTGAACGACTATCTGAGAAACCGTTTCCTGCTCTATGAAATTTTGGAGGGCCAGAGAGGATGGAGGTCACGTCGAGGGTAGCGAAGGGATCTATCCTAGGGCCAGACCTCTGGAACGCTTCCTATGATAGCCTACTTAATCTGAATATGCCAGAGGAGTCCTGCCTGGTCTGTTAAGGAGATTATGTCGCGTTGCTTGTTGCTGGACGCACTGTCTGCGTAAAGCAGACTTGGCATATTGATGCCACGGGTAAGTGGATGGATGAGTACTAATGGTTGCGACCTTGCACTGGAAACAACCGAAGTAGTCATCCTGAGTAAAAAGAGAATTCAGACCCTGCGTCACATATCGATCGGCGTTGTCGATAATCGAGTCAAAACCATTGGTAAGGTACCAGCAGCTAAGAAGGTTGCAACTGGAGTTTCGGCCTTAAGTCGGCTAACGGCAAATTTTGGCTTACGTCTAGCAGGCGACGTCTCCTGATGAGTTCAACGCAGTCTGTCCTGTTCTTCGGCGCAGAGGTATTGGCTGACACTTTTAACAAGGAGGTATATCGAAAGCATCTCACGCAAGTACAGAGACGGGGAGCTCTGTGGGTGGCGTCTGTGTACCGCACTGTCTCTGAACCAGCCGTGATGATGATCACATGAGTGACCCCCGTTACCCTTCTTGCTAAGGAACGTAAAGCCGTATACAAACGGAAGGGAAAAGATACAAGGAAGGTAGTTAACAGCAACACACACTAGATGAGTGGCAACTTTCTTAGCAAAATTGAACTAGAGGCAAATGGACTTCACGGTTCACGCTGTTTTAGGTGCGTAGCTGAATTGAAAGCATGGTGAGACTGATTATTTCCTTAGCCAGTTCTTAAGTGAGTCTTACCTGCACAAAATTTGAAAGGCATCTCCAGATTGTGTGTTTTGCAATGGAGTTGTGCGTTGAAGTAACAGTTCCCTTTCTACTCTATTTGCGTTGGTGAAAGGAATTCCCTGATATGGAGACTTTGCAGGGCGGGGCAGTTCGGGGGTTAGCCTAGGCAATAACACTAGGCACAGTACATCAACACTTCTTCCTTTACGTGGGCTGATCCTCCTGCATGATGTTATGGATACTCATATAATGATGAAACCTGAAATATGTATACCATCATCCATTATTGTTACTACTACAATCATAAAAATTGCTCTCATCTTTTTGAAATCTGCGACGGCTTGGACCTCATCTAGAATTCTAGATAGCATGCCTCTTGAAAACTTTTAGTCTTACAACGATTTATAGCAATCGAAGGGAAATTATCCGAAAGAAAACCAACTAAGAAAAGAAGTTGTTATCGGCAGGGTGGTGTAACTACGATATATTTGAACCGAAGAAATTAAATTTAAAAACGAAAATCACTATCATCTGACAATGCTTGTGCGCATGCAAGGTAACAACAGTTGATGGGCGATTCAAGATGCAGATTGATTAACTTAACGTTGTGCGCAGAATCTCTTTCGATGAGAGCGTATTTTACACAAAACAATACACCATCAGTAAACTCCATGCTTTTGTGAAGTAATCCTAGGATAAGCACTCAAAATGTAAGGATATAAACATATAAACAATGAATAGGAATGAGATACATTTTGTGACATAGATATACAATAAGCCACAGTAATTGTTAGCACCATCTAAATATTTTGTATCGCAAGCCAAGGTTATCACACCATCTTTTCAGATCAAATTCTCAATTCCTTCTAAACCATCGAACGAGATAAATTTACTTAATTGGGTAAAAGTTGCCTTCCAATCTGATTATGTTTGAACTTTTAAAAATAATTTCCCCTTCTAGAATAAATAATGTAATTTTCCAAAAATAACCACCCGAAGCGGTTGATAACCACAATTAAAATGTTTCCGGTGCCTCCATCCAACTCTCTTGACTCCTTTGCGAACCTGTCAAAAGTGTTCTTTATTTATTTAGCCTCCTCCACCCACCTAGTACTTGAACGCCAAATTTATGACCAGTAATTTTTATTTCACTTCGCTCTAAGTCAGAAACAAAGCGGACAGGGCAGCATAATACAAGAGCCTTTACGCCTTTCAATCTTTCTTCTCACAATTTCAGGGACTGCCTCCTTTAAAAGGACATTTATTCAAGATAGTTCAGCCGCCACTCCTAAAAATTGGCGAACCATTTTAATTTGTGTGAACCGAACCTTGGCGCGGCATTTACAGTTAATTGCCCATCATTTCTGATGTTTTGTATGTCATGGCAACTGACCAAGGCTATTAACGTAAATGGCGACCGCATTAAGTCCGAAATCACCACGGCCACCACCGCCATTAGAAAGGACAACAGCAATGGAAACTATGAATTGAAAACGGTGATGCATTGTAATTTCTGTGAAACGGAGGCGGTGATGACGGAGGCAAAGATAGAGATTGGTGCCAGGAGCCTTACATACTCCCATCTGATAAAGTGCCAAGGAATATATCTCTGTCCAAGGAATGGCAGAATGGATACGTTCAGATATCGCACGGATGTGAGAAGTGAGGATTAAACGATGTGATACGAGGTAATGCTAAACAAGCTTCGTATAATGCAGAGGCGAACGCGTACATTTGCTCCTTGAAATGAAGAGCGAAGAAAATAAACAAATGGCTGACAGCGGGATGGACATGAGCAAACATTCCAAATGAGCAGAGGACGATTTATGTCGCTTGGTGAACGGTTTAATAAGAACTCTAATGGATGAAATTTATCACTGTGCGGTGGTGAGTTCGCTCCGTCAAGTCTAGTTGACCATATACAGTTCTATCGTCCTGATTCCAGGGCACGACCGTGCCTTCACAGTGGATTATAATGTTCTACCGCGTGCACAGGGCGCTCTGTAATAAACGGTCTCGCCGTGTGGATACTTTGTGAAGCTTTCGGAAGGACCAGCATTGGGTTTGTTCAAAGGCATAATGGACGGTTGCGTTTCCGAGGTAATATGGAGAGGATATCGATAGCGTAAATGATTGACCTGTTGGTGCTGTTTGACCAACCAAGGACTGCTCAATTCATTGATGATGAGAGAGTTCCAAGGATATCATTTCGTGTGTAGCGGTTTGATGGATTCCAATTGATGGGCAATAAATGTTTGTTTGTGGCTATGATTGAATGAGTCCGCCTTTGAGTACTATAGCTTCTACGAAATTAATTATTGTGCGGCTTTGAACACCATTGCCATAATATGTTGGCCAGCTTGTAAGTAATTAGCTGATTGGATATTCGGAATAGTTTACACTTCATTTCGCCTTCCAAAAGTAACTAATTATTGAATTGGTTGCTAGTCTTTCTATTCAATTCCGTTTTTTCCCTCAAGAATTGCAAATCATTACAGACAGGATCTCAAATTTCTCCATTCGGCTGCAATTCTTGCAACTTCTGGCTTGGTGCGTTACTGCTGTTTAGTACCGATAACGCTGCCTGACTTTCAGAATAGATTGAAATGGTGCGATCCCACTATTTTTGTTGCAAGTATGATATTTTCTGCTACCAATGAAATGGCGTACATCTCCGTCTGGAATATGGTCATCATTTTTCTGAAGTCTCGGACCAGTTAGATAATCGGATTTCCCGAGGACACCCCTGCACCCGATGAGTTTTCCATGGCTAACTAGTCAGTGAAAATTATTAGGTCTGTAATCCCAAAAGACGGTGGCCAAGCTATCTCAAGAAGGCACGATGGAAGAGGGAAAGATGATTAGAGAGTGTTATCTGCCTCCGAACCAAAAGAGGGCCCTAGTTTGGCGTAGTTTTAAGTAGTTTAAAGCAGACCATGGGCACCAGCAAATCGGGATGCTTCAAAGGACCTTCTGCAAAGTAGTTCAAAATCCCTAGTTAGTAATGTACGGAGTTATTATTAAAGAAGCTGTGGGGTCGAACATCACAATTAATCTGCACGTACCCACCGCATTAGGGGGTGGGTTCAGCAACAACACGCAAAAAGTGCTGGTCCCTGACAATTTTCCTTACAAAACATGGTGTGTATAGGAGATATGTGCACTGATTCAGGTTCCATTATTCTGCCTTTTATCCTAAATGTAGGTGCCTGCCTAAAGATCTAAAGCATATCAGGTTCTATCACCCGCGATTTTCCCAGAAAGGAGGGGTTTGGAGGATTCTGCGAAAGCAAACTTGAGTCCGCAATCCATTATCGAAGAAATGCTAAAGTAGAAGTGGAACTAGCGTGCAGAGAACTTCGCTGTAATGATTATCCAGGCAGAGCGGAAGATATGCCCGAAAAATGGATAATATTTGAAGCACAGTCCTCTTCGCGAAGTAATGCTTTGCAGTAGCTCCACCGGGAAGGAATAAGGAGACGGGGTGCTTCTAGTGTGTAAGAATACCATACATCGCTGCAACCTACCTTTCTAATTTTTCCGCTTCCGGCCAAAAACATGATGGGAGATCTGGCCATTTTTCACTTCTAAGATTTCTAAATTTAATTTCCTTTTGTTTTCACCGAAATTGTATCTGTCGGAGAAAAGTGTTAAAGACGGCTTGAAGGTTTTGAGTTACAGTGCTGGCCACTTTCCATGTGTTACTGTCATATAGAAAAAACACCATCACGGAATAGTTTCAACTTGATGTTGGTGTTGAGATAACTACATTTCCAGATATTACTACAGACAAACGGATCTAGCGCTATCAATGCGCCGAGCAACACCAAGTTCGGTACCACCGTCGTCAAAAACAACGCTTCCTAGATATACAAATTGATCAATGCCCTCGATGCTCTGCTCATTAATTCAGATAGGAAAATCGCGATGACCGGTCGGATTGAGAACCTTGAATTTGTTGGTGTTTTTCTTAATTCGACTCAACTTGTTTCTTTTTCTAAATACAAAGCCATTTGGTCAGGACTCTTGACTCGGTGAGAGAGCTAACAGATGTAATCAGCGTAGTCGATGTTTGTGAAAAAAGTTGTTATAGTCCCCCCCCCCCCCCCCCCCCTTCGCAACGGGAATACAAGCCTTCAGTTCCTAACGCTCATCTTTTCACTCCAAGTTTCAAAAGAGAACAAGATCCTAAGGGGTGCGTTCGGTATATCGCCAACAACTTCACTTGTGGCAAAGGGTCTAATGCTCGTCAATGCTTCCTAGCAAGGTGTTCAAAATGTTTACCGTCTGGTCAGCAAGATAGTTTTCCGACTGCCGAACGACAGCCAGATCCAGAAAACAGACCGCGTTAAACTTCGAGGATCCCCACTCATGCGGGAAGATGCCGACGCAATACCCAACTATTAAGGTACGATCTGCTTTGAGGCTGATGTCAGCGCATCTTTCATCTCGCACGTCTCAAAACAATTCCTAGATTTTGCGCTAATCGCAATGTGATCGATATAATCATATGTACGTTGCGTTCAGTTGAAAGTCAACTGATCTTATGGTAGACTCTATAGTGCAACATCATGCTGCCAATGATGAAAATTCTATACCTCCTTCCATTGTCATTGCGGTCCTCAAAACCGTGTTTTCTCATCATACATCCGAGTAAGGTCTTATTAAAGCCTATCGCTATTCTTCCTTTTGGAGCGGGATTTCATAACTAATACTCTGTCTGATAACGGCTTCCCGGATAAGAAAGCACGCTTATTCGATGTGGCAAGCATTAACACTACAGGGGATTTGTACTTACTTCCGCCAAGGTCCAATAGTACAGTGCCGCAAGAGGAAAGAGGGGGTCTTACTTCGCTTAACACAGGAATGTCCAGCCTCTATCGTTGAGAATTCTCGTTCAAGTTGGAGCAAATGAGCATTCTGAGGAACCCGATAGCGTCACCGAGAATCGTCCGCACATTCCAGAATCAAATTATAAGCCCCTTATGAGCCGAAAGACCAGTCCATTCAGTCAGTTCCGACTCGTTGTAGCCATTTCCAATCCATAAAGGAATTCCACAATTGCAACTGCTTGCAAAAAAATCTTTATTCCAACAATGTTCGAGTGAATTTCAACTCCCCAACCCCGCTCTCAGTCACGACCTCAGCGAGGTACTACTGTACTATTAGTCCATTTGAAGTTTATCTCAGCGGTTTCATGAGAGGCTTGTTGTCGCACGGCCATTTAGGCGAAAGGGATTTTTCCGTTCTTCTCTCTTAAACGGGCTGGGGATAGTCTATGGCGGAGTTCTTGGCTTGTTATCAATATAATGAATACGATTCTTTGAGTTTCAGAGACTATCAATTTACGGTGAAGATGGGGTTGAGTGCAATTCATTTCTCCTGAAATAATAATATTCGCTGTACGAAAGCCTACCAATCCGCCCAGATTTACCTTCCCTTTTCGTCCTTAAATCTCGGGCGATGGAACGTCCTTTGGGATTCGAAACTTGAACAATCTTGTGAAGTGTGTTGTAGATATACTGCCGATATCGTCCATGCTCTGCGATATCCCTTAATAATAAAGGTTGACCTCGTCTCGTCTCCTTTTTCGACGCTTTCTGCATATATAGTAAATTCATCACTTCATCTTCCAAAATGTCTATCTATGCTATCGGGGATATCCTTTTGTACACTGATCTAATCTTCTGTGTATTGTAAAAGCTATGCAGTGCCCTTTCCCAACCTGGCGTTTTACATAGAGTACCCTGCCTACGAGCAATCTACAAGTGTAGCGCTACGAATTTTGGAGTTTCAGCACTATCAGGGCGCTTTGTAGCGAACATAAGGTTGATTAAAATGAGCTTTGTGCTCGTCATCGCCTCCCAGGCATGTGATGGTCAACATGGTGAATTCTAACGCAAGCGTAATTTCTCTTGTGACTTTTTATAATGAGTTGCGCTTCTACATTTTTCTACACAAATGTGAGTGCAGTGCCAGAAAGCAAAGAGCTGTAAGCTTTGTCATCGCATGAGTGCAAATAAATTTTCTCAAAATACTTTATAATCACTACCAGTGTTCCATCGTAGGCGTAAGTCACTATCGTGGGATTTTCCGGAACTGATAGAAACTCCTTTTTTCTTTTTTTAGCATCGCGATTGTTAGGAATACCAATTTTTGTTTTGAGCTATTTAATTCGGCAAATCTGCGCACAAAACGGAGGTCTATGGGAACCTCCTCGCTGTATTTTCTATTCGTACCCTTACCTTGAAATATATTGTCGGTTATTTGACTACTTTGATAATGCCATTGATATTTTTGGCTTCATGGAGACCACACTACTGATCTAATGAATCGACCAAGGCCCGCAGCAACGACTGTAGATAATTCGCTTCAATATTTTCCCCAAGCCACTTATAAAATATAATAAGCTTTGAACTTCATTGCGATTGCAAAGGCCTTATTTTGATATGCCGTCCACCCCTGGAGTTTTGTTATATTGGAGATTCCTGGCAGCTCCTGTTTGGTTATTGTTGCGCTGTCGCATCCAAAGGTCTCTGGAGTAAAGAATTTCCCGCTTACTGAGTGAATTGATTGGATTGTCTGTAGATAGGCAGATTTGGGCAGGTCATCTGTGAACTGCGTGATGTCAAACATCATCCCTACCAAAAACTGGAGAACAAAACACGTCTGCATTGTTCAATAATGAATAATTTCGGAACTTCGGCTGAAGAGGGCGGACGTCCACTTAACAGGCATTCCTTCTCGTTTTTACGTCCACCTTAAATAATTCTTCCTTGCTTTGTCGGCCGGTTCACATGGAGTTTTTGCGTGCTTCCATGCTTGCTCTGGTCACCAGCTCTCTGTGAGCGGCTCTTCTAGCTTGGTTGCAAGCCTATTCAAAATTTGGCAATTCACTATCCCATCGGTAGTTGGGTTTTCTGCTTTAACGCATTAACGCATTAACGTGTCCTATACTTTCATCATATCGGCAGCTCTGTCCTCGTGAATGCCTTTCCAGTCTGGTTTCTTCCGCGCACTATGCATTTATTAGCCAGATGGCTAAAAGCTAATGGCCTCCGCAAAAAATTCTTCGAATCCGGTTGAAATTTTCTCTCACTTATTCCATGACTTCATCTTGTTCCATGGCGTATGCATTTAGGTTCCATTTCGAGGAATGATCAAAGCATTTTTTTCTCTTTTAAGGACTTTCTGGTTTTTTCGAGGATTCGTCCAGTTGTTTCTGGACTCGTTTTGTTTCATGAAAGTCGATGACAATATTAGGCGTGTCACTTGTCGCCTGCGACACTGTTTTTCAGGGCTCTAACCATATTTCATTGGCCTTGTTGAACTTAGTGTTCTTCCTTGATAAACTCCTATAACTCAACTCTTTCCGCCCAAATTGCCATTTTTCGTTTGACTACTTCTTAGATTTCGGGACTGAGCTAAAAAAACGGGAATATTTTTGGTAACCCAAGAAACAAAACTAGCATACTAATTGAAACCTCCAACGTTCTAGAATTCGATCGAATTCGCCATTAATTGTGAGGAGTTTAGTAGGTTTCGCAGCACAATCAAGACGGTTCTCAGGTTTGATAAGTGAATATGATATTCGCAGTAAAGAAAGCTTATAATTAAATAATTAATTAAATTCCTTTTTCGTCGTCGTTTGAGCGACCCAATGGGATTCCTCTATTTGGAATCCTTTTTAGTACGTTATGATGGATTTACATCGTATTACTGTAACTTTGTCCAAAAGTACTCCACTATGTTATTCCGACTGTGGTTGACAAAAAAACCAGTCAATTTAAAGACATTTGCCCTACGATTCAGACGAGGAGCGTCAATTGGTTCAACGTTCCAATATTTTCATTAGAAACAAGGATACGAAAAACAAGAAAGGAGATTTCGATGAATTCCTACTTAAGACACCTACTCTTACTGATGGTGGTGAAAATACTGGTGTATTCCAGTTACATGTTTGTAATTCAGATGCGGTCACTACCATTTTGTTTTACTTGACGACTTTCCCGCCGCAAAGGTCTAGGAATCGCCACCTTATAAGTGGATATCTTTTCAAGCCCTCCGGAATTCTTTTGCATTGTAAAGAGCCCGTTTGTCAAGATATCACATATTTTGGACGATATTGTGATTTATTTTCGCTACCTTTTGGATTTGGGACATTTTAGACAAATCAGGCCATTAGCATTAATTAATCCCCACGCTCTGCTAGCTCTCAGGAAGCCTTAACTTATCACACTTCAACAATCACCATCTTCATCGACTTCAGTCTAACACAGCAACAAACCCGTAAAAATCATGATATTCAAAATCACATAAATTATTCCGCAATCAGCAAAACCATTCTGGGACCATTATCAAATAACCTGCATACTCGCAAATAGTATCAAGAGCAGATTTTCGGTTTGGAAATTATCACCCAAGTTGAACCCATTTTCCACAGTTTTGCATAAATTCGGTACGACTTTACAGTTGTTTGGATTTAACAACAATAAACCCACATTTCATTGGTGGCATCCCTTGTAAAATGGACAAAATGAATTGAACAAAGTTCAACCTAAAAGGCATCAATTTACAATTTCCAATCGATTCATATGCGTAGCCTCGTCGAGGGACAGCGGCATTGCGCTGAATGAAAAAGGATACGAAGAACAGTAAAAGATGGATCATATCTTAAGTAGTCAATCTTGTGAAAAAGTCCTGTATTATGAGTATGATTGTCCGTTAAATGTCGGGCTCAATCGCAAGGGTCCAGGATGTGATGTATATGGATAGATTTGACCCGAATATTATTGCTCTGCTTCCCAAATACCCATACGCTTGCCAGCCCAGTTGAGTGTTGTGGCGTCACAGTCCACGTAATCCTTTCATATCGGAGTGAAATGATTTAACCGAATCAACAAACATATGAAAAAGGACTGGTTTCAGCGTGACCATTTCGAATTTTATGGATATTTCTCAACATGGAGGTTAGCGTGGTCAATTGGCTGCGGGTTGACGATTTATTGAGCTTGGCTAGTTACGGAGATGACCTTGGGCGATGGCTACACCTAGCAGCCGTCACCAGGGAAAAAGTACGTGAGCTCCACTTTTTAGAACGTAGGTCGTTCCAAGTAAAGAATTTTCAAAGGTTACCAAGGTGTATGTCTCATGGTTTTGAGTTAGAGGAAGGAAATTGGAGAATGTGATTAGTAAGGGTTTAGTGTTTCTCCTTTTTAGGAGTACACACACCTGTCAAGAGCTCTAGAATTTTAATAATTTCTTATCTCACTAAACTACTCTTGTACACAAATATAACCACCCCCGGTTCCCTTCACAAACAATTAGGAGACGCCTCTGTTTATCCAAACTTTTCTCTTCGCTTCGCATCCCACTCCACGAATTCCAGCAGCCTAGTTTACACAGAACGTCCTCCGATATTTATGGTATACGTAGGTGAGGTCTCAATTTAATTGTAACTCTGACTACTACGTAAATTTATTTGAGTTAGTTATTTTTCCGACGTAGCGAATAGAGTCTTCAAATTTATTTATCCTTCAAGGGTTAGGATAGGTGCTCATAGCGAGCACACATTTTATATTCGTATCGCTGCGGCAGGGTCTAGCGTGTTAACTTGGATAGAGACGACTCTATTACGAATTCAGGACGCGCTTTGATGATTGTCGGCGAATACAAAATAATATCTGCTCCGGGAAGGAGTGAATGTGGTAGAAAAGCTGTAAAGAGGGTTGGCAGTATGCAGCATCAGAATGTGCGAGTAATCTAACAGAAAGGAATTTATTTGGACCAGCAGAATGTTATGTAATTGGAAGAGTTTGCTTCTGAAATTTTGGACTTTCTAGTCTTCCACTATGCTGAATTCGATATTATACAGATACTTGCAGTTCATTTTCAAACCACTTTGAAATAGGTATCTCTTTTAAAAGTAGTTTACTAATCTGTTTAAAATTCTCTGCTCCGAAATTAGTTACATGGTTCACATAACAAGGCTCGCATAGCTGGAATCTATTCGAATCCTGGCGACGATGGAACTCAGCATTCCTAATAGCTCGTCTATTCGACTGGAAAATCCTGGAGCCCTACACTATCTCTACACGTAACATAACTCACAATGGGACATAGACGAGTAGAAACCCCTATACATCTCTGCTGTCTGCTATTCCTCGTTTGGTCCCTTTGGTCTCCGAGCGGTGGCGGCAGACACAGGAGCTGAATTTAAATAGACCATGTTTAGTTATTTACGTGTAGCGCACTTGTTATTTTGCTTCAAAGGAATGCGGAATGACTATGTTGTACTTGGACTAGGGTTACGTGCTCTGGCTTCCATTTTGCAGGACTCGTCATGTATTTTCCTGTAGCCAGGACTAAATTTCTTGGATTTGACACTCCTAATCATGAAATTCTTCACGCGGTATGTGCTGGGATTGAATTTTTTTTGAGTTTTGTAATGTTTTCGTCAGCGAATATAAAGTAAGGTTACGAGGGGGCGCAGGAGATGTTGATGCTGATTGTGATTAAGATTCAGCAGAATGATTTGAATTCCTTGAGTAATTTGAACAAATGTTCCGAGAATTTATTTGGAATTTGTGTATATTTTGTGAGCCTCTACATGTAAGGGTAGAGTTTTTGGAATAGAGTAGGCGTTCGTAACGAGGGAAAATTGGAACTGTCTTTTTTGCATCTAAACTAGAATCACATTGCCCACACACTGCATCTGTTGGTGAAGTTTCTCGCTGGTACATTTTTCCCTTCTTTGTCCCTTTATTTGAATCAGAAAACTCCTTGGTTTAGCGCCGGGATTTCGAGATTCCGATGTATTTTTTTTTTGCGAAAATGGAGTTCCCTAGCAATTGTTCTTAATATCAGAGATTGAGCCTTTTGCAGTAGGCCGACGTCAGCTGTTCGTGCTGAACTCAATAAAACATACGTCTGCATGGGCATGCAGCAGCATTTTACATATATTAACACCTTATAGCCCATTTGTACGATTCTTACAAGTCATTAGTTTATTATTTGCGTTTTTTTTGCTTGAATATGCTTGCACCAAGATCACTACACAGAGGAGACTCGTCTCCTAACGCATTGTTTGAATTTGTATGGTCGAAGAAAAGCGTTGCACATGTTTGACGTTCTTGGATCACTTGCGCGTGAAAAATTTTGCGTATTTACTCTGGTGTTAGTGCCGTATGTATGGTGTAGTGGATTAGTGTGCTCACCTACCAATGAGGTTCCGTGCTCGCTAAAAACTTGATTTGCTCCTCCTGTCTGTAGTCTTCTTAGTTTGTACCTTGTAAGCTATTCAATTTAGATTGACCCCAAGAAAGGTAACTCCATTTGTTTAGGAAGTAAATCCTCGGTTAACCTTTATTGCAGACTGCTGCTTAAAGTATGTGTTGCATAGCACCAATGTTATTACCTTGAGGGATCTCTACTTCGATATTTTATTATGGTAGTGTATGTCGTGTTTAATAATGAAATTCTTTAAAGTGTTCAACAAAATCCGCTTCCCTTCTCCTTATCGCTGCTCACCCTGGTGCCATTGGGTAATAGTATCAGATATTTATTTTGTATGTCCCTTCAAAGGTTTTGTCGCTTTTCAAAGTGAACATTGACTGAATTTTGTATAATTTTTCAAAGTATTGTTCAGTCTTAAAGCTCCTTATACTGAAGCACCATAATAGATTTCTTATTCGCTGACATCAGTTACCTAGTCTTATACTTATTTTTTTGTTTAATAGATTAATGATAACTTCGAAAATAAGGTTGTTGAATTAGGTACGATCCGGCACTGGATAAAAAGCTGCCACCTTGTTAAGTTAGTAAACATGTGGATTTCCTTGTTCTCCGTTTTTAATGAAGCAAATGACCATCCGGGTTAACTATGGTCAACCATGAGGACTCCCCCAAAATGGAGAAAACGGAGAAAATGCTGCTTCAAAGTCGAGCTGCACTGAAGTGTCCCGTCGGCACGTGTAGGTAGGTTCAAGAATGTAGGGGGGAGGGGATTCTTCTGAATACTTTAGTCCCTCTCACGTCATGTGTCTTATACATGGCACGTTGGGATCACTCTATAATCTGAAATAATAAAAATTCAGAGGAGGAAAATTTGAAATGAAATAATCAAAAATTCGGGCTACTGCATATGTGGAACTGAAAATGTGTGCTATAACGAATTGTCCGAAGTGACGCTAATACACAACTTCACAAGAGAATCAAAAAGTCGCCTAGGCGCTATAAATAATAAGGACCGATCAAATCAATATACGGGTGCTGGAATGTACTCTGGGAGGCGGGAACTTTACCCATTGGTAGCTAGGCTCCCAATTAGCAGACCTAAAATGAGATGAGTGCAAGCCCATGTCTGCGGCGTCTTTGTAAAAAGTTTACTTCAGCTGATATTCACCAAATAGAGAATCCCACACATGTTGCGTGTCTTTCCAGCTAATATGGTGAACAAATATGCATGAAGCTTCACAGCCAATCTATTGTAAAAGTCAAACTGGTCCATTAGCTATTTGGGTGAAGTGCGGTCTGTCACCGTTTCCAAAGCTATGTCTCCTACATTCTACTTTGAGCACTACCTCCACCGCTGCGAGTAATCATATAGTTCCGCGGTTCATGATAGGTAGGGGTCGGTACCTCGTCCCTCTGCCTTTTTCATCAAAACTGCTACAGAAGAGCTTTCTCAGTCCAGAGGAATGCACGCCTACTTTGATGCATATCTGTCAGGGGTAAAGTCAGTGACACGTAGTTTTACATAACTCGCTAGTACCAACCATACTTTCCTAAGAATCTCCGCAGTTACTTAGCGCATCTTATAATGTGTCCCAAATTGGAATCTTTTTCAATACAAATTTTCAATGTCAGGCTAGTGCGTCTCATATAAAAACCATTTCGTCTAAAAGTAGCAGGGATGACTTTATCCAAATATGGCCCCTATAGCATTTTCATAAACTGATAAAACGATCGCCTTGAAACTGTGAAAACTATTTTATCCTTAGGCGTTTCCTTCACAGGGGTCTGTTCAAACGTAAACTTGTTAAGAATCCAGTTTTCGTGAGGTGTATTAAAACTCCCTTAATACAAGGCGAAAACGATGTGTTCTTTGCAGTTACTTTGCTTACTCTACGGAGCAGGTATCGGTTGAGTATGTGATAGGTCGTCAACCTTCCCTCGTCAGTCGCGGTACTAGTATCACAAATTTTGCGGTTCCATGTGCATAGTTGAGCCGGGATTTTTTCTTGTTTTCCTAACTTCCTAACTTGACTTCCGTGGATTTTCCTAAATTGCTTTTTCAAATTTTGTTTTGATCATAATGCACCGGGCAAACATGTGTAGTTCTTCACATAATGCAGAGATTACGCGGCTGAAGTGATCAGGGTTCACTCCTTCCAAACTGGTTAGCACAGGGTCGTGTAAATGAGCACCGAAAGGACAGTGTACTTAGATGCTAGAGAACCTGGATAGTCAACTTTCACCACTTTTTCTATTTGGGGTAACTCTGCCCTCGTATTTGATTACTCCGGATATTCACCATTTTCGCTAATGACAGAGCGTTTATGCCTGTATATTCCTAATTTGTATTTATTATTAGGGGTTAATAAGGAAGTACAATTAGAAGGCAAAGCCTATGAGCTTAGCAGTTGCTTTTAGGCCTGGTGATCAGCACGCTAGAGTTTCATTGGAAACTATGTCAAGACTTTAGTCTTGCATAAGAGCTATCTATAGATTTGCCATTTTAGAGTTACCAATCGGAAGCTCCATGTGTTAGTCTGCTGTTGATATAAATTCATTGATAAGGTTTTGATAAGTCTTGAAATAGTACTGCGGTGGTGGTATTCTCTGATGGACAATAGTCCGCTGTCACCTTAAGAAGTATGAATATCATGCTTAGCATAAAGCAGAGGTTCACAATTAAGTTAACAATTCTGTGGCGGATTTGTTGCTCTTCAAATTGATCCTGTTTTTAGGCCTTAATGAGTGGAATTCTCTAAATTTTCCTATCCGTCTTCCCTTTAAACAGCACGTCCTGCATTTTTCTTGTTGGGGTAACTGCAAGAAATTTCTCTTTTGAGGTGGGAGTCTTCCTAGTGATATTTCACTTTCGCACCCTCGATCAGCATTCTTTTCGTCACCAGGAACAATGGGTAATTAATATACACAGGCTTTGCATTTTAGGGTGTGCTACTGAATCTGTAAAAATTCCGATAATCAGTTCAAAACAGTGTAAATATTGCGTAGAATAGCACAAGAGTCCTATGAAAAAAAGTAAACATTGGTTATTCGTTTCCTCCTGTTTCTGTTCGAACCATCGTCTTCTCCTTCTTTTCTTCGGGAATTCATCGCACTCCTGCTGCTAATGATTATATGACTGCAATCGATATGGCCATCCACCCTCCCTGGTAGAGCACACGCACTTCCAACGCAAGAAGATGGATAAACCAATTGTCATTTCTCCAACTATAATACTAACAGAACCTTATAGCCATCAAGCTTAAACCGAATTGACCTTCTTTCAACTCAACGAGTTTACCAACGTCTCTCTTGAATGAATGAATTTACCTTCTTTCGACTCCGGGAGTTTACAAATGTTTACCTTGCTTTGACTGATTCATACAGCACCATATAAGTGCAAGTGTGCAAATAACGCTGGCTTTGATGGACAAACTGTAGTTAGTTGATAGTTGGCTTATGTCCCACGATTTTCGCTTTGGCAATGTCTCTGTTCCTATCCTTCGTGATCATCGGGTTACCTTTTTTTCATTCACCTAGGTCAGCCAAGTACGGTTTCAACCAAATCTTTATTGGCCGACCTTTTCTATCTAAACATGTTCACTCTTCGCTTTGATAATGTACTACGATCTATATCAGAATGCAGTTACCCCAAAAGCGAGCCACAGTTTTTTCTAAGTTAAAAGAGAGCACCTATGGTATTTCAGCCAACAGTTTTTACTCGGCTCAAATCGGTAGAGCTGAATGTGTTATTGGAATCCCAAGTCCGGCCAGATCCGACAATCATATTTGTTACGCATAGTGAATTGAACAATTTATCTCTTCTCCACTGAGCGAGGAAAATCTTCAAGGTATGACCGAACAGACCGGGTCTTTTATATAAAGGGTCTGAACTGAATAAGCGGGATTCCATTAATAGGTGTCCAGTTTTCCTAACTACGTGTTTCTTCCCTCATAAATACGTGTTAGCTTTTTCGTAACCTTATCAATACTGTTACTTCACTATTTAATTTGAGTGCAATTATTTATCTTTCATTTTTTTCTCTTTTCAGGTAAGTTGACAGCTTTTAATATTGTCCAAAGAAGAAGGATTTGTGAGTATAATGTACGAATAACGCTACTCAAGGCTAGTTTCCAGTACCAATGTGTATACAATATACCAGCCAACAACGAGATCGAATACAAGTGATATTTACAGACTTCAATGGGTGGAGTTCTTAGGAGCTTTGATTTGCGGAAGGATATGTTAAAGCCCACTCCGAACTAACATGTTTAGGTGTATTTCGCATGGGACTAGAGGGCGAAGTTGATATCCAAGATGCCTTCTGAATTAAACCTTGACCTGTTGGAGGTAATCGTGGCCTAGGAGAGCTTTGCTTTTCAGGTTGTCTGTTTCCTTAACCGCAGAACATGCAATTAATGCAATTTACCAGGGTATACCACAGCCGTCAATTCAATTTAATAGTTTATCTCTAAGAAGATTGTTTACAGGAGATTCAACTCCCAGCACATTCTCTTAAATTGTATGGGGAGAAAACTTATTGCGCATCTTCGACCGTGACGGTAATTGCAGGAGATAAATTTTGCGCATAAGGTCTCGTGGTTGTGTCGCTTTTACCATAACTGAGAAGTTTTGCCGTCCTATTCCTTTATGAAATAGTGCCTACAGTCGTAGTTCTTGGCACAAAGCGTTATGGTGTTTTTCATCATTAAATATGGCTGCAAAGGGGATCTGAAAATTCCACCAACGGCCTTATGACATGTAGACCTTAAATGAAAATAAAAAAAAAATAACGGCTTGACTGCAGGCGTGGTGCACCCGTTAGACTTCGGACTCGAGTGTCGCTATCGAGAGTGAAGACCCACGAGGGGAAAAGAAAGACCTTAAATCCGAAAGAAATTAACTACACATAAAAATGGAAAATACTAAAGGATAAAATAAAATACTAAACCAAAATAGAAAAAAAAAACAATGTAATAAAAAGGAAAATCATGACTCCCCTTTAACCGGTCCCAAGAAGGAGAAGGGATGGATAGCTTTAGTCTTAATGGATATACGCCACCGCAGCGAGATGTGGAGGATGAAGTTTTTAGTCTTGTAGATTATTTATTAAAGAAGCTATCACCACACTTGGCAGCTAGATAGAAAATGCAAACGCATACAGTCAGGAGAAGCAGGAATTTAAGATCCGGTATGAGTAACTGGCGTGAATCTTTTGTTCGGGTGACTCGGTCGGACTTTCGTAATGGACAGCACGGTGTCGAATCCGTGGGCGGTTCGATCTCAAGGACCACGATAACCAGGAGCACGGTTCCGTCTGCCATAACTGTTTCGCCACAATCTATGGCGAACCTCTTTATTATCCGTTCCTGCAATGGCGGAAGCAGGTACAAAATCTCGTCTTGTCGATCATTCTCCGCAATACATGCACGTGACTGTGCTGCGAGTTGCAGACCAGCATCACTTTATTACTTGCAGCGGCACAATCCCGGCCATGATAAGGGGGCGTATTGAACTGAAGATCGGCAGCGGAAACTGGTGCCAAGAGTTGATGATCAACAACACCACGCGGAAATTCTGGATGACGAAAAGATACTTACTTGATTCTTGGATAAATTCTTGTTAGGAATGTTTCACTTTCTTTTTTTTTTAGTTTTCCCCTTTTTTGCACGAGATATTAGGATTAAGCTTATGAATGAACAAAAAATCAAATCAAAAGCTTCTACTTCACTTCCTCAAGAAAATTTCGAACTCAATTCAATTCGGAACATCTTGAAAATTCTATACTTACTGTTAGTCGTGACACGGTTATATGTAGTCTTTGCCGTTATACTCCAAAAAGAAAGTTAATAACGTTCATGGGGATTTCGCCGAGTATCACCAAAGTATCACGATAACAGAGCTCTTATTCCTTCCAAGGGTCGAAAACGATCTTGTTTTGTCCAGCTGATCAACTACCAACTATTAGCCGATCCCGTTCCTGCCGTTCCTGCCCCTTCACCTTGAACTTCAAAATTTGACACTGCAAATTTGCAAGCAAAAGGTGGACGCAAGTTTTGTTCATTCACTGTTCGCTTTCACTGTTCGGAACTTACCAATAAATAAAATTTGCAATTGTTCAAATATAAATAAATTCTTAGGATTTTAGGGGAAAGCGACCAATTGTTAAGTTTTTGTAAAATAAATTGAATTTTAATGTTAACTGTTGATGAGGTAAATGAATGCCGGAATGGTAATTGGGAGATCAAAAAGGAATAAATTGGGAAATCAAACGTACGAAAGCGGAGGAATATTGCATGTTATTAAATGCATTCTCCCGTCAGATTGCCCCTGGACAACGCAAAGGAAATGTTGCATATGTCATAAAGCCGCGTTCAGCACACACACCGCTTCAATCCTCCAGTTTGGCCAAATAAGCAACGATTGTCCTCTACTGCTTTTATGGCTTATTTTTGATAACTAAGGAATGGTGCTTGTATTCTTTGTGTTTCAAAACTAAACCGTCAATCGTCAATTTTACCGAGACTCTCTTTAAAAACTCATAATCTTTCTTTCCCACCAAACATGAGCTCTGGTGACTTTTTCTCTTCCCTAAATTGAAAAATCACCTAAAAGGTCGCCAGTCTGGGGAGATTCGAAAATAATAAAACAGCTATAATTGACGTGGCCGAAATTCATGGACCATGAGGTTTAAGTAAAACGCTCTTAGAGTTTAGCTTTTTTAAGCCACTTTCCTTAGAGAATAGTGTAGTGAGAAGGATAAACTCCGACAATGTCAATTGTTGGGCTGATCACTTGCAACCATTTATTGCTTTCGAGATGTCCTTTGGGAACATTCTCCATTTTTTAGGTAGCCTCACTTTCCCCTTCATCTCACTTACGCTATGACACCCGTCCTTTTCCCTCATGTTCAGAAAACATAACTTTCTCCCCTTCCGCGTCGTCTAATAAATTCATTCCGTAAAATTCAACAAGGAGAAGTAACCATATAATAGATTTTTTACGGTACTATATTTCATGATCAGCCGGGTGAGCTCTAACCCCTGATATCCACTATCCAAACCCATTTATTCTCATTCTACTCTCAGCTCCGTGGGACTTGTACAAACATCCTACACAAACTATTCCCCAGGCGGGATTATCACATAATCCACATATTAAACTATCGGCTCCTTCCAATTCCATTAATCAGAATACAAGATGGGATAATCTCTAAATATATATTCGCTTTGGGAAGCAAATTGAAACAATTTCCAACCGCATTCTGAACATTTCTTAACAAAGCTCCGGAACGGGTTGGTCGTTAGAGCTTATCCGAGTCAGGAGCCCTTATTCTAGCGTCACTGCCCCATCCCGTTCTTGTCCTTTTCATATCCCCGTTCTCATTTGAAATGTATAGTCACATTCATCTAATGGAAAATAAATTTAATCCTGGCAAACACAAGCCACAAATTAAAATAGAGAAAAAAGTAGATATCCCTTTTCGACGGGAAAAATCGATTTGAAATAGTAAAGGATAACGGAAGGAGAACAGGATCGGATTAGAAAGTTTTCTCGTTAACATCGTTGTGATTGGATTTTGTGTTAATTGTTTATAATATCGATTTGGAATCAGAGTTTCAAGTTTGTTATGTCGGAGAATGGAGGAGAGGAGACTACAGATTGTATTCTGGTGGTTCTTAAAGTTTGCAGATATTCTGAGGAATTAAGAAGGTTGGTTGCTGGTATTTAGGCCGAGCGTTCAAGTTGCTTATTTCCTTAATGAAAAACGCCATGATGTCTGGCAACAATTTTTCGGAAAATGTAAATATCTCATGCATTTTCCATTCTTGAATTGACTGCAACTTTATTGCCCATTTTGTTTTATGTGCTATTAAAACTTAATTCGGTTTCTCTTTTACTGCGGTAGTTAGGAATAAAAGAAAATCCCAATCTTCATTTTCTAATATTATAGTTCTTCCTCCATATTTCGGTTGCTCCACTGTAGCAAGGATAAAATGCCATCAGTGAGTTTATCTGGTTTGTGTATGATGCTCTTGTAAAATAAAGATTCCACCCCAACAACGAAAATTGAAATTTATCTCCGTTCCGTAGGAAAAAAAGCAGAAGAACTATAAACATCGGTCCATGATCCGGAAAACTCCAAGCATCGGCTACAGTTCAAGTAAATTAAAACAAATACCGTAAGGATTAAATACGCTGTCATGACAAAATCCTTTTTTTGTTTACTAGCGTCCCCACAATAACCGTAAAGTTTCCTGCTGTTGCTGGAGGTTGCTGGCCCAAGATTAGGCTAGATGTATCCGTAGTACGCAAGGAACGTCCAGGATAATGAAAAAATGGCCCCGCATCTCAAAACATGGAGAATGAAAGCAATTAGGCGAACCATACTTGTGCTCACTCGATTACCGTTTATAATAGCCTACAATTCTCTATAGCCCGAGAGTCCCTGTCGGTCCAGACTGGAGGGTTTCTGCACAAAACAGCACCGGGTCATGGGCTTGTAGAACCCTACTATTTCCTAACCAGAAGGAATATGTACTGTGTTCATAAACAAGAAGAGATATGGTGGAAAGGATCTGTTTGTTTTTGTGTTTTTGGCGGAATTATCTGCTATGCGGAAAGTAGGATCCATGTTTCACCTGAACACGATCCCGTGGCTTGGCAAAACCACCTCAGTCTAATGTTGCGATGCTTGTAAAGTGCCTCGCTATCATGTAGCACGCATAATGCATTTTCCTGTGGTTGTTTGCTTAGTGAATTTTAGTGTGCCTTGGCAGCAACTTTGCACTGATTAATTTGATGTCCTGTAACATAAACAAAAGATTAGTTTGCAAGATTTCCCTCGAAAGCAGGAGTTACGTTGCGGATACCAAGGGTGTACTGGGCACAGCTTCCATCATGTTTAAAGTGGAAGTGGAAAATTTTGCAAGTAATCGTACCAAGTGAGATTTTAATGCGATAATCCTTAGGAAAATATTCCCGGAAACTACAGTATAACGGATCCAGGGAATATATGAATTCTAAGGAGAATAATTTCTGCTTTTAGTACGGCAATTTCCCGATTTCCACAAATCTTCAAAATCAAACAATTGAACTCATTCCCAAAAGGATACGCTTGTGTGTTTGCAAAGTCAAATGAAAATTTTACGAGACCTCGCAATCTAGAGAAAGCACACGTGTACATAGAATTACCCCTAAATGGGTCCGGTAACTTTATATACGCGAATGTGTGTTTAATAACCTTAAAACGCGGCAAATGACTTTGCGTGGAGCGCCTGCTGCTTTATTAATTAACCTTCCTGATACTTTTTTCATTTAACAGTCTACCCAAGAATAAAATAAAACCCATTTTATAGTTGCATGACCTTTTCAATTTCCCTTTTTACATCCCCACTTGATGGTTTTGAAAGCACCCATCAGTCAAGTTTTTAAATCCAATCGCCAAACCATGAAACGGACAATTGCTTTTGGCGCTTTTCAGGAAAAACCATTATGATTTCCACTAATGGCGAACCCATCTTTCTGCAGGCTCGTATATCATACCTTGGATTGTATCCAAGAGAAAATCACAGCAATAGCCGCAACCACTTTTTCGTCCCTTACTTTATCGTCCCATCAAGGAAGAGAAAGGCCCCCATCCCATTTCGAATCTTAAAGTTCTGCTTTCTTTTTTTTCAGCTCTCAGTAGCACCAATCAACCTTTTACGCGCTATAAAATGTCTCTGGCGATTAACTACTGAAATTAACCCGCAGACAGCAAATTTGTTTCGACAAAAATGAGCAAAATCCGAATTGAAAGTTGAGGAATTATTTCTGGGGGTTGAGGGGTAATTTCGGGGATGGGATGGTATTGATTGTTGAATCTTGTTGTTGGGCTGAAATTGTCTGGAAATATCGGATAAAAAATGACAAACTCTGTGGAAAGGAGGAGGAGGCATAAGAAGCAGAAAAGGACATTAAAAGGACCGAGATTTATATTTAATTCCTTTCCGCCGTAGACTTTAATGTTGCTATGCACGAAAAGGAAGAAGTACGTTGGGTCGATGTTTGTTAAAATCGGGTGAGTATTTTCTAGCTGTATGAGTGTGGAAACAATAAAATGCGGGTTTCACTTGAAATGTCTCTCATTCTGAAGGAGGGATTACCTTCAAATATTGGACGTCTGTCGTCTCAAATGGTAGGTCTCTATATGGTGTTGTCCTAAATCAAGGGGGGAGGCGAGTAGTGCCACAACATTATCTGCGTATTTGATTAGATGCCGTACATCAGGCATCTTGAGTGGTTCGAGTGTTCCTGCGTCAAACATATTGTGAGAACGTTGGGGTGACGGTACGTCAGGGTCGCCTTTGTCTTTGCTTTTTAGCACGAGCCTTGCAACTTTCCATTGGAAACGAAAAACAGCCGGTCTTCGTTCAAGGCAGTAAGTAACAAGTCTGGCTTATATCGGTTAGGGGCTGGAAATACCATACGATCGCGGTGCTTTTTTTGGACAAAATTTCTCTTCCAGCTCCCTTGCAGTCAATTTTCCCTCTTAGCACCGATTTTTTTGTTAACAAACTTATACTTGAGGCTCAGTGGATCTCTGTTAATATCGATGACTTGTGACTCCCAGTAGCATGTTTTTTTGCCTGTTGATTTGATGGTGGAGTTCCTTTTTTGCTCTCTTGTATTCTTCGGATCTAAGAGTAGCCTCTTATTGGTCTCTTGCGTACTGTGTGGTCCCCCGAAGTCTAAGACAATTCTTTCATAATTCAATTTTGGGGAGCCGTTGTATAGCAAGGTTCAGTGATAAGGCTCATTGTTGAGTTCGCTAACGATTCAGATGCAGCGAACCATCAGAACATCGGGTAGAACCGTTTGTCACTTCGAAGAAAATGTACTGGTGATCATTAGCCGTGAAATCTTCCATCACCGCTGACACTAAGGATTTTGTAGCAAAGGTCACGTTAGGAAAAGTGCCTTCACCACTAAGGCGTCGGAATATCGGAGTGATACCGATATTTAGGATAATAAGTCCCTTCCACGCAACCATTTTTAAAATTTGTGCGCCTCGAGACTCTGGTTGGTGTTAAAGTCTCCTCTAACTAGAACTTTCGGTTCCATGCTTCGAATTTCATCCTTCAAGACGTTGAGTCTGTTTCGAAGAATGTGCATCGATTCAAAAAGAAAAGAAGGTCTCTTCGCATTATATATTACCGTAGCTCATACTGCGGGTAGGTAAATGTGAAAATATTTAAAATAAAATTATAAGATTTCGTCAGTAAATTTGTCAGTAGTGGTCTTATCATTCTATTATATATAGGTAGTGAGCCATGGCACAAGCGTTTTCATGCTGCTCTGAAATAATTCCCTCCTCATTTTCTTTTTCCAGTTTAGGACCTCTTATTTCACCAACTTGCCGGTTGAAAATTGTCTAGCACGCATGTGGGTCTCCAGGAAAATGAAAGTATGGGAATAAGGAGAGTATTTCGGGGTGCTCAAAATGTTCGAACCGTCGGTGATTCAAAAAACAACTCGGTAACGTCGACCGTATGTTGTCGAACGTTGTCACCAAAAGATATTCCCCTTAATTTGCTTCGAAATGCTCCCCTAGGCTTTTTCATGATCTCACCATGCTTAATAGTCGCCTTCTGAGCCGAAATTCGATCAGAATGGTCTTTTTTGGTCCCGATATCTAGTGGTCCTTATTATTATGCCGGAACTGGCGTGCTGTCTGTTTTTTTCTCAGAAGTGTAATACCTCGTCCCGCGCACGTTTCACTTCCAGTTGCAATCGAGCATAAAAAATCTTCAACCTCCAATTCAAATTAGTCCGGGAACTCAAAACGTTAAGCGGGCGGCCTTCTACACCTCCGATTGTAATAAAAATTAGTTTTACACATATCACACTTGAAGGTCCTGTCGGTTTAATGTGAATACCTGCGGTGTAGCCATAAACCCACGGTCATATTCGACTAAAGATTGCAAAGCGCCACTGGTTTATACTGAGTGCAGGCTCAACACTCACACCAAGGGATGCAAAAATTATCTACCTCCTCTGCAATTAAAGAGTACGGCCCTTCAGTTACAACACGCAACTTTATGCATTGAGCTCATAAGGAACTCTGCCTGCGATGGGGGCAATCGTACATAGCTTGGCTGAGGACACATCCTCCAGGAATTCTCTCGGAGCATATGTTCCTGGTTTCCGTGGTACCAGATAACCTCCGGTTATAAGTAACATGAATCCCTTCCCAACATATGTCTGATTGCTCTCTTCTAATGGGTGGGGCGTCATTCCCCAATGCCTTAAATAAAACAGATCACAATACCAGGGAGCTGTCTGGTTAGTACACAGGTTGGTGTCTCTAACGTCTCCTGGACCACTTTTGAAAAGTACGGCCGAGCATTGTCCTGAAGCAAACCTAACATACTTCGCGCGTTTTACCGTCAATACCTAGTTACAAATAATTAGTTTCTGCAAGAGCGACCTATTTGCGTTCACTTTGGTCTAGTAGTTTAGAATATATTTCACCTTTCTGGTTCCACTAGATAAGCACCAAAGTCTTCTTTTCATGAATATTACTTTTTACTTGAGCTCGGATCAAGTTCTAATTTGTTCACTTAGTATAATCAAAGTGATTCCAGTGCTTGTGTGCGGTAAAATCGGCAGCTAGCTGTTAGTTTATTAAAAGTTTATTAAAAGTCCCAGCAAGAACATAGCCATTCTGACCGACAGCCAAGCGGCCATCAAGGCCTTGTACTCAACGACGACATCTTCCCGGCTAGTGGGACAGTGCAGAGACGCGCTCAACCATCTGGGTGTCACGCTCAAGGTCACTCTCCTCTGGGTTCCCGGGCATAGGAACATAGAGGGGAATGAGCGGGCTGACGGATTGGCCAGGCAAGGCTCTGCTCTTCGCAGTCCCTCGGCGAATACAGTCGGTGTTCTGCTGGCGGCTGTCGGGGACCGAGTCTACTCGCACTACCTAGCAGCCGCGGGCTTGAGATGGCGAAGGCTTAGAAGCTGTGCCAAGTCAAGGAAAATTTGGCCCACTTATAACATAGCCCGATCACGAGAGCTCCTGTGCCAGACGCGTGCAAATGCATTCAAGATTACGGCGGTCTGCACGGGGCACTGGCCCACAGGGCACCATGCCGCTAGGCTCGGCTTACCCTACAACTCGCATTGCCGAAGCTGCGGATAAGGAAGGGAAACCCTGATTCACTTTCTCTGCGATTGCCCAGCTCTGGCTGAAGTCAGGCTACGGACACTCGGTTGACCATTCTTTGGAGACCTCAGAGAGATTTCTAGCTGCAGGGTCGCAGAGCTGCTTTCCTTCATGAATGCTACGGGCTGGCTCTGAAGATCCAAGCCGGCTGGACTCTGCTTCCCTGCTCCCATAACAACAGTCACGGTCTAAAGAGTTTGTGGCATCAAAACGGCGCACCAAAGCGCTAATTGGGCTCCTCGGAGCGGCCACTGATACCTACCCTATCTACCCAGCAAGACTGTCGGACTATGGGCTTTGTTAGCACATGAGCGATGCCTTTACCGAGTGGTGGCAGTACGCAATTAATTCATTTCGTGGTGGGTGATATGATTTGCGCCTTACTCTTTCCCCACTTATCACGTCGGTTAAAGCGTTAAACAGCATTGGTTGTTCGTTTTGGTTTTGGAAGTTTCAAAGTAGGAGATTCGATAGCTGCATACAGCTGTAAGAGGGATATCAGCGGTGCCATTCCTGAGCGGTACAGCTTCGAGCCAACATTAAAAACGATTTCTTTTGATACTTGCACCTGAATCCTTCGACCCCCGGTAGCATGATCATGTCACTGTGAATGTGGTCGAATTGTTAATCGCGAACTTCAGTTTCATTATATGTTTTTCAGGTGGCATTAAAATCAAGCAGATTAGCATGTTGCCGTAACTGTTAGCAAGTTGGTTTTTCAACTTGGTTGCCACAGGCTGTGTATTGTTTCCATTGAGGTGTGACAGTAGGCTGATGTGCTCAAGTCGATGTTCAGTGGCGGTATTGGATTGAATAAAAAGTGAATTCTGAATTCAGATAGTGTTGATTTAGTTTTGGTTTCAGTGGGGTCCGCCACACCTTATACGTTTGTCACATGCTGTTTGACAGGTGACGATTCAAGGTGCCGGTAATATTTAGAAATTTCAAAATAAGTTGAAAAATGAAAGACCAAAGTGCATTTGGGCCATATTTGTCTATGAGTGGAGTCCGTGAAAATTGTTTTTGAAGTTCACGGTGAAAATGCTCCAAAAAGATCTGCGGTATCAAAGATGACCCTTGGTGACTGACGGTCAAAAGAAGATTGTGGCAGAGATCAAGTCAAACCCACGACCGGCAACATTGAAGAAATATTAAAAGTAAATCAAGAAAGTATTCGCCTTAACCTGAACCTTAATTTGACGAGTCGTATTAACGACTACAATATATTGCTAAAATCAAATAATAAAATTAACCTTTTTTAAAAAAATATTATGATTAGTGATGAAACATGGATCCCTTAAAAGAATGCACAGATTCGCCTCATACCGCTTCAAAAGTAAAAATTCATCAGGGGAAGGTTATGCTTTCAATGCTGTCAGATTAGATGTATTGTCGGAAATTGGATCTTATGAATACGCACTTCATCCGATTCCAGATTTCACTGCACAATTGGTCCGTTTGATACATCCGTTGATATCATGAGAAGACAATTGAGTCTGGATGTATTCTTAAATGGTGCCCATTAGGTCTCTTGTTTTTATTCCACTTTCAGATGAACTCAATTTTTTGGGAGTGCATCTGCAGTAGGAATTGACGACCCCCAGGGGAAGTAGCAGCTCCTTTTGATTTCTGCGTTCAGAAATTTAAGCTGAATTGTTGCAGTATGCTTTATGTCCTTCCTCATGAAGGATAAGCCATCTGTGCTGCCTGAATACGCATTTGTCTAGACTTATTGACAATCCGTGATATTTAAATCGTTTAAGCTTAGTGTGACCATGACCCCATCGATGTAGCCGAAGATGAATGGAAGGTTTCGGATGATTTAATTGATGTGACTTTAGAACACTTGAATGGCATTCCTCAGACCAAAGGGCACCACTAGGAACAGAAGGAGACTAAACATTGATTCAGAATTTTTTCTGTAAAATGTTAAATGAAAGTTGTACAATTGGTCCACTTTCCAAGCTAAAGGTGGAGGAAGTAAAATTAGTTTTAGTTAGAAACGTTCAGGTAGCCTTCCTTGAATCTATACCAGCATCTGCTTAATGTTGGCAAAGTCTAACCAGGCTCACCAGAGAACCTGATGTTTCTGGTAAACACGTTTTCTGAAATGTTTTGGCCAATTGGAAAAATGCATGCCCCAGAAAATTCAGCATTGTGGGAGCCGAAATCTTTTTCTTGAGTGGGTTGGAAAGGCTAGCGCATTGGATTATTGGAAGGATGGATGGATTGGATATCCCACCCTTTACCCGTTAGTAACGACGGACGAACTAGACAGTTTTTGACTTCCTAAAAAATGGTTTATTTCAAATTTTTTGTAGGTTCAGGGAGTTATCAGGTTAAAGTAGATCTTTAAAAGAAGACGAGGCAGACCCTGCATGAGATGGAGCGATGGCGTAGATCAGGACGCCACACGTGTTTTACTATGGATGATTTTTTTCAGTTTTTGAGTACTTTTGTTTACAATTTTGTTTTTCAAAGTTGCCCTAACTAAAGCAACCAAATTCGTCCGCATTTGCCAAATATAAACACAAAAGATAAAGGAAAAAAAATAGTTGAAATAATCCCTATTAAGTGAATTTGAATTCCAAAAGACATGATCTGTCTGACATAATTTGTCCAGAAATGCTTGCTAAATGTTCGACTCCACACAACAATCGTTGACTGTAAAATATCTCTGTAAACTCCAAAACCCGATGTAATATCATATAAAATTACCACCAGAATCAACAACCCGAGCAAAAGGACCTTTTTCATTTCGAAATTGTGTACATCTCTTAGTTGAGGATACGGTTCGGTTCGGTGGTAGAATTTGCAAACCACACCATATCGCATCATATCCGCATCTCATTTCATCGCGTCGACGTTGCGAGCCATGAACTCCCTTTTACAATCTTTTCGTCCTTTTTTTTGGAAAATGTACGCTCGACTAAATCCCTAACATTTCTCGATTAAAGGGATCATTTCTTAGCCGAGTTCTATTTTTGAAGTTTCCATTTCAAATAAAGGCCAGCAGAGAGCGTGGAAAGGAGGCAAACCAGAAAGTAAGGGTGACGGAAGGCAGCGAATTTGAAAGGATCATTTCGACCGATATGAATGAATTGTGCCAGAATTGCAAGAGATTTAATTAATCTTGTCTTGCCACAAAGAGAGCGAATTGGGACGGCAAGAATGAAGTTCAGACCTCTTTGTATTTTCTCTCTATTGGTTCTTAAGCTGTTTGCCGTCTGGGTTTTATGATTTTCTTCTTTTCCTTCTCCTCAGTTTACGGATTGAGATCTCTGGAGTGATTTTATTCCATCTTAGACGGTTGATTCTATCAGTTCAAGTGCAGAGAACTGTGTTAGATACACTCATTTATGTGGCACAACAAAAAGGAACATTGCAGATAGATGTAATTGCTTTTTGGTTACAAGTCTTGCTGAGTTCGGTTTCGCTCCAGTGAAGGCGCGCTACCATCGCAAACAGCCCGTAACATTGGGAGAATGTTAAGTTTATTACCGGCGCTTTATTGTCTTCTTGGTGGTAAAGTAGCTTGTGGTCGTAAACACTGGATATAAACACTTTTGAATTGTAACAAGCTGGTTATTAGTGCGAGGTCATTGAAGCTGGGAAGGAGCACTACATAATTCGAATGTGCCAATTTAGCGCTCCTTTTTGAAGTGTATCACTGATTTTGAAACATGGTTGCGAACAAACGGCTCTAGGGAGCAGAAACCATGGATTTACTTCATTTTCAGGGATATTTCTGCAACAACTTGAATTCTATTGTGTTACATTGTCGTTATTACTCAATAAAAAACAGTTGCGTGGGTATAACGGCTTTGGTATAAGAGGTATCATTACACGTATCTGTAGTCGCTATGACAGAAGCTATTCTGTTTTGGCTCACTTCTTTTGGCTCAGAATTTTCCTTCAATGGATCACTTGTACTGATATCTCTTGTTCCATTGAAAATGCTTCAACATTTTGTTCAGATTGGAATCGGTTAGGGGTTTTTGTCGCAGACATTTTTGGGTCAGTTTCGCTTTTTTTACATTCGTGTGTATCTTTTTGGTCTCGCACGTCCAGGGTTTATTTTCGCTGAAGTCTCGCTTAGGCTTGGATACTGCGCCATAATAGAAGCCCGGAACAATCGAATTGTGGGTCGATTGCAGGATAATATCAATGCTTTTTTCCAGATACACTCAAAAGCCAAATTTTTAATGTGATTTTGATAAAAATCTGGATGATTCTTGGTCCCCAGGAAAGCAGTCGATTTGGCAAGTGTTTGTCTCAAACAGAGTTTCATCGATGTTGTATCAGTGGAAATTTCAGAAATAGTCAAATATTTTCTTCTTTCATGAGTCCAGACGAAACGAGTCTATCCTCCGGTCCAAATTTACTATAGTGACAATGCACCCCTTAGGTATAGGCCATGAGTCGCTTCACTATTGCATTAGATTGGACTTTATATTTTGCTTCAAACTAAGTAGAAAAACCTTAAGAAAAAGTCTGTCTGGAATCGACTCAAACGATGTAAGCGATCGCCTTGCAGATTATATCAACATCAATTCTATTGTGGGCTTGCACTCGTTCTTCCAGAGTTCAATAGAATGCAGCATGTAGTGATGTATTATGGAGGCAAGTGCTTTTCTCCGTGGATAAATTGTGTGCCTTTGGAAGCATATTCATCCTAGGCCTCTCAAGACCGCCATCCATGTTCAGTTCGGCCTGTCGGGTACGTTTGGGTAGTCCACATTTAACGCGGATGGGTGCAGTTTGTCTGGCAGTTTTGACTGTTCATGCGGTCGGCGGTCAAACGAAAAATGGTTCGACCAAACGGACAGATGTTGCGGTTTGCCGATACGTGAATATTCAGATAAACTGGTGGCCGGGTGCATTGCGGGCTTTTATGGCATAACAGAATGGCCGAACTGAACGTGGATGGCTGAATTTAGGAATTACGTTATAGTAACTGGTGGTGTTAACACGGAAAGGATCTTGTATGCCAGTAGATATTTGCAAATTTGGGTCTATCGAATCATTTAGCAAATCGCACATTTTAGAAAAGGAGTCGGGAAATCGAAAGCTAAATGTTTCAGGTATAACAGGTTTTATGTATTGCTTCTTTAAGCATCTTTGAGTGGACATTTGTCCCGTTTGTCAGACCATTGACATTAGTATTATTATTCAATGTTTTAGAATGCTGCGGCGGTGAAGGTAGAAGTAGTTATCTAGACCCTTGCCTGCAATTAGAACTTTTAATCGCCTTTCTCTTCTAAGGAAATTATCAAATTCCTAAAAGTTAGCTAACTGCTTAACCCTCTAGCAGTCACTCGGTAGAAGAGACACCCTACTCATAGCTATCACATTGTGATGAGATTCAAGAGCGATGTTGCATTCAAATAAACACATGAAATTTGTAAAAAAGGCTTTCATTGAATTTCTGCTATCAACCTCACCTGGTGATTCCCTAAATGCATAAATTTGCACAAAAGTGACAACTTTGACCTATTACAACTCTGTTAGTAATAATGCGATTTCCACCAAACTTAGAAGTATCTCTGTAGTATAGCCTTTATTATTAGAAAACTTGATGATTCTAGGATAAACTTAATGGGGGTTCCTAGTCAATATCTCAACAATGAAAACCAGTAAAAAACAGGGACGTTTGAATCCTCTATATTCGACAAAGAAGTGAATAAGAAGCTGGTATGCACCTGATTCACTCACGCATTTTAAATCCCCGAAAGCTCTGCAATTATGCAATAACCTGAATGCCATCATCGCGCGAGGGAAAATTTAAGGTAGAATGCATCCCCGTCTAATATCCCTTTTTGTCTCAGCTGTTAGCAATGTTCGCCCTATTAGATCCTTTCTCTGCCTTGCCAACACATAAATCGTGGGAATGCATAGAAAAAACGCCCAAAATAGTTCCGTAAACAATCGCTGAATAAATGTAACAACAGTTAAGGTGGTAGCTATCAGTGGCTGCTTCGAGGACTCCAACTAGCGCTGTGGTGTGCCGTTTTGATATCACAAACTTCTAAATCAAGGACTAATGTTAGAAAGGACAACTGGAGGAAAATGTAAGGTATGTAAGAAATGTGAGGAATGTAAGGAGACTACCGATATCTTTGATGTTCTCAAGGCGTTGTTTACTTAGTGTTCGTAGTCTGACACTAGCTAAGGCTGTGTGAGGGTTTTCTCAACAAAGTTGTGGAGAGATGGAAAAACCCTGCGAATAGTCAATGAAAAGCATTATGTTGCTCTTAAGGCCCGGATCATGCCGCGGCTATCGACAAGTCTCCAGTATAGCCAGTACCTTCGCTCGAATTATACTATGCTCCTACTCCTCCACCTGCTCCGCAGACTATCTTCGATCCGTCTGTAAACAATACTTTGTCAAAACCTTGTAGATCATCTTCGGTCTTCTACTATGCCATGGTTGGAAGGCCTACTGCAAAGTTTGCCATGAAGCTGGACGTGCGTATGGTGTAGTCCGCTGGAAATGTCCACAGTTTCCGGTGCACTTCGTCTTGAATGTAACTATGGTCTTATGGCTTCGCTGTCCAGTATCAAGACTCACGTAGTCTAACCACGTATGGAGGCTCAGAGGGGGAGCGTAGGAACACATTGAGAGTCTCCACCGAGCCGAACTGGGTCCCTGCCATGTGGAATCCTCAGGACCCTACTAAGTCTGGTTCTTTCGCACTTTGCCAGCCACCGCACATTAAAACCGTAGTTTAGGATGAGGTGAACCACGCACGGTTAAAGATGCACATAATTATATAGCGGCCACGAAAACTAATTTCTCCGGATAATATGTTATCAATACTGGAGGTTATTCCCATTAGGAACTCTTATTATCTTCATGTATGCTTGATCCGTCTGATTTATTGCACAAAGTGTGAATGCGAACCTTCGGAACAGGCGGTCCAGAAATGGTACTTACTACTGAACATGAAAATTGCTAATAAACACAGAAGTTGCTTGACGTAAGCTCGGTTTTTCAGAAGAATTATTGTGATTTAGATTTATCAAATGCTACAAATTATTAAAATTTTGATTAAGAGTTACAGCCTCGCAGTACTTTACCACCTACTCTGTTCCGTGGTCAACTTGCGTCCTCCTAACCACACTTGAAGCCTCTCGGGGTATTACGTGGGTACCTGCTGCCTATATATAATCCGGCGGTCCTCTTCGGACATGGATTGATTTGGAGACCCTAACCAGATCCCCGCTGTGACTGCTACAACAGTATCAGTTTATACTTCGATCAGGTTCAGCTTCATACTGGTCGATGCGAAGTATGTGTAACACCTCATTCACAACTAAGGGGACCGTGCCCCAGTTGTCCAGCACAATTCCGTACTTGAGCTCACAAGGATCTCTGCTGGCGATATGGGCACACAATCAACTAACCGCTGAAAACCGCGAATTTTACACATCCATCTTGAAAACCCTGATGTACACATTCTTTGCATAAACCCTCTCTGCCGGTCTTTTGTTTATGTATCCGATTTGAAAATCTTCTCAAAACAGTTATTGACATTTTTCTTCTTTTTTCCGGCTCTTAGATATACCATTCTGGAAGTCATTTTATCCATGCCTTTCTCCTCAGCGTTTCCATTTTGACCATATTTTAGTCCACATTGCAGCTACAATTTATCAATGTGAAATTCGGCTCATAGAAATACGCAAAAAGTCGTTTCAATTTCAACCCTCCATAATTCATCCTTCTTTCTGTATTATTATCGTTGCATAACTTCCCTCTCTCCCTCCCCCTCTGTCGTATGGGTTCAGCTGTTCGTCTACTTCTAGATATACCTACTATCTGTTGCTAGCTGTACTTCCTCAATTCCTTTTAAGATACTTATCACAATAACTCCGTGCTATATTGCTGCCATTCATCAGTTAGCCTATGCTCGACCCTTACATCCATGATGATCAAGTCGGCAACAGCACAACAACAATATTAAGGAAACTCAATGTAAGCAAATATCTTTTATATGGGGGTTCAACAAGTCTATGTAGAATGTAAACTGGAGAAATTTTTACAATTAAAGTTTTAAAATTTCAACTTTATTAGTTTTGAATTCAGATAGGAAGTGGAAGAATCGGAAACTCGTAGGCAAATGTAATCAGAAAGATACAGGATGAGACCGACTAGATTTACCATTCAGGAGATTTCTGAGATGCCCGATAGAGTGGCAGAGATCCTCTGTACGCCGGAGTATGGTTTTTGTGTTCAGTAAACAAATGTGTCACTCTGTTGCGTACTTTTCATTGTTTTCGTTCCCAGAAACATATCACTTTCACCCGAATTGAAAGATTTTGAGAAATACTGAACCTTGTTGTGCAAATCATGTTGTCATGTTGTCCGCGCATAGTGCAAACTCATGTTAAATCCTTGAAAAAAGTAATGGCTTACAAGTTGTTTTTGGTAGTTTCCTATCTTCCCAGTCGACATTTGTTCTCTGTAGTTGCACGTCCTAGTGGCATCAGGTGCACAAAATCAAACTGTTGCTGTGGCATATAACTAACTAACTGACTAAAATGAGTAGATGTGATCAGTATAAGCAAAAGGGGGTCAAAAACCTTACGAAAGTCTACACTACTTCAGCATCTCAACATCTCTTTGTATGCATTTCATAATGGTGTATTTCACACCCTGTTAACTTGCCAAGTTTGCTTTAGCACTTGGGGGTAGACTCCCGTGAAATGTTAAACACGTGATCAGACAATGGAATCAAGGCTTGAGTTAATGAATGCACAGTCGCATAACGAAAGCTCTGAAGTGCATATTTCAGCTATACAAACTACGTACGCATAGACTAGAACGTGATCCACTACCAATCCCCAACTGAGTTATTTCATGCCCGATTCATGACCCCGCGACCTTCCGTCTCTTATCAGCCTTGCTTCAAACAAATTTCCTCTAATTAACAATTCCAGAGCCAAACCTTTGTCTTTGGTAAACAATTATCCACCCCATGTATGATTATGTTCCATATTCATGTTTGAAATCCTTGGGGGAATTCCTTATGGGATTGTTTCTACGTTATTTGACGCAAAGCTATCATCATCGTTCATTACAATGTCGTATCGCAATATTAATCAGGATTCACGTTGTAACACTCGCGTACGATTAAAGGCACTTTCGCCGCGGAGAAATACCGCAGGGAGTCTTTCCATGATTGTTTGCTGCAATTCAAACTGTTATTACAGGCATGGGGTCCGCCGGGTTCACATGAGAGCCTGACTACTCCCGGAAAATGGAAGACTTATAAATGAGGAATAAGTAGACTTCAAATTTGCATGCTGACAATGGTCTCAATGACAACCACTTTTTAATTGCAGTCTCAACCGCATTGTTGATAACACTATATTTGAAGCTGAGAGGAGGAAATTTCCGCCCACAGGCCACAAACAGTAGGCAAAGTGGAGCCACTGTCGGTTGCTGTTTGTTGTGGTTCTCAACGGCCTTTGATGAAATTATATTATTATGTGAATAATGGACCTTTGCTAGGAGACATAAGGAAGTATAAGCAACCGCTATTCTTTTGAGGGAATCATCCACTTTTGGAAAGAAAGTGCTTCTACGGAGGTAAACGAACCGAACCGAAGTAAGAACTGAAACCACGAGCTTCCCTCTGACCATTTTGAGGACTCATACAATCACCTACAACTAAGGAGCTAGTCAATCAGTGGAACACAAAACAGTGGAGTGAGTTCATGACTGATCCTAAAAGTGTCCCCTCTGCTGTTGCGGGTGCATTTTAATATTTCCTTCCATTTGTCCTTAGAACTTTTTTATCTCAGATGGAAAGTATAGTTGAATAAACTTTGTTTATAATGAACCCTCTCCTTGTCTAAACAAAAGCCAATTCCAGCACAGCTTTGCGCAGCGAAACTAAATACTGCAAGCCAAAACTACTCCGCAGGAAGCTTATCTTTCTCGAGGATATTCTTTGCAGCAACTTTTAATCCTTGCAACTTATTCAAAATAAATTACTTAGTCCTGAATATTCCTCTTAGCCAGATCTAAAGTCTCTTCAAGATTTATGCAATCATTTTGCATAATGAAATTCCTGCCTTTACCGTTGAGCTGCAGTTGACCTATAAGAACTTCAGTCGCAGTGGATCCCTGAATACTTTCAAGAAAAGCAAGGATACATTATGGTATTCCAGGTTAAGTCCAAGGATATGCTTCAAATAATCTATCGACAGAAGATTGAATAACCCAAATTATAATGTGAGCGTCGTTGTTGGGCTTCTTCCTCCACTGGAAAAGAGAAAGTTTTCTTTCTGAAGCGTGGGAGGATTTATTTATATGCTCACAATACACTACACGAACACATCTTTTTATTTTGCTTTGAGAGATATCCTTGACTCGTGTAAGTTCCTCAGTATAGATATTTTTGGGAAATGTTCACATTTTATAAGTAAATATGCGTAAAATACATATGGAATAAGGATGAACTTTTGAGAATTTTCTTTTGTCGTGTCAGGATTCAGTTATTTTTTCTCGGAATTAATGTACACAGGGTTTGACTGTTGTAAGTTATTCAATCTAAATGGAAATGCGTGAGAGTATTTTTGTTGTAGCACGAATATTGTAGATAAAATTATATTATCTGAAAGTAATAAAAGTATCTATGGCCTATAAGGCACGTAGAGCTTTGAATTTACTTATTAGGGATCGTATGTTAGATTAGGATCAAGCTTGAAGGAACAACAGTAATCAACAACAACTTTCATTTGTTTTAAGGGAGAATTTTTTTTTCAAAAGAAATGACAATATATTATTAGAACAAAGCTATTTTCTGTGGATAGCTTTGTGGGGTGAAATGGCGTGAGATGAATGAATTAGAAGAAAGGAAATAAGTAAATATCCAACTTTCAGGTTTAATTTTGAACGAATAACGAAACACGACGTCCATTTTCTCTACGACGATGAATGCGAGAAAAGAAAATTGTCAGCCCTTATCCAGTTCCGAAACAACTCTTCCCGGTGGATCGTTTCTCCGGATGAATTGAAAACAAGCAACTAGAATAGCCTGCTTTTAAGGTTTTGTGTAATGCAAAACCTTCTTAAAATCGGTTTATTGACTGTCTGTCATACCTTATATCTCAGAAATAGTTACTCTTATTGATACGAAATTTGGTAAAAGGGTGGGACACACGCAGGGATTAACATAGTTTCACGCTGAGTTTAAGGGGGTCCCCATACTTTTTAAAAGGGAGTGCACAATTTCTTTTCATCGTGTGTAGTCGTGTGGGGTATCAAATGAAAGATCTCGACTAGTACTTCACCATTGGTTGCAAAGGACAGGACTGTGAGGGTCCGAAAAGAGTCAGTTACTTCAACGAACCGTTCTCGGAAACTATCCAACCAAAATATCTGAAAAGAAATATAGATACCATGCACACGCTGCAGTCTCCTGGCTAAGGGGTTAGGATGGGAAGCTAACCTTGCTTTGTACTTTGTCACCTCTCATTGTCGCAATTTGAAGGTTCCTGTGAAGGTTTTGGTTTTTCATATAGTAAGGTGCACCGGTAATCATCCGTATCCTCAATTGGGATCGCTGCAGCAACTCGATGTTAGATGTGCACGCTGAACCCCTCAACTGAATTCCGTAAGTTGATATTGGCATTATGGCGGCTTTGTAGAATAAGTGTTTCTAGTCGAGTCAAGTAGTAGTTTTGTTTAGAAGCCAATAGATACTTTTTGATATAAGCTTAATTTGCATTGCCTTCATCTCAATATGTTCCCTCCATGTTAGTCGTCTATTTACGTGCAAACCGAGATACTTTACACTATTCTCTTGAGTGATCGTTACACTATTGATGAAGACCTTAGCATGAAATTTCCATTTTGTAAACAGCTTTTCAATTCGTCTTAGGTGGATTTGTAAGTTTTTTGATGTAGCCTGAGGATTAGTGTGAATACTTAAAATGGCAGTATCATCCGCAAATGTTAGAGTTATCAGATTAGGATCCGTTGGTAGATGCGAAGTGTAGATGAGGTAGAGTGTCGGTCCAAGGACACAGGAAAGCCTTGAAGGACTCCAGGTTGTTGGATGTTATACACACGAGCCGCGAAGCTTTTGCATTTCACACGAATTTTCCCTCCAAGAGAAATGATTCTCAAATTCCATGAAACTGTACTGGAAGCAGCTTCTTTATTTTAAAAATCAGTTCAGTTCAGTTCGTACCACACTGTGTCGAAGGCTTGCCCCATACCCAAAAAAACCGCTGAGCAATGTTTCCCATTCTCCAGTGCTTCTATACCTCAGATGCAATCCTATGAACTATTCCCGTAATTAGGTAGACTTGTCCTCTAAAGACTTGAGCAAGTTGTTTCTCTCTAAATGAGAAGCTTCTTTTCGGCGAAGGCGTGGATATTTCTGGAAACCTTGACTCCATTGTCGTCTGGATAGCTGAGTGGTTAGAGCACAAGGCTGTCGTACAGACGGTCCCGGATCAAATCTCACTGGTGGCAGTGGAATTTGTATCGTGATTTGACGTCGGATACCAGTTGACTCAGCTGTGAATGAGTAGCTGAGCCAAAGCAGGGTAATAATCTCGGGCGAGCGCAATGCCACCATATTGCCTTCTACAGTGTACTGTAATGTACCGTTATGGTCTTGAATGAAATGCTCTAACACACTTCAAGGCCCTGATATATTGAATCCATTCCCGGTAACTGGAGGAAAAATACCTTTAGCAGGTATTTTGCAAATGCTGCCTCTTTCCCGTCATTACTTCTTGTCCACCTGCAGTCTGCTGATCTCAGTCGCGAATGGCATTGGACAGGTCTCTTCAATTTTCTTGTAGCTTTCCACGGCGAAAAATCACTTGATGTGACTGGCGATAAACCTCGTAAGTAACTCTGTAATGATATACTATTTTTTGAAAGATTGGCGATACATGTCGTGATTCCGTTGAATTTCAACAGCGCTTTGTCTATTTCACCTCTAGTTTTCAAGGCAGATACTTACGAAAATTCAACCAGTTCATTGATTCAAAGAATCTCCTTCTCTGCTAATTAACCTCTTCTGTCCATTTTGGCCGTTGCAGTGTTGCCATGAAATAGGTCGTTAATTAAGATTGCCTGGACCTCCTTTGAAATCACCATGCAGGAGCAGGGTCTATCACTTGCATTGGTATGACGACTGACAACGTGGCATTATCTGTCCCATACATAAAAAGGGGAATATCACTTATGGAAGTATCACGTTCGTGATTCCATTTATAGATATTCTTCACTATTTTTCCAGGCCCATAGCCCCAGAACATCATTGACCCATACCAAAGAGGCTTTACTCCAGGCAGCAACAGATCAAAGTTTCTCTCTGCGGCAAGCAATGAAAAAACTGCTGAAATATAGGTATCAGTTGTACCATCTATTCATCGACTTCAATGCCGCCTATGGTAGCTTAACCAGTGTAAAACTGTACTTGGTCGGCCAAGAGAGAATTCAATATCCCGACGAAATTGATAAGAATGACTACGCTGACCCTGACCAATGTGCGAGACGATATAAAACACCAGAATCACTCTTGAGACTTTTCAACATCAACAACCGTCTAAAACACGGGCATGTCCTATTATGCGTCCTCCTTACCCTCGTCCTAAAGCAAGTGATTCGCTATGCAGATGTCAATGTAAGAGGCACCATCCTCTTCAAGTCAACCCAAATATTGGCCTACGTTGACGATATTGACATTATGGCAAGGATAACTCTCGGGCTGCACATTAATGAAGTCAAGACGAAGTACATGATGGCAACGCCTGCGCCAAGGAACAAAGAACCAAAAGCATTAAGTGGCACCGATCAAACGAAAACAATAAAAATTTCTCCTATCTAGGGTCGAAAATCACAACCGATAACAGCTATGACGATAAAGTATTTATTCCTCGGAAATCTAGGTTCTGAGGAAGAAAAATTACGAGCTTTTGGCCGCGTTTGAGAGAAGAAGAATTTTTGGTTTCCTAAATGTTAATGGACGATTCCATAGCCTACATAACGACGAAATTTGTGAGCGATACCATGATCATCTGGTTGTGGATAAAATCCGGCTTAATACGTTGCGGTGAGCGGGTTACCTAATCCATATGGATGAGGATGGTCCAGCCCGGAAAGTCTATAAGGGCAATATCTATGGTAGAAAAAGAAGACGAGGCAGATCCCGCCTGAGATGAAGTGATGGATTAGTTTAGGACGCAGACAGGTTTTAGGGATAACGAATTGGTGGACCTTGACGCAAAAACGAGTTGTTTGGAGTTCGTTACGAAGGCAGTCTTAGAACGGATACCGGTTGTTACGCCGTTGATGATGATGATTGAATACAGAAATATAGCACCATTCTTTAGATGAAGATGCCGTGGGCTGCACCTTCCCTTCAATGGTCTTATGAGCCGGCACCTAGCAGAAAGACAGCAAGTTTGTTCCCGAATCTTCTGAATATGTGGTTCAGGAACGCCGGTAGTAGGGAAGTATATCGTCCTATCTTCTCCTGCCTAAACGCATCTAGGTGGAGGTGTTTAAGTTATTCCAGATACTAAGTTGTTCCGAAACCTCAGCACCAATACGATCCTCGTCTGTAAGCCGGAGGAAGCATTTTTTGAACAAAGGCAGCTCAAAGACCCTCTCCGTTAAAGGAGGAGTAGCACTGCCTGAGCCACTCATTCATGCTCTCGTAGTATTGTACGGTGTAAACCCGGCAGCTCAAAGCGAGGCTTAATACCCTCCGAGGACACAGTCCTTACAGATAGGAGGAGTTTCCTCCTAAGCTGCTTGCACTACTCGGTATTGTAACCGGCTGGATTGGTGTCGTCATACAAGACCCGTCCATTTTGGGCCGAAGAATTGGGATCATCATAGGACACTGTCGGTCCGTTTTCCCTTAACCACAGCTGCCCCGGATGCTTCTTTTCCCTTAATCTAGGCACAACCCGAGGGTTGTGATGTGCCTAAAGGCGGGTTGTCCGAAGGCTGTTTTTTTGTCCAAAGACAAATGCTTACTCGTTTGCAAGATTTTAGCTGGGTGTCAAGAGCGCCAACAGAAGCGGACTGCTTCGGCTCGTTTGTTAAGGACGGGATCCCAATTAGATTGGTTCCCAATTAAATAAGTGGAGAATCTGTTTTTAGATTCAGGTTCTCCACCGACGAGCTCAGTGCTGGATTACCTCGATCGTAGTTTAATTGGTTTGGTTTTAGGTTTTATGTTTTGCGATTTTTCATAATTGACTGCATGGCCTTTTTTTACCGCCGAAAGTAAGTCGACTTCGGCGGGGCTATTACCGAGACAAGGCTTGTTGGAATCAGGAATGTCTAGTATCCAAAGTTCACGGTTCACGGCCATACCCTTACTGCGACAAGGTAGTTAATCGTCGATGGATGGATACACCCAGTCTGTTGTGTGAAAGTTCCCGGTTTTTTTCTCGCAACAGAGTAATCTGCAGGATTTCTCATATTATTCTTGTATAGGATATTTCTAAATACAAAAGGTAGGTTACGTGTGACGCGAAAATTCCAGTGTCTAAATTTTCTTTCGCCTGAAAGTAGAACTTTACATATGCATTTGCTGGAACATGAAACTTGGCCCTTAATAAATCCTTCGGGTAGAGCGCTAGCGCAACCTTTGAATAATAAGATGCTCTATTAGTAGTAAAACTATAAAAAAAAACTCAATCACGGAAATCATATAATATGTTAATTATGCAAGAAAGCTCGAAGGGATATTTCACTAGAAGCACTTAAGAGATAAAAAATATTGTAGTAGAATGGGGTAAGATTTATCTGTCTGTATCTATCGTAAAGCTCTTCGCGTAGAAATTGTATGCTTATGTTCTCACATCTTTCGAACCAAGTCATGCTTCAACTAAAATTCACTTTGAAAACAACAATGTCCTTGAATGAATATTCTTCACAATTTCTTCTAGAAACATCCTGCAGATTTTGACTCATACATGCATACAGTATGAGCTATTTTAACTTATAAATCTCTGCAAAGCTCATCCTTTCTGAAGCATTTTCGTCTCCCGGCACATCAACGTAAAATCGACATTTTCGTACGTGCAGAATATAAACAAGAGCAACAATAACCTGTACACCTGGTCAAAGAAAGGGTAAAGAATAGCACTGAACACTCAAGTGCTGGTCTGCAATAAGGAAAAGAAATACCAACAACGAGAAGTCTTTTATGCTCGTTAAATTGTCAATTTTTCCCGTTCGTTCTGGTTAGGCGAGTCCCAAAGGAAAACACGAAAAGTGGCAGGTGCTCTTTCCCACACCCTGTTCATCCCTCATATGCTGAATAGATGTCGATATTTATGTGCGCCTTAGCTCCGTTTTGTGTTTTTTTCTCAGATTTATGCTCCTTTAAGTGCCATCATAATTCACTTTCTTAGTCGAGCTCGTTTGCATGGGGTCCTTTGTCGTAACTCGTGGGTGACTCTTTTAAAATTTCAATAGTTTCCTCATGCGTTCAGTTGCCATGAGTAAGTGTAAGTGCACATCCTCGAATATGGTTTAATATGCATAAAAACATGTGCAGGTAAACACAACAAATGGCAGAGGTGAAAAAGTTGAAGGAATATGCAAAATGTGAAGTTACTGTGCAAGGAGCGGAAAACTGCTTAAGGACCTACGAAGGTTGAAGTGCCGCTTTGAGTGGCTTCGGTGATTATGTTGCATTTTTGATACTAACGGTTTTTGAACAAAGAACTATTATAGTAATATTAAATGCAGACTTCTTTAACACTCGCGAACGGTCCTTGCTCTATTTTTCATCTTAAAATTCCAGGAGATTTTAATCTTTACTTATTTCTCTGTTTGGTACGCGAATTTTATAGCAATAAAAAAATATACACATAGAATTAAACTACCAATTTCACGAATCAATGTACCTTCAATACAGCCCCAGCCAACCATTCTAGAACTCCTTTCATAGGTGTTTTCATTCCGTTCCCATACTATACGTCTTTGACTTGCAGACGGGATACAGCCAGGTGACAATTGTAAACAAATGTGCGCATAAATTGAATACAGAAAAGTGCTGGAAATCTGCAATATATGCCGGCTAGAGGGTTGGAGGAACCTATTGAAAACGCCGACAGAAAAACGACTGAAAGGAATCGGTGACAATATTTCACCTGGTGCGAAGTCTAAGAAAAATATCTATTCTCACATTTCAGCTGGAGTTTTTCCAATATCCTTTGATTGTGCTATTTATTGCACGATCGTGCCAGTGAAGGGCACGCTTATAAATGTTGAATTGATAAAAGAGAGAGTGATTTGTTCAGATACTGTGGAAATTCGTAGCTGGTACCATTTTGATTCTATTGAAATGAATTCAGAATAAAAAAGTTTCTCCCCATTCATAACACAAAGGCATGCAATATATAATTATTTATGACTTTTGTCTTAAATACAAACGCCGTTTATAAGTGTATTTTGAAATCTTGAACTGTTGTTTTTTACCCATTCCAAGTGCTTTCTTCAGATAGTATACTAACCAGCGTTATCTCTAAAAGAGTGCCAAACCGTACACCTCTATATATTGATTCTAGCAAAAAAGATACACATAGGATTTTAAGATTAATTTAAGGGGTCCTCTTCTCTAGTATATGTGATAAATTTTTCAGCTTGATATTGTAGCTAGTTTTCGGAATACGTGTCAATTTATGCACCCATCTCCAAAAAAGGTGTTTTTCTGCTGCCACGCTGGAGGGCGCTGTATTCATCTGAGGAAAAAAAAACTAAACGGCATTTTAATGTGGACAATATTCCACGCTCCGCAAACTGGGATAATTAGAAAATATTAAAAGGTAAATTTTTGGTGGGTTTTTAAACTTAATTTTTTGGATTTTGGTGTTTTTTTACGGCTTTTTTTATGAAGAAAAAAAAACGACCCGTCCAATTGCAATTATCCTAGTTTGCGGACCGTAGAAATATGTATTAAAGAAGGATGTATTAAGGATTTGCTCGGATAGATTTTGAGCTATGGTGGCAGCCGATTTTCAAAATGCAGTTTCGAGAAAAACGCATTTGAAAATTTAAATGTGATTTTCAGCAGTAAAATTTTCACTTACCAGTAATCTGCTATATCTGGTCAATAGAGAGCACCCTCCGTTTCTTCAAAAAAGTCTTGTAAGGCCGATTGTTGCTCTCTGGTTTCAATTCTGGCTCTTTTAGCGAGGTCAGTCGATCGTCGTTCGGACCGCCAAATTCGCACTTCATTACGGCGGTCGGCATAAACCTGACATGTGACCAACTTGACAACCCATTGTCACTAGGATTTTGAGAATGCCATTGAACCTTTCATTAAAAATAATTACAGCCAGCAAAATGGCTATTTCTACGACCTTGGCCCCAGAAAGAAGGTGTTTAGGAGCGAAAGTCCAGATCAATGCATTTAACGACTCATTCTTATTCTGGGTGTCTGCTCCTAAACATCTGTTCAAGAGATCATCTCGTGACAAATCTTCGTAGATTGGTTTGATGACTGTTTGAACTTCTTCAGTCAAAGGTGCCTTCTCGTAGTGGAAACTATCCAGTTCTCCTTTAGCTTCCGCTTTGCGCCATTTGCACCAACTGTCCTCGCCAGCTGGACAATTTTGATGCTGATGATTTTCGTCTGTAGAACATTTATGGAAGAAAGTTTCCCAAATTTCTTGCTTCATTCCTTCTATCGAATTTGCGTGTCGACGAATAGCTAGCCCAAAAAATGTAGTGAGGTCGTTAATAACCTTATCAGTAAGTTTTGCAGCCCGTTTTCCACCAATGCCTTTGTGATTCTTCTTTGCATTTCTAAGCCGCGTTCCTATTCTTTTCTCGACATGTCCTACGCATTCCTTTTTTACTACTACGTATATTTTATTATTTGCAGAAATTTGGAGAAATACCGGAGAAAACTCCAGTAAAATTCAATATACAATATACAAAACTTGTCGCAATTGGAACATCCATGTTCATGCTTGCTAAAAGTTTCTTTGCTGCTGTTGATGCGAAGTCCTTTTTCTTCTCTGATAAGTACCGATTCCCATGAAATACTCGTTTTTTAGTGCGAGCATGACGTTGAACGTTAAAGCGATCTCCCTTCGTGCGATCCATTTAAAAAAATCACTGAACACACAAACAGCACAATACTTACAACAAAATATAACTGATTATAGCTTGAACGCCTTTCAGTGCTCACTCTAGACTGGATTATCCTTTTTATTCCAAACAGGAAATAACTTTAGACAATTGATTGGTTTTATCTTTATCTATCTTTTTATATTTATACCTGTGTTCGAATTTATAAGTCTCAGTTAAAAAAATATTCAATGCTCTTTCTCATCGAGTACTCTAGCTGCGGCTGCAAACTCCTTACCTGTTTAACACTGTAATTTCTGAACGACTCGGAATATCGGAAAATCCCTTTGCCCACATATTCTCCACTATATATAGATACAATTCATGCAAAAAAAATCGATTTCTCCAACCCGACACACGGGATGATCCCCTTAATGTTAGGACATTTTTTCTCCAGAGGCAGTCGTTTTCAAGTAATTAGCGAAAAACGGGAAAAAAAGACCTTTAGAGACTCACAATCAGCACCTTTAGTGTGTTATTCAGACAACTTTCTCCAACAACTGTGCCAAAATTAGCTTCCCTTTAATTATTTTCGCTATTTTGGTTCTTTAATAATAATAATCGTTGGCGCAACAATCCATATTAGATCAGGGCTTTGGAGTGTGGTAGAGGACTTCATTCAAGCCCCTAATGGTACACTACAGTACACTGTAAGAGATAATCTAATTAGCATTACGCTCACCCGAGGTTATTATCCTGATTTTGACTAAGGTACTCATTCACAGCTGAGTCAACTAGTATCTGACATCCAGTCACGATATTATTATTATTATTCTGTTAAGGGAAAGTCACACCGCGTCCTTGAAGAACTATTGTGCCCCTTTTACTGGTAATAGTGTACCTTTTGATCATAGTATCTCAAGCAGGCCTATAACTGTTAGGAACTTTAGTATGTTCCCTACTTCCATATCTTTCAGCTTTGCATCTGGTATTAAGTGTTCTCCCAGATGCCTGAACCTACTTTGCACAAGTGCCGGACACTGTCCCAGGACGTGTCTAAAGGTTTCGTCCTCCTCCAGTGAGATTTTAACCGTGGGCTTCCGTACGACAGCCCAGTGCTCTAACCACTTCAGCCATCCGTACATTGTTGTTCTTTGCCTGGACTAATAAGAGGTAATGCCTACCAATTAGCTTTGGAGGACCGCTGCGCTTTCACTTCTTATCACACCTAACTTCTGTCACCAACAGTTCAACATCTGTTTCAAATCTTTGTTAAATTTGGAAGCATTTCGCTCATTTTTGGTGATTGATGACTTTTCAGTTTTTTGACAAAGACGGGCTGGCAGCTTGTTCAAGGGAGCGTCAATCCAGTGACTAAATTTTGGCATGCAAGATAGTGTCACTTGAAGAAGTAAAGTGGACAATATATAGGCCAAGATGACATCATTTCTGAATTAATAGTAGAGGGCATAGATGCCCTGGATCTCCATATGTAGTAGATGTACCAGGTATTGTGGGCACACGCTTATATTCTAAGTGAGTGGCGCGATATTTATTCTCAAACCAGGAAAGCTCTACACGGTCGTAAGAAGCTTCTGGTCGATCAGGCTAGCTTCCTTTCTAAAAAGCCGTGAACACACTTGGACATTGGTTCATAACAAATATATACATTTCTAGCAAAACCAAGGAGACAATTCTCTACGACAAAATTGAGAATTCGATATCGAAAAAGAAACACATGACTTGGGCATATTCATGACAATCGAGAGTGCCTTTAACTATGCCTCGATTTTAACGAAGCAATATGGAATTGATCCGCTATTGATCAGTAAAAATATGTATATGTTGGAATGGAAAAATATCGCACAGTGGTCGGACAGAAATCTGGTGAGACAGAATCTGTTAGGGGCTCCCAACAGAGCGGGGTTATCGTTTACTCCTAAACCTTGGCTTCTATGCAGGCATTTACGGGCAATTTAGCTGTAATAATAGTCCGCATCTCAGTAACGGATTCACGGTGAACATAAGAAAAACTAAACTATTTAAGGATATGAAATCTTATGAGAAATGAGGACAATTTTCAATATATCGAAATATCCACCAGGAACGTCGCTGCAAGGAAACATTCTCTCTTCCTGAATCAGCTTCCTAAGTTCCAATGGTTCTTCAGAAGTCCATCAATATACACAAAATAGAAGCATTGGTGGAAGAGTTATATTAACTGTCGTTATATGTAGATACATACTTAGTCACTGCCCATTTAGCTGGAGTTTCAGTATTACACGAATATATACTCAAAATAGTCTCCGAGTTTGCGACGGAACTGCTGCTGCTGCTTTCGGTTTAACACCACCCGTTGGTTTGAAACTGCGCTATTGCACTTCCTGCAATGGATCTTCCCCAGGGCCTCAAAACTGCACTGATTTCAAATTTCATCGAACTACTGTTCTCAAAGTAATAATAGTCCCCGGTCAATTGTAAGAACTGCTAGAGTAAAAATAAATACAGTTTCGTTTCTTTCCTAAGACCCATGTTTCACGTTTCTCTTTCTATGATATGGTGTGCTACCATTGATTTCAGAGACAGGTTGTTCTTTTTATATTTCTCAGCCGTTTCCGTTTCTCTTCTGTACTTTTCCCAACAGGCAAGAGAAGTAAAACTCTACTCTCAAAAGGAAAGAGAACATCTATATCAGGTAGCAACCACTTTGAGTAACCAAAAAAAAAACAAAAAAATTGGGATATCAACATGCCGAAACAAAATATACATATATAGTTCAGTCTGAAAAATGAAGGTAATAATGCTAAGCCTAATGCAAATTTTTGAGGACTCTTTATTTCCTATATTTTCAACTCTATTAAGACAGTTGACTCTTAACTCTCATAAATAACTAGCTATTATTAAACAACAGGACAACTGGTTCTCAAAATATCGAAATATGATAAATAAAATTTTTTTTACAGTACAAGAAAATTTTGTCTTTTTTTTGTTTTTTGCTAAAAACCAAGCCGGGCAAAACATACATAACAGTGGAAATACACCCACAGCGACCACAACTGTCTTCATCTTGAAGAACAATACCTGCGGTTCGGGATGTCTAAGATGGATTGAGTATATCAGACTGGCCTACAAACGCAATTGACGAGCAAACATTTGTGGATATATAACTCCTTGTAGAAATGATTGCAGGGTTTTGACTCAAAGGTGAAACAGCTCCGCAAATTACGTATTCGCATCTACTTCTGTACAGAATTTATTTAGTTGAAAAAACGGACGTGCCACGGCTTCCAGAATCCTTTCGATGTGGTAATAATACTGGCAGTAATGAGAAGAGAAGTGCTGAAGCGAAGCGGTCTAAACGCCCTCTCCGAAATTTTCAGGGCATCGTAACTTTTTAAGAAGAAGTAATTATTATAAGTTGTTAGCACGGGACAGAAAGGATAGACTTTCTTATTCCTTCTCCCTTTACTTCCTTCCCTTCCTGCGGTGCAGTTGACAAATCTAACTTAATCATGACAACATCAAAATATTCCGCATTTCGTCCATCCTACTCTAGAGATGGGGCTGCCAGCCAGTAGAGCTGGTGAAATATTTGAAGAGCCCAACTCACGACTCTAAACAAAACAAATCGGAGACTCTATTTCTAGAGCTACTGGAACATGAAAAAAGTGAGATGCATGAAGTTGTTAAAACTTGCGAGTTTGGACTTTCACTTTAAGATGTGTCGAAACATTTCAATAAAGTGTTGAACCAGTTACAAATCTACGAGCAAAAGCATCTACTTTCAGAGCTGCTACAATTCACGAAGGGCGAGACATACAACATGGTGAAACTGAATGCTCACGACAGATCGGATCAATATTGAGAATCGATGCCCATAAAGCGCCAATCAATTACAATGAAGACTACGATTGCAAAATGTGTCGAAATGTTGTCATTGATGTAATGGTTATATTGTTGCGCTTTGAAGTTTCAGTAAGAAATGGTCACGCCTAACTGAGCCGCCAGAGCCACTTCTAACTTATATTACTAGAGCTACTTAAGAACCTAACACTTTTTAAAGCATATTCGGAAATGCAATTAATGCTTTCAAATAGCATCGTTTAGGGCGAAGAATATTGCAAAATATGGTAATTTCACACCCAAATTCGAAAGGCAAGTTCATGGAGGTGCAGGGAGTTTAACGTAAATTCCTGTCTTGTAGGCACAATCCCACGGTCGTCTTCAGACACAGATTGATTTTGGGAGCATATTTTGGAGCATATTCTTCAGACGGTCATTCCGGTTCCAATGGTACCAGGTAACCTCCGATAAACTTTGTGGTAAGAGCCAGATGAGTCCCATTGCCGACTAGCAATGCAAGGGCTGGTGTATCAACTGATTTGTTTTCTTCTTCCTGTACACGGAAAAATCTGCAGTTTTTGCAAATATACCTTGTCAGAACAACGTCTACCGGGTTCAGCTATTATTATTTTAAAATAGAACAATCGTGTACCCAAAGTTCAAAAGATAGTAAAACGTCAAAACTGTCATATTTGAAAAGTAGAGCTCCGGAGTTTGTTATCATTAGATAAGGGACATCCATATATTTCTATATAACCTGATAACTATTGATTTTTACTTTTGAAAAGGAACATGGCCTTTTGGGATGCCAGTATCTCAAGGAAGTGAAGTGGCATTGATTCAAAATATATTCTGGTACATATTGTGGAAAAAACATATCCATACCCCCTGTGGCGATAAAAGCAATCTTTCAAAGCAGGACTAATTAAGTCCTCATAGTTTGAAAATCGACCCGTAGTTCCCCTGCTCTTCTGAATTCATTGTTTGATTCTGATTTGTATACAACCAAAGACATAAAAAAACCTTTCATTTCTGGGGAAGCAAGTTGACAGGCATATGACAAATACATCATGTGTAAAGGGCAATGAGAAGCAAGCACTGGGTTAAACAAACTTGAAACGTTTAGTCAATAATATAAAGCCATTTCTTTGTTCCAAGCCCGTTACTACCTCCAAAGTTTCCACAACGTTCCTCATGAAATTCGACCAGAACTCCTAACTTTCACCGCAAGGATACATACATCCTAAACATTCATAGAAGGTCTTTTATGGCTTAATAAAATAAAATGGCAAAAGTTTTGTAACATTTCCAGAATACACAAACGCCAACCGTAGTACGGACGACCGTAGTATCCTTCGAATTTTGTAATTTCATGGAATGAGCAGAATTTATATGTGTACTTTGTAACAGACCACCATTCATTTCGGCTACCTACGTAGCAGCCTACCTCCATCAATATCTCCACTGTATTAATCATAATTGAATTCGGTTACCCGAGAATTTATGGACCCTTCACAAAAGGCGAAAGCGAAATGCGACCCATCATTAAGTATTAATTGGATAAAATTTTAATTGACAACCCTCGGTTGTTGTTGCCGTCCGGTGGTAACTAGGCAAGTTGGGATAAAATTACGTAGAAAATAAGACCGCCGAGGATGTAGGATATTTTCTGTGCCAATGGTTTTCGGGGAAATATTATGCTAATCGTCAAAAAGGTAGCGAAGTATTACATACACTACGCTATGGTGGTAGTTGAGAAAACAACCTGAATAGGTGATTAGGATCGATGAAATGTAAACAGATCATAAAGTCGTGCTGATGGTTTGGGGTTTTCAGTGATAAATTCAGTTGAGTGCTTGAGAGTGAAAGGGGAAGGTTGATTGACATCACAATTGATTGGGAGCAGTGATACAATTTCAGAATGGGGATCTTCCTGGAGCTGTTGCTAAGTTCACTAACCTTGGAGATATCAAAATCCAAAGAGGGGGAGAACAACTTTAGCATATGCAAAGGTTTGGCTACAATAGAAATACAATGTGGGCTAGCCAGAAAGGGTGCAAGCTTTAAAGCAGAGAGGCGCATAACAAATAACATGAGGGGTCACTGACTAACTTCTGTTATTTTTCATAAATTTTTTTCATATCTCATTCAAATAGGATTTAATACAAATCAATGTATTACCTACTTTTGAATGCATTTTCATTCCAGGATTTCCAACGAAAACGACTGAATTTTAGAGTTCCGTGTTCCGCATTCACTTGCTCTAATCAAAGCTCGTTATTTACTAAAAGACCCCAAAACTACCGACACTCTGATATTGATTGAAAGTTAACCTTGTTTCCGTTTATTCCAATTCATATTGTCAGCTCCAGCCCCACCAACTTGTATTGCATTCTGTCCCAAATAATGGCTGCAACCCCTTCACAACACTAATTCCGCTCTGCGCTCGAAATAGTGCTGAAAATTTAACAGCGTTGATTAAACTTTAAATCAAATGTATGGTATTATAGGAATGGGCGAAAAAGCATTACACCGTTGGTATGGCTATATGAATACATATACTTTCAGTCTAGAGATTGAGGCATACCGCCCTCCTCCCTCACTCACATACGAAAACCAAAAAACTCTCGTAACGGATGAAAAACTGACAAAAACCTGAAAAGTAGGAACGGAGAGCTAAATCTCCGGATAGTTGGGTTGCGGCTAAAACTTTTAATTAGAAAAGATTAAAGCATGTCATTGGCGGAAAGCAAGGGTACACACTCTGGTCATGTCCGGTGAATGTAAAGTTTCACCTTTTTTGTCCAATCTAATCTTGGGGAAAAAAAACCAACCCCACAAACTGTGAGAGATGCAGAGCAGCAGACCTTGGATGCGAGTTACGGATCAAAGTTGGTTTTCATCTACATGACGAGAATGTAAAAATGGATGTCCGGCATACATACGTCAGTTCAATTTTTGCAAAGCGTCTATTTCCGAGATGATTCCTGGATGAAAGCAACTGCAATGTTGCCCTTCGCTCGGGGATTCATGTGAAACTGCAAAATAACATATGCCTGCAACTGCATAGGGGGTAAAGAATAGAAGGGTGTGCATACATTTAAACCTTACGCCAATATTCATGTTTGTGAAGAGGTGACACAGTAAGTCCTACACACGATGAATGGGTTGAACAGTTTTTATTTGGTAGAGATTAGATTTCCAGGCAAACTTACTTGTATTTCAGTTTGAACTACGGAATGAACGCCAAATATGAAAACTTCTGCAATTTTTTTATGCTCTAAACAAATGAATGGCGATTTGGTACTGTAGCATCAATTAACACACTGAGTCCGGGTAGTAGAACAATTTCTACCATACTCGTATATGGTATTTTCGGATTTGGTTTTCAGTTTTAGGGTTTCCTTTCATCCTGTTTCTTGGTTGCAGTAAATTGAGTGAAAGATACAATTTTGGGCCATTATAACTTTGTAGTTGGATTTCGACCAAACTTTTCAGTATCCTCCATATTATAGTAAAACCGAGTCTAGGATGGACTTGAGGGGGTTTCTATCTCAATTTCTAAAAAATATAAATAACATTTTACACCTGCCTTTTGAATATACGATGATAATGATAATAGCAATCGTTGGCGCAACAATCCATATTGTCCGAGATTATTATCCTGATTTGACTCAGGTATTCATTCACAGCTGAGTCGACTGGTATCCGACATCCAGCCACGATAACAAATCCCTCTGTCATCAGTGAAATTTGAACCGCGACCTTCCGCTACAAAAGCCCAGTGCTCGAACCACTTGAGCTATCCGGCCGCACAATGTATGGTGATCCTCCGTAAAAAACAGCGTAATGTAATGCACGGCTTGCGTGAGGGTTCACAGTTCCAGTATCCTCGCCGAAGTTCGTATTTGGGTATAATCGCTTCTGAATAAATCAGCTGTGACAGCCAGATAAACAGGTGAATACCAGGACGATTTGAATAAGGTTTTGTTGTACACAAAAGTATACCTCGGGAAGGCTATCCGATAGTTCATACTATCATTTGTGTTAAAAGTGTTAACATTGAATGACGAACTGAAAGTGTATTTTTAAATAACTTTTTTTTTAAATTTGCGAAAATATATGTACAGAAAGGGTTATGAAATCCGTGATACGGCGTTATTCGACTGCTTTTCTGTAGGAACTAGCCTCAAGCTGAATGCAAAGGCAGCGTCAGTGATATCAACTCTTTAGAAAGAGCGTTTGCTGCTTTCATTTCTCTGACGAGACGTGTAACCGCTCCTATCTTGTGATTTTCAGATAAATGAGTTTCATGACACTTTTGCACCTGAACTATCTTTTCCGGTTAATTTCAAAAGCAAGGCAAAGTTCAGAAGGAAACACCTCTGACTTTTAAACAATGCATTTCGGATATATGGAAAACTCTTTTCAAAGTCATGTCGTCTCTTTATCACCGAAATGATGTTGATCCACTTCCACTTCCGGTTGAAAAACCGTTGATATTTTGAAAACAAACCGATAGAATCACAAATCACGAATGGCCTCAATGCCGTATGTATTCAGTATGGGTGTGACAGTCTATTCAAAAATTTTATACTTTGAAATAGTTCAAATTAAGGCAGGACCATGCGAGAAAATTGAGATAAGATTAGTAATTAAATTGGTCTAGATGTCGTAGTATACGAAGACCTGCAACTTTTTCTTCTTCCTTAGCCTTTGCCCCATTCTGTTGCAAGCCTTTAAGGATTGGAGAAATATTCAACCTAGAGTAGCCTTGCTCTGTAATATTTATAATGTAAGGAAGCCGGAAGGGAGGGAGGGGGAGGAGGAGAAACTCAAAGAAATTTTGCAGAAGTAATGAAAGAATTGATAATGATAAACAGCTTATCAAAATTCGGTTGGTTGACAAAAATAACATCACGACGACTGACTTTTACTGATTATTCCGTTCTTAAGGCCGGTAAACGATTTACACCTATGAAACCTAACCAACCCGGCACTCACAATTGAACGGAATGGTCGGACGAACAAACAAAATGGACGCTGGAAAAATATAACCGGCTAGAGCCGCTTCACTAGGGAGGCATCACTGTCTTATTAGGTGGTGGTAAGCATTTACTACCTGAAGTCAGCGAATGTTAAGCAATAATAGACACCAATCCTTTAAAACGAGCCCACCGACAGACAGTTAAGATGATTGGGAACCCAGAGAAGGGCAATTTTAAGTGCACCACGTAGACTGTTCAGCGTGTATCGCGCTGCCCCACCAGCCGGATATCGTCACTGAGTAAAAAACCTTACTTGCCCCCTGGCTGTCGATCAGAGCGACTATATTGCGCGTGGAGCGCGGATCATGCCCAGTCACGGACAGGGCTTCAGCATCGTGAGTACCTTAGCTTGGAACGCACTGGCAAATCCTGGCAGAAAGTGCCACTCGACTACAATATGCTTACCCTAGGAAACCTCTCTACTGTCATATCCTCGCAACATGCGTCCTGTCCTTCACTTTCCCCGACTGAAAAGCTGACAGTAAAATTCCTCCTGAAGCTAGGTTTGCGTGCGGTGTAGTTGGTTTGGATACCCAAAGCTCCCGAGGTACTTCGTCTATAATGCTACTATTGTCATAAGGGTTTGTTGCCCAACATCCGGACTCATATAGTGTGATATCATTGCGGGCTACAACGTATTTAATCTTGAGGTGCAGAGAAAGGAGATGCAGGAGTATTTTGGGGACATCCGTTGGGCAAGATTGTAGTGCCTCAGCAGAACCTGGACACGCGAATCGTCGAATCCTATGAAGCTTAGTTCATCACACAATAAAGCGTAGTATATAACATCCAGAGGATCATCTTCGGCCTATTTTCTTACAAAACTTCTCTTGCAGGCACAAGAAGGCCATATAGAATTAGGTTAGGAGATTTCTTTCAATTTTTTTTCGACAACAAGACACAGTTAACAGTAACTTTCCCGACAACTTACACATTATTTTTCAATTTAATGTCTTTTGTTCTATTAATTATAGTTCATTTATTAGCAAAAAATGTGAGTTTCCACAGTGGCCATAATGTTTATTCAAGTTTTTTGTTAGATAATACAATTGTTTTCCATTTATTTTTCTCAATCTACATTATTGCTATTCGATATTTTTGCTAAATAAAAATAACTTTGAAAATAAAAATGAACCCTCAGTTTTGTGCCTAGTCTCCAATACTTAGGATTCAGGATCATACTCAGATACATTACGTTGGACAAAGTGCCATTGGGTCCATTTAGCCATAGAAGGCGGTATTTTAAATTTTGTTGTCTATTGCATCAGCTTCGTTGTGGTTGGATTTATATAGCGTACACATCTTGCAGCCCACACATATATTTTTCCCAATGTGCCATCCATAATTTAATGGCGGAGGGAAACATTCCTGACACCAATTTCACTACCTTGTCACAATATGAAAGAGATGAGGCTGATTGATCAGCACACTTAGCCGCACCGGTCCGCTTCCGGTATGAAAGCCAGATGCGTGCGTTTCCAGGAGTGCGGTACATATCCGAACGAAATACAGCTGCGGTAGAATTTTCAAGTACAATCCTTTCTTGCTGTCTATGGAACATAATTGACATTATGCTATCTGGGCCTGGAGATTGATATGCGAAAAGCTGTATATAGCTGAACTCATTTCACAGCTGGAGCTGGATAAAGTCCAAGAAGGGTTCTGACTCACAGTCCTCCATGTTGATGTTCGGATTAGCAGCTCCAGAGAGCTTTCCGACTTTTTAAGAATCTCTTTGAGCCTCGCAGAATTGCTGTGCAGTGTTCTGATAGTAATCCAGTCCCATTACGCCCCTTCAGGCAGTCCTTGGATACTTGTCAGTATTTGTGCCTGTTCCGGAGTGTTCCAAATTAGAACGACGCCTCTCTCTGGATCGGCCTTACTCTGTTGTAGTGCTCGCTCTGCTGAGGAGCCGTTCATATTTTGTAATATTTGAACGTTCTGGGTTATGCTGCAAATCCTAAAATATTTAATCACTAACTTACCCCACCCCCCGTTAACCAAAATTGCAACTCTTTCAAGGGAAGTAAAAAAACTACTTCAAATTAATTCTTTGAATTTATTGGAAGGCTATCCCGCTCAAAGCTTTTGCAGAAAACTAAACTCCACCCTGCTTCAAAAGATTTTCTAACGCTATCAACCTTGCCCGGAATTACCACCAGATTGCTTCTGTTAATGCACCAACACCGATTCAACCTTCATGTTTTATGTTTTGTAAGAAGTCTCGTACTTGAAACTACCGGTTGCATTCAGCTATTCAAGCTGAAAGACTATTGTGGAAATCCAAAAAGTCCTACCATCCGTCGCTAGCATCTTCCGTGGTTAGGGCCAGGGCTGTTACGAAGTCTGGATGACAACAGTGCCTGCAGTATATGTTCAAGACCTCCCTGGTATATTCATTCAACCAATCGCAATGTTTTCTTATTGTATTTAGCGGGGCACGGGATCTTTAACTTTAGTCGTCTATCGTGACAATGTTACCAATGCGAGGATCAGGGAGTTTGCTCTTGGCATGTTGACCAAACCTTCAGTCGATATTTCTGGGGTCTCTCAAAGAGTAGAAAACCTCTGCAGCGAGATTTGAACTGAAAAGCATCCAACCGTGATCTGAGACGGATCTCTAGTCAGGCTCTCTCCAATTCTCTACCCTAAAAGTTTCATTATCGGTTAGAAAATCTATATCGAAGACTTCGTCAAAACCGCCACAATTCTCTGAATTGCGGATGGGAAAGGTTAGTGTACTACCTTTGTTACGCTCTGATTGGTTTATATTAGTAACAGATTCCAAGAGAGACTCACTTCTTCCGTTGATTTACGAATTGTCCAAATCGTGCGCTTGCACCAGTTTGACCACGATTATGCCGCTAGAACTCGGGACATACCTCTTCCTGGCCCTCGCTTGCAGATACAAGATGCATGCTCTGAGTTTGTTGCGATCAATATCTTTTGTGCTGTGGAATGGGTTATAACATTGACCTTGGAGTTCTTTCAGTCTTCTTCGATTCAGAGATCCTGCATTAATGCGATATCGACGTCTTCCTTTCGGAAGAAGACCAACAGATTAGCTGAGGTACTCGTTGTTCTGGCCTCCAAGCATAATCTATTTGCGTAGGAGGATTGTTACTTTCAATGGACTTGGCTTTATTGACGTGTCAACTGCAAACGCCGCGGGAGAGTTGCTCCATGCATGCGATTACGTGGTACCCACGGTTGGTTGGTGGTTCCTGGGAAGAATCAAAACTGGAAATATATCCGCGCTACTTCTCTTTATCTTTTTCCGCAAGTGCGGTCTCAACACTGGTCCATACCTCGGGCGTCAGTCTACGCTAGCGGACTAGCCAACCGCTTTGACTCCTGGTCCCTCCGCTAATACGCTTTGCAATGTGCGCTCCGTCGGCTCTCCCTTGAGAACTGCTGCCTTACTATTACCAGTGCTTGGTGGGCAGCCAGACCCCTACAAAGTCTGCTCCTATTGTTTTCCTGTTTGATCTCATCCTGAGATCAGTTGCGCTGAAAGGCAGTAGGTTTCGGTTTCTCCTGGCTTCGAACGGTGTGTCATTGTTTTCTTCGACAATCGCCTGGTATTTAGCGAGGTCTTTTTTGTCCCGCTTGTCGACATTAACCATCTACTTATTCTTCAATAATGTAGCTGGTACTCGCTACATCCAGTTCGATGACAGTGTTTTCCAGGCTGGAAAGCTGTGCTCCGGTGATACACCTGGCATTAGCACTTCTTCCGAACCTATCACTGTTAGTTCTTATTTTTATAAATTTTAAGTCCATCTCTTATCCCCATTGGTAATCCGGGAAAAATATCCATTCTAGGTAATCCTACTAGGATAAAGGTATTATTTGAGACTGAAAGTGCCCATGGTATTCAGAGACCGCATATTATAGAATAAGCTCTCCCTCCGACACGTGGAATCCGAAGTATGCTGTCCTATTGCAACCATTTCCAGTACAAGGAAGATCATTTCCGGACTGTCGCTTTCTTTCCTGAACATGAGCAGTGGACAAACAAATCCTCATTGGTTGGATGAAGCTATTCCGAGGCCAGCCCTGCACAATTTTGTCTAGTCCATATGCCATAGGCCATATGGAATTATGCATCTTTAACCTGAAGCATAATTAAAACAGACCACCTTTCTCGGGATACCGAATTATTCCATAGCCGTGTACAGTTTTTTCCATATTATACTATCATAGGCGGCCTTGAATCTATGAAAAGAAGGTTGAACTGATGACCATATTCAGCAGGGTGATTATCGGCGCGTATGTGGTTTTATCCTGGTACCTGGTTGATAAAATGTTCGCCCCTGTTGTGGTTATTCTCTGTACTTCTCGAGTTGGCAGATTTCTTAGGTTTCCTTTCGCTGTGTGTGAAACCTCTTCTTCGTTCGAGGGAGGTCGCGGTAAGCCTCGAAGTTGAGTTTGATGAAATCTTGTCTCTAAAATCTACTCTCACGACGAGGCCGATTTTTTTACTTACAAAGTTGGAAACAAAAATGAAACTAGAATCTACACTAATGATTCTTAGGCTTGGTCGATGTGCAAAGCAGTACCTAGCCTGTCTTCAACGACTTCATTTTATTTCACCATAAACCGCATCATATATTCAAGACCATGACCTTTACTTACAGAAGTTGCGTTGCCTGGCAATTCCCTCCAACTTCTAAGTGGGGTTAACAATGTATGCTTGGAGTAAATCAAAGGCAAATTTTGCATAATGGCGTAAATATTTGGAAAATATATAAATCCAGGCAGAAACGTGTGCGTAATGTTTTCGAACCTTTTCTGTATTGTCAACATTTTCTTTTTTCAATTTAAACAAATTTTCAAGAGAGCCACGTTTGAATTTGCCTTTTCCATTTATAATCGTAGACTGAATAATTTGATTGGATCTGCAGACAGCAAACATCCATGCAAAAGTATTTATTTGCATTCGACGACTATGCAAACCAATAAAATTGATTTCGATGTTAGATAAAAAAGTTTAAATGAAATATTCCGTTGGCTTCTGCTTTGATTTCGGTTCACGTGTTATGTTTTGAGAATCCTTCCCAAGTGACGATACGTGCTTGGTAATTTACAAATGGCATGTCGGTAACTCCATGAAGGTTTAAATATGATGAAAATAAACATTCCCAGCTCTTTCTTTTATGTGGTTGAAGCCTATATATTTGCACATATGAAGCCCAATCGGGGCGTATTCCAAGAAGAGCTAAATTTATATTTTTTGAAGGAATGTAATTTAGAGCTTTTCGTGTGTAAATTATTGGTAGAAAAGATATTTTATAATAAACTTCTGGTGGGTTGCAGTAAAATAATTTGCATATTTTGTAATAACAAAATGTATGTCATAGTCAGCGCTCTGTCCAAATTAGGACTTACGCATTTGTAAAATTAGCTAATTACATGCATTCCTTTGTAGACGAAAAACAAGTGCAAATGACCCACCTTAGAAAAGTTTCCTGAAGAAAAAAAGGCACCTTTTGATTACATTATTAATTTCTCCTTAGATCTCTTCAGTTACTTGATGACTTGCTGCAAAGTGACATTATACGTAAGCATAATATTACAACGTTGAAATAGGTTCACAATTCAGAAAGGACACAACCTCCGTTATACGACACATTAGGGATAAATGGAGCTTTATTAAATCCTGTCAAAAATGTTGGCATTTCTTTGTAGGGACGTCTTTATGCATTATTGGCTTGACAAGAAAATCTTTTCAATTTTCAAAAGTAGAGAAGGTCAGGGTTTTTCAAGGATTCGCTACTGACATTTCATATCATCTGCTCTTAGCTGATGTAGGAGCATCTTGTCTTTCTGGTACAGTATTGCATAATATCATTGTAAAACACAGAAATGTAGGCTGGCAAATAAGCTCACAAAAAATCTTCCCTTCGTCCGTGAGATTTAACAAGTGGTATGTTCAGGGCGGTCCCTTGTGAGTTTGTATTACTTTCATTTAAGGTATTGGCGCAATGAGCGAAACACCACAGTGGGCGCACTTGCTCCTGGCTCCATAAGAACTGATGAATTCTTTGCGCCAAACACTGAACAGGGATTTTGGAAGCCAGTGCGCAGGTATGGAGTGCATCGGCCAAGCTAGAAAGGCTTGCAGGATGGTAACTAGGTCGACTGTGATGATCGAGACTTCGTTTAGAATAAAGCGTCTCACAGCGTCAGGGGTATGTAGGCGCACAACATCTGATTTAGTGGTGTGGTGTTAGTCGCCATAGGAGTGAAACCTTTTCGACTAAACTGTAAGGAGTATTGTTCGCATGCCTCAGTTATATCTCGTCTGCAACTGTTAGAGTTTAGATGAAGGGGTTCAATGCCTTGTTGGCCCGCAGTATATTTAAAAGAATCTTTCTAAGCTTTTATAGACTTTCGAAAAGCCGTTTGCAGCATCTGGGTTTTTTGAAACAATATGGAAGATGATTGGGCATCTCATTTTCAGTGTGATGAGTTCCTTAGCTGCAAGCAGCTTTGTCTCTTGGGGAGGAGGCCAAGGTGAAGGCCATATGGACAGAGAGTGTTTTTGTGAGGACTAATTCGCTCAAATTCCATATACTTGGGGGAGAGCAAGGTGGATCAAGTTGTATAGTCAGTTATGGACACTTGTATAAATTCTTCTTTTCTTCTCTGTAGCTAAGGTGGAAGACCTCTTGCATGATTCGAGACAAACCTGAGTATCCCAGCAGCTTTTTCTACTTTGCGAAACACCTTATTTATGTGCTCCTTAAGAGGAAAGGTACTACTTAGCACTCTCCCCCGAAACTTAATGGGTCTTACTAATTCTAGGCAGAAGTTGTAATCCGAAGATATAAAGGCCTGACGTGCAATTATTTTGAGAAAATGATCTTAAATTCTTCGTGTTTGTGCGACAGCTTCGTGCATTGGCTTATAAATTCGTGAGTCTGTTGTGTGGATAATGATAAAACTACCATTTCCATGGGCTTTCCCACTATCATCAGAAACTCATCGGCTTATCGGAAAATGTTAATGTCCTTGGATACTTTAGTGTGAAAAGAGTGAATCTATATACAGAACAGGGATGAGAGCACAACGTTGTCATTGCACACTTCGGTGGATCCTTCGCCTGGAATCTATCTCCTGTGGGGCAAGAATATGACTATCCAAACCGATATGTCAGTGGGTATTTGGTTCCAAACCAAGCTGTACTCCAGCGTGGTAAGGCCTTCTTTTCGTAAGTGTTCTTTACGTCAAAGCGAATAGCATGAACGTAACTTTCCTTGGCTCTGACAACGAAGATGGATGCCAGGGATAGGCCCGTACGCATAGGAATTAGGGGGTAAATAGTGTCGCTCCGCAATGATTAGGGCAATTTATCTCAACTGACATAGATCATCGAGATTTTTTCTTCTGTTAGGAATTGGAATAATTCAAGCAGAGCCATTTCGGCTTTGGAACTGAGCCAGGCCACATGTTAGAATGTAATCCAGTTCATCCCGGGGCCGAGCGGCCTTTGTGCTTATTACATATTACGTACATACTACTTATTTTGTAGGTCTTTTGCAAGACAAGTATGTCATATTGTGCGAAGAATTCGATCGTGCATTTAATCTTGGATAAATTTTGAATATTGTTCTGTAGGATTTTGATTATTCAATCATTCATTCAGGTAGTTGAGTGGGACATGCAGTTTGAAGAGGATTGTCATCTTGTACTGTATCATTCAGGGTTTTCTGAACGTCAGTGTTGTTGGGCAGTTAGACCATTAACTAGGTTGGTGAGTTGACTGAGGAACGGTTAGAACTCGCTCAATTTGGCGAAGGACTAATGTTCGAACACGGAGCACATTGAGTCTCATGGCTCCTTTCACCTACATGGGGATATCGCGGAGAGAGTATGACTATATTGTAATTCTTTAGGAACAAACTGTCCGACCTTTTTACAGGTCATCAATCTTTTTAACTCCTCTTGGGAGTTTTTGCTCATTGGAGGTCTGCAGGTGGATAATGCGGGGAAGTTATTGTCAAGTGATTCATCGGAGACGTACAAACTGCCTTAATCCAGATCGAGCAGACAGCGCGAGATCTTGGGCTGCATATCAATGAAGGCAAGACATATGGTGGCAACGTCAGCACCGAAAACCAACCAACCAACAATATCAAACTGCACTGGAAGAATAAGGATAGGAGAATACAGCTTTGAGTCCGTTGATAATTTCGCCTATCTAGGGTCGAAAATCACAACCGATAACAGCTACGATGATGAAATCCGCGCACGGTTGTTGAATACCAAGAGAGCCTATTTCAGCTTAAAAAAAAACTGTGTCGCTCGAAACGTCTCACCATAGGGTCAAAGTTCTTACTGTACAAGACAATGATCTTGCCAGTCCTCATGTATTCTTCGCAAACTTGGGTTTTTAGCAAAAACAATTGCAAACTCTTGGTCGCGTTCGAGAGAAGAATCCTCCGAAGAATTTTTGGTTTCCTAAATGTTGATGGACGATTCCATAGCCTAAATAACGACGAAATTTATGGGCGATACCATGATTATCTGCTTGTGGATAGAATCCGGCTGAATAGGTTGCGGTGAACGGATCACCTAATCCGTATGGATGAGGATGGTCCAGCCCGGAAAGTCTATAAGGGCAATATCTATGGTAGAAAAGGAAGACGAGCAGACCCCGCCTGAGATGGAGTGATGGCTTAGGTCAGGACGCAGATAGCTTAGGGATATCGAATTGATGGACCTCGGCGCAAAACCGGGATATCTGGAGTTCCTTGTTAAGGCAGGCCTAGATCGGATATCGGTTGTTGCGCTATTGATGATGAACATGATTCATCGGAATTTAAGCTAATATAATAGTTGACTGACTACTTTGCCGCTTCTCCAATTGTTGTGTTTGTGAACTGCTGCAATTCCAAGCGGGTTGACTTTGATGCCATGTTATGCACGAGTGATCAGTTGCATTGCATAAGGAGCCTTCGAATAATATGCTGAAGGTTTATGGACATTTTCCTTCACATTTGTCCTCGATCCCCCTTTTAAACATCTTGAGCTTTCTGTATGGTCTAAACCTGGGCGTTTTATGCATTGACAAGGCGTAGCTACAGACGAGCCTACAACTTTGAGTTGTCAATGTTTGAAAATAATTTTGTCTGCACCATGGAAAGCAACTTTCGTGAATCAATTGGGTATGAACGATTGGAAAGATGTCTTGTTCACGATGTGTCGTTCCGATGTAGAGAGCTTAATACTACACTACGTCAAAGATGACTTTAACGCATCCAAAATTGTTTCCCTCAACTTTGCAGATGTTATTTAACTTTAGGTCCTCGAGCAGAGAATAGCCGAACAAAAATTAGTCGAATTGACATTTTTATCCTTAATTTGTGGTTTCACTAGGATCCTCCCGTCCGAAATAACCGAGATTCTGGTTATTTATGCCCTTATCAATGAGTCCTTTATTAAATCCAACCATGTTATGTTACCGGCGTTTGTTCCTCGAGGGAACAACTGGGGTCTTAGAGCAGACTGCTACTTAACAACAGCGCAAAGAACGAAGCCGCAAAAAAAAGGTATGCAAAGAGCCAACAAAACTCGCTGAAATCTTGGGAAATGGTCTACTGAATTAGCCGCAAACTGACGCAGGGCGCTGATTTGGAAACACGGGGTGGCAGTACTCTCTGCTGACTGATTCACTAACACTGAATTTGATCGTTTGACCAATTAAGACATATAGGAATTGTCACTGACAAGGGAGGTCTTAGATCATATGTACACGAAATTCACACTTAGAGAGAAGGGAAACGCAGTCTGAATTCGGATTCGTGAAATTACCAGGAAGACATCGAAAGTCACCGAGAAAAATAGAAAACAACTGGTTGAAATTTATCCTTTACATATCTCTGTAAAATTGGAATTATTCCCTTGGTAACCTAAAAATTCAGCTCGTTAATACCTGTAAAAGCACATTTGGTTAGCTGACTAAATTTGAATTATGTGCGGTTAATATTCCACAAATTTGTTGCAATATGGAAATTCCCTAGACAGTTTTAGATGCATAGATTAACTTCTATTTTGTAGCTAAATTTTCATAGAAATGCAACAAAACTAAATAATTACGGCATAATAACGCTCTTGTTTGAATAGAGTTTGGAAACCCTAGGAGTCCCGTGGGCTATTTAGGTAGATGAAAGTTCAATTATGTAGGGAAGATAGATGGGGTTTCATTAAAGAAGTTTTAATATTAATTATTTGCTGTTGCAATTATCCTTTACACGTACTGAATAAAATGTGGCTCCCAAAATGATTTGATTAAAAAGGTGGTTCTAGGAGGTATGATTAGTTGGAAATTTTTACTAAATGAAATCGTGTATGGCCTCGACCAAAAAACAATGAATGAAAAATATCCGCCCACAGTAATATGACATTAGCCTAATTGCAGAGTGGGTAGAGAGAATGTTTTTTATGAAAATGGTAACATGAGCCTCAGGTGATGTACGGAGAACCAACAAAGTTTTGCATGCGTCTCTTTATAAATTCAAGGACAAAAATAATCATTAGGAGTATGTTTTTGGGGACATATCATATTACTCCGAAATATAATTAAGTAGATTAATTGCAAAAATCTGAAAATAGAAGTAGATTGGGGCTCTTCCACCAAGCTTTTAATAAAACCTCTCCCCAATTAAATTTATACTGAAGCGTCGTACTCTATTCCGATATACTCGACTCTGCTGTCTGGGTAATTACGCCGCTTCAACCTGTCCATGTCTTGCCATTGGATTACAACTTCATTTAGAGTATAAATATAACAGTGAGCCTTCGTTTCGTTGAATTTCATAGGGAGTCGGAAAAAGGCATAGATCCATGCAACATGCTGTTTATTATGGTATACTTTATCCTGTCAGCAAGTATCATGAGCTCCAGGACAGTATCCTAGATTGGGCAGTCTCGAAAATATAGCAGCTTATTATGTCATTCTCGAAAACAAAGGACTGTATACCCGCCACAGTTAAAGTTCTCCAGGTATATTGTTCTTCAACGGACAGCATATACTTCCAGCCTTCCCGGTTCGGACGAGACTTTAATCTATAATATATGGTTACCATTTACCTCTCGTTAGAGTATAGCGCATCAACCACTCCTATGCGCTATCGTTCGCTGTTGCCTGAAATGCATATCAGTTCTCCCCAAGACTTCCGGAGACGCCCGCAGTCCTTCTTTATTGTTCTGCACCAAGTACCCTTAGGGTGACTCACCCGTCGGTCAATTTGGGTGAGTGGATTCCACTGCATGGCGTAGTCATCAATGCAATTATCGCAACTAATTAATGCTTGACGTACGCATTACCACTTCCGATTACATCGTGTACGAACGCCAGGCCTGTGCGCTGACCAAGTTCTTCGTTTGTAATTTCAACAGGCCACCGTGCTCCGATGGTATGAGACAGACAGGTTTCAATCAAGGCTTGGAGCTTCCGGGTGACAATGGTGGTCACTTTTCATATGCTACTCCCATATAGCAATACAGAAAGAACGCTAGCACGAAACAGTGGCGTCTTCGATGGCATGGTCACGTAATTCGCGCTAACGAGAAGCCAAGATTGGTCATAACTTCGAAGTCAATGGTAAGCAACCAAAAAAACGGCCGAAACAACGGTGGTTTGCTATGCTTGATAGGGATTTAAATCCCTCGCGATTGCATCCAGATTGAGCATTTGGTAAAGCCAAATGGCGAAACCAATCAAGACGAGCCGACCCCGCTTGTTTTGCATCGCCGCTGTTGAGTGCTTACCTCGGTCCAGTTTTCTTTTGACCTCAATATATTTTCAAACCAATTATGGAGTGGCATGTTCACTCTCATGAGGTCCATTAGCTTCTTACGGGATTTTGGGATGATTCGAGTCCTCGTATGTGGCGATGAATGGACGAGTCGGACTAGTTCTATGACCACTAAGGGATTGGGTTAGGTAGTCATTTATTTCCTGACTTCTAAATACGCAATGCTTGGTTCTTGCTGTTATTCTCCGAGTGGAGTGTTTGTCGTTACCATTTTTTGTACAATTCTTACCTTTTCAGAAGCTTGCGGTCACAATAGACAGATTTACTTCCCTTCCCTCATAAATCGAATGTGCTTTATTGGCCACCTATTTGCCACCCTGGTATTGACAATACAGATCTCTTAGTGTTGTCAATACCAGGGTAGTGTAAAATTTTACAGTTTAAACTACCAAAAAACTAGTAAATCAGTAGAGTTGGTTTTGAGGTAATGCCAATGAATTTTACTAGCACATTAATAACGTATAACGACTAAACCCTAAACTCTGTGACTTTCGCTGGACATGTAGTATTTAAGGTGGAGTTTTGAATATTGAGGCTTCTATACTTCAGTTTCGGTTCGGTTTTGAGGTGAGGTTCACTAACTGGATATCTATAGCAGCTGTTTGGGCTACTTGTCTATGATATCGCTACATCTCAAGTAGGGTCCACCAAATCTTCTGTTTCTACTATAGATATTGTCCTTATAGAATTTACGAGCTAGATTATCTTCGTTCCTATCCATTGCCACTTCCGCCTACTGATCACATCGTCTGATGGTAACCGGCCTGTTCGCTGAAAAATCTCTTTCTTCGAAATGTTATTAAGCTAGCGTACCGCCATGATCCGTCGCGGACAAGTTTGTAGAGCTCACTTTCCATGTATTACTTCCACAGAGGAGCACACAACAGTCTCAACTTAATGTTTGTGTTGAGATATATGCATTTCCAGATGAGACAAGATAGCGATGGCGGATATAACACTGTTAATGTGCCGAACGCAATCCAGTTTGGTTCTATGTTCGACAGAAATGACGTTTTCTAGATATATAAGTTGACCGACGCCTACGATACACTTGCTCTTCTCTGAAAGTGGAGTGCGATAACCCATCAGACTGCGAATCTTAGTTTTGTTGATGTTTATCTTTAGTTTGAATCCACCTGGCTCTCTTTCTAAATTCAGAACTATTTGGGCAAAGCCAGTGACTCGGTGAGAGGGCAAACATGTGTCACCAGCGTAGTCGAAGTGTTCGAGAGTCTTTGTCCTTATCCACTGAGGTCATCCGGGCAAGGCAGAGTGAAGAAGGTCGTCAATAACAAGAAGAAATAATACCGGTGATTGGCTGCAATCTTGATTAAATCCATGCGCATTTTGCGCAATTATATGTGGCTTTGATAATAGCTATTAATTTCTCCGGAATGCCTCTCCTACGTAAAGCAATGATAGATTCTCTGTTGTCGTTGCAGAAATGTTTCTCGAAATCGATGAAAAGCAGTGAGCATGGCGAAAACCTTAACCACGCGCACTGTTTCAAAATGATACGCTGGGTGTTTGTGTGGTAACTGTACGAAAACCCCGGCTGTAAACTACCTTGATCTCTGTCGATCAAAAGTGTTTTGATGTGTTCTAGAATTATTTTCACTATCATCTTTCTGACGCCAGGGAGCACGAACGGGTATCTGCGTGCATGTGACACTCAAAACGGGAACCCTTCTCTAAAGTTTCAATGACCATTCCCTTCTTCCACTTACAAGGCAAGCTCTGGAATTATCAAGATCTGCAGGAACTGCAGGAGCAGCGATGAGTAGATCTGCAGGAAGACCGCTAAGTCCCGCGGCTTTACTCCGTTTGAGTGCCTTCTCTTCTGTTTGGGAAATAGCTTCATCTACAAGGGGCGGAACTTCATCGAATGTGATACAGTTAAGAACCGTGGTAAAGTGTTTTTCGGGAATTACCAGATGAAGTTGATATTTGTAATGTAAACCTAACGTGTTTGTTTGAATAGATTTCTAACATCCGACCTCCGAGGAGTCTACCGGAGGACTGCTCTACTGAACCTCTAGCAATTATCTAACTTTTATGGAGAAGATCGCTTCGGTAGAAAAGAAAGATAATAAAACTAGTTCTAATTCCAGGCAAGTGTTTTGAAATAACTAGCATCGTCACCGTTTCTTCTACTTCTACAGTTGTTCTTTATCGTGGATAAGGAGTCAATCGTTAAGATCCCCGACAGGACCATCGAAAGGTTTGCGACCAGGTGTTCTTTTGTGGTGCGGTATATGGTTCTTAAATCATTGCCATCTGCGGCAGCTTTAACTTTCCTAACCAGCGAAACAACAACCTGTCTTTTTTCATAGTACATACTACCTTGAACTTCCCGAGATTTCGTACGGTACTAGAGGTTATCTTTCGCAGGCCCAGGCACAGTGCTCATCGATATTCTCAAATGGGTTAGTCCATCTATCTACCGTCCGATGAACTTTCTCAGTGTCAAGCGACAGTTGGATCATATAAACAGACGATATTTAGCTAGGGGGTCGCGGCTCACCAAACTTACAAGAAGTAGCGGATGCAACACCATGCCTTTCGAAGCCAATGTCTTTTGTGATGCAAGTTCTATGGCCGAACAATGTGCCAGCAATCACGATGAAAGCTGCAGAAATCCGTAGGCCTGCCAATATTATGTTTACAGTCACCAATACCTTGTTCCCCCATCAGTCCGCCTAACCGAGTTACGTATTGTCAGAACCCACCTTGACATTTAGATTATCCATCGAAATTACAATGTCACTTTTAGGAAGCCTCCCCAGAACTTCGTGTAATTACTTATGGGAAGCATCCTTCTCCACCATGTCGGAACTCTTCGTTGGTACATGCCACCGGATAATTGTGAAGTGTCAAGTGCGTTCGAACCAATTGGGAGTGTCTGATAAACGCGTAGGTACATAGGCAGACAAACAATGGAATCATTGCAAATGGAAATGGATCAATTTTAATGAAGTTTCATTTTACATGGAAGCTTCCAAATTTTTAATTTTCTTGTTAAATATTCTGTAAGATAGTCAGTTCTACTTCTAATTAGTAAGAACGGAGCGCGTTTTTCATTCGTTTGCTAGTGGGTAATATCAGCCTAACTAACTCGGATGATCAACGCCCTTGATATTCTGCCTATTATCACAAATAAGAGGCATGTGGTGACTAGACAAATTACGAATATTTCTTATGTTGTTATTTATCTGCTGGCTGACTCTGCCTTTTATTCCGAGTCCAGAAGCATTCGGGATGGTTTAATACTCGGCGAGCAAGCAGCTGTCTAGCCGAAGTGTGTGGGAAAAGATAGCATTTGACTATTCGACCCTTCCGCATTCTTCAGTGAAGACAGCACAAAAGATAACGAGAACAAAAAGTAATAATGACAAAATGTAACTCTGGCGGACTCAGTTTTCAACTTCAAATTCCTTTGAGACTGAACCTCAATGCAGCAGTGACGTTTTGCGCTATTATATGTCATTGTGATAATAGCTATTGTCGAGAGCCTCCTCAAAATCCATAAAGATCCACTTTTCTTATGATCAAGCTTTTGAGGTGTGCTTCGCACGTTCCAGAATTATTTTAAACATGACGTTTCCGACTTGATTGTCACATTCAAAACCGGTACTTTGTTATGATACCCCTTCTTCCACTCACTGGAAAACATATCAGATTCCGGAGTATTTCAATGAATGGTGGTAGCTGTGTAGAAACAACAGGAGCTGCACGGAAGTTCATCGGGGAACAAGATAGCTTTTCCACTGCTAAACAATAACCGCATCGTGAAAGCATTCTTGCTTGCTCTTCAGTGGAGTATAGGGCTTTCACACAGTCAGACTGCACTTCAGTTTCACTATCATCACACTCAACGCTGAGTAAGTGATAAGTTTACAACAGCGAGACGAGCACAGACATCTATCCGAAGTCAGAGCAACGAGATCGAGGAGCTGACGCTCTACATCCTTCCCTTCCCTTCCCTTCCTTTCCTTGTAAGTAGACGGAATAATGAGACGCAAGCGAAGGTAGGGATCTGCGAAGAATGGTCCCTTAGGAGGTCGAAGTTGTTGCTCCCTTTCTTACCTTCATTCAGAATGCAACTCCTAAATATACTGTCGATGGCAATGTGGTTGATCTGATTAAATATTCGCTCCAGAAAGTTGCAGAAATGTACAAGCCTTTCACCTTTAGGAAGCCTCTCCCGAACTACTTATAGTTGTTCATGGAATGTCTTCTATAATTGTGTGCTTTTGTATTCTGAAACGCCTGGCGGTAATAGACGGAGGTGGGAGGAGTAAACTCTAAACTGCCCCTACCTTACTTCCCTTAGGTTCAAAATATGTTGCTTATACTGTTAGAATTCCCAGTTAAATATGTTTAGCTTCTGTCTGCCGGAAGAGCTCTCTGGATGGGCTTCTTAATAGGATTTTATAGCTTCAACTGTGTATGAACTTGTACACTTTAGAATTATTACTAGTCCTGATTGCACTTGATATAGTGCTGCATGCACATTTGCAGTTTAGTCTTTAGTCGCAAAATAGATCTTCGAGTGTGTAATCTACATTTTGTTTTTGCCCGGATGCCAAGTTGGCATCCCTCAATCCCTAAAGAACAACTCTGGCTCCACATTGGGTTTGTGAATGTATAAAAACGGAGCGTTAAACATCTGAGACCCGCTTTAGTTATGCTTCCCTCGTATGCGGAAGTGACGTAACGTCTGGTGAGGGGAAAAAAGGGGTGATGGGGGGACGAAATCGTAAGTCGGCTTGGTTTCCTTTTTTGTGATCTATAGGGTTTGTATTGGTTTTCTCTTTGATAATTTGCACTAGATTAGTCGTATTATGCTAGATTGTTATCCGGGGTGAATGATAACACCCGAAATAATATTAGCTAAGTATCGCTTCCCGTGCAAACCATTCTCTGGAAGTTTTCGATAATTTCTTTTTAAACGAACAGAAAAACTTCCATTTACTATTATATTTTTTGTATAGAGTTGTTCAGGATTCTGGGCTATAATTGCAATATCAGAAACAATGTGCGATAACTGACCTACGGATAAAATTTATCAACAGTTTCTTGGATAATGCGTTTTCTAGTTATTAGATTTGAAGAATCTGCGATAGTTCGCGATTTTAAAAGATCTAGGAAATTGGGCTCTATAATATAAACTTTAGAATCCCTTAAGGAATCACAGCAGGAAGGTTACCGGCTGCTTCGGTCACATTACTCCTGTAGCAGAGGTGAGACAGCGTCTGACGAGTTGCCTCTGCTCGGGGCAAAACTGCAAGCAGTCTATTTGTAAATTTGGGTGCTAGCCCAGAACAGAAGTGTGCATGGTCCAAAACAGTGGAACAAAGTTTCTCAAATTTCTAAACAAAAATTCAAATAAAAGGAGGTTATGCTGGCCTCTCTAGTTGCGACATGCTTTAATTGTACATTTTCTAATTGGCAAATGACTCGTTTTCCTATGAAAATTTTCGTACCGACAACCTGGTTGTTTCATCGCAATGTAATATTTTATGCACAAAATAATTTAGGGCATACCACTCCATTTTAGACTTATATTTTATTGTATCTAACTGAGGCCATTAAATGTTGTTGTTAAAATGTTGTACCAAAGGTGAAAGTTCTCAACTTTTTTCCTAGATATTTTTTGCATCTCACAAATCGGACCTTAGAACTGACGAGAGTATAAAAGCAAGAAAGGCGAAATGAGTTTATTGCTGATCCAATCCAGAGCACTGAAGCCAAGAGTCATTAATTTGCTGAAAAAGCTTGAGTTCACTCATAAGACGCTCTCTTTTGCGTGATGCCCGTATCGATAGTAATGAGTTCTTCCTTAGGTAGCTCGACCCATATTTCAATCTTGTCGTCATTTTGCTATAAAAGCATAAAATCATAAGTAATATAAGACAGACCTTACTTTTCTGTTGCCTATTTAGTAGCATGGTTACCAAAGAAGTCAAACTTATATAATCTGGTTTTCCTTAATTGATGATATGTTAATATAGCTCCACATAGTCAGGTTGCAAATTGGATTTAATATATAATCTGGGAATAAATACCAGGGCTACCCTTCGAAAAAGAAAATTCGGGCAAAGGAAATATACTTGCTTTGACTCCAGTTAAGTGCTTCTGGATGCAGCTAATCGAAAATTATGCATTTCAGTTCAATGAACACTGCGAATAATCACCCGCCTTATTTCAGAACGATTCTGTAATGTACCCTTCCTTTAATTAGTTTTCAACCCTCAATACATTTTTCCTTTAACTTCAATCATTTGTTGCGCAACGACCATCGCTTGAAATTACACCCCAGCAATGAAGCTCTTCAGAAGGTAATTAGAAATCACAAAAGGGCATCCGGGTGAGAAACTGTAAACGACCTGACTTCTCTCTTCACCCGCAACAGAAAAATGGCGTGCGGGGGTAAAATAAGATTTCCAGGCACGTGTGTTATTTTCGTGAAGTTTTGTTGAATTAGTTAGATTCTCCTGAATTCGATTCTAGAATATGAATTGGATGAATGAAAATATCCTTGGGGCGTGTTCAAGAAGTCCCTTCCGTGAACTTTTCCTTTGATATGGACAGAATGAAAAAAAACGAAGGACAGAACGCTTTGATAAGTAAGACAGGATATGGCTTGCGGAGTTTTTGAAAAATTAAAACTGACGTGATGTAGATGGATCCGTAAGGGTAGCAGTTCTATTTTTAAGACATTTAGTTGTGGCGAAAAAAAGCAAGATATTTATAGAAAAAAGACCAGGAAATTGGCTCCTTGTGTTCGAATGGTAATGATAAGATTATTCTTACTGGCGTATATTTTCCCCAAAAATGAAAAGGCTCCAGGGGACATCTCCTTGCCTACTGCTCTCTTTATTTAAAAAAAAATCTGTGGTCCCTATTTCGCGCGTAATTTATTATTATATAATTCTATTTCTCTTTCTCAGAATCATTTCTATAGATTATATTCCATTCATGCCTTCTTTGTACTAAAAATATATTTTCTGTCTTTTTCAGCTCGTCGGTGGTGAATTCGACATGGAATTAAATTTTGTAATTCAAGATGCACAAAATATAAAACATATGCTCGAATTACTAGACCATTGTCCACCTAACTTGCAGGTAAGTTAATTTACATAGATAGTGTTAGCCACAAACAATGAATTCATGATGCTATGAACATGGGAAATTATGGAGTCCTGGAAATCAGAGAGAATAGGTTCACCATCGCATCCAGTGTTCAGGGATATACTTACACACCGTCTGCTCACAACAGAGTTCTACTTACCAAAATGAATGTATCCCACTAGTGTCGAATTTATGTCATCTATGCTCCTTATTAGGGATTCCATCTCCACATTTTGTCGAGCACTTATGGTGATACCAAGCAGACAAGCCCAACAATGTCATGCCAACATCATCGAATCTTGTGATGGTCACAGTGGCTCTATGGCATTTTATGCGGAGAGAACGTAACGTGTCACATTAGATGTTAGACATTGTCCTAAAATCTGGCTATTAATTTGCTTTTATCTTTCGTGTGAAACATTATTTTGTGGTGTCGCACTAAATTTGTTATGTGTGAGGTGGTAAATGGCTTGGCCGTTGTACATTACTCCTCCTACAATATAACCCTATCCCATTTGGCTAGTCCCTGTATGTCTTACAAGGGTGCGGAAAGGCCCCAACAGTACGTACTGTGGCATCGTCAGACTGCAGTGGAGGGAAGAGAATATAAAATCTGCTTTGATCAAAGGAGTATGAGATTGCAGATATTGGATGTGAAATTGATGTAGAAAATTAGTTAGTCGGTTGAGAGATAATCTTACCTTTAGGAATGATATACTCCTAACGAAATGAAACAGCATCCAGAATAGACTCTTTGATGGCATTCCCAGTCATCAGTAAATCAGTAATGGTCTTTCAAAGCTAAAGAGGTATATCGTATTCTCACATTAACATGGTTGGTTAATTTGGTTCGTTTTTTTAAACGTTCTATGTAAAGAAAAATCACAGTAAAATCGATTTACTCTTTGCCATGCCTTATCAGAAACCAAATCAAGTTATAGTGGACATCCCCAGAGCTGCACGTCGCCACTCTTCAGGATTATGGTCACCGCATTCTTTCCAGTCGTACAATCTTCGAATCTTCTTAGCCAAAAGATCTGAGATTATTTAAAATGCACTAGCAAATCTTAATACGCTTAGACGATATATTGCCGATAGTTTCTTTTTTTACACGTTAACATTAGGGGCCTTTGTTCAAACTGATATTGCGCATAACAAAATAGATCTTCATCTACGAGATATTCGACGTCCGGCTTGGACTTCATAACATACTATCCTACAATAATCTTAGAGCTTTTCCAACTTGCGGCGGCTGACTAATACAGTCTCAGTCTTGTCTTTCGTTAGCTCTAAACTATCTGATGTCAGCCATTCCTTGATCAGCCTAACCAATGTCTCACATGCCTAACCAACATCCTCCAGATGTTTATCAATTAGCACAATTGCGATGTCGTAAACGCGTTGTCACAGCAGTTTAATGTAAAGCACGGGCCCAGCATCAATCCTTGAGACACTCTACCAGTTACCAATTATCAATTTGGCCAATGTCGGTATTATAGAGGGGTTTTCTATCCACGAAACAATCCCTGATAATTAGCTGAATATGTGTGGGCATACCCAGCTGGTTTAGAGATCTAATGCTGCATCGAGCAAAGTTGAAACCATTTCTCACGTCGAGGCTAATAATAGCGCCGCACTGCCATCTTATAACTGCTATTGTTTCTTCTGATAGATTGTCCACTGCATTGATGATATACCCTGCTGATCAGGCAGGGTGAAAACTGCACTCACGATTTCCCGAGACGTCTGTACTCCTTGTCTACTGTTCTACACCAAGTGCCCTTGGGCCAACTCACCCGTCGACCACCTTGCGATCACATCGCGTGCGGTTGTCAAACCGACCAAGTTGTAATAGTATAATAATGCCAGGCCAGTGTACTCCAATGGTACGTGCGTCGGCAGGTGTAGTACCTGGAGCTTTTGAGTAACAGTGGGGGTCACTTTCCATGTGCTGCATGTTGGGCGACATCTACTTCGGTGCCACTGTCGGTTGAAACAACGCTTCTTAGATACAGTGGAACCCCGATAATTGGCACATCGAATATTTGCATTTCCGGCTAATTCGTACAAATTTCCTAATTCCCAGAGTTAATTTTCTTTATTTTGCACTCCCAATAATGGGTAATCCCGATTTTTCATACCAAATCGTCAGTCACTTGACCATACGAATCATCGGGATTCTACTGTATTCAAATTGATCGACGCCTTCGATACTCTGCATTTTAATGCAAATAGGGCGACTGTGAAGACCCGTCACACTGAAAACCTTGGTTTTGTTGGTGTTGACCTCCAGTCCGGCGTCCACTTCCAAATCCAGAGCCATGTGGCCAAGGTCTATAATTCCCAGATGCAAACATATAGCAGCGTAGTCAAAATGTTTGCAGAAAGATATCATCGTCGATTGAACTCCTCCACAGCGTGAAGAACGTTCAAAATGACCCGTAAGGTGTTGATGTGATCAGTGCAGGAGCATCCGGAGCGAAAACCAGCCTGCTATCTGTCAATTAAGCTTGCGAGATGTTCTTTGCTGTGTTCCTATACCACTTACTATTACCCAATAGCCACACTCAAAACGGATACTCTTCTTTGGGACCTTGATGATCGTCTATTTATTCCACTCTCTGGGAAGGTCTCGGATTTCTGTACGAGTAAAAGCAGCAGTAACTGCAGGCGCCTCGGTAAATAACTCTGTGGGGTACCATGAAACTCAGCGACTTTAGCCCGTTTGAGTACATTCATTGCCGAGGTGATTTCTCTTCTACTTGGAGGAGCAATCTGTATCCGCATTTAAAAGTGATTAACCATTGCTTATACAAGAGAAGGAACTTCACCGGGTATGATACGATTAAGAACCGTGGTGAAGTGTTTTTTCCACCTCTTCAGTCAGCGTGAATGATCAGTTGACCATTAAAGTCCTTCAGAGGACCATCGAAAGATTTGCAACTACATCCAAGCTCTTTCATGATGCGGTGTACACTACGGAAATCCGCTTCCTGACCAGCGCAATTAAAAATTCCCTTTCGACACGAAATTCTGCACGATATCGAAGTTCCCGCATCGTCGTTTTTTGTACACCGAATTGTAATCCGAATGCTTTTAGCCATTCTTTTGTCAGCCTGAACGATGTTTCACCCAGATAATATCCTCAAGTTATTTGCCTATTATTGCAATCTCCTGAGGTATTTGATGCGTAGCGCATCGCCGTACATCACGTACCCACATCAGCATAGTTTGAGAGCATAGCATTTTTTGATATCGGTTTAACACCTTGTAGGTTTGTAGTTGGTTCTGTAATCAGATTGACCATTGTATTGATGGCATCCACTGTTGATCCTCTAGTGCAAAAGCCGGATGTTGTGTAAACATCCCTCCAGCGGGATCTAAAATTCGCATCAGACCTTCGCATATAATGTGGTTCCGCTGCTTTCCAATACTGTCTAGTAAAGAAATGGGGCAATACGACCACGGCATATCAGGTAGTTTGTCATTTTTTGGTGGCAGCATTATCATCTGTTTTTTTCCACTTCCTTATCGCTTGCAGGCATTCGGTACGCGGTTATAAGCTTTCATTATTCCTCCAGGGTTTCGATAATCTGTGGGCATTATTTTTGGCCTTTGGCATAGAGGCATTACGTTCTGCGACCACTTTGCTAACAATTTGTTTAGATTTTTCTTCCGTACCGATTGGCTTGGAAGTTTTTTTAAATATCTCAACGAACATTTCAGACATCATTGAACTCTACTGCTTCCTTTTCCTTCTATCCATTTTGCTAAGGGGTATAGGTTGACAGTCAATATTAATGTAGTGTCCACTAACTCGCCAGGTTCCGAAGGTAAAATCTGCTTCCGAAGGTAAAATCTCCCACTGAACCTACCCTACTCCAGCAACGGAAAGCTTTCCAGTCATATCAGTTGCCTGTTATTTGAAGCTTTCCATTCCAACTCGTTAGCCCATGCGTTGATGTCTCGCACGATGACAATTAGGAACTGTGTGCTTGCGTCTGCAACTATAAACACTCATTAATTTTGGCTCCTACAAATCCGTCACCAGGTTATTTTCTCGAATAAGTATCTTACTATTGTCAAAATTGACCACTGTACACTTTTGTCACTTGTACATTCCACGTTGTGCTTTACTGTGCATGGTTTTCCAATAATGGCCATATCAACATAGAGTTCTTGGACTGACTGGCATACTCCCAGTGGTTGAGGTTTATCTCAATAAACCTCATTTGCTCCTTGTGGTTGGGTCCCTCTTAGACAGCGAGCATTTTCCTATCAGATCCAATGTGGTTGTTTGTGCAAGATTTGGTTATATGACTGTACTTCCGACACGTAAAACAAATAGCAAACGATATTTCGTTCTCGAATCCTACAAACGAGCCATCGTTGTTCTTCGAGTCTACTAATATCTCGTGGGTCAGTAGCCTCACTATTACCTCCTTTCCTAAGGATCTATTCACCTGGATCTGGCAGTTGGATCTCCTTTCGTGCTGCGTCTTCCGGAACCCTAGGAGCATTCTTTTGATTCTTGAAACTTTGCCATCTAGGTAGTATAATGTCAAATCTTACCACTTTTGCTCTCGATGACAATCGCGTCCAGACTTCTTTTATATGGAGAAAATTGCAAATGCCAATGTTTCCTATTGGTGAAAACCTTCCAAAAGTACTCTTCCGTCCGGCTTCGCAAAGCATCTAAACACGAAAACACCTCAACTTGAATTGTTGCTTCGAGGCAGTGCAGATTTCTTCTCTGGATGTCACCTCATCAAGATACTTGCAGTGCATATATCTCATGTTTTCTAGAACGTACTGAGGCGTTCACCCAAGCGACTGTATAACTTGATTAAAAATGTCGTCAGTTTTTCCCATGCTGGATCTTTTTGGATCTCTTTTCTGTGTCCATCGGATTTTGCTAACATTTCCACCTAGGTCTCTTAGGTGGGGGTCAGTTTTGACCTGTTTTAGTATATCTGTATGCGATAAATGTTTGTTGCTGGAGATTAGAATTTCGTCTCCGCAAATGCACCTTTTGCACAGTTTTTATTTTCCTTGGGTTTCGCTTTGCTATCCGAAATTTCCACTTTGGCCACATGTTTTCCCCTTTGTAAACGTTTGATTCCGTTTATTAGACTGGTCAGAATCTCTTTTTTTTTCTTTTAGGCCCCTGTTGATTCCTTAAAAGTGCCATGCTTTATCGCACTCTTTTACGTGGTTGGGCGTCGTTGATCTTGCATTTTGGTGTCACTTTTCATATTCCTTCTTTCTTCCTCTTCCGACCTGTTATAAAGCAGCCTGATGGCTCTCACTATGTTCGAAATGGCTTGGGGCCCATTATACTTTGATGAATTCGGACAGTTCCACTATTCTGGCTCGAAGCTAAGGCAGTTCTTCTGGATCAGTGCTCTGTTCTCGGTGCGTCTTGGCCAGATTAATCCTTTTTACCGGTTCTTGAGTAGATGCGGTGGGTGCCGCAATCGCCTTCTCTGGCCAGCCAATTCCTTTCAGCCCAGCATCCTTTGTGTTTATTGTTGGTGTTCTTCGAAGGGCTGTGATTCGTTTGATTACCTCCTGCTTCAAAGATGCAACGGCGGCCACGTTGTCCACCATCGACCCACTTCGGTGAAGGGATATCGAAGGTCGGGAGCCCGCTTGCTCACTTCCGAAAATCGGGGGTAATGAGGTCCAGGGCTCCTGCATCGTAACTTCACACCTTCTCTCATCTTCGATGTTAGTTTTGTGTTCTGGGTATCTTTCACGATTTTGATCCACGCACCATCAATGAGCAGACACGTGCCCATGTCTGAAAAAAGTTCATGAATATATATTTAGACATCAATAGGTATGCCCCTATCTGCTACCTGGATGGAAGATCTGACAACTCCCTGCAGAAGCCTGACTAGGATTTGAACACTGAACTGACACTGGTGCAAATTACCTGGCAAAATGTTTACTGTTTGCCTATTTGTGTCTAAATAATATAGCGACTTGACTTAGCAGATTTAAGATTTTATATACTCGATTTAAAGTCAACTCAAGGCACAGTAACACTTAGCTCTGAAACCAAAAGCAAAATAACCCACCTTAAAAGCTACTTTCGCGTTAGAGAGTTAGAGTTAGTTAGAGAATAACCGAACAGGACAGTGAAGGAAGCAACTGAGGTGACTCTTGGTCAATCAATAGTCGCAAATTCAAAGAGTTTTAGTGTTTCGTGAATTGATCGGTTCTGATTCCTGCGTAATGGAAGTGGTCATCTGAAAGACTGCGGTATCAATAAAAATCGACTTTTTTCACACGATGTGAACCGGGATCCAAATACAGCCCTCATTCTCAATTTCTTATGCAACCTTTTTCGCCTAACAAAGCCAATGATGCTTTAGATGAACACAAAACGCAGTCAGGGGTGGGGTGGCTAGGGGAACCCTAAACCGAAGTTTTTCATAGCGGAAGTCTAGTTCGCAAAAATTAGAGCTATTCGTTCGGCAAGTTGTTTTCAGCGGGTGCTGTTAGATAATTGGTTTCTTGTTTGTCGAATTTAAAAGGTACTGTCTGCCACCTTCCTCAATGGAATCACCCTTGTCCTCTGATCATAAAACAATTCACACGCACTTCGCAAATTTTGCACCTTGCCAAAAAGTTATTTGTATCAGCCTAGCGTTGTAAGTGTCAATTATAATTACACCTAACATCATTTATGCACTCATATGTTATGTATGCGTATGTTATGTTCCCGTGAAACGGTTTACAAACCGGGATGAATAGTTTCACTATAGCTTTACTAGCTCCCCACGCTCCACTGTTCTGAACATAATAGCCATGGGGGTGAACTGTCTCAAATTCAGGACAAAACATTACTTAGCCCCGAACTTGACTTCTTTCACTCGAAACTTCTTTCGCCTATCTTTAGAAAGTCGGTCCTCCAGGATGTGACTGTGCTCTGTGCTTCCTCAAGTGTGCGTGTCCTGCGTCACATAGCATCATCCAAATTGGAAACGGTGGGGTATTTGAATTACTAGTGATGTCTTTGAATTTCAAATTAAGTGGTTAATGAAAATTGATAGGCTAGAGGGTGAGGTATGAGATGAGAGTTTGCCAGGAAAATCACTGCAATTAATTTGCTAGTGCGACGCAAATACGGAAAGAAGAAGGAGGTTTTGTGAAAGCCAATGGACCCTGCTTTCTGTTATTTCGATGGATATGTTGGTTCTTACTTCGCAAATATTGAGCACGCAAACGATGTGGCTAAAGTTGATGTCCTATCTGGTGACATACATATTATATATATACTAATTCATCTTCCTCTTTCTGTTTGTTTGTAGTCATATTTAGAAGCTACCAGCTTAGATGTTGTTAATTTTTCACGCAATATCTTTTCTAATGATACGATTTACTTCAAAATTATTGGAATTTTTTGTTGGGGTGCTAGTATGCTGTGTCTATAATCCTTACACTGCGGTTCGATTCTTTCTTTGTAGCTGCCGAAGTTTCTCATGTCAGTTCAAGCCTCTTTATAATGGAAAACTTTTATTTGTGACGTGTCAGTCTACTCTAGAACCTTCATCAACCGCAGTTAGTGAGAAAATAGGCTCTTTTAAACCAGCACCAAGTATACCCGCCTTGTTGAAATTGTCAGAATCCTTTAAAATTCCTGGGGCTTTTCGCACACTTGCCTCAGCGTTATCTCGCGGTCTGCTACTACCGAAGAACCAAATTTTCAAAGACTGTCTGTAAACTCAAACCCTATAAACATTGATAGACTGTTTGTTTTTTGTAGATGCGAAAACCCCGAAAGCTGCCGTGTGGGCCTCCACGCCGTTAACGTAATTCCTTTCAAGGTATGTCACGGGACAGACGAAGGAACTCAAGCTCAGCTTATACTTAACGTCGACCCCAGCAGTTATTGCACTTTCGTAAATTGACGTGTTTTGAATCTTGTAATGCACCACATCGATTGCCACGTCCTGTGCGGTGCAAATAACTCCTGTCCAAATCCAGTAATGAACTGCATGAGGCAATAATTTATTCCACTGTGTCTACTCATCAGCCATGGATCGATTCTTGCAATCAGTCCTTCCTTCCAGCGATTTATCCCACTTTCTTTACCAGATAGCTGAAGATGTTCCTCGCAAAACCATAGGTTCCCTTATCTTCCCGGCCACCACAAACAACTACGTCTTTCGATGTCGTTCTGTAAGTACCTGCAACTCTGAGAGCACTTCAGTGGGATACTGTTGCCAGTGACTTCTTGCGTAACGGCCTCTTTTTTGCTTTGGCCGAGGAGGTGCCGTTTAAGTAAATTATGAGTTGTCCACTTTAGGTAGCAGTAACTGCCGTATGTGGATTGTTTTTGTCCAATATTTGGTTAGATGTGCGATAATTCGGCGATTTTTTCTGGCTTCTCATTCAGCATCTCGAGTTGGCCTTTAAATACCGTCCTTTCCTCAATTACCACCCCAAATTACTTTATTGAAGGTAAGATCAGAGATTTATATTATTATATATTATATTCTAAGTATTTTGGGGTCTTCTTGCACTGATGAGCATCGTCTCAGTTTTGTGGTCCATTTGAATTCAATCAGTGTGGAGTGGAGCATGTCTCGCGAACTTTTTAGCTTAATCAAACACCAGATAGCTGAGTGGTTAAAGTACAAGACTATCGCACGAAAGATCGCGGTTCAAATCTCACTGGCGGCAGTAGGATTTGTATCGTGATTCGACGTCGGTTACCAATTGACTCAGCCGTGAATGAGTGCTGAGTCAAACCAGGGTAATAATTTCGGGCGAGCGCAAAGCTGAGTACAGTGCCTCCTATGGGGTATTGTAATCCTGTACTGTACCGTTACGGTCTTGGATGAAGCGCTCTAACACGCTTCAAGGCCCTGATCCAATCGGATTATTGCTGCAACGATTATTATTCAATACCCAGCAAATAACACCTTTCAATAGGTTAGGGATCAGTGTGTCATTACAAGTCCTATTATGATTTTCATGTTGTTTTTCTTAGGGGACAATAGAAATACTCTTCTGTGATCAGAAGGTCTTCCACAAAGATTTACATCTGCCGCTGTGAGTCCTTTCGCTTGCATAAATTAATTTTCATAATTTCGCAGTTCACGGAAGGTTAACGGTGTATTGCTTCATTTTTCCAAAAGTTCCATAGCGCGATTTCCCAAAAACTCAGAGAGCATTTGGTCCTCTTCTAAAACTGACACGTTGACCTCTGGTTACCATTGTTCCCTTTGATGATTACGACGGAGTGTAGTTTCTCTGGGAAGTCTGGAAGTCTTATGAACGTTTAATCCCTTACCACGCGCCAATGATGCAGGGTTTTCCATAGATAAGTCTAGCTTTGCCACAGTTGGTAAAATTCACTTCGCATCAGCAATCGTATGCCGAGCGATCCTTTAGATAGGTGCTAGCTCGAGATCATGGATGCATGATTTTTATTTTTTTATGCACTTCCAGTAAACCAGTGGTGATGAGAATACCTATTCCAGAATATTTGCCCTTTAATTTGATATACACTTCTAGATACTTGACTGATTGCGATAGGTGGATTTCCACTCCCTGGTCACCTAGTCCAATCTTCCTACCGTGTGGGTTCTTTAATGTATCCTTTAGAAACCGGTGTCGAAAGTTTTCCTATATACAGATGAAGATGGACTGATCAATTGGAAGATTTTTACTTCTAAACAGGTTATTTTTCCAAATTTGGTAGTAAATATGGCCTTGACATCACATCAGTTAATTAGCATATAATCATGTGAAATATGTGTATTTCGAACAGGCAAGCCCAGGTTGATTACTGTATACTTCTACCGGCCCAGATTTTATTATGGATTTCGATACCGCCTTGAAAGTGTATTTTAAGCAAATGGTGGACCTACATCCCTTTTCGTATCCATACTTTTTCTCGTCCTGTATACAAGAGTTGCCCAGCTGCTGGCTATGCTAGGATTTCTTTTAATTTGAAAGCAGGCGAGGTTGCTTCAAGCGAATTTGGCCCCTTGAAAAATCATCTCCATAATTATCGTTTCGTATAGATTCCACTCTTCTTCGCAGCATTTTGAACCTCTGTACACCAAGGTTAGTAAGGTCTTGTAGTTCGGTTAAAAAGCGCCGTTCTCACTCTGACATGTTTTGTAAAATCTAGGTCCCACTATGGAATTTTTCCCTTCTGTGTCACGCTCTGACGGCGCCTTTTCTTAAAATCTTTTCTCAAGCTAGTAATGACCATCCGGGTTGTTTTCACAAGCACACTTGGCTTCTCTTTGGCAATGCAAACCCCTCCAAGGGCTCTTGACTTAGCCGTTCAATGTTAGTTTGTACATTGGCTAAAAGATCTTCCCCGAATTTCAAAAGGGCACCACTGGAAATGGTGTTATCCTTTCCCTTTATCCTGTTTAGTGATGGGGTTGATTCGTCTAAATTGATCGGCTTTGTTACTTTGTCACCGTATAGAACCAGGTGTTGAACTATTTATGCCGTTCATTTTTGTAGTCTGATGACCTGCCCTTTCTAACTGATTAGATTGGATGACTTTTAATAGTCAAATTTTGTGGCCGCTTTAGTTTACCCTTGACTGCTAATATCTCGAGGGATTTCTTATCGTTGGTGCAACTCAAAGTAGCATAACCCAAGTTCGCGTTTTCACTTGGAATCTATCTTCTATCGCTGTCCGCGTGTTGTGTCAGCAATATCAACATTTCAATATCGTTAATGCGCTCAGGGTTGCTCCCTGCTCAAAACTTGATGGTAAAGGCCGGAGACTATGTTTTGTGCTTGAAGAAGATTCCCTTCCTTTTCCTTTCCTAGGTTTTCATATTCTATGCGAACCGTGTGCGCGACAGTGATCTTTGTTCCGGGTCCTGTGAACGTTTGGAGGTTTGCGGGAGAATTCCACTGGGGGGATACCTCGTCCCAGCTTTGATAGTAGGCGAGGGGTCAAACCTAAGGCACGAGCTTCTTTACCTCGCAACAAACTTCCGTGAATGTATTGAACATCAATCCGATGATTGCATTGTCATCGGCAATGGCGTATCTTCTTGAAACGCCAGTCTCTATCTGCCTTTACACCAGTGGAAATAGTACTAGGAAAGATTAACACCATGGAGCATGACCGCGAGCTGGCAAAGTTAAAATTTTTGCCTATGTCTTTGCTCCAGACCAACCACGTCTACCTCACAAGTACCTTCTTTTCCAGTACCAGCTCCTCGGTCCCCCCTTTATCAATAACAGACAGTTTTGTTCATATTATCATCGTCTAGACTGCTGAATTCTCGAAAAAGGAAGACTGTAACCCATGGAGCGCTTCCTGTTCCAGGCCGAGACATTAGGTTAATCCATGCTTGGCCAAAAGAGGGATTTACTGTCTTAATATGCTTTCATGTTATGTTGACAGTATTATCGGTCGTATCCTGAATTGGACTTTCTATAAATTTGGGCTGCAGGATCATTTTAGAGACCGATGGTCCGATTATAACCTGTAAGAAGTGATTCAGCAATAGACACAACAGCCAAGTTAGAAATTCTATAAGTTTTCCAAAGCTGTACATTGAATTTCGGAGCGGTTAGAGTGTTCCATATAAGAGTCGGAAATGCTTGGAAATTTTATTTCTAGGTCACTCTTTATTTCTCTGTTCCAACTATGTGAATAATGCGGCCGTTGGTGCTACAGCACGAAAACCTGACACTTGCCTGGTTAAATCACTAAAACAGTTACTAGAGCTTGGGGATCCAAGTACCATTTATGGTATAGTCTAGGCTGTAATTAGATGATCCCTGATGAATACTATGGATTCTCGGGGCTGCTGGTAGTGTTGTGAAGTTGGCTGTCAGTTCGACCAATGCGAATTCCAAGGGAAGCTCCTCAGCTATGGATGCAGAGGTCGCAGGTATTAGAACCTCAATGCAGACCCTGCAAAGTGGGGTTTCCACTGCTCTTCGTCTCAGCAATCTCTTGACCACGACTTTCTCCTGGTCTCCTTTGTGGAGTATAAAGTATCCACATCTGGTTTCAATGAAATTTTGTTTCAGTATCATTATCATCACAGTTAACGCTGCGCAAGTGACAAGTCTACGGCAGCGGACCAACCGAAAATGAACGCAAACTTCTGGGATGACACGAATTCGAACCCGGGGTAGTGAAATCGAGAGGTTTCAGAAAGAAAAATTCTTTTGTTTCGCTGTAGGTCTGTGGATGTGCAGATTAATTTGATTATTTAGAATTTCGTAAGGACGTGTTTTGGACACAGTATGTGTGATTCTTCAGTGCTATTTCTATAGAATAGTTTGCAAAATTCTAAATAATCAAATAAATCTTCAATATAAATGGAAGCTTATTTTAAGAGATCGAGAGGCTGACGTTCAGCCATTTGACCAAACATTTTTTTGCGAAAATTTTGTGAGTTCTCTCGGTCGGCTGTAAAGCGTTTAATTTGCCTGGGGAAAGCTGCTTTTCTCCGAGGAAATATGAACACGGGAGAGAGGGTGTTTGATATCGAGATTTCACCGCCCATGGTTACATTTCAATTCCTCTGGCCGGTCTACCGTCAGGCCGGATTGATGGGACCTCTTGAACTAAGTTGTTTGTTGTAGATGAGACTGTTCGTTGCGAGTCGCATTGAGGGGTTTTCTCCTCTTCAAAATGTATTTCTTGGTTATCTGCTGGGGGTATCTGCTATTAGGAGTAGCAGAAACATCACACAATTCAGTATGTTTGGATTGCCGAGTAGTATTCGGAGCGTTTCCGTGCCTGTACTGTAAGCCTAGATAGTTAACAGTGGTGCACTTTGTCGCAAAATGCCGCAAAGTATACAGTAGACATTTGGATCCTGGTGGTTTTACGGGAGCACCTGCCATGTCAGCCAAATCCCACGGGCTTCTTAAGACGTGGATTGATTTGAGGACTATAATCAGAGCCCTGCTGTCACAACGGCCCAACAACTCAGAGGGTTTCAGTGTTCCTCATGGTACGACATAATTTCTGGTGAAGATTTGTGACCGAAGCCACTTCATATGGCTACAGACTCGGCTTTGTTTGTCCAAGCCGTTGGAACATTCGCCTATTGCATCACAACCAACAAGTCGATGTGGATACTGCGTTTCCGGGTGCCACCACGTGGAGGTTTTCCTCAGTTACTTAGTGTTGATTCAGTCGACAGCATTACTGCCGTCTCCTTCCTCGCTATCTTAAAGCACCAGGTTTAGAGGACATAAGTAAATCCTTCAATCAATAAATAAGTCTGTCTTTATTATTCAGCGTTCTCTAAGAACTAACTAACTAAGATTCGGTGAGAGTTAACTGAGGTGAAGCCTGAACTGCAATATTCGTTTCCGTTCCTAAAATTAACTGGAGCAGCTTTTATTTCATCCCACTTTGCCTTATATAAAGATAAATTTACTTCTTTCGTCTAAAATAGGAAAAATCATTTCAGTATTTTTCAGTGGCACTTTCAGTAATGCAAACGAAATAACTAGGGCTCTCCGTATTCATTCTGAAAATAGAGCTCACATAGTCAAAAACAAACTGATGCCTAGAGACTTGGAGCATATAATAAAATATTCAGAATTTCGAATTTCAAATTCCAATTTTCATTTTGCTAAAAGCCCCTTGATTTTTGCTTTACCAAATAATTTCTGGGGAGGGTTTTTGTCCAAATAGCTTTTACCAAATTAATTCAGGAGGTACGAGTAATTGTATGCCGAAATATAAACTGTGAAATTTCAGCGGAAAGCTGTTAATTAGGAAAAGAAACTTCACCTTGGGAGCGTGACAATGAACTTATTTCCATTAAATTGATCTTGAAATCTAAGGCTAAGATACAGGATGACAGTAGGAATGGCCAGAGGAGCAGACAATTCGATAATTCGCAACTGTAATCGAAGCTCACCAAGGAGCCTTCGAAATTGTGACCTAATTGCCGAGGTAATTACTCCTTGTAGATTATAATTAGCATTGTTCCATAATAGCAGTCTCCGACGCGGGGGCTGGCATTCACCCTAATTGGTAAAATGCTTAGCGTTTTTTATAAACTAGTTACAGCCCCGTAATTTTTTATGCTTCTCATCAATTCGGCGAAAACTTTGGAGCCAATTTTTAAAAGAAATGCCCCAAATAAAGTTTAATGGATGATAATAAAAAATGATTCGCATGGCACAAAAAAGTTCATAAATTAATCGATTTCCAAGTCAATACAAATTGGGGTGAAACGACAAAGCACCCAAACGACGGCAAAATGCTTCTTGTGGCCATTGGTGTCACATCATCGCAAAGTAAAAATTGCAGCCGTAAAACCATTAATCACATTGAAAATCTTGTCTTTCTTCAGGTGACCTGGCAGTGACCCACAAGTTGCCAGGCTGCTTTATCCTGTGAAAAACTGCTATTCCCATAAATAATAGCCTTTTAAGGATCCACCGAGGTTGGCAGCAACAACATCAGCTGAAAATACGGTTCAATTCAATTAAAAGTTTTCATGGTCTCTATGGGACTGGCCGGTGCGGATGCGATTTCAAAGCCGATCCATCCTCGGTGTGTCCAGCTGTGAAAGAAGGGTCGATAATTCCGGCATGGGACGGATGTGAGGGCTCTCGCTTTCTTACTGTTGCGAGAGGAACTGCATGAGGAAGGGAAGGAAGTGCCGAAGTACATCGGGTGTTGGAAATATAATCCCAATTTAGGTTCTTTGTTCACAATGGGATTTCTTCAACTTTCAGCTCAATTATTCGTAATTTGTAGTTTTTCCAGTTCATAGTCTGTTGGGAGATATAAAGGGAGCCTTAATCCAGCAACAATTCAGTCCTTATTTAGGGGAACATATATAAGTGATGGTGTTATTTGTATTGAACATGAACAATGATCCCTAGTGCAAACAAGAAAAGAGAATATCATTAAAATTCTGATTGAGGCCATATAAAGTAGATTTTTTATGGTATCCCTTTTACCGACATTAGCTCATCGTTATGCATCAATCACACCCCAATATTCCAAAACTTTTCAGACCATCGACTTATGCAGTTGATTTTGCAGGATAGCATTTTTTGGAATGGGTCCGGAAAAGGCAAATGATGTCCCAAAAATTCAATTTCAGAAAAAAAAATGACACTCCCTATTCCGGCCGACTCCTACCCTCGAGATTACAAACGACTGACGAAAGACGGTTAGAATCTCCAAAAACTTTTTCCATAACGACAGTTCCCACAGGCGAAAAGATTTTTCATGCAGACACTGATATTCGACCCCAAAGGGCACCGTGTTGGAAACCCCAGAGGAATGGAAATATTCCGAAACAAGTTTTCTCATTCCCGTACTATTCCATCGAACGTTTGGAGTATATGCGATATGTTTCCCTCACGGAATTTCAAATCTCAGGTTGACCTATTCCGTATGGAACTTTTCATGATGGTCTTTTCATCAATCTTTTTGCAATAAATTCGATTCTGTGAAGTTTCTATCTTTTTTCTCGAATATGTAATTTTCGACGTATTGAAAAAGAGATACACAAGGACTGATTGCAGAGGATAGGAGATGGGGATAGGATGAAACTACAGGCTCGAAGCGATGAGATGAGATCTGCTTGTTGAATAAATCTAGATCTGGTGATAGAAAACGATTGATGTAGAAACCCCAACGAGGATACCTGGCATCGAATGAGAAAAGGGTCAAAAAGTAATTTGTTGAAAGTTTTGTGTATTATTGATTTGGAACCATTGATCTTCGGAATGATGTGGAAGACCGAGAGGAAAGTTTTCTTCGGAAGAGAGATATGAAAAGCTTACACGAGAAAAATTCTCGAGTTTTGAAAATATTTCTGGAGATATAATTGTGTTGACAAGGGTAGCAGGCAATCATGTTTCTTTCACAGCTCCAATACTCGTCAAAGTGGAGATAAAATCAAATCTAATATATTTTTCTGATGTGTACGTAGCACTCAGCGCAGTCCAACATATCTGTCTTGTGCGTGTTTCGTTTCAATCCTAGGGATGAAAGACTTTCAAATAAAATCCCCACTATGTCATCGGGTGGACACCGCTCTCCCCTGTGGAATTCTTATGTAGTAGTCTCGAGCTAGGTGAACTACAAAATTGTCCAGTTCATTGCTCCTTATTTTTCCCAAGTACCATCGGTTTCTTTGTGACAAACAATGGAAATCTTGTGGAATATGGCCAGTCGTTGAACGATCTCTTCATCGACTTCAAGGTCCGCCTATGATAACATAGCCAGGGTAAAACTATACACGGCCTTGAGAGAGTTCGATATCCCAACTAAATTGATAAAACTTATTGGACTGACCCTGACGAACGTGCGTGGCTGGATAAAAGCTGGAGGGTCACCTACGAGATCTTTCACCATCAACAACAGTCTAAGAGAAGGAGATGTCTTCTTATGCATTCTTTTTTAACCTGCCCTGAAAAAAACATGATCCGTGATGCTGACCGACCGTCTTGTTACGGATAAAATTCATCTCGCCTTGGGGGGGGGGTTCTTAATTCATTTGAAAGAGAATGATCTAGCCGGAAATGTCTATAAGAGTGATCTCTCTGGAACAAAACGATGACGTGCCAGACGTAGCGATGGCATGGACCAGGACGCAAGATTTTTACACATATCGAATTGGTGGACGTCGGCCCAAAATCGGACGGCTTGTGAGATGATATGGGGTATAGTGCATCAACTACTGTTGCGCGCTCTCAGTGTCGGTTGGAGACATTACGTTTCAGTTCACGTCAGGATTTTCCGAGAAGCTTGCACTCTCCTCTATTCTGCGCCATATAGTTCTAGGGCAACATATTTCTCGGCCATCTTGGGATAGTGGGCTCCATCGCAATGATATTATCGTCCTTTCTCAACATGTCCACGCTTATCTAACCCGTATGCCAAAGAAATTTTTTTTTCTCAGGTCAGAATACACCAATGACAAAACCCAAACACGAACTGCTTAAAGCTTGGATCCTTCGATTGACGGAGACGGCCCAATATGCTACTCCCATGTACCAGCACAGAGAGAATATTGGACCGAAGCTTGATGCTGATGTCGGGATGGTTACATTTGAACAAAGCAACAGAGGTGAAAGTAAGGGATTTTAATGCGTCAGTAGACATTGGCAGAAACAACAGTGCCTAATCCGATGTCTTCGACGTTCTTCCATTAATGCAAGTATGAAGATTTTGCTGACCTGTTAGACTGAGAAATTTGGTTTTGCTGGTGTTTATCTTCAGTCGGACTCGACTTGCCTCCTCGAAATTAAGAGACGTTGGCCTAATGTCTGTGGCTCAGTGAGAGAGCGAACCGATGCCATTAATGTTGGTGGTGTGGAAATTTGAAGATAGGTGACTTCAGGCATTAAACTCCATCCAACTCCTCAGAAAATGGCACCATAAAGGACGGCACCGATAATGAGAAGGAGAAATGTCGGAGACAAGAAGCAACTGTGCTGGACTTCACTTTCCAAATTAATTTCCTCTGAGATTTTACCTCAATATATCATGTGATATTTTACGCCACTATATGTCGCTCTCCTCTTGCGTGGAGCATTCCTGTGCACGCTATCGAAAGGCTCCTCTGCACACTGCTCCTAATTAATCTGAAGGGTGTTAATGTGGTCTTTTTGGGAGAATTCCAAACGGAAAGCAGCCCTGTCGATTAAGCTTTTGTGGTGTTTCGTGCTGAATTCAAGGATGATTTTAATTAGTATTTTCGCGATAGCGACCAAGACTCCAATATCCTTCCAGTTGTCGAACTCAAGGCGGATATCCTTTTTGGAATTTTAAGAATCATCTCATTCTACCAACCACCGGAAATGGCCTCAGATTACCCGGATTTACGAGTAAGGGAAACACCAACTCCGCAGGGTCTTATTCCCCTTGGCCGGGTTGATGGCAACGATAATTTCGCTTTTTTTAAAAAGCAGTGCATATCTGAATGATATCACATATAGAGATAATATCGTATACAAGACGTGGAAAATTACTGGACGTTCTACGATTCTGAATCATGGTGAGCACCTCTTCAGCTGCTTATCATTGTGGATGAGAAGCGTAGGCGAAACATCCTTCAGAGTATCATGGAAAGGTTTATGACAATGCAAAATAGTCTGTCGAAATCGTTATTATTTGCGACAACTTCTGCTTCCCTGATCAACACAATGGTAGAATTACTTTTGTCACGGCGTGGGCTACGTGGTACTTCTCATTCTTTTTCATAGTAATGGAGCTCCGGTATAGCGTGCTTACCTCATGTGCAGCCATTAAGAGAGCTTTTTGGCAACCGGATGTGATGTTCTTGTGAAACGTGACCGCAACTTCATCCGCACCAGGGACAATGACATTTTTGATAGTGGACCAATGTTTACCAATGAACTCAGGCGGATTGGTTAGTGTTTGTGTCTTTATGCAGAAAGATCGTTTTCCAACTGTCCGGATCGCGGACACGGCCCATATTGAATTTGGCTTAACCCATAACGACCACAATGTTATCTTTAGTAACCCTCTCCTGTCCTCACAAGGTTCACAGGGCGTTATTTTCTTTAAAATTCTTCTAGCTACTTATTTTCCTTGGTGCCAAAAACAATTGCCCAAATCTCCACCGTGGCGCTAAAGCACTAAAATGAGGTCCTCAAGCACTTCAAGACCTTCTCAAAGAAATCTAAGAACAACAGGGTAAGCTCGAAGATGATTTTTGTCCAGCCCGATCTGTCGTAACCAAAAATTAGATCGCGTTGTCGCGCCTGCTACTAGTGACAAATCCAGATTTTTACAGTCCAAAGCAGAAAGGGAGCCAGTTCATTAGCTTCTTTGAGACCGTAATTTACAATAATAGGAGCTCAAGAGATATCCAAAATTGCAGGGTCCGCAAAGGATGCGACAGTCTATCTTCAGCTAAAGAATGCAGAATACAAGGCGGCGCTTACCATACTGGAGAAACAGTTTGTGAGTACCCAACAAATGGCATCAAAAATCCTGGACTCAAACAATGACGTCAAGGACTCAAACAAACAGGATTACAAATAGCGTGATGTCAATTTACGCAACGCTATTGTAGCGACTAGATCACAGCCTTTCAAAACGTAACTCGTTTTACATAAGTCGTTTGTTCCGTTATCAAAACAAACAACAACAGTTACTGCTCCAACTGGGAACATTTGTGATTTGTCTGTGATGCCCTTAAGAAGCTTAAGACAGGGAGAGGTGTTGGTTCCCAAAACGGTAGTGATTATAGCGAAATTGTTTAGTGCATGCCAAAAATGCAACGGTAAGGCACGCTGCCTCAAGTGCAGCAGAAATCAGCGTACGCTATTATACCTCAAAAAGGAATACGCACATGGCTGCAGAGCCATAGTTTTCCCATATTCTTTGAGCTGCCGCCCTCGCGAAGCGGTCCAGTATTGATGAAAGATTCACAGTTTCATGAGCTTGATACAGAATCCCAAACATCCTTTATCTCATTGAAAGCTGTATCTTTAGAAGCGAGACACACTCCCTTCGTTAAGCATAATTGGTGGCGTACACACAGCAACCATTAGGAAGTCTGCTTTCGTACACATATCGGCCAATTTCTAACTAATGATGGAAGTCTATATAATTACCTTTTTGACGTCATTGCTTCGAAATGAAGCAAATAAACACATAAGCCAAAATGGACATTCAGCCTACAGTTACCTGGTCCCAGTATCAAAGTAGGAATCAATTTGACTCTAGGAGCGGAGGTCTTTGAAGAGATAATTAGACGAAGATTGCGAAAGGGTAGGCCGTTATTACCTCAGGAGACGGAACTAGATTGTGTCGGGTAATGTTCCATTGGACAACGTTGGAGTTAACACATTCACATCTAACAAATCCTAAGCAGATTCTCGCTTCTTTAACCTTGATCTTACAGTTGAGGACGTGTCCCTAATGGGTGAATGTGAAGTGAGGTTAGTACCCCGCCGACGATAGATATACTATAACACAGTCTAAAGACAGCTGAAACCCTCCACAATAAAATTACAGCAATCGGGGTGAACCTAAACTGTAAACTTTATACCGGATCGAGACGGCAGGATGACTTAGAAAATATGGTGCTTACTACACAGTCCATCTGCGGATCAAGAGTCTAAGAGTAGGTACTTACTTAGTATCACACGTCTAAGCGTATGTTACTTAGCTTGCGGACTGCTAAGGTCCGAAAAATTTAACCCACGCAAGTGACCGTTGAATGATCCTAGTCTTGTACGCAATATTCCGGAGAAATCCAACGAAGTTGAATTACACGGGATCGTGCTACAGGCAATATGAAACCCTTCGAAGGACGATTTTAGCCTTAAAATGATAAAGTATCGCTAAGGAGGCTAAAAAAGAAGTGCCTTTTATCAACGATTGCGTTGATTTTCGACGAGCTTCACTGGTTAGTGCCGATTACGTTTACGGTTCCTGTACAGAAAATTTGGCAGTCTCGAATTAACTGGGGTAAGATTCGCTTGGAAAAAATTCTGTCGCAATCGAAACGTTTTGAAGGGGAGCTTGTAAGTCTTGAGAATAATCTGAATTGATCTGATGGATCTATTATGCATTATGCTAAGGGTGTATGCTGTGTGATAGTATCGAAACTTCGTACGCGGCTTTGGCATATAAGAGCGTCACCAAATCCATTCGTAAAGAGCTCACGCCTTTGCTCCGTACACTACTAAAGCTGAATTTTAACAAATCTTTGTTCCTCGTGTGACTCCATGGTCACCCTAACATTGATAAAGACAAGGCTTTTGCACCTATAGAACTCACCATCGTCATCATCACCTCTGCTGAGTTATGTAGGCATCTTGAATTAGCGAGCGATCTGCCGACCGAGTTGGTTCGTTACGACTATGTATGGTCCCAGATTTTTTTTGACGCAATAGATGTATAAAAAATGATTTATTGTCGAATTAGTTGTCTACGGCAAAAGATTGTAACTTGGCTTCTTGCTACTGAGAATGAAATCGAGATCGAAGTTGTTTTGCATGTGAAAGGTAGTGAACACTTTTGAGGTTTCAATGACATCAAGGTGTAACTTCTGGTTCAGAGGTTCTAAAAGTTCGATACTACCTTGGATCTCACTCTGGTTTTTCAGAGGAAAACTATCAACTGGCATTTTAAGGGGTCGAGGACAAGATATCCAACCTGGATAGACATCCCCGAATGCTATCTCCTTTGTGGATATTATATGTATTGGCATACATTATATCAGGCTCAAAAGGATGGTTTCTTGTGGAATATCAGCAAAGATGGTGTTTATAACTGCTATTTACTTGCTGCCATCTATAAAAATAAGAGTTGCCTGCCAGTATTGGTTAGATATGTCTCTACACTGTAATCTCTTCTCTACTAACAACTATAATCTTTTGGTTTCCTTTTCATATCGAATAAAGGACTACTGGTTAATGCCACGGTGGTTACCATTCCTGGACTCCCATCGTTGGCTAAGCATTGACCAGGAGCGTCAGGAAGAGGTCTGTGTTACGATGTTCATATGTTTTTTCTTCTGTTTATTGGTCAGTAATGGACTTAACGAGCCGAAAATTTCGTTTTTTGCTAAGCACTTTTCACGATGAAGTTGATAGCCGTGTCACGGGTATTTCCTCATATGTTGCTCGATGGCCTCCATTGAGAAAATCCTGCATCAGCTTCATGTTTCGCCTGTTAGTTTGTATTTTTTATTTTCCTGTGGATCATGATTAATGCTTGCACAAAAGCGTGCCACTATTTCCTTCGGTTGCTCCTTGTTAAAGCGTCTTTTAAAGCGTGCACTCCCAACATTGCAGGTGATAGCCGTGAATGAGATCAATTATTCCAATATTTTTGGCCCCGTTCTGTCAATTCTGGACAATTCTGGAGTGAATACATCCTTAATAGATATAGGTAGAGATATTAGTAAACACCCCAGCTAAGACTTAGTAATAAGTTTCTGGCGGCATAAACTGTATAAATTAATTGGCTCTGGGGTAAAGAATGGCGGTATCCTATAAATTGTCAATAGTAGCGATTTTCGCCTCGGAGTTTCGTCCTCTAACTTTCGTTGATCAAATAGGTGATTTTTCGAAGCAAAGGATGCATTCTAAAAGTAGTTCCAAAATATATTAACGAAGAAGACGGTTCCATCGAGTTCTAAGGGATGTTTACCTACCTTTGATAAAAATGAATAGTAAGAACCCTGATTTCAAGCGTAACTCCTTAGATAACTACTGACTTACAAGACCACTCATACATTCGTTTGCCTTGAAAATATCCATGAATATTCGCACTGGAGCGGAAGCAGCAGTCCTTGAGCAGAATGGCAAAAAGCTTCAAAGTAGTTCAAAGAACTGCCACTAATTACTGGCCACATTATCGATACCCATTTGTACTGGCTTAATTCAATTTATTTCACTTTGATACTTCATTATAGAAGCTTTATTAAGCGCCGGCCTTCGAATCTGTTATCTGGGAATAGATTAGAAATTTCCCATTAAGTTTTCTCATTGAAGCGTATGATTGAAGTCGGCTTTTCTCCAGCAGAGCGTGCCCCGTTAATTCTGGTGGAATTTCATTATTCTTTTCCGTGAAGTCGTGAAACGGCAAAGAAGGATAACTGAATCCTGAAAGTCGAACAAATGCAAATTGTGGAATATTTACATACAAACATGTGTATGTACAGTATCTATGCATATTTGCCTCCCCTAGGAGCCGAGCAACTTGAGAAATTTTCAATTTGCATGCAAATCCATGAAAGTTTTTCCCGAGAACTCAACCCTCTGCAAGGACAAAGGAAGAATATGAAAAGTGAGATCGAATGTTGTTCTTGTTCGGCTTTGTAGTTTGAATGCTTCTAGTTCAATAGTTGACTTGGAAGGAATGCAATACCTCCCCCGTGATCTGTCTGTTCGCCAAGTTGAAGGAAAACAAGTCGACAAAGAGTCAAAGTGGAAGACTGCAAAGTTTTGCTTGTGACACATCAATTATAGGACATTCTCTGAGTTGGAGAAATTTTCAAAGATATTTCACAGCTTTTCTTTGAGGTGTGGTGGAATGCGTAACTTTATTTATTTGTGGAATCGATACGAATAAGGAGAGATGTTTTCGTGGAATTGCGTTCAAAGGAGCACATATCCTTTTGAGTTGCTTTGAAGAATTTTTTTTTGTTTGATCGTGGTACTAGCTAGATTCGCCTATTTAATGGAGTTGCCTACAATATCCTAGATGCGCTCTTCCTGACTTTCTTCAAGTATTGCTTAAATAGAAGCACTATCTTGGGGCTATCATGACTTAGAAAATTCAACAAGAGGATCAAAACCCGTTGCCCGGGCTCGAAGCCCGTTAGGTACATATTCGTCCTTGCGACTTAAACAGCGTAAACTAGAATGATAATGAAAGTAAATCCAACTTAGTTCCAAATACAATTTTAAGAAAACGAAATAAATTGTTGACTTTTTTATACATCTAGGGTCCGACTTAATAGTCCTACCTAGCATCTGCCTCGGTGCTAGTTACAAAAGACTACCAAGGTCCATTCTACCGAAATCACTAACAAACTAGCTAGATACTGAGTTTTCTAGACTCGCCTATAGTGGCCCAGGACGTGAATAATTTCTTGGCACAAGTTCTAACCCGGTTAGTATCTACCTATTATATACACAGATTTTTGATGTTGATGGACTGATGGAATAACTTTCTCATATCAAAATACCAAGAAAACCAAGACGATCACACTTCCAATTACAGTACTATGTTAGAATCTGCAAAATAAAACGTCAAATCGAAATACTTTGAGCAGCGTATGATTGGATGCGTTTCAGATTACCTAAAAAATCAAGAAATGGATGAAAGGGTGCTTTCCCTTCCGTTCAATGCCAATATATAGATTTGAAGTCTAGAAGTTTCCCAGGAGCAATTGGAAAAAAGGCCGGTATAATCATTTATCTGTGCAAATTATTGAACCATGTTTGACTCAAGATTAAATAAGAAGATAGAACTAGATATCACCCTGTTAGCGAAGGAGTGGCAGTGAGTCGAAAGGAGTCCATAACCTAATTCTAGTAGAAACTATCTGCGAAAACGTTATTAGTTATGCTTTGTGGAAAACAGGTTCAAGGAAGTTGTTGAATATCGTATTCGGTCCTTAGGGATGCTATACTGCATTTTGTCATTCATTCCTAATTGATAATCCTTTTAACGGTCTGATTGCTTTAAGTTTTAATGGCAGTTCGAGTTTGGTGGCTCAAAATATGTCAATCAAATTTTGCTTTCAACCATTAAAAAGAAAGACTACATCGTACAACCAGAAATTTCTTGGAGATCCCTACCTACCTTGCCCAATGTTGGTAGCCTGGCTCTAACTAGAATTGGGCAACCACAAAGAAAATTCCTCAGGGTTTCTCCTCCGTCTACGCGATGTTAAAAATGTGGATTTTCGGATATGCTGAGCTTGATGACATTGCGAGTAAATTCCACCTTTGACAGTCGCCAGCGAGACACTAGTTGCGCTCACAGAGAGGCTATCAATAGTGGAGCTTCGCTTCGCCAATTCGTTGGCTTCCGCATTACTGCTTATGATTCCAACCAGGTAATTGGAACAGGGTGACTTTGAGCCTGCCACCCAGGCTATTCAGCGCATCTCTTTAATCTCCTCCAGCCTGGAGAATATCCATTGGCCAATTGGTTGTCAGTTAGAATGACTATGTGATACTTGAGGATCGAACCGTATCCAAGCTATCTGCAGGTTTCTAGTATTGCTAGAATCTCCGCTTGAAATATATTGGCGAATCCTGGAAGACAATACGACTTGGCTCCCTTAAATACTCCCCCTCCGGCTGAGAAAGCCGCTCTCGATCCGTCAGTAAAGAATATCGTGCCGTAACCTCGTAGTGAACCCCCGATCTTCCATTGCGCTCTGGTGGGAAAGCCTGCGGAAAAATTACACTTGTGGCATAGTCCGTTGGGAATGACAAACATTCTCGAGGCACGGCGTCTAGGATATTACTATGATCGTAGGGCTTCGCTGCTCAGCATCCGGGTTTTCGGAGTTTGACAAAATTGCATTTCACTATACTGCATTATTATGTTGGTCCATGGAAGGGGATGTAACAGAACATATTCGAACAGAAACGCAGTCCAACTAAATTTGGTCCTATTGTAATTTTTGCTCAGCTCGGAACCGTACGCTAAGACGGGATGAATCGTAGCTATCTACCACCAAAGAATCAGCCTCGGCTGGGAATCCTATTTCCTTATGAGGTCCTCTTGCAGGCGTCGAAGACTAAATTGACTAAATCCTTGTCTAATATCAAATTTAACTTAGGATCCAAGATGACACCCAGGCACTTTACATTGTGGCAGTGACAATCTTTGTCCATTTAGTTGCGGGAGGTGGAATTCAAGTTCTCTTGACTTGGTGGTAAATACTAACAGCTCCGTACTGGTTGGATTTATGCTTCATCTTGTCTTACAGTCCATACGTGCACTTTTCCATAATCTCATTCATAATGGAGAGAACATGTTTGATGCCAATATTAGCCTTTCATCGGCATACGTCACTACCTTACCCTTTCCATTAAGATCCGCAGAATTTCATCCATTAATCAGAGCACCACAGATGTGGTGCAATTCAAGGGCGTAGCTCTGCTGATAACTCTGGTTGAGCAGGTGCTGCCCATCGCGTAAGACACCTCTCAATTAAACTCTTCTTGATGAGTCTATTAATCACTTAGTGGTATGCTCGCTATATATTTAGGAAAGCAGTTAAGGTTCATTGTAGCATACCGATTGTCTAACGCTTCGTGGCAGTCAAGATGTCCAATTTGCATCTCTCCAAGCAGTTTATATATGGCAGCCAATATTTATGTTTGTTGCAGATGTTGAAAACCTATCTAGTTAGTTTCCTGAGATTCGAAAAATCTATGTTCCATTACGGTTGTGACGTGTTTTTGCCGTATTTAGCATTACGGAAGACTACTCGAATATTTTTAACTTCAGGTGGGTCTATTGTGCCAATGTTGACATTGGGAGGACAGAAGGTTTTAGCTTTGATAACTTGACTAAACTAAACTAAACAGATTTTGCTGAAAAATATGCAGATGTCATCAGATCAGAATCAGACAATCTTCAATATTTCACCCTGTAGTAAGTGATATCAGCGACCTCCTCCTAATCCTGATAATCCGCTTCTAATGTGTAGGCCTCCCATTTTTATCGCTTGCTACAACAGTTTAGCCTTCCTCGCTACGACGATAGACATCTGATAGTGTAACTCCTGTGGTAGAGCTAATCGAAGAGACGTTCTTCGTTGTCGGCTGTTCTAGTTTTGCCACGGTTCGGTCGTTAGAACTCAGTTCCAGCCACAGAAAGCCGATGATACCTATCCTATCTATCTAGATCAGTATATCAACATGGTGTACTTGCATAGCAGAATCGTTGGGGCCTGTAACACCGTCAATCTTTATTTCCTCGAAAAGTTTGTTGGCGGCGTTGACTGGGTCCAAATCGTTCTCCTATTTTGTAGAGCAGAAATTAACCTTTGCTTCCCTGAGTCCAAATCACACTCTGTAGTTCCCCTATTCCAATGCTTTCAGGCACTATCGATTTTTGCGGGTAGGAAATTTTGACTGTTAACCTGGGATCCTTTATTACCACCAAGTCGCCTAGGGCGTTCCTGGAGTTTTGAAGGCGCAAGGATTTAAAGAGCCTGTCCTTGTTTATGTATATCTTTGACAACCAGATGCGAACAACTGATCTCCCGGAAATCTCGTCGTATAGAGCAGTCGTAAGCTTCACCCCTCGTAGGTGTCATTCATCTTAGCGACGCACGAACCGGCCCGAGATATATTCGATTACAAGAGTAGACTGCCATCAACGCTGGTGCTAGTGTCAATGCCACCTGTTAGTGGCTCCTGACCCCATCGCTAAAGTATTTTGCAGTGCGTCTTCCGTAGTTAACCGTTGCTGCTTCGCTATATGTAGAAGTTGGTTGGTACCAGAGCCCTTGCCAACTTCGCTCTTTTTGCTTTCCTTGCGGTTGTAATTGAAGATGGTAGGTTACACCGGATTTTCAATATGCGCGATTATCCATTTTCACCATTAGACCCTTCAACCGTGAGGTGGAACTTCTAGAAAAATCAAGAATTTGCTTAGAAATTATTCGAAATCCAGAGAAAGTACGACGACAACGACAAAGTCCAAATCCTTTTCCTGGTGACTCCCGACAAATGCATTCCTTCTCGTTTTCTCCATCTAGCTCCACATGGGCAAGTCAATTTTTCTGATCACAAAAAATGCGAAGCACAATTTACAGTGCAAATAAATGAACTGAAATTTCTCTGGGAAGTCCTGAAAGTGCACTTCAAATGGGTTGTATAAAAAGTTCGAAGAAAGTCCATAATAGAATGGAATACAGTAATCAATCAAAAAGAGTTGCAATTG